>NC_140717.1:10637500-11252500 GCF_050655825.1 Lonchura striata | reverse complement strand
CTCTCACGTTTACCGAAATAAGCCAAAATCAGGGCAGGGAAGGAGGAGGAAGGGATGTGGTGGACAGACAATTGCATAAGCTCCACTTCCTAAGGAAATGAGGCAAAAAGAGATTCAGACACCCTGGTTGCAGTGATAGAGAAATTTGTATTCCTGTTTCCCTTGGCAGCAGCACTGCACTATGACAGGCCATCTTTTATCACTTCTCTAAACAAAGTGCAGCTTGGGACCCTGTGATAAATCTTCCCTTTGCTCCATCCCACTCCTGAAATAACTCAGAAGTGTCAGTTCGGAAAAGGACGTGCTGCATTTCTTCCCCTTATTAGCTGAAAAAACAGGCCTGTGGTAACCTGGCCCGCTTGGAAGTGTCGGCCTTTCCATGTTCCATGTGAGCTCTCCTACAACAATCGCACAACGGTGCCAGGAACCCACATCTCCACTGGGTCCTCCCCCGTCCTACAGAGCACTGGAGCAAAAAGCTGTTCCAGGTGCATTTGGCTTTTCGGGAGGTACATGCTGCGGCCTGGTAAGGGCTCCTGTTGAGCTCGGCTTTCCCATGAAGTGCAGATAAAACTTACTGCACGAAACATGAGCAGAAGGATTGCCTGAGCAAGCTGCCTGGAGGAAAACCTGAGGGGAAGGGGAGGCAGAGGTGCCCATGCTTGACACTGGCGCAAAGAGATGTGGGTTCCTGGCACCTTGTGAGATTGTTGTAGGAGAGCTCACATGGAACATGGAAAGGCCGACACTTCCAAGCGGGCCAGGCTGTCAGCGCCTGTTTCCCCGTGGATAAGTGGGCTGCTTTTCCGCCATTTAACAATACGACAATTTTGGGGTGTGCTTGAACCCGTGTGGAGGAGTTGGTGCTGAGCGGGGCAATACCCCCACCCCGCTCACTGCCAGCACTGGAGCACGGGAAGGGCTGGGTTTGCTGCGCGGACGGCGCTCCCCTCAGCCCGCCCCGCCGCCCTCACGGCGCCCGCTGCCTCCGCCCTCCCCGTGTCCCCGCGCGGCCGCCGTACCGCGCGCGTGTGCGGCGCCCGCGTGAGTGGCGGCGGCGGCGGGCGCGGGCTGAGGGCGGCGGGCGCGGCCCCGAGAGCGGCGGGCGCGGGCTGAGAGCGGCGGGCGCGGCCCCGAGAGCGGCGGGCGCGGGCTGAGGGCGCCGGGCGCGGCCCCGAGAGCGGCGGGCGCGGCCCCGAGAGCGGCGGGCGCGGCCCCGAGAGCGGCGGGCGCGGGCTGAGGGCGGCGGGCGCGGGCTGAGGGCGGCCCCTCCTGCCCGGCGGCTCCGGGGGCGATGCTGCGGTGGGGGCTCCGCGTCCTGAGCTGCGGCTCCTCCGCCCCGCGGAAGCGGCAGCACAGCGTGCGTACTGCCGGGCCCTGCCCCGCTCTGGGAACGGGTCAGGCCGGGTGGCGCTATCGCCGCTCGCCCTGCCGCTGTCCGGGCAGCGCAGGCCCTGCCTGCCTCCTCCGGGGAATGGTGACACGGCCCAGGGTGGAACGGGGGTGCTCGCCCTTCCTGCCTCCGCCTCGTTCATTTGCTGCGGCCCCGCGGGGTGGAGCTGTCCCTTTCTGCCCGGGGTTCGTGCCGTTCACGCTCGTCCCGTCTGCGCTTGTATCCCCTGCAGGTTCTTGCGATGGCTGAGGATTTGATAGCAGCGGTTGCCAGCCAGACAAAGAGACTCAACAGCAGCAGCGAGGTGGTTCAAAGGCTGGAAGAAAACGGGCATCAGAATAAAAAGTTGAAGAGTGATGCAGATGAGGAAGATGCAGAGGATCAGAATAAGAAGTTGCCCAAAAGGAAGATTGTGCTGTTGATGGCATATTCAGGGAAAGGCTACCATGGCATGCAAGTATGTGGTTTGGCAAAGCAGCATCTCCAGCTTATTTTTTGTTTTGGAGTCTGTTAGGTTTAGTCAGAGTGCCTGGGTAGGGAAACAATTGAGTATTTGCAGTGTGAAAAGCCAGGGCAGGGACAGTGTGTGAATAGGTTCAAATGGATCGGTAGTAACTTCATTTTAAGAGCCCAGTGGTGCATGTCTGATGATTCTAGGGACAGTGCTTTGTCATAGCACCAGACCTGCCTGTGCAGGATGGTCTGAGGCACAGCGCTGGCAGTGAGAGGATGATCCTGCTCCATCTGCTGCTCCTCTCCACGTACTGCAAGGTCCGTACACTTAAAGAACACTTCAGAAGCTTTTTCACCAGCAGGAAACCTCATGCTTATAGGCACATTAGCTGAACTGAGCAAAAGAATCCAATTAATTTCTGGAAGAAAAATTTGCAGAGGCTGGGTTTGGTGCAGCAGCTGTTGACTTGCAGGCACTGGGACAATATTGGCGCTGTTTCATGCAGTTGAAGGAATCATCAAAAACCTCCAGAAGTGTTGCACAGTGAAATTAGAAATGAGCCTTATTTGCTGTAACAGTAACAGCTAAATCAGAATTATGTTTTATTAACACTCTGCTAAAATATAGTTAGGTTTGTTAGAGAATGGTTGCAGAGGGAAGACTTTTAAAGAATTTCACAACAATGTGTGATTAAAAAAAATTCCATCTTCATTTATCCACTTAATATTCTATTTCTTGTTTTTACTGCATATGGCCTATTAGAGAAATGTGGGATCTTCACAGTTCAAGACAATTGAAGATGACCTGGTCTCTGCCCTTGTTCAGTCAGGGTGCATCCCAGAGAACCACGGGGAAGATATGAAGAAGATGTCTTTCCAGCGCTGTGCTCGAACAGATAAGGTAGGTTGGGCTGTGTTTTCCTGTATTCTGAGGTTTGCACACCTCTGCTGCTAAAGCATTGTCCAGAGAGAGATCCATCAGCAAGTGAATGGTCCTTGAAATCTCTCCTTTTGTCCACTATTAAAGTACAAGCAAATAGACTTGTTATTCAGTTACTTCATTTCTGCAAGTGTTACCCTAGAGCTTCCAAAGTACATAATATGTGGAGTTTTGGTTTTTTTTGGTTTTTACAGGGTGTGTCTGCAGCTGGACAGATTGTGTCACTGAAGGTCAGGCTAATAGATGACATCTTAGAAAAGATCAATAATCATCTTCCTTCTCACATCAGAATTCTGGGTAAGAACACTGAAATAGGCAGAAAAAATGTTTTCAAGAGAAGCTTTCTCTTGCAGAAGGTCTCTGTAATTTTACTTAAATAGGGTTGAGTTTTAATGTGCTTGAAATTGGGGTTCTTTTGAACACATTTTTTTTGTTTATATTTTGTTTGAAAAACATCCTTGTTGGTAGGAGTGAGATCACAATCAATCTGTAACCTCCTGATTCAAAAAACCTAATGTCACCTTTAAATCCAGGCCTGAAGAGAGTCACTGGGGGGTTCAACTCCAAGAACAAATGTGATGCCAGAACCTACTCTTACATGCTGCCAACGTTTGCCTTTGCCCATAAGGACCAGGATGTGCAGGAGGAGCTTTTTCGGCTGGACAGAGACACCCTTGAAAGGGTCAATCGGCTGCTGGGCTGCTACAAAGGGACACACAACTTCCACAACTTCACATCACAGAAGGGCCCCAGGGACCCCAGTGCCAAGAGGTACATCATGGAGATGTACTGTGGAGAGCCCTTCGTCAGGGAAAACGTGGAATTTGCAGTGATCCAAGTGAAAGGTCAGAGTTTCATGATGCACCAGATCAGGAAGATGATTGGGCTGGTGATAGCAATTGTGAAAGGTTATGCTCCTGAGTCCATCATGGAATGTAGCTGGGGAGAGGAGAAGGTTGATGTCCCCAAAGCCCCAGGACTTGGGCTGGTTTTGGAGAAAGTACACTTTGAAAAATACAACAGGCGTTTTGGGAATGATGGGCTGCATGAGCCACTGGAGTGGACAGAGGAGGAGGAGAAGATTGCTGTTTTCAAAGAGCAGTACATCTATCCTACCATTATCAACACAGAAAGGGAGGAGAAATCCATGGCAAACTGGCTAAAAACCCTCCCCATTCATGACTTCAACTCGTCTGCTGTTGAGATGCAAACTAACAACAAAAATTCAAAGGTAATGACTGAAGCCATTATTTTACAAATGGAAGCTGTCAAGTTGAAACATCTCTTCCCTTTGTAACATTTTTATTTTCTGTGAAATGCTGTGGAAATGACAGTCATCTGGAGTGTGAAATGTGTATAATCTTTTCTGTCTTTGTGCACTTGATGATAGTGGAATGAACTGTGCAAAGCATTGTTTTTGTAGGGTTTTACAGGGGGTAATTGAGGGAGGAAGGAAAGCTTTAAGCACAAGCAATTTGCATAATCATAAACTGGCAACAGAAATTATAGACACATTGCCAACTTTTGCTGTTGTGAAAGTGTTTGGGAGTCTAGATTTCAGGTTGACAATTTTGCTTTAAATACCTGCTCGCTTTTTGTATTCTCTGATTTTGGGCTAATTCTCATTTTGTTACCAGATAAAGTTTGGGATCAGGGAAATTTAGGACCAGCTCTTTTAAATTAATATGCCATGAGCTCAAAATAGGCCATCAGAACGACTTCTGAGTAATTGGGATATTGTGAAATTGGATTTGTGCCAACAGGAACTCCTGTGAGCAGTGAGGTGCAATACAACAAAGGAGTAGAATACATTTTTGCCAAAAAGGAAATTTCAGTTAGAGGCTGGCAAGTCCTTGAAGGATGAATGATGGGCAGGGCTAAAAGGGCTAAAACTTCTGTGCAGTGCAACTCAAAAGAAAATAATGGCTTTTTTTTCATTTAACAGAATCCTTAAAATTAGCTTTATTTTGTGTAGCAAATGGAGAATGTTGGAGAAATGGAGAAAAATTATGTCTTTGCCATTTTATGCATGATATAAAACTTACAGCCTTATTGAATAGCACAAGCAAGATACCATAAGTTTCTCAGGGTTATTTTTGTACTTGTGGTAGTTTTTTTTCTGAATGCTGAATATGTGAGAGGAGGGCACGGCAAAAGCCACATTAGTTTGTTTAAAGCCTAAGAGACTGTGTGGCTCAGAGTCTGTTACCTGGTGGTGTTGGCAGCACCTGGTGCTGCCATGTTCCCAATCCCTGATGTATTCCTGGAAGGAGGAAGGTTCTGCTCCCTGCAGATAGACCCAGCCAAGTTTGGCTTTGGCATCACTCTTAGCACAAGCTGTCTAAAAGGATAAATAAGGCATTATATGACAGACTCTGCTGAGATTTTGCAGACTGTTTGCGCTTCAGTGAGCTGTGCTTGCTGGTATGAAGTCAACTGTGTGAATGTCTTGGAATTTGTTTTCTAGTAGGATATTAAATGGCCAGAGTTAAATTTTTGTGGGATTAGGTTTTTTCAGCAAGAAGTAGTGAGGGGAAAAAAAAAAGGGTAACTACAACTAGATATATAGAACCATAGATATATACTATGCTAGCTTCTCTTTATAAAAATAGTTTGATATCAGTCATATCAATTAAAATACTTGCTTCAAAAAAATATATAAATCCCCCAAATTAATTGCATCATATTGCTTACTCCTGAAGGAGTAGCTAGAGAACTATGACTACAGTCTCTTGGTAAGTTTCTAACATTCGTAGTTTTTCCTTAGTACTACTTTGTGCAACTGACTTCAATTTTAAACAAAGTGAAGTGAGCCCTGGCTTATCTGTAATATAGGTTGGACATAAATTCTCTGCAGCAGACAAAATTCTTGAATATGGCTTTAGACAATGTAACAAGCTTAGCTTTTGAGGGACTTGCATAAAAAAACACTTAACCTGTCTCACTTGTATTTATCTTAAACATCAGCATTTCGTGTTACTGTTCCACTTTCAAGTTGCCCAAATACTGCAGGTTGTAATTATGGAGTTCTAAATGTGAGAAGAAATTTCCTCTGGTAATTGTAACCCCAAGTACGTTTTTTTGTTACAAGAAACATCTTTACCAACACAGGTGTTTTTTACAGTAGATGGGTCTAACCCATGAAGTTGGGATCCAGGACTATTTTCTTGTGGAGAAGTTTGAAGTCAGTATCTGTGATTCAGGTCAGTCTGTGGGTGTAAATGCAGCACTGACCAAGCATTTTGTGTTTTGCTTTGCAGAAGAGCAGCGATCTCGAAGGCAGCGATGGTTGTGGCGATGATTCTGACTGAGCCAGCAGCTGGCTGGACGTGGGACCCTTGCTGCTTGCAGTTCTCTTTGTCTACAAAAAAAGTGGCCTTTCCAAATCCAGGAATCCAGTGAAACAGGAGTTTGTGTGCTTGCAGAACGAGAACTGGATGCCCAGGAGGAGCTGGGTGGGGAAGATAGTGCAGCAGAAAAAACACAAGTTTTTTATACCACTGACTGATGTACCTGACTGATATACTTGAAAACAGTGTAGTGGGATAGCAGCTTTCTAAAAAAAAAAATCTTGAAATGCAGGATATCTTAATTGCTATTTGAATAATGTTTTTATTATGTTTACCTGGAAAATAGTATTTTAAATATGTATAATCTCTATGTAAAAATGGGGCAAGTAATTTTAATACGCTCCTTTTTATTATGACGTTATGAATTTGATTTTTTAAAAAATAATTTACGTTTACTCAAACTGAATCTTTAAGATTTTATTTTTCATGTCATCTATGGTTTTCTTATGGAATAACATGCATGACCCTGAGATTAGCTCAGTTAATTATAGTGTGGTGCTAAAAATGCCAAGGTTATGGATTCAATCTCTTTAAGGACCATTCATTTAAGAGTTGGACTTGGTGATCCTTGTGGGTCTCTACCAACTCAGAATACTCTTTGATTTAGAAACTGTGGGTTAGGAACTCATTATCATGCTGAACTCCTTTGGTTTTGAAACAAATTTCTGTGTTTTCTAGAGCTTTGCAGGTCTAAAGGAAATGATTCCTTGCTCAGTGAGAGGGCTTCAGTTTGGAATGTGAACTGAGCTATACATTCTAAGATAAAATCTTTTCTGAGGGAGGTGCCATCCTCCCAGCATTGCCCTTGTTCTTGGGCAGGTTAAAGGATATAAAAGCACAGCTCCAGGTGTAGTTGGGCCTTTGCTGGCTGAGGTGTAACCCCAAAATCCTCTTGAGCCGTCTGCAGGATCCAGAGTTGAGTTAACTTGGCATGTGTGAAAGAAATGGTGCTGAATTCTTTGGGCTTTAATCAGGCCTGGGTTTGTGAACTCTTAATCTCATCGAGCCCCTCAGAACAGGGAATGTCTGCAGTGATATGGGAGGCACATGTCTGGGCACTGCCATCCTCTGAGAACCAATTTTAATTTTCTGTGTTTTCAGGAATTGCATGCTCTGGAGTTCGTACTCCTTTTTCCCATCAGTGGTTTAACTTCTGGTTCTTGTGTCCAATTCTCTGTGGAGGTGACAGAAGAAATGATACCCTCTTGCCTTACTAGCCTGCAGAACACTATTGAAGGGTTGGAACAAGCCTCCAAGAATTTGGATATTAGTACAAGCACTTGATAGATTTCTCTTGCCGAGTCTCTGTGGAGACTTGCTTTTTAATATGGGACTTAATGAAAATGAGGAGTCAACTCTTTGTTCCCACATTTAGTGGTGTTTTGCCAAAGTCTTTAATTTTATGGTTCCTTCTGGAATTATTCTTTTGGTTTTGCAGGGGTTTTTTTTGGGTTGGTGGGAACTTTGGGGGATATTTTGGGGGCACAGCTGTCCTTTAAAAAAGGATTCCAATGTTCATTTTCTGGGTTTTCTTTAGAGCTTTTTCTTTTATCGTGAAGGCCTTGCTGTATTTTATATGAGCAAGTGTGCAAGTGCCCTGGAGAGGATTTTTGCCTGGATTTTAATTTACATCTATTGCTGGTCCATACTATTGACCTCCATCCAATGCTCCGTTTCTTTATACCTTTCAATCTGAAAAAAAAATTCCATTTATCTACTTATAATTAAGGCCCCAAAGCTGTGATATGTACCACAGTTGAAATCAAAGACAAAAATCTTATTTGTAGAAAAAAAAAATAATAAAATCAAAAACTTAAGGGTCGCAGCTCCCCCCGTGTGCGGGTGGGAGCGCCTGGGTTTCCCCCCCGCGCTGGGAGGCGAATGGTGTCGCCGCGCGGGGCGGGGCGAGGGGCGGCCGTGAGGGGGCGCTGCGGGAGAGCGCGGCGGGCCCGGGCCGTGAGGGAGCGCCGGGCGGGATGTTACGGGGCTGTATGGGGGTAATACATGGCGTGCGGAGCGGGTCGGGCCGGGCGGGATGTTACGGGGCTGTATGGGGGTAATACATGGCGTGCGGAGCGGGTCGGGCTGGGCGGGATGTCACGGGGCTGTATGGGGGTAATACATGGCGTGCGGAGCAGGTCGGGCTGGGCGGGATGTCACGGGGCTGTATGGGGGTAATACATGGCGTGCGGAGCGGGTCGGGCTGGGCGGGATGTCACAGGGCTGTATGGGGGTAATACATGGTGTACGGAGCGGGTCGGGGGTAATACATGGCGTGCGGAGCGGGTCGGGCTGGGCGGGATGTTACGGGGCTGTATGGGGGTAATACATGGCGTGCGGAGCGGGTCGGGCTGGGCGGGGGTGGCACAGGGTGTACCGGGGTAGTACATGGTCAGGCTGTGCGGGATGTCACAGGGTGTACAGGGGTAGTACATGGTCAGGCTGTGCGGGATGTCACAGGGTGTACCGGGGTAGTACATGTCGGGTCAGGCTGTGCGGGATGTCACAGGGTGTACAGGGGTAGTACATGGTCAGGCTGTGCGGGATGTCACAGGGTGTACCGGGGTAGTACATGGTCAGGCCGTGCGGGATGTCACAGGGTGTACAGGGGTAGTACATGGCGGGTCAGGCCGTGCGGGATGTCACAGGGTGTACAGGGGTAGTACATGGTCAGGCTGTGCGGGATGTCACAGGGTGTACAGGGGTAGTACATGGTCAGGCTGTGCGGGATGTCACAGGGTGTACCGGGGTAGTACATGGTCAGGCCGTGCGGGATGTCACAGGGCAGTGCGGGACAGGGACAGGGCTCGCCCGTCGCTGGTTCGTGCCGGGCGGGGTCCGGAGCACGCAGCGGTGCGAGGGGCACTGCCGAGCCCCGTGTTAGCCCTGCTGCGAGGCAGCGCCGACACCCCGCGTACCGGGCTGCAATTCCCTTAGAGCAGGGACATCCCGCCCCGCTGCTCTGGGATACAGCAGGTCTGGAGCTGGCGGGATGACACCAGGCAAGTGACACCCTCCTGTCACAGCTTCTGTCATCTCCGTGCGTGTGACAGCGCCGGCCTCTCTCCGTGACTGCAGCCCGTGAGCCCCTGGGCTGGGGAAAGCTGAAAGCTTGGCCATCCTGCATCTTCTTCCAAGTATGAACATAGCCAGTCCAGACTCAGAATGAGCTGCCAGAACCCTCCAGGTCTGGCTGCTAGAGATAGAGCAACTGGATAAATCTACTGGATCCATAAAGAATTCAAGTGGTTAATTTGGGTTAAAAAGTCGGTAACCATTGAGACAACCTTTACTGTTGTGCAGGAAGCAATTCTGCACAACCGTTTTGTAGCAAAATAAAGTGAATGTAAAATTTAAATCAAGATATAAAAGTGGTTAGAGCTTTGGAAGTGGTAGCCCAATGCACCATTTTCTTGATAAAGAGGTACTTTATTAGGTTAATTTTATTTCAGTTCCAAAATAGTACTTCACAGAGACTCATAATTAGTTCTGACAGCAATTTAAAAAAAAAGTAATGAACTTTAAAATAATGCTGTTACATCTAGTACTTATATTAATGACTTAAGACAAAGTGTAAGTTTTAAGGTTTATAATTAACGGTAACTGCTTTAATGAGCTTTTCTGTAATTGTAACATTATATCTAATACCAATTGTTGCGCATTTAAAAAACCCTCTGGAGAAAATCTTAGAGATCCTAGTAAGTGTTGCACATCTCATTTTCCATGCATTGGGTTTAAATTTGTACCCTCTGAGCCCAATTTGTTGCTTTCCTTAATTAATGTTGTTGCATGAAATTTTTCCCTTTTGGTCATTTGATACCCTGATAGAGATTGGTTGTGTAGTTGTCAGCTCTCTGCAGGGTGTTGTTAGCAAAGATCTTGTCAGCTTGAAGAGTGGATAAGCATCCTAGACTGACTTGTTGATTGAGTCACACCTCAGAGCTTCCAGGCAGGCAGGTCTGTTGGGGTGCGGTGGGGAAGCTGATTTCACCAGCTGTGTAACAGGCTGTATTGCCACTTTCTTTGGTTCTCTTTGTCATTTCACTATTTTCTTTACTGAAACTGCAATTTTTGATAGTCTCTCTGCAGGTGGAATGCCTCCTGTCCCTCAATTGGCTCAGCAGATCAGCCAGGAGGAAAACCAACAGCAAAATGGACCAAATTTGTCAAGTTTGCTTAATTCCTTACCTGCTGCACACAGCAGGAACCCAGCAGGTACAACCAGCAGGATGGGATAAGAACCAAGTGCTTGTGGTCCCAGCTCCAGTTCCCTTACAACAACAGGTATATTTGTATATTGTACAACATTTAAAAAATACAACATTTGTATATTTTCTCCTATGGGGAGTGTTGACCTTTGTGTTTTGTGTGGGCACTTTGTGGATGGCAGAATTTATCACTCCAGCCTGGGGAGAAAGGAACAAATGATTCCAGTATTTTTTGCAGGTGACTTTGCCAAACCTGATAATTTGCTTCAGACAGCTGTGGTATAGCTCAGCTGGGTATGAATCTTTGCAAAAAGATTTTGTATTCCTTTAAATTTAGAATACTCTGTGGATAACTGTACCTCTCGCTTGGTTTTAATTAGTGCTGCAGATATACATGATTTTTCTTGAAGAAAGGAAAGGAGTGAGAAGGAGTCAGACACATTCTCTAGGGAAGTAGCATTTGTTCTGTAATGAAGCCCTAGAAGGAGATTTAATTAAACAGAATCCATCATTTAAAAATTTCATGCACCATTTTAAAATAAGGGGGGAGGGGGATGACCATGAAAATTTGTGCTGTTTCTGCTGATTTGCCAGTAGTTGCAGGATACTTACATGTGTTAATAAAAATGCATGAAACTAAATGTGTTTTTATATGAATTTTTTAGGGAATTTTGTCCATCTGCCATCTGGCAGAGTATTTAAATTCTGTGAAATTTCTCACTGAATCAGTCAGCACTTCTAATGAGATCTAGGGGTACTGTATTTTAGGAGGAAAAACAAAAGTTCTCAAGACTGAGTAGCTCTACATCCCAAGATTCTCTACTCATTTCTGGTATTACTGCTGTCTCACAAAGTCCTTCAGAAACTTTACAAAAGCTGCACAAAATGCATTAGTCATTATCTTTTACTAAAGTGCAACTTCAAAATCCATGGAATGTTTCCAAGGACTGAATAATTGTTTCTATTGATTATCCATGTAACATTTTAACATTTTTCAGTGTCTGTCTTGATTTTGTGTTGTGCAGTAGGAAACATAACTTTAATTGTGTTTAATTGAAGGAAAATGAAATTCTGCAGCAAACAGCATCATCGAGGAAAGAAAGTTTATGATCTCTGAAACCTCTGCCGAAACTCCATGAGGCTCCACAGTATAAATCACACCATGATTATCTTCTGGAAGAAATGCAGTGGATGGCAACAGATTTTTTTCCAAGGAAGAAAATGAAAGATGATAGCTGTTGAAAGAGTAATGTGAATTTGATCTTTTCAACCAGAAAATAATAGGCAGCATTTTCATGGTTAGGATGTGATCATTGAGGATCTGTGAGTTTGGGGTTGCCTCTTCACTGTTTGTAAACTTTAAACAGTACTAAAGGGATTGTAATTATTTTTCTTTCTTTAGGAATGTGTTTTTTAGATAAAATCAAGTAAAAACTTAAAATAATTTTATGGTTTTATTTTAGGGTTAATGTGTCAAGGTGGGAATAGATGAGTCTGGAATGCCAGTTCTACAAAGACAAATTATTTAATTGTGAGCAATGAATTAACTGCAGAGCTTGTCATTTGAGGGTGCTGCCCTGTCTGTGACTCCTGGTAACATGAGCATAATGCTCTATTTCCATGCTGTGGGCTCTTGGAACCTTTTAAAGTAACAGCAGCTGCTCTCTGCAGTGTCACATGACACGTGGCTCTTCCAGTTCCTCTTTAATTCTGCCATCAGCTGGGAGCTTTTTCATCATTCTCAGACACTGCTATTATTGCGATTTTTATTTTAACTGCAGTGGAATAGTAGTAAAATATTTCTTTACTTTGTGTGGGTTTTTTTTTTCTTTTGCTATTACTTAAGGACACAGACTGGTCTCTCTCTGATGTGATTGGGATGGAAAACCAAATTACTTGCTACAAAGCACAAATGCTGCCAAAACGGAAGGTAATTGAAAAGCTTATTGAAGAGTTCTCCTACTCCCCTTCATCACCCAGACTTGAGCCAGAGAAGGTCAAACCAAACAGGTATGTACTGTTCAGGTGATTGATTTTTTTTTTAATTGATTTTTTTTTAATAGCATATGAAAAGGACTAATATTTGTGAGGGTTGAGAGAGTTCATTCATAATTATTTGTTAATTTTTTTTAATCTTTTGTTTTCAAACTGATCACTGCTAAAGACTTTATGCCTTTAAAATCTTCTCCCTCAGTCTTCTGAGGGAAAGCAGAGTGCTTCTTACTGCTTAATAGTTCTTTTCATTTATGAAAGCTCAGTTTCGATCTTTCTGGCCATGCTCAAGAGTTGAAGTCACTTGTGGTTTTGATCAAACACTGAAAATTGCTTCTGGAGTAGTTTCCTAAGCAGAATAATTAAATCTTCTCCTTCGAGTTAATATTAGGATGTACTTGCAAAGCACTAAAGATTTTTTTTGCGGGGGATGGGGAAGAGGGGGAGGGAAGGACAGAGGGAGAAAAAAATGCTCAGTTAAATTTTGAGCTTATTTGATTTTTGTTCCTGAGTCTTCCCTCGGAGGAGAAGTTAGGAGGGTTCAGTTTTGAGTCTTGGAGCAAATATAATTCTGCTGTAGAGCAATGTAGAGTTAAATCTTACAGTAAGTTAGCCTGATATGAGAAGAGTAGGGTCAGTGAAGCCCAAGACAGCTTGTGTGACATGTGGCTGTGACAGGTGACAAGGAGAATGTCCTGCACTAGTGTTCTTAGCCTGTTCTGCCAGAAGAGAGCATTGGCAGCTACTGAAGTTAAAGACTTGGAAATGATAGCTGAAGTATATATGTAAAACAGAAAAAGAACTCATTCTTTTTCTGTTTAGACACCTTTGGTTTCCTGGAAATAGCATACACAAAACAGTTACTGTGAAATCTGATTTTAAAACTGCAGTGTTTTTGAAACCATACCCATAGGAAAGCTTTGCTCCATTAAGAAGTTTGACCCTTATTAGCATCTTTTGGGGAGTTCTCTTGCTGTTTCCAGACTCCAAAGATGACTAGGGGATATGGGAGTTCTGTTATGCCCCTTCCATGTGATCCTTCAGAGATAACTGGAGCATCAGAGCATTTGGTGTACTTGAATTTTACAGTATAGTGTGTTGAGAGAAGCAGAAGCTCTCCTGCCATATGCTCTTCAGCTGGGTACCTCTTTCTGCTCAGATTACTGACTAAAAATAATATTTTTGCCAGTAGGCATAGAGTAGGAAAGCAGATTTATTTTTCATTGCAGTACCAAAGCTAACATTTGTCCTTGGTGTCACAAGTGTCAGCTTTTCTCCTGCTCTCTTCTCCATTCACAGAACTCTTGCCTGAGCTAAATTATCCTTATTTTCAACTTTGTTTTTTGCATGATCTTTATCTGGTCACAACAGATTCAGAAAAAAATTTTGAATTTAAAGGATATTCCAGGAGAAAGGGAGAACTGAAGGAACACCTGGACAAAATATACTTCTTGAATGAGTGTCATTGTTGCAGAACCCCTGTGTATGGCAGAGACCTGTTGGAAACTTGCTCTTGGATCAATGAAAGAAAAATCTCTCAGCATTGTTCTGCCAGGATTAACAAGTGGTGCTGGGCTGGCTTTGCAAATTGCCTCCCATACTCCAGCACTTCAGAGGCTCTGAGGATCCATTGCAGGAACTCATTCTGACACTGAATCAGCAGCAGATTGCCCTGAAGGATGTTATTGCCAGGTAATTGAGACAAATTCGTGCGCAGCCTTTGCACAAATTTGGTGGGTGTGTGCTACCCTCCAAAACAGGGTATTTATGTGAAAAACTGTAAAATGCTAAATGATAAATTGGCTGCCTTGTTTTATCCTTTTTGCAGGCTACATTCCTCTATGCTGAACCTATTTGCATCTCAGATGTATACTTTTGGATCATTCTAGGATCTGAAACTCTCAATAGTTCCATGACAACTGTTATTAGTTATATAACAATTCTACTTGACTTTGACATATCTTGTATTTGTTGTGCTAAGTTAATGCTGACAAAAAAAAAAAAAGTAGGAGTTGTAGTAAGCTTCTCTTGGTAACTTTATGGATAGTGGTAATTTCCTCTTCAGTTTTTTTTTTTTCACTTACTTGATGTCAACTTAAAACTACATGTCCTGATTTACTTTCTATTACCTTTAGCCAGGTGCTTTGTGCTTCTTTGCAACATTACTGGTTTTGAGTGTTTAATAGCCCGAGCAGTTAAAAATCAGTATAAAAAAGTTTTGATTTGTTTTATAGAGACCTGTGTGTGTTCCCAGCTGTAGCAGTTGCTCCTCCATGTTTGTATGGAGCAAATCCTTCTTAGGCTTGGAGCCATGGAATGAAACTCCTGCAGTTCAGTCTCGAGGAACAGAGATGGTGCAGCGTGATTCAGGTATTAAACACCCACCACTGGTTACACCTGTGTGCAAGGGTTGTGTCCAGTTGTGAATGTGACCTGCAGAACCCTCAGGTTCTCATTCACAACCAGGCAAGCTCTGGCTGTCCTGCTTTGGCAGCTGAAAGCAGAACGGACAGCAGGTGCTGATTTTGACACAGATGATTGCAATGCTCAACATCCTAGAGCTTTTCCTGAATTTCCATTTCCTCATGTGTGTGAGAGTTTGTGAGAGTGGTGCTCACAGCTGGCATTAGCTGGTAAGAGGATCTCTTCCTCAAGCTCATAGTGAGTAGGTGCTCATGGTGGGAAGGCAAATGCTAAAGGAAAGTCTTAAGACAATGAGATTCATTTGCATAATTTCCTTACTAATTGAACCAAATTATGTATGTAGCTGTAGCTCAAATATGTAATTATGTATGAAATATGTCAGTCATATTACTATTTGATGAGGCATCTAGGGTGTTTCCAAGGAGTATGCCACTAGTTATCCTATGTTTACGAGCAATTTGTGCTTCAAATGCAGATTTTTTTTTTTCACAATAGCCATTTGATTAATTTGCCTTTGCTTTCATTATTTGTAGCTGTTTACATTGTTAGTACTTTAAGTGTAGTTTGTGTTTTTATGTTGGCAGTTCCTCAGCCTTACTCCAGGGGCTTTTATTTTTCGTAAAGTGCCCTGGCATTGCCTGAGGATAAATTGAAAATATGCTCCTTTCCCTCCCCAGCAAGATTCTCTATATCCTCTGGGGCCTACAACTTGAGCAAACATTAACAATATATTGAAGTTTTTCTTATTTTTTATTCCAAATTGCATCATTATGCTTTCTGTAAGATGCAGTATAAAACATTAAATAATACTTTACCTTAAAGCAACACAAGGCAGCAGAACAGAAGGGATTTGATTTAGTCAATGGACAAGAAAAATAATGAAGCATGTACAGGAATAACAACTCAGGTGTGCTTAGTCATAGGACATGATGTGATTACTTGTAATAGATCTTTAGATTTTATATGGCTGCACCATAAATTAATAGCTTTAAGGGTAGACAGATTAATTATGAACTGTGTAGATCTGTAATATGGGCAGTCAAATAACTTGAAGTGTTTGCACACTTAATGTAGGTTGGGGAAGTAATAAGAAAGCAATTTTTCCAGTCTTCTCACTCTGTTAAAAAAGTTTTTTTAGAGATTTATCCTATATTAATGTGAATTTATAGTTAAGTTGCTTGTTTCCCCATTTTAGGAATTCATAAAAAGCTTCAACCAAGACAAGTGATCCTTCAGTGCTATCCTGTGTTCCCACACTCCCTCCACAGGTGTCAGTCACACAGATGTGATTCCTCTTGTCTTCTCTGACACTGATTTAGATCTGTTGATGGACACAAAGATGGAGTGGTGTGACAAAAGTGCAAGAGGCAGAGATACCCACACATACAGGTGAATTTCATGCTAAGAAAGCAGTGGTTTAAAAGCAAAAGTAGAGAGAAGATGATTTGGGGAGAAACTAGGATTTTTGGTTGAGGTCACCCTTCTAGTTTAAGTAACTTGGGCTTTTAAGATGCCTTCAAAGATGATATCATAACCTTTCCCTTCAAACTAGGGGGAAAATGAAAATCACATCCTTCCCACACTGCTGCTTCTGCTCCTGTCTTTCTCTCCCACTTTCATCTAACAAACCATCTGGAATTCTGTGTTGGGACAGCCAAAATAAATGTGGGTGTTTTCAGCCCTTGATAAACAAGAAATGTCATTCTTGATCATCATTGAATTTCAGATCCACCAGTGAGGAGATGCTGTGTGTGTAGGTCTAAGGTGTATTTGAAAACTTCTCTCAAGTGACTGTTTCTTGTCTTGGAAGGATGTGCTGAGACCACAAGGAATGTAATGGGTTTCTTTGTTTTACAGGCTTTTAAGTGGTAATTCTATTGAAGAGAGGCTGTTGAAAAAGAGTATTAAACATGATTCAAGAACTGGCTGCTCAGGGAGGGGATTGTTCAACAGACTTTTTATCCCAGGTACTGTAACATTAAGAATGTGAGCAGAATTTAATGATACATAAAAAAATAAGTGTTTTACTAGATCTGAGACAGAATTTTGAAAAGGTAATGGTTTATTTATTTTTAGGCTTGTTTGGGAACCACTGATGTGTGTTCACAGCTAAATTCAGTAGAAATCCTGAACTGTCAGCTCATATAGAAAATCAGAAGGTAACAATATCTAATAAATATTGGTAATATTGAGAAGTTGTAATAAAGATCTGTGTGTTCCAATTATAATGCTACCCTTTTATTGACATTGCAAAATCTGCAGCAAAAGGTGTCACACACATCTGTAATTCTGACTTTTCTCAACTTGATTTTAGGATGATTAAAAAAATTTTGCATTGTTTTCTTAAAGGTCTTGGATCTTATCAGTGATGTGTTTAACTCTAGTAACATGTTAATCATTCTCCAAAGCAACGCCAAAATGGTTACATGTAAACCATTGCAGGTCAGAGGGAAAGGAGAGTTCAAGCTGAAACTTGCTTTGCATTGTGAGGACTTGGCGACTTCTGGGGTCCTTTTTGGTTTTTTTGGTTTTTTTTCCTTTTAATTTCTCATTGCTGTTAGAGTACTACATGAGTGTTTACTAAGCAGAAACATAACTAAATTTTAGAATTTTGAATAGCTTGGTATACAAACAAATGTTAGTAAATACCTTCTCCTAACAGTATGAATAATACAGTTATATTTATTACATTTCCACACACTTAGGAGTATGAAATTTCCTCGATCTTATGACAACACAACCTTGGATGTATCATTTTGCACTAACCAGTATGTTAAAAATAAGGGATGGGAGATGTTTATTTTAACTTTTAAGTGGTAGGATATGAATTATCTTCAGTCAAGACTATTGGTAACTATTAATTTTGAGACAGGGGGACTTTTGATTACGTATTTTTGGTACTTAAGCCTTCACTTCGTATTTATTTCAGAATGTAGGTAGTCATCCTTTCTCTTAGACAAGACTTGATAAAAACCAGAATTTTGAGTCAAATCAAATCGATTTCAGTCAGAATTCAAATTGATGACAATGACAATTAGAAAAAGAAGTTCCTCAAATAGATTTCTGTAAGTTTACTTCCACTGTCAATAATTTTTCTCAGATTTAACAGTAAATCACTGGTGATCTGGTGAATTTCTTTTCTCTTAAGCACGAATGTATTTCATGGGGACCTTTTTCTTATCAAAGGCTGACCTTTACTTAAGGTAAAGTGTCCAAGAATCAAATCTGTGCTCGTGCTGATGTAAAGAAACGCCTGAAGTGCTTCAGTACGGCTCCATCTGATGTACCACAAGTCCTTCCTCGTGTCCGGGTGGCCCCTCCTGAGCATCGGTGTGCGCCCGCTGTGTCCCGTCCTGTAACCTGGCAGCACCGAGCAGCGCCGGCCGTGCCCCGAGCCCCAGCAGGCCCTGACAGACAGGGCTGGGTCGCCTCTCAGCCCTCTGCCCGAGGCTGAGCAGCGCCGGCTCCCTCAGCCCCGCTGGGGCTGCTCCAGCCCCTCCATCACCTCCGTTAGCCCGGCTGGCCCCGCTGCGGGCGCTCCCAGTCCCTGCAAGTGTGGATTTCCACACCGTCTGTCGGGGAGAAGCGACAGCCCAGCTCGGTGCGCGGTCCCTTTGCTCGCTCCTTCCCCTGCCCTGCCTCCGCCACAATAAATACAATTTCTCTGCGCTGTCGCCGAGCCCGTTCCTATCGCGGCAGGCCCCGCGGAGCGCGCAGGCGCGGCGCAGGCGCGGCCCGCGGGCGGCGGCGCAGGCGCGGCGGGACGCGGTTTGTCTCCTGCCGGCGCTGGTAGCGGCGCCCCCGCCCTCGCTTCCTGCCCGCAGCGAATGGAGCCCGCGGTAAGTGCGGCCCGCGGGGCCCGCCCGGGCCCGGCTGCGCGACCGAGCGGCCCCGCCAGCCCCGCCGCTGCACCGCGGGGGGACGGGCCCGCCCGGCGCGGCGCGGGGACGCGGGGCCGGGCCGGGAGCCCCGGGCGGGGGCAGTCCCCGCGGAGCGGCGGCGGCGCCGCGCTTCGGCCCCGGCCCGGGGACCCGCCGCGCTGCTCGTACACAAAAGGCGATCCCTGCATCGGGACCTCCCTTAGCGGCCTGTAATTAATTAAGTGTTTTCACTGGGGCCGTAAGTGTTAGTGAGGTGCGGGTAATTAAAATAACAAGACCTTGATGCATGTGGTATCGTTTGAATCTTAACTATTTGTTATCGGCGCTGTGAAAGAACCGCGATACCTCGAAGAACTGCAGTATTGTTTAATCTTTTGGAAAAGGGGCCTGTAAGGAGTGCAGTTTTTTCTCCTTCCCGCTCTACTGAGGGAGCTCGCTCAGATCTGAGTTCCGGGGAGTGGGAGAGCCGCGACCCGCCGGGATGAGCCCCGGGGCGGAGAGCCGCGACCCGCCGGGATGAGCCCGGCACGGAGAGCTCAGACCCACGGGGATGAGCTCGGCACGGAGAGCTCAGACCCGCGGGGATGAGCCCGGCACGGAGAGCTCAGACCCGCCGGGATGAGCCCGGCACGGAGAGCTCAGACCCGCCGGGATGAGCCCCGGTGCGGAGAGCCGCGACCCGCCGGGATGAGCCCGGCGCGGAGAGCTCAGACCCGCCGGGATGAGCTCCGGTGCGGGGAGCTCAGACCCGCCGGGATGAGCCCGGCACGGAGAGCTCAGACCCGCCGGGATGAGCTCCGGTGCGGGGAGCTCAGACCCGCCGGGATGAGCCCCGGTGCGGAGAGCTCAGACCCGCCGGGATGAGCCCCGGTGCGGAGAGCCGCGACCCGCCGGGATGAGCCCGGCACGGAGAGCTCAGACCCGCCGGGATGAGCCCGGCACGGAGAGCTCAGACCCGCGGGGATGAACCCCGGTGCGGACAGCCGAGACCCGCGGGGATGAACCCCGGTGCGGGGAGCCCAGACCCGCCGGGATGAGCCCCGGTGCGGACAGCCGAGACCCGCGGGGATGAGCTCCGGTGCGGGGAGCTCAGACCCGCCGGGATGAGCCCGGTGCGGGGAGCCCAGACCCGCCGGGATGGCCCCGGTGCGGACAGCCGAGACCCGCGGGGATGAGCTCCGGGCGGGAGAGGCGAAGCCCGCCCGCAGGAGCCGCTGTGCCGGCTGCACTCCCCGGTACTCCCGGCACGGGAGGTCCCGGGTCTCGGCCCCCTGTCGCTGCTGGCACGTGTGTGACAACGCTGCTTTGCTCCACCTTCCCGGACAGCCGCCTGTTTCCCGGGGCATGGAAGGGACTCTCCATCCCCAGGGCTTGGGCAGATGGCTGCAGGCGGCGCAGGGCTGTGATTGCTCCCTGCCTGGGCGGCGGAGGAACGGGAGAGCCGGCAGCGCCCGCTGCATCCCGGCTTTTCCCAGCGGTGCTGCCGGGCCGGTGTGCTGCTGCCTGGTGCCGCCTGCGACCAACTCCGAGTTAGGAACACACAGGATCGGCAGCATGTTTATGTATGGCCTGAAATGCTAAAAGTGAAAGTGTTGCTTTCAAAAGAGGCGAGAGATTTTGAAAGGAAAAAAAAAACCCATCAGGTTTCATTTTCTCTTGCTGCTATTTCTGTGTGAGTCCCAGCCCTGAGTCTACCTGTCAGTGCATGTCATTGGAATTTTTGTTTGTCTGTGATTGAAATACAAAACCAGAACGTTTTGGGATTTCTGGGTAGCTTGACTCAATAAACAGCATTTTAAATGAAATGCAGATTTGGTTAATTTTTGTCTCTTTGTGTTCTGAAGGACAAGAAGGCAAAGTTAAGCATCAAGTACAGTGGTTTTTCATACATTTAGATGACTTGGCCTTCAGTAGCTAGAACAATGAAGTTGAATAGTCTGTCTATTTTCTTGTTTTTAGTTGCTGTTGAAACAATGTTTCAGATATGTTTCAGCAATTACAATAACTTTGCATTAAGAGTTAAAAGCACTGAAACATTGATAATAATGAACACGAAAAAAGAGTAGATGCCTTGATGCTGGAGACCGTTATTTCTTAAAGTTCCACAGCAAGGGAAAAAGTCCTGTTCATTCTTTTTATTATTTGAAGCCATTCTACCTAGCTAAGGGGAACACAAGACTATTCAATAGCAGTATTAGCTAGAGAAATTTATGAGGGATTTGAGTGAGATTTTTGTTGTGCTGAGGGTTTTGGATAATTTGAAACATTTTAAGTAACTGCAAAACCAGGATAACAGAGTTCTTACTATAAGGCAATCTTTCTAAGTGTAACTAAATAGTTTCAGTTGCAAAAGAGTTTTTACATTCTCTGAATGTCTGTTTTTCTGTATTTTTTTAGATTACACTGTAAAACCTTAGATCAGTGAGAATGCACCATGGCAATGGTCCTCAGAATGCCCAGCGCCAGCTGCAGAGATCCAGGTCCTTCACAGGCAGTGAGGGAGAAGAACAACAGGCAAATTTACCCCAGTCCCCCGCAGCCTCTTTCGCGCCTTCCGCGAGTCCCTCAGCGCCGCAGTCGCCCAGTTACCAGATCCAGCAGTTCATCATGAGCCGGAGCCCGGTGGCCGGGCAGAACGTGAACATCACCCTGCAGAACGTGGGCCCGGTGGCCTCGGGCAACCAGCAGATCACGCTCACCCCGCTGCCACTTCCAAACCCGACGTCCCCGAGCTTTCAGTTCAGCCCCCAGCAGAGGCGCTTTGAGCATGGATCCCCCTCGTACATCCAGGTCACCTCTCCGCTGCCCCAGCAAGTGCAGTCCCAGAGCCCCACCCAACCCAACCCGGTGCCGGTGCAGGCGCTGCCCAGCGTCCGGGCGGGCACCCCCGGGCCTGGCCTGGGCATGTGCAGCCAGAGCCCCACCAGAGGCTTTGTGGATGCCAGCGTGCTCGTGAGGCAGATCAGCCTGAGTCCTTCCAACGGCGGACACTTCGTGTACCAGGAAGGCCCGGGGATCGCACAGATTGCTCAAGGAGCTGCTGCACAAGTGCAGCTTCCATCGTCCGGGCCGCCTGCCACGGTGAGGGAGCGCCGGCTCTCGCAGCCCCACTCGCAGTCTGGGGGCACCATCCACCACCTCGGCCCTCAGAGCCCCGTGGCCAGCGGGGCAAATATGCAATCTTTGACTAGCCCGGGCCACATCACAACGACCAGCTTGCCACCCCAAATCAGCAATATTATCCAGGGGCAGCTTATGCAGCAGCAACAGCAAGTGCTTCAAGGGCAGCAGCTGAGTAGACCCATTGGATTTGACAGGACTTCTGGTGGATTGATAGCAGGGGTTGGAGGACCGAGTGCGTTTGGAATGACATCACCTCCTCCTCCCACAAGTCCTTCACGGGCCACTGTGCCACAGGGGCTGTCGAGTCTTCCTCTCACTCCTACAGCTAACACAGCAGTGAAAAAACAGCCCAAAAAGTTGGAGGAGATTCCTCCTGCCAACCAAGAAACTGCTCAAATGAGAAAACTATGTTTGGATCATCACCACAAGCAGATGGAAATTCTTAAGGAAACTTTTAAGGAGTGTTTGATTGAACTGTTTTTCCTGCAACATCTTCAAGGGAATATGATGGACTTTTTAGCTTTTAAGAAGAAACATTGTGTTCCTCTGCAAGCATACCTGAGGCAAAATGACTTGGATTTGGAGGAGGAAGAAGAGGAAGAACAATCTGAGGTCATCAATGATGAGGTAAGAAATTTTGTTGGAATAAAATCATAGATGAAATTGTAGCACTGGGATTGTGAGGTATTAAAGAATGGGACAGGACATGAAAAATCATTTTTGCTTGGTGAAGTATGGCAGTTTTTCATAAAAGTTGGCCTGAAAGAATACAGTTCTTCTGGGTAGTGTCATTCGATGGTTGGTTTGAGTGTGCTGTTAGATTTTTGTGTTTAAAATAAAAGCATAGAGAGGGAGCTTTAACTGTCCTAGCTGCACACAAATAAAGATGGTAGAAGTATGGAAATGGTTTTAAACTCTCAGAATGGTTATGACTAGGAATCTTAGCTTGAATTTCACTTAACTAGACTTGGACAAACCAAAAGAGAATGAGCAAAAGCATTACAAGAGGTTAGCCTGACTCATGTGACTGTTAATCATATATGTCACTGAAGTTCAGTGTTGCTGCAGCCAACAGAAAATGTGAATTAATCTAGTTAGTGAGGGAGAACATGTGTAAGGGTCCACAGTCATATATTAATTATATTGTTTTGGGTGCCCTGGAGCTCTGTGTGTAAGCTGCTGTTTAAAGGATGAACAACCAGCACTTACAGACTGGACATTGACGAGTTCACTTTGTTACTTATGCAAAGGTTTAAGTTACTAACTTGAATTCACTGCTTATTGATGGCAAAGAACTTGAAAGAAGCTTGCCACTAACAGGTGCTGTGCAGCTTTTCCTGCACGTTTGTACCCACCTGTGGGTGCTGGAGCACTAGTCTGGTGCAAAGCTGGCCCAAAAGCCAGCATGGCAAGTGGTTGCAGCAGAGTAGATAGAACTGATGCCCCTGCACCACGAGGCACTCATAAATATCTTCTAAAGTTTATGAATTATGTAGCTGCCTGTTTGTAGAAGAACCAGTATTATGTAAAGAACCTTGTTTTGCTTTGAATGCCCTTTGTAAATGAGTTCCTTCACTGAAATTTGATGGCTCTTAGGCATGACTCATTAGCAATCATACCTTCAATTGGAATTTGTGGGAAATTTTAACAGAATAATGGCTGAAGTTTTAATTTTTTTAGTACTTTGTTGTATAAGCTTCTTAATTAGGGAAAATATATTTCTGCTTGTGACAGTTATTGACACTTTTATAGGAATCATTACTTCATATAGTAACATAAAAGCTAGCCTGTTTACTGTATTTTATTGACAATGGATATTCAGTATTTTTTTTTCACCTGGTTTGTGTTTTGTCAAATTGTTTAGGTGTTCTTGTTGGGTTGCGTGTTTGTCAGCTGAAATAACCAGGTATTTTTAACTACCATCTGCACACTTTGAGGGATTTTTAGGGGGTGTAAATGGTACAGGTTCCTTGAAGTCAGTGGTGTTGCTACACTTTAAATGAGTTGAGGCTCTACCCTGTGGTGGTTCGGGTTGAGAATTTGCTGTACTTCACTGCCTTCTCGTGGTGGATCCTCTTTTGTTTGTGGAAGCTTCTTGTCCCTGTAACTGCTGGAGAATTTTGCAAAGTGCAACAGCAAAAGTCTTTATGTGTTTTCAAGTGATGAATCCTTCTGAAAGATTAAGACATCTTTTGAGTATGTTCTTTCTTTGTATTTTGTTGTCGTCTTCTGTTTTATTTCCCCCTCCCCTCTTTATCACTTTCTGCTAAAGCAACACGCTTCATCCCTTGCCTGGAAGGTTGATTTCTTTGGGAATTCGAGGGGAGAGTGAATGGTGGCTGTGCTCATTGCTTAAATAAATGTTGAAGCTCTCTTGCGTTCAAACTGTCTGTCATGCTAATTTGTTGTCTGTTAGCAGCAGCAATCATTCAATTTAAAACACAGTTTTGTGTTAACTGGATTTAAGAAAACATTTCCAGTGACGAGAAGTCACAATAAACAGTCAAGGCTGTGCTCTGTTCTGCTACTAAAAGTAAGACAGAACTCTAAAAATGGGCTGTGCTTGAAACAAGCTGTACTGGTGGTGGTTTGGTTATTATCCCCTCTTCAGTGAGGTGCCATCAGTACCAAAGGAGTGTGTTGAACAGTTAAAAAAAAGAGAAACCTCTAAAAAGAAAATGATTCTCCCTTCTTTTTTTTTTTTTCCCAAAATATTTCTCTCAGGTAAAGGTTGTGACAGGAAAGGATGGGCAGACTGGTACTCCTGTCGCTATAGCAACCCAGCTTCCTCCAAATGTTTCTGCTGCTTTTTCATCCCAGCAGCAACCATTTCAGGTACTTTTCAATGGTTCTAAAATGTAGTTTCATCCCAGATTTTTTTTCTTCATTCAGATTTGATATTTCTTAGATGAATTAGAATTTTCCCAAGAGCCCATCCCTTATCATCTAAACAAAACCAAAAAACTTCTGCAGTCTTCAAATGCATCAGTATAACTGAAGCCTTGAGGAAATTAAAGCTTTGTCTCCAGGTTGCTGGCTTATTGCATTAACTTTCAGCTTGAATGTTTTCACTTTGGTTTGTTTGTCTTTTGTATCCCTAATGCATTTGGTTCATTTGTGCATTCTGCGTAATGATGATATGGATTCTTTGTCTGTGGCATTGTAATTGTGGATTTCTTCTAAAATTCTTTTCTTTTTTTTTTCTTCCCCTTATGTATTAAAGGTTTTGAGTGTGGCTACAGAAGGTTTTGGATTTGCCTTCCCTGAAATGTGTTAAACAACAGTACTAATCCTCCGATACAATTTGTTTTAAATAATTAACTGCTTTCCATTAGCTCTGCCATAAATGTTGGGAAGAAGAAACAGAAGTGGTTATTTTTATTATGAAAGTCTTTTTAAACAATTTTTTTCTTTTTTTCATGAGGAATGCTGGAGAAAGCCAAGAAATAAATGTGATAAGCAGTTAAAATGTTTGTGGATCAGTGATGATACAGCTTTTCAGTTTGGTGTGGTTTTGTGCAGCTGCCTTCAACTCTGTTACCCAGACATCACTACATACATACCCTGAGAAGTAATACACCCTAATTCCATCTGCAACTAAAATATTTACCTTTTAGCTCAGTGATATTCTCAGCAGGTGTTGCAGGGTGAATTACTCTGCTGTACCACAGCAGCTGTACAGGCTGTGCTCCCTTTATCTAGACTTTGGATATGGAAAGTGAAATGAAATACAAGATGTGTTGTGTTACTGTGTGTAACAGATGGGATGTTCCCTGTGATATTGTACAAAGGAGTTGTGCAGCAAAGGGGATTCACTGAGTTCTTCCTTAGGGCCAGTACTGACATGTCTTGGAAGTCTCCTTAGGTAGTCAGGCTCTGTTTAAGCTGTTTAAAATACTTAATATTGCATCAGGTTATTTATTGTAGTGATTAGGGTTACCACCAAGCTGTACCTGCAGCAGTGGTGATACTTTTGAAGGAATTGTACCATGCAGTTTCAGGGAAACTGGTTCATGCTAAAAATGCACAAAACTGGCTGTGTGGTACTGACCTTTTAGCACAAACTGCTAACGGAAAGTGGCATTTCTTTCCATCAGTCTTGCTCTTTGCAACTGTTTATGGAGAAATAATGTGTCCCAATCAGCATCACCATTCAAATCCCAGGGCAGAAGTGCAGTGCTCAGAGTGATTATTGTGTGCATGCTGCATAATAATGACCTCAGGACAACTACATTATTTTAATTAAAGTTAGGACAGTTTTAGTCTAATATTGGTATGTGACTGCAATTTATAAAGACATAATATGTCTGCTCTCTGAAGAGTCTGGCCTAAATTACATGGTGGTAATGCAGACAGCTGGGAGGCATATTCTTAAGAAAATGTCAGTCAGAAATCCTAAAGTAGAGATACAGCCTGAAACTGTGGTTATGCAGTCATCCAGAGGGAGAGTGCAGGTGAAATAAATGGCATATAATGTGGAGTTCGAAGAATATAATTTCTTAAACTGATGTCCCAGGAGCCTGTGATGCAAAAAGGACTAAACTGAATTTGTTAGTCAATTTAGTAGCATTTACATAGTCAATTCTTGTTGCTTATTTTGAAAATTCTGTGAATGCCCACGTCTATGATGCTCTGCCAGACACTGGCTGTTGGACCTGAAATATGCTGCATATCTATTTTGTGACAAGACAAATACTTGAAAACTTAATCCCTATTGAGTGTGAAATGGCAGTGAACTGTGAATATGAATCAGAGATACTTAAAACCAGAATTTACATCTTAAGGCTGTAGCTGTATCACTGGAGTGGGTGCAAATGCCCTCAGAGCAGCAAAGAGATTAAGTGTTATTAATTCATAGCTATTGATTGAGTCTGAGGGGCATGAGATCTATTCAGCTCAAAAAGGAGCATTTGAAACCCAGTCACTGTAGGTGATGTTGGCTGTGATTATCAATACCATGCAGTGAAGCACTGAAGATGTAGGATGTCACTGCTGTGATTTATTTCAGCATAGACTGGTGTTTACCTCTGTGGGTTTAATTTACATTGGTAAAATTTTGTTTAAAATTGGAGGAGAAAATACCTGTGAATAAAGTAAAAAAATTAAAATGGAAAATTACTGCCTTTTGCATTGTCATCAAAAAATTTCACAACATTTACAAACCCTTACTATACCTCAACATGTTTAAGGCTCTCACCATTAGAAAAGTACACTTTGAGTACTAGAGTGCTAAATGAATTCATTTCCCAGGATGCAGAGACTACCATACATAAAGTCTGTGTTTGTATTTTCTGGTGGAATGTCCTTAAGACATTTTTTGGGATAGCCCTTATTTTTCTCATACCAGGTTTCACAGTAGAATATTTGGTACAGCATGGCAAAATACTGAGGAGGAGTTAAAAATTATTTGGAAACTCACTGAAAGGAATTGGAGTTGCACAGACACTGATGGACATTAATAAATAATTGCCAGTATGCTGAGACCCCAAAGAGCATGAAAATTGTCATATACCCAAATTTGTTTGCTTCAGTAATACTGTACATGAGCCTGTCACCTGTGCTTGATGCTGAAGCGATTCTCTGGGACAGGTTCTTGCCATCACTGCTGATATTAAATGTAGTTATTTAAAAATAAAGCTTGAATGCACAGTGTAATCTTACTGAAGCTAAATTCCAGCTTGCTGAATCAGAGCCCAGTGATTCCTTTTTCATCTCAATATCAACAGTGCTCTTCCAGACTTTTTAATTCACAGTTTGTGTGCTGTTTATCCTCAGACAAAATGGATAGTAATTTCTGGTGATCTCTGATGTCACCTAAACCTTATGACAATATTGTTTCTCCTCACTGAGTTTATTCATGAGGCTCATTTTGCCAGCTGTGCAAACAGGTACAAGTCCAGCATCTGGAAAACTGGAACTGGAACTTGTGTACCTTGGCTGAGGTTCTTCATTCCATCTTCCTAGCTTTTTCCTGAAATATTTCAACAGTAACTCTCACAAAGCTCTATCCTGAGAGTGCTGGAAACTCAAATAAGCTTAAGCTGTTTTCAGGATGAGGATGAATTTGTGTTACTGATGTTTCACACAGATATAATGCACTAATGAAAATTTCCATTAATTAAAAACAATAGTATCAAAAGGTACTGAGCAAGTTTGTTTTTTACATATCCCATTTTCCTGAGTTTGGTATCACTTAACAAAATGTAGGTGTGCATTATATATAAACAACTTCATCACTATAAAATTTAAACTCAACGAAGAGTATTTGTGCATTGTGGACAACTAAAACTTCATAGCAGATACTGAATGAGTCTTGTTTCCTTTTTTGTACAGCTGTTCTGAAGGACTTTTTCTGTGCTGGCCTCCTTAGATCTTCTTGTAAATTCTCTCCTGGTGTCAGACCATTTGCAGATTGAACTTCTGTGATTTGTTTTCTTTTCCCTGTAGCAAACGCATACAGGGACTCCAGCGACGGGGACTGTGAGCACCATAGAGATTGAAGCTTTTAAGAGACAGCAGCAGGCCCTTGCACCAGCAGGTATGTTCCACAGGCACCATTCCACTTCCATCCTCTTTTTTTTCCAAACAGTGATTGGAGCCCACTGTTCAAAAATACATTTTTGCCTCACCTTGGGAATCACCGGATCCTTAGGATTATCTACTGTGACTGGTGCTGTGGGAAGCGTGCACTCCACTCCCAGTAGATAGGCCTGGATTTGGCAGGCATGGAGACATGGTTAGGTTGATTATTCTGGCTGAGAAGATTGGAGATGGCCACATTGAAGTCAGAGGGACTCTGCCCCTGGAGCATGTTCTTCATAAATGCTACACATGTACAGGAGTTGTAGCTTTCAGAGCTGATGGTGGAATCATGTGTAGTAGTTTGCTTTGTAAAATTGAACCCATTCCATTATACCATGCCATAAATGGAATTTGAATATCACAGATTCGTCTAAGAGACCACGAATTGAAGTGGGCCGTCATGGGATGGTTTTTCAGCACCCGGGTGTGGCTTCAGGAGTTCCTCTTCAACAGCTAATGCCAACTGCACAAGGTACTGTGTCACCACATGCCAGTTGCACATTAATTTCACAAGGAGATGTTGGTGATGGAACTAGAAACTTGGGCTTCCGGCCTGCCAAGATCCTAGTCCCACCACACACTTCTCCATGTAAATTAATACTTGGTATGCAATGCCTGGTTTGTTTAAGGAGCTGAGTGACGGGCTCCAAAGGTGCATGTGGGCATGGAAATACGTCACAGGTGCTGATGCAAAATGGCCAATCTGAGAATTCTGGAACGGAACCAATGATTTGTGAAAAGGAAACCATGTAATTGGAACATCATGACAAATTTTTACTCACTAGTCATGCCAAGCTTTAGAATATGTGTTAGAGTGAATGTGTTCTTAGAAAGAACTAAGTAGTATTTAGACTTCATGCTGGTATTTTAGGTTAAATTCCATTAGTTCACCAGTCCTTTTTTTTTTTGAGTGTACAAAATTTAGAAGACCCATAATGACATGCTCTTTTTTTAGTTGCTGTGCTCCAAATTTTAGTTACAGTCCTCTGCATGAAGTACTTCGTTGTTTATTGTAATGGTGATTTATTTTGTGATTGTGATGTGGTATTTTCAAGTGATGGTGTCTTGTGGCAAAGTAAGTAACAAAACCACTCTATTCGCAGTCGATTTCCTCCTTAAATCAACAGAGAGCATCGCAGGTTTTAATCTCACCTGCACGTGTCTCCTCTTGCCCTGCAGGCGGGATGCCTCCCACTCCGCAGCCGGTGCAGCTGACGGGGCAGAAGCAGAGCCAGCAGCAGTACGACCCCTCCAAGGGCCCTCCGGTGCAGAACGCCGCCAGCCTGCACACGCCGCCGCCGCAGCTGCCGGCGCGCCTGCAGCCCGCCAGCGTCCCCATGGCCTCGCTGCCCGCCGCCCTGCAGCTCCCGCAGCAGCAGCCTCAGCTCGTGGAGCCTCCAGCCCAGCCGCAGATCCAGGTGAAGATCCAGCCCCAGAGCGTGCCCCTGACGGCCGCTCCGCTTCCAGCGCCGCTGCAGCAGCAGGTGCCACCAGCCATCCACGTGCAAGGACAGGCGCCCAGCCAAGTGTCGCAGCCTCAAGCTGCCATACAGCAGCAGGTACGGGAGCGTTACGGGGCGGACGTGGGTTTGTTCCATGGCCAGAACCTAAGAACGCTGTCTTCATCTCTTAATTCCACTGGACACTTAAATCCTTTCCTTGTAAAAGTGCAGGTGGACATTTGTTATTAAGTTATGTTCTGCTGTAATGTAGACTAAGTATTGAATCCTCAACTCATCAGTAACCAGTGTGTTTCTTGGGCAGACGGTGACTCTGACACGACCGTCTGCAGATCCTGCTCAGAGTTCTCAGCGTCTTGCAGCAAATCCACTGCCACCTACCTCATCCATCGCTCCAGCAGCGATCCCAGGCACAACACCGCCTTCTCCATACCCATTGCAAACAAACAGGACCTCTCCAGCAACCAACAAGTCCCTGTCTCCTATTGCATCGAAGCCTCCTGGCTTAGCAGTAGCAGCAGCAGCACCTAAAACACAAAGTCCAGCTCAGAATGCAGCAGTGTTGCCCCAGGAAAACTCTCAAGACAAGCTGGCTGAGCAGGTCAAGCTGGTAAGATATTTTATGTATGATGCTTTTACACCTTTTCTTTTCCTGTGAATTAATTTATAAATTGGGAGCTATTACTATTTTTCTTTGATTCTGTGACTTCAGGTGGATTCTGCAGCTTCACTGTAAGTCTCTCTACTTCTTTTTAGGAAAATCAAATCCACCAGCGGATAGCAGAACTGAGAAAGGAAGGTTTATGGTCCCCCAGACGACTGCCTAAACTCCAAGAGGCTCCAAGACCAAAATCCCACTGGGATTATTTGCTGGAAGAAATGCAGTGGATGGCAACTGATTTTGCCCAGGAGAGAAAGTGGAAGATGGCAACTGCTAAAAAGGTACTTGAAAACCATTTTATAACTCAGAGCAATAAATGTTGATATCACTCAGTTTGGTAGCAAAGCTATTGAGATATCTTTTGCTACAGATAGAAGCAAAGGAAAGATGAGGCACTAACTTTACTTCAAATGAGAAGTTTTGTTGTCAGTTTTGGATATGGCACCTGAGACAGCCTGGGTAATTGTACAGGCTGTGGATGCAAACAACAGTTTGTGGATTTTATTCCTCTGGAAATCAAATAGCTTTTTTAGGAGCCCACTCAATATGTTGACTGGGTTACATTTAAATAAAAAAAATGGAGTTGTAATGCCTGTCTCACAAATAATCAGTTATTTCCAGCCAATAAAGAGTACATACAGAATTTTGTAAATAACTCCCACTGGGTGTGGTTGTCTATCTAGTTATTTTTTCTTAATCTCACAGAAAACTAAAGAGTAGAGACAGTAGTGGAAACATGGTAGAGAACTGTTTCCATAGGGGAAGAGAGCACCACAGCAGGAACACAGTAGTGGAATGAAAATTGGTATGGTGTGAGATGAAATATATAAAATCTGTTAGTTTACAGTAAGCAAGGGTTTTCTATGGATATCAGCAATGTGGCATCTTTTTTTTTTTTTTTGATACATTTATGACCAATTTAGGGTAATGAACAGAGCAACTGAAGGTCATTAGTTTACATTGCCATGTTGTTTTCTACTGTATATTCTGAAATGATGGAAACTCAGAAGCAAAGTATTGAAATAATTGTATTATTTTGTACAATAAATATCTTCATTTTGAATATAATTTAAATCTGGATTTCCATTTGTGGCCAACGGTAGGTTTTTAAGAATAGGAGAATCAGGAAGGGGAAATGTGAAAAGATCCTTCCCCTGGCACTTTGCTTCAAACTTCTGGAAGTCAGTGTTTTAGGGACCTCCTGAGCTAAAGGTTGCAATCAAGTCAGTCTTAACAGCCATTGACTGATCTTTCATTCATGTATGTACACTCTTTTTGAACTCATTTTAGCTTGTGGTGTGATTTCTGTGACTTCATATGTGCTGTCTGAAAAAAAGGTTTTCTTTTGTGTTTGCTGCTAATTTCAGTGGAATTTTTTCTAATTTTTGTATTTAGAGAGTGAATTAAGGGTTTCCTCCTTGATTGCTTAGTTATAGTTGTATTTTTTTTTTCTTTGAGTTTCATGTCTGTTGCTTTACTGGCATGGTAAGAATTAGAAATATTGGAGGTAAGTGCTATGTGTGTAAAGCTGTGGTCAACATCTGGCTGCTGATAACTACTATAATCTTAAGAAATGCAATGACATGTATTTTGAGGTAGCCTAATTCAGTATTTCATGGTATTTTAGATGGTAAGAACTGTGGCTCGTTACCATGAAGAAAAGAAACTCAATGAAGAGCGAGCTAAAAGGGAGGAACAGAATAAACTCAGGAGGATTGCAGCATCCATTGCTAGAGAAATAGAGTATTTCTGGTCTAACATAGAGCAGGTAAAGTACTCACTCAGTAAGACTTGTGCAATTTGTGGTGGTTTTTTCATCTTCAGGAATTCATTTGTAAAGTAAAAGTGATTTTATTATTTATTAGCCGTGCTTTATATTTCAGGTTGTTGAAATTAAACTGCAAATTGAATTTCAAGAGAAAAGGAAAAAAGCTTTGAATCTAAAGAGATTTTCAAGGAAAGGTAATTGTTTTCCATTTAATAAGAAACATAGTCTGAATTCTGATGATATTGTTTTATATAATATCACTCAGTGCAGGTTAATCTCATTGGTGGTAAAATTGTGAGTTGCTAATAATAGGTTGTGAAAAGATCTGAGTAATGAGTTATGGGTTTTTATGTTTTTTGTTAGATTTTGTTAATACTTCTTTGTGTTTTGCTTTGAAAAGTTAATGTGAGAAATGTGAAATTGCTAAGTGATGAATACATACCTGAAGTTTAATAATTTTTCAGGTAAGGATACAAAAGAAGACCTTTATTTGGAAAAAGAAAGTGAAATGGTAAGTCTTTGATTTTTGAAACAGCCATCAAATTAATTTAAATGTGACTACCTATGTGAAAAAGTTTTGATAAAGGTGATTTTTTAAAAAAGAAATATGGTGATGATAAGATTTCACTGACAAATGAGCATTCAGTCACAAGCACAAGTATAATTTTTCTTTTCTGGTTAGGTAGGGAAGTGGATTGTGGTTGATACATGTCTTTAGTGGCTGTGAATCATTCATTCTGAGATTGAAGACCAAAAAATTGTGCAAATTAATTGCCAGACTTGGGCAGGAGTTTCATGTACAGTAGCCAGGGGTAGACTTTGTGGAGCATGAAATGTGTTTTGAGGTGTTCAGCAGAGATTTATCTGAGAGATGAAGGTGTATTTTACAGAATGGATCAAACTGAATGAAACTTGGATATCTTTTTCCCTGGATGAAATGTGTGCTAAGGACTCCTTGGCTGTATCTGTGCAATTGGAAAAAAATGGACGAGGGATCTGAGGCCCTGAGCCATCTGTTGTGGCACAGCTGATGCCCATGTGCTGAAATACTCCCCCTCCACCAAGCAGAATGTCTGCATCTGAATTTCCTGCTAGGAACAAACCTTAGCATGTGTTATCAGCCAAACTGTAGCCCAGCACTGGCTGTGAGATTTAATTGGCACAGGCTAAATAATTCTACAGAGTGCACTGGACAGCTGAGATTATTATAGGCCTGTGCCATATCCCTTTTTTATTGACTAGTGAAAAAAATCAGTGCTTGAGCCAGCCTGGCTAAAAGTTTTGTACCACAGCTGGACCTGAATAATTTGACCCATGAGCAGTGGAAGTGGCTGACTGCACAATCCCATCAATTCAGAAGCAGAGTTGCTGTTTTGGCATGACCAGGGAAGAAATTAAATGTCTATCAGCAAATGCTTTTGGAACTGCAAGGCGTGTTTTGTTGTCTTTAAAAAAAACAAAGCCCCCTGCTTATCTTTTGTTTTATCTGATTTTAAATATTACAATTATTTAATGCTAGGGGGGTTCATCATCTGGAAGGAAAAGAAAGGCAAGCACGTCTTTGACTGATGAGGAAGGTAAGTCACTTCCCAAAATTTTACATCCATAGCATAGTACATAAGTTGAATATTAAACCCACAGGTTTTCAGTCTGTTACTGTGTGGGTGTAGTGCTTTTCATGAACCAAATACCAACCTTCATCTATTTCTTAGAGACATTAGATAGTCAGTTAAATAGTAAATTATCCCTTAAAGAGCTCCAGTGAAAATTTGAAAATAACATTTTCATTGAAATGATACTACTATCATTATTGATGGATCTTAATTATTTCTCTCCTCATTACTTCATTTGTCAGACTTTACTAATGGTCTCGAGGTTCTTTTGAGGATTTTAGACTGAAACACCCATCTGCTTTGGGTCCTTTCTTGTTGGTGACCACTCTGTCATGTTCCTGACAAAGGAACTCCCCTGTTCGAAGCTACAGAACAACCTGTGGTGAACATTGTCAGTCAGCACTTAACTGCCTTCTGTCTTGAGGCAGAAGTGCTCCTCTCCTGTTAATTTTTCTTTTAAATACTGCATATAGTTGCTCTCAGATTATCTTGTTTTCCATACATATTTAATTATTTTTAAATCCTACAGATTAAAATATTCTGTGCTTGTTCACTTCAGGGGTATAGAATTACAAGCCTCCTGAATTATTGTATAATTTTAACCCAAGATTTGCATTTATTCTCTTGCAGTTGAAGATGAAGAAGAAACAATTGAAGAACAAGAAGCTAAAGAAGGAAACATAAACCATCAAACTGAATTGTCTAATCTAGTCAAAGAAGGTAGGCACGTGGCTTGGTGCTTCTCTAGGCTGGGCTCTGAAACAACAGCTGGAAACACACAACACTTGTTATATTTGTAAAGAGGATTAGAGGTAGGAGATTGAGTGCATTCAGATGTTCAGTCCTGTGTAGTCTGTGTTAAGTTTTTTTTGTTTGGAAAGCTGCAGCAGTTTATGGGATGATGATGGACATCTACACTTCATAAAGCAGTCCTAGTTATCACACAAGGTGGCTTGAGAAAAAGCAGATCTCTAGTGAAGAACTGCATTAAAACCTTACACCACGACTCTCAACCCAAGTTCTAGGAGTTCATGATAAACACTTAACACCAGGGTTGTATCAGGTTGAACATGGACATTTTATCAACTGTCTTGAGTATCCCAGAAGGGTTTGTGACTGACTTGGTAGGTTCAAAAGGACATTTAAGTGCTGATCTTAAGGGAGGGTATAAATATTTGAAGATTAGGTGCTTTTAGGGACAGTGTTCTGGCTAGCAGCTCTCTCTGATTAGCAGTGTAATTGCTATGCTGAGCTTGATGTGTGCAAAGTACCCCACAGAGATATGTCACTTACCCTGGTAAAAGCAGATTTTTAGAGGCAAGGCTGCCCATTAGGCTGAGCGTGCCTGGCCATGAACACACGGTTTCCAGATCTGTTTGGCAGCTTAGTGGCTGCACTGAACTGGCCAGTTGGAGGGATTATAAGCCTTGGCCAGTCAGCCAAATTTCTAATGAGAATGTTTGCTGATTGACTGGCCACTGCCAGCATGTACATTCCTACTTTAACAGCTCAGACAAGGGATGCTGGAGTTACAGCTCAGTTTTGAAACTCAGTTTTGAAACTTTGGAAGTCTTGCCTTGTCTTCCAACCACTCAGCTGCATTTGATGCCCCTGCCTTCCCAACTGGGGATTTACTGAGGGTTGTAGGGGGTGTTTGTAATACAGTAAAAAGCAGGGTATGGGAGCAGACTGCTTGGTGTAGTGCCACGTGTTCTCTATAATCAAGGTTATTAAATAAATTCTGCCATCATTCCCTTAATAATTACCTCTGAAATTGACTTCTGGTTAGAAAACTGGATTTATGCAATTGTGAAGAATGTAATGAGATTATAATTAATAGTATCTATTGTTCCAAGTTGCGATATTTTTAAACTTCCATCCTTTGATGACCTTCAGCTGAATTGCCTCTGGAAGATTTGGTGAAGATGTACGAAGGTGCCTTTGCAGAAAATTTTCACTGGCCCCAGCCAAAGCCTGACAGTGAAGAGGAGAGCAGTGAGGAAGGTAAATTACTCTATGTTTAGGAGTTGTGCTGATTTACATGGTGAAATAAGTTACTTGGCTCTTCAAGACTCTCTGAAAAGACATTTTGTTCTAGGGGAAAACACACCTTGAGTGAATTACATTTAAAAATTTCTCAGTTTGTGAAAAGAGGGCAGTGTTTGCCTGTCCGAAAGTGAAGATGTATGAGATTTTCAAGAGCAGTACTGAGCCATAGAAAAGCCTCTCTACACTGAATTAAACAGCACACTTCATAGGTAGCTATAATTACACCTCTGTTCTGTGCTAACATGAAGATAGAGTTACATACTTGAAGTTAGATTTTAAATAGAGTGCGAGGACCTCCCTAGAAGTTGTGGAAAGCAAATGGTCATGTTAGCCTAGCTAGTGTGAATGGCCACAACAGTACATGAACCTGAGCTTAGGCTATTTGCATTTTACCTGAACTAGCTTGATAATCATAGAAATGCTTTTAAAAGTTACCTACCTCCTTTAGACCTGTGTCTGAATCCTGGTTATCTCAGTTTCTTTGTGTTACTGCTACTGAAATTTATTTTAGATACCACTGCAATTTTTCTTTCTTTCCTAGAAATGGAAGACCACATGTCTGATAGGGAAAATCCCCAGAAAGAAGTTGTCCTCATAGACTCCCTTCTCAGCATTGACCAGTACAAGAGCATGGACAGGTCGAGTCCTCCCAAGAAGCACATGAGAGACATAGCAGAAGTGGCTGCTGCAGCAGAGATGTTGTTACCTAAAGGCAGCTCCAGGATAACAACAGCAGTAAGAATTCCTATTTTCTGCTACTCTGTGTGCTGATGTTTATATAAAGAATGATTTTTTTCTTCATTATTTTGTAGCTTTTAGCAAGAAATAGCTTTTTTTTAATTTGAGTTACCTAAAGAATGTTTATGCTTTTTGCCATGCTCTGTGAATTTAACTCAGGAAAGAATATAAAATTATTCACATTACAGATAAAATACAACACTCCATCATTGTTGTATGGGTCTCTCAGAGAATATCAGAAGATTGGGCTGGATTGGCTGGCAAAGCTGTACAGGAAGAATCTCAATGGCATCCTGGCAGATGAGGCAGGGCTTGGAAAAACAGTGCAAATTATTGCCTTTTTTGCCCATTTGGCTTGTAATGAAGGTAAGTTCATTTGGCTAACAGTTTAAGACAGGTACTGGGCCAGCATTATCTTTGTGAATTGTAGCCTAGGGTCACTTTTTTTTTCCCCTACTGAACTATATCAGACTTTAGTTAATGATAGGAGTAAGATTGTGCCAGAATAACTTCCTGGTATTTTGTGACATAAGGGTGCTGTCTTGTCAAGTATAGTGTCTGATCAACCTATTATCATCTAGAGATTCTTCTGAATACTTCTAAATTCTTACAGAAAATTACAGAAAAGCCTTAAAAATTGTTCAGTGACTCTGTTTGCTGTTATTTTATCTCACTTTTAATGATTAATTTAGTGCAATAGACTTAAAAAATCAAGGGAGAATATAAGCCATATGCCTTATAAGGAGTCTCCTTCCAGTGTTAACTGCTGTATTTCCCCTTCTGTAGGGAACTGGGGCCCTCACCTTGTTGTTGTCCGGAGCTGTAACATATTGAAGTGGGAGCTGGAATTGAAACGCTGGTGCCCCGGGTTGAAAATACTTCTCTACTTTGGGAGCCAAAGAGAGCTTAGGGCAAAAAGACAGGTGCTGTATTTTGCAACTCTTACACTGTTGCCTGAGACATATATAGGCTGTATATATCTGTCTTATTTTTCTTTTTTTAATGAAGTTGATTTAATGAAAATAATTGAGAGTTCTGCCTTTTCTGTCTCATCCTTTCTTTCCTTTTCCATAGGAATGGACAGAACCCAACAGCTTCAATGTGTGCATCACTTCCTACAAGCAGCTGTTCAAAGGCCACCCAGCATTCATGAAAATGCGATGGAAATACTTAATAGTAGATGAGATGCAGCAAATAAAGAATATGACTGAGAAACACTGGGAGGCACTTTTCAGTCTCCGCAGGTACAGAGCAGAGAATTGATTTCCTGCTGGCAGGGAGTTTTTCTCTTTTCATGTCACACAGTTCTCTTCTTAACAGGAAACTTGATTAAAAAAAGCCCTCTTGACTTCATTTGCCCAAATTCCTGAGCAATGTGCACCTATAGAAAAGTGCTTTTATCTGAAGCAATCAGGATTCAGAGAAATGCTTGAGATCTTTCTGTTTCCACTATTATATCACTGTAATTCTTCTTTGCTGATATTCTGTGCTCCCAAACAGATTCCCTTTTATGTTCTGATACTCTGCAATGAAGAAGCTATTTGGTGGTATATTCAAGATTGGAAAGATAATTTATCCTAGGTTTAATTTTATTATATCTACATAATTCTTGTGTGTATCTGACAAACATAAAGGCATAGTAATTAGTCAATTAAAAATCTTCTTTTATTCACAGCCAGCATCGTTTGCTTCTGATAGACACACCTTTGCATAACACATTGATGGAGCTGTGGACCATGGTACATTTTTTGATTCCCGGAATTTCCAGACCTTACCTGGATTTTCCAGTAAAAGCACCTAATGAGGAGAACCAGGATTATTGCCATAAACTGGTCATCAGGTTGCACAGAGTATGTTGGAATTTTTTCTCATGTGTCCTACTACAGGAGTAATGCTCTTAAGGAGAGGGAGGGAATAAAAATATGTGGTTCAGGTCAGAATTTTTATCTTTTCTTAACACTTTGTTCCATTTAGACAGAAAATCCTGCTGAAAGCAGAGGGTTTTGCTACCAAAAGAGTGTGGAGATTTTGTTTAAAAATAATACAAGTCTCAGATTTTGAAGCACGACATGCAGAAATTAAAGAGCAAATTAATGTCTATTGTGTGCATAGCAGAATGATATATAGCACATGCAGTTTATTATAGCAAATCTGTTAGGTGTGAATAAGTTTAGCTTTCTGTTTTAAACTCTTCGAAGTGAGAATTTTTTCCTCTCAATTCTGAAACGTTTCAGATGATTCAGCCATTTATTTTGCGGAGATCAAAGAGGGATGTTGAAAAGCAGCTCACAAAGAAGTATGAACACGTGCTCAAGTGCCGTCTGTCTAGTCGACAAAAAGCCATGTATGAGGATGTCATATTGCAACCAGGGTAAGGGCTTGCAACAGTAAAGATAAAATGCTGTCACTTTTAGTGCTTAAGCAAGGAAAAAAAAATATTGTTGTGGGGGGAGTTGTTTTAGTGTTTCTCTGAAATTTTGCATGATAACCTGTGAATAAAGTATGATTGCGTTATAGACTAGAATTACAGAAGGTGATGTGATTTTATGGTATTTCATGCTGATGTGATAAACATGCATTTACCTCTGGAACCTAAGAATCCAGTTATGATGGTCAGGTCTTCTACTGCATTATTTTAACATTTGTCTCTAATGAGTAGTTCTTAATTTTTTTAAAGCCCAGATTTTTTCCTCACCACCCCCCTACCAGTGGTAATTGATAGGTGCAGGGGTGAAACAGAAGCAAACCAGGGAGAGAATGGGGAGCTGCATAGGTTGTATTTGATTGTAAGGCAGTGCTGGGTGGGTCTTTAAGTTTCAGTTTTCCAAATTTACTTTTGGTACAGTGCTGCTTAGAATACTACAGAAGACCTTGGTGAAATCTAAACTTGTTCTAAGACTTTTGCATAACATACTCCATTGCTCATTCTCACCTTGCTGATTTAGGGACACCTCCATAAAAGCTGCACATGAATCAATGTCTTTCTGTATAATTTATTTGGTAGAACGCAGGAAGCCCTCAAAAGTGGACACTTTATCAGTGTCCTGCATGTCCTGATGCAGCTGCAGCGGATCTGTAACCACCCTGATCTGATAAACCCCCGGCTTTCAAGCTGCTCTTATGTATCAGAAACACTGGAATACAGAACAGCCTCTCTGGTGCTACGAGCCCTGGAAAGAGATATTTGGAAGGTCAGTAGAAATGTTAAGGTTTTTTTCCTCTCTGCCAGGGCACTACCTGGCAGAATTTCAGTACTTAGTATTGTTTTATGTGATAAATCTACCTGGAGTTTATAAATAGAAGGAATTCACTCTTCCATAACTGTGGCTACCAAGTGTGCTCTTGCTGCATATCTTTTTTTGTCATAGTGGCTTCAACTTTTTAAGTGGTTTCTAAACAGTAATTTTTCATGAACTGCTTGGTCAAAGAGAAATTACCTTTGCTTTTGTCATGCTTATGTTTGCAGGAATTTTCCAACACTGAAGTCACTCTGGGTAGCACTGTGCTTATTTATGGCATTCTGCAATTTTCTTGTTGCTTTTACTAGCTGAAGGAAACCGAGACTTATTCTTTTTCACATAACAGTAAACATTCTGTGACAATGACTAAATTAGTACCCTGCTAATTTAGTAGGATTTTGGATTTACTGTCAATCCATTTGAAGTATCACTATTTCTGTTATTGTTAAACAAGTGATCCCACTCCTTGACATGATAAAAATATAAAAGAAGTATGAGTAATGGAGCAGCTGACATTTTTTGTTTAATTTTATTTCCATACTTCATATTTTTCTACTCCTAAGTTATAGTTTGGCATTTAAACTTGATAGTTAACCTTCAAAGAGTTCTTTTTAATTCTTTGGAAATTATGATATATGAAGAATTGTTAAATGTGTTTTGCTTTGATTTCCGTAACTGGCTAATGATTTCAGTTCTTTTTCTTCTAGTGCTTAAAATGGGACTGTCAGTTTAAGATTTATTTCCGAAGTTTCTAGACAGTTTTGGCTAATAGTTAGTAGTTTATTTCTTAAACTTACACCATTTATTTCAAGTTAAAAAGTAAATATATAGAAATTTAATTCATCATTGAATGTAAAGAGGACTTAACTGTTTGGGTCATTACATAAAACAAACAATTTTCTGAAATCCCTAGGAATCGGACCTGTCTCTTTTTGATCTCATTGGAATGGAAGACAAAATGACTCATTATGAAGCACAGATGTTGCCAAAACAAAAGGTTACTAGAAAGTTGATTGAAGAAATCTACAGCTCCCCTCCACCACCGGTGAGGCCCAACCCAGTGAAGCTCAAACCAAGCAGGTGTGTACACCTACACTCCTTCTAAGCTAGCAAAAGGTGACTCTGCTGCAATTTTGACTGAGTTATCTCTACATCTCTGCTAATGGGATTCACATAAAACCTCAGACTTACCTTTGCATTTAATTTTTCTCTTACGTTCATGTTTACCTCTGAAAATACGAATTCTGTTCTTTGAGGCATGCAATTCTCTTTGGAGTTTGTTGATGGATTTCCCATAGTCCTTACTTCAGCATCAGGTGAACTTTGTTCTTGGACCTTGTTTATGGCAATTGAGTGTTGTTTTGCAGAGACAACATGAGGATAATTCAAGACTAAGTTGGGCCTGCAGTGTCAGCTATGCTCTCACTGTTATGGTAGAGACAAATTAAGTTTTATAGCAGTACACTTTTTAAAAAGTATTTTTCTTCTAGTGAAGTACTGTTCTCAAAGTAATATAGAACTGTTTTTGGTAATGCAGACCTGATGACCTGCAGCGTGTTGATATCTCTCTGGAGATTATATGGGAACCCTTTTATTCAGATGTCTTCAGATACATCTTTTCCCAGATACTGACCTAGCCTTTTTAAGATGTTTGCTGTAATTCTGAAGCATCCTGCATTAAACTGGGTATATGGCAATGGAAATTTTTTTCTTGGATTCAGCAAAATCACTTTCTACAATGTTCACTCAAGAAGCTTGTGAAGTGATGAGTCTTGCCAGCTACAGCATCTGCAGGAAGATCAGCATTTGACATGATCAGTTTAAATGTTTTTGGGGTGACAGAGTTTACTTCTAAAGGCCCCACTATGATCTTCCTATAGACTTTGACTTTTCCTGCTCTTGCCAGGTTGTTCCAGCCCGTTCAGTATGGTCAGAAGCCCGAGGGCAGGACTGTAGTCTTCCCAAGCACTCAAGTCCAGCGCACGGTGACCACGGCAACAGTGACTCAGCAGGGACAAGTTCGAGGCAGATCCCCCATAGCTACAGTGTCTTCAAATCAAGGTAAGGGACTCAGTGCCACCCTGGTCACCTGCACCTCAGCGTAGACAGATACAAGTTAGTCTGTTTAATAGAACTCCTTTTCCCTCTAGCTTATTGGTCTAGAATACTAATGGCTTAAAAGTACCAACAGACTAATTGCCAGTAAAATTCCCCACTAGTTTCTCCAGTACGATCTGCCAGTATAATGCAAAACTAAGCTTTGTGTAACCTGTTAGCTTATGGAGTAAATATGCCACAGTTGATATTTAAACCCCGAAGACGTGTAATGTTCTGTCAAACATGGGAATGTACAGCACTTCTCTGTATTTATTTAGCCTTTAAACAATGCTTTCCAAATAGATAATGTTGTAAAACTAGGATGGAGTAAGAGGTGTGGCTAGAAATCCCGGTGTGTAAGGACAAAGCCGTTCTTGTAGCCGTTTGATTATCCTGTTGGAAGGTTTCTTTTTAATGCAGGTTGTTTAAAAGAGCCGAGTTAAAACCTCTAACAGCTTGCACAAACAACCCTTATTGATTGCAGCTGCAGCAGCACAGTTTCAGACAACTCAGGCTTCCACCAGTGCTCCAAGACACCAGCCCGCAGCGACCTTCACCACAGCAACTAGCGCAGCCAACCCTGTGAAACCGCGGGGCCAGACCTCTGCGCCGGCCCCGCAGCCGGGCCAGCCCCAGCCACAGCCACAGCCCCCCCCGCACACCATCCAACAGAGTGTGCTGCCTCAGAGGCTCGTACTGACCTCTCAGGCCCAGGCACGGTTGCCTAGTAAGTGGCCTCCCCTTTCAAGGTTTCTCCCACCTTTGTACTCAAATGAGGTTAAGTTACTAGGCACCCTAAGATGTGTACAGAATCGTTGTTTTTTTTTCACTCTTCTGATTAGCCTTGCTCAGTACGTTGCTTATGACCAAGGAAAATCGAAAATTGGATAAGAAACAATAGAATTGCTGTGGACATACATTAGCGGTGTCAACTTAATCTCCTATTTCTGCATGTTTCTTCTGCTGGCAAGACTTCCTTCAGACCAAATGTTTTAGCTCTCTCCTAATTATTCCTTTCATGTTAAACACTAATCCATCTGCTAAAGGCCTCTCTGGCGGAGAGGAGCGTCGCCACTGTTAGGCAGAGAAAAGTGATGAGGCTTTGCTTTAAGGTTGTATGTGCACTGCCTATTAGCATGTGTAGAGAGTACTGAGCACTGATGTATTAATTTTATCTCTGGGGTAATGCACTGCCTTTACAAAAGCTGAATTTTCACACCAGTATTTTCTCAATATCATAAAACTTAATGCTGAAATGCCTCTAACCTTTCTGCATTTAAATCATAAAAAGCTTGGTCCTTGCCACTTCAAAGCTTTTTGGTTTGTTTAAATGCAGATTGCTTAAAATAAATCATGTTTCATCACCAAATTTCGAATGTGTACTTAATGTGCCACACATAGGAATATATTAATTGCTTCCTTAAACCTTCCTTCATGCTCTTGAAAAGGCAGTGAAAATCACTTTAATGTCTATACTTGTTCTGTTACAAAGTGTCACATGAGTTTTCAGGTAGCTCTTAACTTTTTTGCTAATGAAAGTGGTAATTTCTAAAATGTTGATGTTCTTACCCTTTAAACAATCAGCTTCTTTCCAGTTTGTCCAACAAATATAGAAAGCAATACCTGCTTAACTTTTATATGACACTTTTGATGCACTAAGTATAATTATGCATGGAAGGCGCTTCAGCACCAGTGTACTAACCAAAATGTAGAATTGTGAATATTGAACAACTTGCTCCCACCTTTGATTTTTTTAATGCCTCTTTCCCTCCTTAACAGGTGGTGAGGTAGTAAAAATAGCCCAGCTGGCTTCTATAGCAGGAGCACAAGGCAGGATTGCTCAGCCGGAGACCCCAGTGACTCTGCAGTTCCAAGGGAACAAGTTCACCTTGTCACACAGTCAACTCCGCCAGCTCACTGCAGGGCAGCCCCTGCAGCTACAAGGTACTTATTTCAACAAAGGAAATTTTCCATTATTCAGAATGCTCATGTTTTGATATGGGCGCCATGTTTCTTGTTGCTGGAGGTTTTTCCATCCCCAGTGCTTATTATACTGTCCTGCTCTTCCTATTTTCTGTGAGCCTAGGTAGCTCTGGTTTGAAAAATAAATGCCTAATCGATGAAAGACATGGTTACTTCCTTCTTCTGTATTGTATGTCAAAAATGTTATTATTTGATTTGTTCTCATACCCAGTGAGAGAACATCTCAGTGCAGCTAAAGCAAGGTGAGGCATTATTTGACAAAAACTCCTTGCTGAGCAGAAACAGAAAAATTGAAAACATTCTTGGTTTATTCTGAAATTGTGTAAATAATACTTCAAGATTGGCATGCTTCTGAATTTTGGTCCAATTATTGTTCTTGCCTGAATGCTTTACATACACTATATTTTGTTCTCAAGTCTCCCTGGCTGGTGGTGTGTATTGCCAAATTTAGGAGAGCTGACATACCTTGATTCTCTGTGGCAAACTAAATAGAGGGAATGTTAAATGAAGACTTTGTGTTTGTTTGCATTTTGTCCAAATTCTGTATAAACACCTAGGTTAGAATGATACCTCTATGACATGAAACTCCTCTACAGCTATTAATACTTAATCCTTTTTGGCAGATTGATGTAATGAACATGTCTGGTAGAATTTAACATAGTTCGAAACAGTAATGATCAGCTTGCAACACTAATAGATTTTACTCCAGAACACAAATTCTTTTCCCCTCTAATGTGTGTTAAAATCCTCCACTGCAGGAAGTGTCCTTCAGATTGTGTCAGCCCCTGGGCAGCAGTACCTGAGGCCTCAGGGCCCCGTGGTCATGCAGACGGTTTCCCAGGCAGGAACTGTGCAGAACGCCCTGAACGCTTTAGGAAACCAGCACCAGGCAGGTGGCCCAACTTCCACTGCAGTCACACAGCAAGGTGGGTTTCCCAGCCTGAAGAAATGTCTCTGTATAAATATTCAATTGCTAAAATCACATTCATTTATAATTCCAAATTGCTGCAGATCATAATTCTGTAATTAGCTCAGAAGTGGGTAAACTATGAGGCAAATCTTTACAGTTTGTATTTGGTGTGTGCTGGAGTTTTAAGAAAATTTTTAGTACAAACTTTGGACAGTAACTTAATTATAGATTTTTTTTTTAACAGTTTCACCTTTGGTCAAATTTTTTTGGAAGAAGTAAATTTGAAATACTTGGGTAATTTTTGCAAGGAAAAATCAAGGGTGATAATTTTTTATACTGGCAGAGAATGTCCAGTTATTCCCTCAATTTTTCCACATTGATTTTGCTTTTATCTAATTTCTTTCACTTCTCCAGCTGATCAAGCTACAGTTTTCCATTTCCCTCTGCAAATGTTGCTTAGATATTTGGTGCCTTGCTGTAAATGTGATTAGTTCCTTGTTTAAAAACACAACCAAGATGTTGATCAAAAATAATGGAGAAATTAATGCATTTACAACAAAACAGCAGATTATTAAATGAAGATAAATATAACACTAGGAGTTCATTCCCTGCAAATGGCCATCTGCTGTAATTTTCATGGGATATAAAAAAACATTCCTTCAAAATGGTGTGATGCTGTTACAGTGTAGTTAACTGTCTGGGTAAATATCTGCTAACAGTTGAAATCACCAAAACGCAACTGAGATTCCATCATATGATTTCACCAATTTCTAGGCATGCTCATCTGATGTGTTTTCTGAAAAATCTTAGATGATTTGCTCAAGATAAGTTAAAACAATCTTTTCCTGAATTAGAACATTTTCTATTTTCTGTTGTGTTCATATTAACATTTTCTGAATGTCAGTGTGTATTGCACTATATGTGACATTTTAAATAAAGTACAAATGGGGCACATCAATTTGCTTTGTACAAAGCAAAGTAAAATTCCATTGGTCTATCTTGGATTTTTGTTAGAGCACTTAGTGTGAATATCTGTCAGAGATCTGATGTATAACAAAGTACAAATTTGCAATACTCAGTGGACATTTAAACTTAAAATTTGCAGCAATGATCTGTTGTAACAGAAATGTCTACTTATTGAAAATTACAAAGAGACCAATTCTCAGATGAATAAATATATAAACACGAGGTTTATCCTCAGTTTGTATTCCAGGTAGAGCTACAGTTACTAACTTGCCATCTGGAGACATAGGAGCAGTATTAAAACCAGCACCTTTGCATGGACAGTCACAGGTACTCAATTTTTATTTTCTTGTGGAAACATCACTTTTCAGAATCATTAGTAAATCTGTGTAATAATTGAAAGCTATAATATGCAAAGATGGAATTAATTAGGGACTTTGATGATTATAGAGTAGATAAATATCCCAACTTCTGTCCATGTTTCAGGTTGACAGATCTGATGCATTTGTAATCTATAGATAGAATAATCTGGTGTACAAAGGCAGCTGACAGCTTTCTTGTGCTGTGATAGACAGGTTCTTTTAACTGTAATATATTTTAATTATAGAGTAATGCATAAATAAAGAAATCGTGCAGGTTTTGTGTTTTGAACACAATGGCACTTGGGCAGATTTTTATAGATTTCTAATCTTAGGTTTTTTGATAGGGTATTCAAGCAACTTACAAAGTGTAGGGAAACATCAAGAATCTATCAAAAGCTATGAAAATGTACCTTTAAAAAGCAAGAATTGGCTCTTTAATAGGAACTGAATTCAGCTGTAGTCTTCAGATTTTATCTGAAATGCATACCTTTAATAATTGGTCTAAATAGTAATTGTACTCTAGGATCTACACTCTGATCCTGACAGTTTCAGTCTAAAGACCCTCAAATCCCTCATCTATTATTATTGTGATGAGCAGCAAATGTGGTTTTCATTCACCTTCTCTTGGCAAAGGAGACGTTTGAGGAGAAGAACCGGCTCTTGAAGGAGCGCCTGGACAGGATCTTCTGCGGCAACGAGCGGCGCTGCGCGCGGGCGCCGGTGTACGGCCGGGACGTGCTGAGCGTGTGCTCCCTGGCTGGGGACACAAAGGCCTCCCAGCTGCCTTCCAGTGAGGGCAACAGCTGGAGGTGGGCTGGCTTTGTCAACTGCTGCCTTTCCTCAAGTGCCTGCGGAGGCCCAAGTAACCCCTTGCAGGAAATGATCCTGGGCTTGGTTCAGCAGCAGGAATCTCTGAAGGATCTTGTTAACAGGTAATGTGTGTGACCCTGCCTAACAAGCCTTTACACATCTAGTTGTTTCTAAAACACTTTTCAAAAAGGCTTAAAACCTTGTTTCTGTTGATGAGCTTATTTGGTTTAGAATGGTTTATTTAGCAGTAAATGATGTGCAACATGGAAGTAAAAATAAGTCACTTATTTATAAGTGACTTATCTTTCCTAATTTTAAGCCCAAGTTCAGCTGACCATACTTAGGCTTACGTTCTTATGCTATTGGATGTACTTGAATAGGTACCACTTGCACCCAGCTAACAAGAGTTAAGACGCAGAGATGCAGGCAGAAGCTGGTTTAGCTAAGGCTGAGTTTCATTGCTGTGCCTATGGTTATTGATGATCATTTTGTGTGTGTCTTTTTAAATCAGTATTGCCTTGTTTTGGTGCTTTTCACAGGGCTCTCTTCGTGTTGCCAGCTGCAGTTGCTGCTCCCCCATGTTTCTATGTAGCAAATCCTCCCCCTTCATACAGTCACAGACTGAAACTCCTTAAGCACAGCCTGAGGCAGAAGGCAGCTCCACACTTGCATCAGTTGCAACAACTGACCACTCCTCACTTGCTGCAGTTCCCTGACCTCCGGCTGGTGCAGTATGACTCAGGTAAAGGACATTTGCTAACAAGATTTCAGTAATTTCCTCTATCATATGAATGGGATTTCTATATAAAGCCATTATTGTTTTTTCTGTTTGAATTATAGGAAAATTAGAAGCTCTTGCTGTCTTGCTTCAGAAGTTGAAATCTGAAGGGCGCCGTGTGCTGATTCTGTCGCAGATGATTCTGATGTTGGACATACTGGAGTTGTTCCTGAATTTCCATTTCCTCACCTTTGTGAGGATTGATGAATATGCCAACCAGGAACAACGACAGGTAAGTGTGCCCTACCAGTTACTCACTGGTACCAGGCTTTTATACACTACAGCAGAGAAAGGAAATTTGCCTCATTTTGTATTCAGTTTGATGTATGTTAATCCCTTATTTTATTAGGCTATAGTGAATTTGGTTTGGTATTTTATTTTGGTGTGCATTTTATTTAGTTCTTGCTTTTATTCTGTTTATGTAGGAGCTGATGAAAATTTTCAACAAAGACAAGCGCATTTTCTGTGCCATCCTCTCCTCTCACAGCCGTTCCACAGGAGTCAATCTTGTTGAGGCAGACACTGTTGTCTTCTATGACAATGATCTGAACCCAGTGATGGATGCAAAAGCTCAGGAATGGTGTGACAGAATTGGGAGATGTAAAGATATCCATATATACAGGTGATGGTGACAGTCAATATCTGCTCTTTAACATGTTTTGATGTGAGGTTTTTTCAGTGCTGCCCTGGATGATCTGGAATAAAGTGGAAACAGTGCTGAAAACCGCTTCCCTTCAATGAAAAAGATGCCAGGGTATCCTATGAAAAAGTGGGGGGTTTAATGCCAAATGTAGGAAATTAATCATCCCTGCATGGGTTTTGTCTGTTAGTCTACATGGAGTTTTTAAAGAGATCTTTTTCATTGTTGATTTCGGGTTTATTTTTTTCTTTAATTACATAAATTATTAGAAGACAGCTCTAAAGGAAAGGTGATAGTGTACTTTTTTATGGGCCTGCACCATAACTAAAAAAACTCCCACATACTACCACATTTTAAGCATTTAGTGGAATTCTCTAAGGACAGTTTGTTTTTTTTGTTTCTGAAAGCTGGTTTGGAAATGACTTACCAGATTTCTATGGTTTTTTTCCTTTTTTTTTAGGCTTGTCAGTGGTAATTCTGTAGAAGAGAAACTTTTGAAAAATGGCACAAAGGACTTGATCAGAGAAGTAGCTGCTCAGGGAAACGACTATTCAATGGCCTTTTTAACACAGGTAAGTTAATATTCAGAATGCATTGAAACACCCATGTTGCAGTTTTTAATAAATTCAAGCATCTGTGTTGGAGTGTTTAATAGCAGTTTAGTAGAAATCTGTCTAGGCTAGAATTAATGAGGAGGCATATTGGATTTCATGATTGCTTGAACTCTCAGTGTTGGGGCCACATCCTTTCAAATATTGTCCATCTGTTTTTTCTGTTATTTGTATAGTGATGCACAGCATCACCCATGACTCAATATATTGTGATTTCTTCACAAAATTCTGCAAAATTTCGCAGAACTTGTAAGGGTGAAGGTCTAAACAGCTTTAAAAATGTGAAATAGTTTTGGATATTTAGAGAGATAGGCTCTGAATTGCTGCTCTGAAGATACGTGAGACAGTGACTGCACTGGTGAAGCCAGGCTATCCTGGCTGGCACTCCTGATGTAGAAAAAAAAAACAGGATGCTCCCAAAAATTGAATGTATTTCTCTTTTTTCCTTCTATTTATGAAGCAAACAATTCAGGAATTGTTTGAGGTTCATTCTCCTATGGAGGATTCTGGATTTAGAGTGAAAGCAGAAGAATTTGTAGTACTTTCTCAAGAGCCGTCTCCAGCAGAAAATATTTCACCTAAAGTTGCAAGACCATTCATAGAGGTAATGATTAACACACACATTAAAAATACAGCTGTGCAACATCAGTATTAAACAACTAACTAATCCCATTTTATTTGGGTTAATTCTGTCAGTATCTTTTTCTTGTAGTTTTATGCTCTTTTGTCACTTGCTTTGTGACAAAACTTCCAAAAGCCCAAAGCTGAATTTTATCATTTCTGGGACTGTTTCTCTTGCTGGAGCAGAGACTTCAGAAATTTGTATTGCATTTCAGTGAACTCCTTATGGAGTTTCTTTCCATATTTTTGAAGTCTTAATTATTTTAAAAATACATCTCTCTGAAAGGCCCTCAACAGCATTGAACGAGAGGATGAGGAGTCAAATGAAGAAATAGGATCTGAGTCAAGCATTGAACCTTTAATCTCAGAGCTCTGCGAGACAAAATACATTGAAGAGCCCTCACAGCTGCAGGAGTTAGTTGCTGTTGTGGATCAGGTACCGTCACTTCCCTTGAATAGCTGGCTAAAAAGTAATGTTTAGTTCAAATGTTTCAATATCTTTGCAGTCTGACCTTAAAGCAACTTTGTTGTTTCTCCCATTAAATGGAAGGGAGATCTCCCACTGATTTAAAATGTTAAGATGAATTTGAAGGAGAGCTTTGATACTTCATGTAGCATTTCTTTTGTTATCCTCAAAGTAACATTTTTTTCCCTTTGATACTTCCCTCAGCTGACTCCAATTGAGAAGTATGCTTTGAATTATCTGGAGCTCTTCCATGGTTCAGTTGATGACAATGAGCCACGGTTGAGTGAGGTAAAACAAATCTTTCTTTTCCATGTTATTCTGTCACAGAACAACATTTATTATATTTTCAATATGAAGTGGAAGTGTCTCCAATCATGTGGAATATATTGTAGGCACTTCTGTGATCTTTTCTTGCTATACCTTATGAACAGCATAATGTCTTACAGAGAGCTCATTATTCTGGGATTCTCTGGTTTAAGCAGGTGTCAGTTCTTAATTTCTTTTTTATAAAATGGAAATTGCTTTCAGCCCAGCTCAGCAAATATTTGTTGTACTCCATTGATAGCGGGGGAAAAGATTTCATTAATTTCAGTGAGCCTGTGCTCTGATTGTCTTCATTGTTTAACTGAAATTCTTTGATTGCTTTATATTGATGGCTTAAAAGCCCTTAATAAAGACCAATAAATATCTTCTAAATGATTGTGAAAGTATCTGATAAGAAATTGCTATAAGATTTCTGTGTCTGAAAATGTCAAAGTTCAAGGCATTTATCCATAAAATTACAAATTGATGACTTCTAATCCAGTGTCTGTTACTGTATGAAGTTTCTAAGGAGTCTGACTTTAATCTAGATGGAACTGAAAACTGCAAAGAAAGCCTGGGAAGTCCAGCATATGAAGGAGTTAAAGGAAAGAGAGCAAAAAATGCTTTGGGAGGATGAAGAGGAACTTCTAACCTACACTCGGGAGGATGCATACAACAAAGTAATTGCTGATTAGTCTTGTTTTTTCTAAATAGTTATTTCTTAACAGTCTGAGAACACCTTTACCCTTCAGGTTTCAGTTGGATCATTTGAATTATGTTCTCTTTTTGCTGTGTAGGAATATGTCTATGAAGGTCCAGATGGACAAACTGAAATTATGCCAGTAAGTAAAAGTAACACCAGGCAGCCTAAACAGGCTTTTTATTTTATGAAACATAAAGATCAGTGAAGAGTTAACATTGCAGTAATTACAGATTTTATTCTCTGCAGCTCTGGACTCCTCCTACTCCACCTCAGGATGACAATGATATCTACATAGATTCTGTTATGTGCCTGATGTATGATACCACCCCTATTCCAGAGTCAAAATTGCCTCCAGTGTACGTCAGGAAGGAGCGTAAACGACACAAAACAGATCCCTCTGGTGAGTGCGTGCTCAAAACTGTTCTGGGATTTATTGCTGAAAGTTTAAAAAATCAGTGGGGTTTTCATGCCTCCTATATATTCAGAATGCATTGAAACACCATGTTGCAGCGTTTAATAAATTCAAGCATCTGTTTTGGAGTTTGGTCTGGTAAAGATCGAATGTGCATGTTTGAAGGGATAAAAAATCTTGTCCCACCACGGCCTTGAAGCAGTGGAGTCACTGGAAGTCCCAGTTCTTGTGGTGTGTCTTGTCTTTAGACATAAAGATGTTCTTCAAAGGACAGTTTTAGAAAGCTGGCATTCTATTTTGTCAGTCAGGACAGGGCTAGTCTTACTTTATAATAGGCTCTGTTTAGTTCCTGGCTGTGCTTTCCAGAGGCAGTGGGGAGTACATGTATGAGCATTTTGCAGCTGTAGGCAGAGGAGTCAAAGAATGACAGTATCTACCAGTAATTCTTTATGTTTTGCCTTAGCAGCAGGTAGAAAGAAGAAGCAACGTCATGGGGAGACAGTTATCCCACCTCGTTCACTCTTCGATCGAGCAACTCCCGGAATGTTGAAAATGCGCCGGGAGGGCAAAGAGCAAAAGAAGAACATCTTGTTGAAACAACAGACACAGTTTGCAAAGCCTTTGCCAACTCTTGTCAAACCAGCTACTGAGGCTGGACAGGATAATCCAGAGTGGTTGATCAGCGAAGACTGGGCACTTCTGCAGGTCAGATGATACCTGCAGCTCCTGCTGCCATTATGTTTTTATTCCTTCATTTTATCTTTTCGAGGTTATTTCTAATTCTTAATGGCAATTTGCTGTCATAACTTGGAACAGCTTGCCTGTCATTTGTGCTCCTCTAAGGAGAGATTAAAGGCTAAACTACAAAATGTATGATTAAGGCCTATTGTTTTAGAAACCACTTACTATTATTCAGATTAGTTGTGCTGGCTGGACAATGGGTAATGTAGCTTAAGTTTCTTCCCACCTTTGAGGGAAGAGCAGCATTTAAATAACAGTTCTCTGTCCTACTCATACCAATCTCCAACTATTTCCCTGCACAGTCAGCATTAAGGCACCTTATGCCTGTTTATTCTCTGTGACTGAACACAGAGCCATAGCCCTGAGCCGTCCCACTGTAGTAACAGCATGTGGGCACACGCAGGCAGGGCCAGGTTTGGAAAATGGCAGCGATGTCTCCTGATGCATTTGTACCTTTCTCTGTTGCAGGCAGTGAAGCAGCTGCTGGAGCTTCCTTTAAACCTTGCTATTGTGTCACCAGCACACACTCCCAACTGGGACCTGGTCAGTGATGTTGTTAACTCCTGCAGCAGAGTCTATCGCTCGCCCAAGCAGTGCCGCAACCGATACGAGAATGTCATAATCCCAAGGGAGGAAGGAAAGGTGAGTTCACCTGGAATGATGCGTCTTTTTTTTACCTTAAGTTGTAGAGTTTTTTTTCCTTAACTCCATAAACACTTGTTTTTTTGTTAAACGTTTCAACAGTGTAAATAAATAACTTTTAAAAGATCTTTTTAAATTATTCTCATCAGGATTTCCACTTATTTTATGTGATTTCTTTGAAAAGAAAAAGCACCTGAACAAAATCTTCCACAAAAGATCATCTAACTTTCCTTCTTATTTTACAGCTAATGTACGAAGCTAATCCTAAAAAGAAGACAAAAAGTATTTATAAGGTGTGCATTGGTATTCTTTCAAAATCAAATCTAGACACTGTGGTATTTAGCAGCAATGGAGGTGGGCAGATAATTCATATGAGATCCATGTTGAGTGTTACTTGAGTTCTGAAACATCAATTAAAATTCCAAATTTATTTTTCCTTTCTTTGTTGATACAGTGGATTGACACCAGACTTCAGCTTTTGGATTTGATAGATAAATTTTAGATCATGCAAGAAGTTTGTGATTTCACTTAAACTGTAGTTGGCATTTTTCCACCTTGTATCTTATCCTGATGGTATTTAAGATCTGAAAGAATGAACTTCATGCTAGAGTCTAAGTGGATTACAAATACATAGTGAATTTGATGCCTGAAACACGTTTTAGTAAATGAGGATGATAGGACGCTAAAGAAACAAAAACAAATTCCATGACTTGTGAACACCTTCTTCCAAACCACACAGCAATTTAGTGGCAGAGTTGGGTGGAGAATCCAGAACTTCTGGCTGTAGTTCCATTTTCTGACTGCTAAGGAGGTTTGTCCCTGACTGGCAGTTTCTGCTTAGGAGAAGCCAAATGTTAGACTGGCATGGTGTGTGGATGTTAACCTAGCTTTGTTGGGAGAGCAGTGCAGTGATGGTTTTGTTTTATTACCTTATGTGTGCGCTATGCATAACTATAAACTAATGGGCTCTTGGTTTGGGTAATGAATTAAACTTGCAAAATCTAAACTAAAGCAAAGATTCTTTCTCAAATTAGAGTTTGCCATTTTGTATGTCCCCCAGTGCTGATGCCAGTGTGACCGTGAGAACTGCTCCTTATTTTGCTCTTTCTTTATATATTTCCCATAGAGTTTTGTGTGACAGTAAGTTATCAGTGACACGAGGCAGGAACCAGTCTGTGATAGATATGTTGGAGAGTGTTTTTAAATAATCTACGAGCTCGCCTTGTGTTTAAACATAGACAAAATGCCCTGTTGGGTGAGTTTGCAATTGAAAGTTGGTTTGTTTTCTTTTTCTAGACTAAAAACAGTCGCCCACTTCGTACCAATCAGATCTATGCTCAAGATGAGGGTGCAACCCACACACAACTTTATACTAATCATTTTGAGATGATGAAAATGATTGCAGGGAAAAGAAGTCCACCTATCAAACCTTTGTAAGTTTACCTGGGATCATTTGATCTCCTGCCACCACAGATCTCCTGGAAACTGAGTTCTGAATGGCTCTCAAAACCCAGAATTATTCTGCACTCTCTTTCTCTGTTCTTGATCTCTCTCTGTGTCTTCTGTGTTGTTGGAAACACCTCCATATTTCATGTGTTTGGGTCTCTCTGCAGGAATTTGCTGGGTTTTTTTTAAATCTATATCTGTCCATTTACCTAAATTGTAGACAACTTGCTATCTATGCTGTTTACTAGTACATTTTTTCCTGTGTGTCTTCCTGTAGTTTTTCTATATTTATTTAGTATTTACTCTGAGTCTCTTAAATGTCTGTCTGTATGCATGCTCCAGTACTGGCTGGTATATCATGGAATCTTCACCAAAACTGCAGGGTTACATGCTAATATGTGAAATGAAATATTGTATTTAAAGTTTTTCTGTCTCCAGTAATACAGTTTTTCTCAATTTCAGACTTGGCATGAATCCTTTCCAGAAGAATCCAAAGCATGCATCAGTGCTTGCAGAAAGGTGAGCACTCCCTATCTTGAAGGAGTTATAAATTGTATAAAAGTGCTCTTTTTTTATGTTCTTTTTTTTTTAGGTTTCAGTTATTTCTAAATACTGTGTGTTTTGTCTTATTATTGTTTCTAGTGGAATCAACTATGATAAGCCCCTCCCTCCGATTCAGGTCGCGTCCCTCCGAGCAGAACGCATTGCCAAAGAGAAAAAGGTATGGTCCCATCTCTGCTGCACAAATGACTGCATTAATTAAAAAATCAGGAAACAGATGAGGTATGAGCAAAGCTTCCTCCTGGGAGAAGTTTGGCAGTACAGTGGATATTACAAGCAGCTGCACATTGCTCATGTACAGGGGTTTAGAGAACCAGGCCCAAAGTGAGGCCTTTCCTTGCACCTCTTGTCACACTAAGACCCCTTGAAGCAATGAGGAACATATTTTTGCAAAATATATTAAAACATGTAAAAATCTTATTTTATTCTTGACCATTCTGTAGCCTCCTTTCTTATATTATTCAGAAAGAAATACTTGCTTGTGGATGGTAAGCTGCTTGTTGTGCTATGTGCTAAGCCATAAAACCATGAGTACATCTTGTAGTTTGAAATGAATCAGGTTGTGTAACTTGGACTTCAAAAGTGAGGCCAGCTTTGCGGGCTGCCTGTGGTTTTGTGGATAAAGAGGTTTTTTCTTGTTGCTTGATTTTGCTTTAAAAAACCACATCTTGCTTGTTCCATGCTTGAAGACTGAAGGTGCCCCTTGCCTTGCAGGCGCTGGCGGAGCAGCAGAGGGCCCAGCAGCAGACGGGTCCCCAGCCCCAGCAGCCCCAGGCGGGCCAGCAGCCCCCCCAGCAGCCCCCCGTGCAGCAGGCCCAGCCACAGGCACAGGCACAGGCACAAGCACAGGTAGTTCAGCAGCCACAGGCAGTGGTGCAGACTGCAGTCACTACTGTGGCCAACACAGCAGTATTGGTAAGAAAGGGAGAGCTCGGTGCCTCTGATGTAGTAACTTCAGTTCTTCTGTGTGTGCTGTATTTGTGTTGTGTTTTCTCTGGGAAGAGAATTTTAGGTCAGTATAGTGAGATCAAAGATATTTTTTTCTTGTTTGCTTTCCCTGGTTATGCTAGGTGTCTTCTGGTTCCGTGATTTATTAAGACTATTCATACCATTGTGGCAACAGATCTTGGCATTCTGAGGTGAAAGAACACCATGCTAAGATGGTTTTTCCTTTTTCACTTTAGACTTTCATTTAATGAAGTCTGAGTGAATAGATGTACATAGTCAATGAGAAGTATTTGTACAGAGAATTTGCAGGATACAGAGGAAAAAAAAGAGAATGTAGCTGTAAGAGCAACTCAGTTAAAGAACTTAAAACCCAAAGATTCATTAACCTTTGCAAGGAAAGTGAAATGATGCATCCTACAGGAAACACCATTGTGCTTTTACTGCGAATTTATGCAAAGTTTTTGTGTCTTTTCCTAAATCTAGAGTCTGAATGAGTCTGATGACTGGTCTGTGGCTTTTGTATTTAGAGCCAATCCAGTTTGCATAGTAATGTGTTCAGCAGTGGTGGATTTATTTTGCTTGTTGAAGAGCAAGAGTACCACAGCTTTTGCAGAAAGACACAGAGGATGTGTTTTGAACCACAAGCATTGCTGTGTATGAAGTGCTCAGTGATGTTCCTATGTGAGTGCTTGTCCAAGGTTTTGCTCCCTTCCTCTGCTAACAGGGATGTCCAGTGACCAGGGTTTACCAGACTAGGCTGGTTTACAGTTGCTCATCAGTGAGGCAGAATCCTGATTTATGTATGCATTAGTTGCTGTGATCTGTAGAGTCAATGAACAACTGCAGAAATCTCTGTGTGTTCCATTGCATTTTTTTGTTATTTTGTCACTTCTGGAGCACAGCATTGTGTTAAGCAATGCTCAGTTTTCTTTTATTGCTTTTCTGAAGTGCTACCTTAATTGTCTTCTAATTAGGCAGGCACCATCAAAACAGCAGTGACGGGGACAAGCATCCAGACTGGTAAGGAGACTTTCTAACTGGAGATAGAAGGTGATGGGACATTAGGATTGTCACTTTCAGAATCTCACATTTAATCCTGGTTTGCTTTCAGCTACAGTGAGTGGAAATGTGATTGTGAACACTGTTGCTGGGGTCCCTGCTGCTACCTTCCAGCCCATCAATAAACGTCTGGCCTCACCTGTTATACCTGGCACGTTGACTGTGAGTAGATCCTGTCACTAGTTGTGTCCCTGGAGACATTGGGTTGCATGTTTTATCAGCATAGCTTTAGTTTTCCATGTTCTCAAAAATTCTGCTTCTTGCAAATGTCATGTGCATCTCTCTCTTACCAAAACATCAGAACACACTGGAATGGTTTATCAGAAAAAAATGCTTAATACGTTAAAATAATTTATAGGCAAGTGCTGCTAAAAGCAATGTATTATGTTATTAACATTTTCAGCTTGTAACTGTTTTGTGCTTTATTAATTATGATCTTTATGATGATGTTAATGGTTTAAGACTATGGAAGATAAAGCAAAACATTGAAAGGTACTAAAATCAAATGTCTGTAATAGAATGAAGGGTTTGGTGATCAGCCTGTTGGAAAAAGATTTAACCACATGCTGATTTTAAGATGCATCCAAACAGATGTGTTAGACAGATTTGGGGCTTTCCTTCTTTTGCATTTTTCGTGCTTGTTTTAAAAATTGCCTAGAGGGCCAATTCGGTTTGCAGCAGGGAAGTGTGAGGCGTGGGAGGGGAGCAGTAATGGCTGTGTTCCCTTTCAGACCTCGGGAGGCACCGCCACTGCCCAGGTGGTTCACAGCCAGCCCCGCGCGGCCGCGGCGCCGGCGGCGTCCACCGAGCTGGTGACCATCGCCTCCACCCAGGGCGTGCGCGCCGTCACCTCGGTGACAGCCTCGGCCGTGGTCACCACCAACCTCACGCCTGTGCAGACACAGACAAGGTCTTTGGTCACCCAGGTCACGCCAGGTAATGATCCTGTGTTCAGGGACTTGTTCCAGTAGTGCAAAAAGGGCCTCAGAATTCCTGTAGATCCACCATCACAGCCCCACAATGTTGGAAGTCTGGGATGCAATTAAACAGGACTACGATTTTTAACTTGCTTTGTTGTTGGTGCTCAGTTTGCATTTTTTTTCCAGTATTTCTGGTTAAACCATGGCAATAGAGAGCTTGGCCCCTAGGCATTGCAATTTAAAAATATTATTAACAATCTAGCAGTAAAACACTAGAATTGACTGTCTTGACTAAAAAGCATTGTGAAGAAATGCCCTTGCATTTTATGATCTACTCTGCTTTTACATCATGCTCATGATAATGTGTTCTTACATATAGTTAATCCACAAAGTGTGCTGGAGCAGAAAAATAAGCATTTTTTTTCTCAGGTGAAATTCGTGAGTTAAACTGAATGTTGAAAAGTATTTGTCGTAACTTTTTGTTTTTTCTTTATTCACAGCTACGCCAACAGTCCAGCTGTCAGGCAAAACCATCACCCCTGCTCACTTCCAGCTTCTGAGGCAACAGCAGCAGCAGGCTGCTCAGGTGCAGGTCCCACAGATCCAGGCTCAGGCACAAGCCCAGTCTCCAGCTCAAATAAAAACTGTAGGGAAATTGTCACAGGTGAGGAGCCACTCATGAAGTAACATAACACACTGCTCTCATTACTGTAAGCTTCCTTAACAGTGTATGTTGTGTCCTGTTTTCTTGGGCTAGAGTGAGATGTATTTCCCTCTTAAATTTCATCCTACTAAAATTTCATGAAGGCAGTGAGTCAGACAGCACTTTCAGTAGTAGAGTAGGGCAGGATGGAAAGCACTTACTGTTGCTCACTGGAAGCCATTGTGTAAAAGAGTTACGTTTTAGATACTTGATCTTAGCATTAGTCTGGTTTTCTCCTTTTAAGCTTTGGATGCATCTCCATTTTTCTCCTGTAATGTAAACCATTGGAAATGATGGAAGTGTTTGATTTTTGCAGGAGCAGCTGATCAAGTTGCAGAAGCAGAAGCTGCAGCTCCCCCAGCAGCAGGCAGCACAGCAGACACAGCAAGGGGCACAGCAGCAAACAGCACAAGTGCAAGTGCAGCAGCAGCAGCAAACTCAGCAGCTCACTGCTGTGACAGCCCCTCGGCCTGGCGCAGTCCTCACGGGCACTACGGTCACCAACCTGCAAGTGGCACGCCTGGTGAGTTGGCTTTGACTTGGCAAAAACAGGCTCAGACATCTCACCCTTGGCTGGCTGAAATGAACTGGGCACTGATCATTCACACTCACAAGGGGCAGTTCAGAAGGAACTGCTGTAACATAAATAGCTTTACATTGTACTTACCCATTGATACCATCTCTGAATTTTGTCACTGCACAGGAGCCATTTAGAGACATTTACAGCTATCACTTTATAATCACCTGTTATATGCAGCAAATCTTTCTGTGCTGGTACAATAATCTTCATTCCTTACTGCTTAGACTCGTGTTCCTGCTTCCCAGCTCCAAGCACAAGGACAGATCCAGGCCCAGACTCCACAAGCAGCACAGGTTGCTCTGGCAAAGCCTCCAGTGGTGTCTGTTCCAGCTGCTGTTGTGTCATCTGCAGGAGTCACCACACTCCCTGTGACTGTGGCGGGCATTAGTGTTGCCATTGGGCAGCCACAGAAAGCAGCAGGTATGTGAGTGCAAGTTGGAAATAGAATTGTATTTCATAGCAGTCTCCTATAGTATAGACAATTTTTTTCTTGGAGGAAGATTGTTGTTGGAACAAAAAATTAGTTTACTCATGCCATTAGATAAGAAATTTTCTCCACTGTGGAAATGTCTTATTCTCATTAAAATCAGTGGGTTGTTAGTGCTCAAAGCTGTGCAAATGTATGTCTGTAAAAGTAGAATCTGTGTGTGTAAGCTGTGATTACTGGGACTAAGCAATAAACTGAAGACTCTTACAGTTCTAATTATTTCTGTAATTTTCAGGAGGCCAGACAGTAGTTGCACAGCCACTGCATGTCCAGCAGCTGCTAAAACTCAAGCACCACCAAGCAGCACAGCAGCAGAAAGCCATCCAGCCCCAGGTTGCACAGGGACAAGCTACTGTGCAGCAAAAGGTACTATTGTCTGCTGTCCCATTAACTTGTGCAGTGGTGCTGTGGTTGTAAAGCTTTGGTTTTGGATGACCAGGACACCCCTAGAGAGTCAGTCAGGATTTCTAGGGGTGATCTTAGGTATATCTAGAGAAAACAGGTTCTCAGATGCTTCATTTTTTTCTGTAAAGTGGTTGATTGTTTGGTAGTTTTTAATAAGTGTATTGTTGTGTGAGTGTTGTGTGTAAGAGAGAAACTTTTCATTAATACTGTAATTCTGAATACTTGTGTACATGCATGAAGGCTTTCATCTAGTACTCATTTTTTTTTGTGGTTAATCCTGGGAAAATTATTTTTTAACAACTAAATGTAATTAATCTTTTTTCCCCGCATACCTGTTTTTTAAAGTACACTTATCTTTTGTAGTCATTGGTGCCTTTTTTTCTCTTGTGCAGATAAATGCTCAACAGGTTACGGTCCAGACCCAGCAGCAGACTTCACAGCAGCAAAAAGTAACTTATGCTACACAGCCTGCCATTAAAACACAGTTCTTAACAACTCCAATTTCCCAAACCCAGAAACCAGGTGGAACCCAGCAAGTGCAGGCCCAGATTCAGGTACAGGTAACACAGGTTTACACCCTTAAACTGTACTGGGACTGGAGAATTGTAAAGACAACAGGTGAGGTAGAATTCAGCACCCACTCATTTTAATTCTAGTCACACATTCATTTAAATTGACTTTTCAATAAAATTCACTGGTGCTGCATATGTGGCCTTTCAGCTAGTCATAGCTGTGAGCTGCAAGTTCACCTTTCCTCTTTGAAATAAAATAATTGAGTCACTCCTTTTTATTAGGCATAGGATTCCATACTGTGTTTACTGAGGAAAATTCAGCCAGAATTGTTCCTGTTTCTGGTGCTGCCTCACAGCCTAATCTCTGGTAGCTTAGAGCAGGTGACAACTCACTTTTTTTTCTGCATAACTGAATCAGCCTAACCAAGGAAAAAGAAGGGGGTTAGGAATTGGAAGCCTTACTCTTTCAAAAATATATCCCAGATAATGTAACGTATTAGAACTCATGTGCATCCTTCAATTTTCTAGGTAGTTGGAAGGAAATGACTCTGTTGTAGTTAAAATTGAAAATATTTTTCTTCCTCCCCTAGCTAAGTTCTTCTTTCCACTGATCTAAAATGTTTCATAAACATTCAGCCTCACAGAAAATGCCAAGCTACAACTTACCTTGAACAGGCCTTGGTATTTTGCTGCTATCAGCAGCTTTTTATTTTGATCCAATCTTTCTTTATTTCATATCACTACAGGTTGCAAAACTCCCACAGGTGGTCCAGCAACAGGCTACTGTTGCCAACATTCAGCAGATGGTTTCAGTTTCCCAACAGGTAGGTTTTGCTCTTGTCAAATATAGCACTAAAAACATGATCTTTAGAAAAGCTCATGTTTTTGCAAAGTGTGTATTTTTCACGTTATGTGTGGCATAGGTAGTATTTTTGAAGGATATAGCAAGTGCCTTTCTATAAAACTAAGTCTTGAATACTGAATCAGCTGAGGTATATTCTCTGGTCTAAAACTTTCATAGATGTAGCAATGTTTGCTCATCACTGTAGATAAGCTGACAAACAGATTTTTAACTGTTTTCTAGAGCTGAAAGGATGTTTAAAAATTGGTTTCTGGTGATGTATAGTCAATACAGCAAATAATTGAACTAATGAGCACCATCTGAGCTTTTCACACAAAAAATGAGGACAAATTGAAGGTTACAGGTTGTTTTGTTTTAGTTCATAGAGCCATGCCAAGTGCTCTGTAAAAGGCAGGATGGTGTGGTAGCTGTTCCAAATGTGTGCTGGTAACAGACTGGGCTTGGGCAGGAGGAGCTCAGGTGGTTTGGTTCTCCTTCCCTAATGACTAGGCAGTTTAATTAACACTCTTTAGATCAATCTCATCCAGATCATTAGCAACAGGCCTAACTTAGGCAGTTGGCTGGCAGGAATTATTTAACTTTGGAGGGTGGATGAAGTTCTTGACTTTGGTACACAAAAATCTGGGCCTGCCAGTATTTAATCTGCTACAGTTCACAGTGCAGTGTTTTAGTGCTGAATAAAATCTGTGACTGTTTATCTTAAAATGATGATAAAGTGGTGTAAGCTGTCTGATAACCACCTCAGATGTGAATGCTTCAAGGGCAAAGTAGACAGCAGGAAGTAGAAATCTCGTTAGTCAACACAAGTTGAGTTGTCCTCTGTAGTTAGGAAGAGCTCTTAGATCATTTTCAAAAGTCATCAACGGTGGCATAACTCTGTGAGTTTGAGTCTGTGGCAAAAAGACAAACAGTTTCCCTCCCATGTACACTAGTGACTTCAGTGGCAGTAGATTTAGGCCATGATAAGTATTATTTAAACTATGTTCTTTATATGTATATGGCACTATTTTTATCTTCATTTTTAGTGCTTCTCATTGGAATCCTTTTGGATCATTCAAGAGTTAATTTCCTCTGGAGAAGTCCTTGTAGCTTTGTTTTACTTCTGCATCTGACAAAGGCAGTTGAAGCTGCACGGTTTTCATTACCTTGTCTCCTGAGCAAGGAGATGTTGATTTTTTTTTTCTCCCTTGCTCTGGGTACAGCTATGAAAATCAGATGTCTGGATGGAGTTCAAACTATTCTGCCATAAATTGGCAATAGAGACTGGCAGCTGTAGTCTGAAAGGGCAATGGCAGAGACTGGTGGGAAGCCTCAGGGGCTGTATTTATTGTCACAATATGGGTGCAGAGTCAGCATTTTTACCTCTTTGGTCCTCTGGCTGTCCCTCTGTTCTTTTCCCTGCTCCTTCACTTCTGCAATACAGGAATTTTTCTATATATCTGGTGGGGTTTCTATACCTTTCATCTGCCTTCTGAATGTATCTGAGGGCATGTCCTTGGATTTGCACTGCAGAGACCTGAGTTACAGGCATCTTGGCTCTGAGTTCTGGTTTCTAAGGCTCTAGAAGATGTGACAGAATGGTGTTTCTCTGACACCACAGAGCCTGTGTTCCCAGAATCATTGTCTGAGATGTTTGTCAGTTAAGAGAGCAAATACCTAAAGAAGCAGGATTCCTTCTGTAGAGCAGAAATGTAATGACTGCTCAGTTTAATGCCAAATCATTTTGTAATTGCCTTTTCATCCTGATGTGTAGGTACAAGCTCAGCCCCAAACTGTGACCCTTTCTCAGACGACAGCAGGTCAACAGCAGGTTCAGGTGATCCCTGCAACCACTGCTACTGCTCAGGTCGTGCAGCAGAAGCTGATCCAGCAGCAGGTCGTGACCACAGCATCTCCCCAGGTTCAGGCTCCAGGTGTACAGAACCCAGCCCAGACACCAGCAGCACCTGAAGCCCAGAGTCAGCAAGCAAAAGTACAAATGAGGACACCGACTGTCAGACTAAAGGCACCTACTAAACCAAGTTGAACTATTGCAATAAGAGATAAACACAGTATTTTGTGTTTGCTGAGACAAGTGAGAAGCTACTCCAAACATCCAAATGAAGACAAAACACCTCTTTTATTTTTTTTTTAATTTTTTTTTTTTTTTGTAGCAGAAGGTTTCTTGCTGGTGAACATTTAAACATGAAAACTTACATGTAACTTCAGTGTATTAGCAACTGTTTAGCACTCAATCTCTGTACAAGATACATTCTGCCTGTGTTCTCTGTGCTCATTCAAACCAGATAACGCAATCATTACTTAGGTTGAAATTCTGCCCAGCTTCTCAAAAGTGAAATGGTGATCTGCCATAAATGTCAGTAACATCCATCTGTGTTTGAATACCACACCTGCCTGTGGGCATGTGCAGCTCCTTGCTGCAGTTCGGTGTGTGCTCAGTACCCACACTGAAGCCACACAAAGAGCCAGGTGTAGTTGGTACAGCACAGTATTTTCCATCTGTACAAAAGCTCTGTGTTGTTCTTTCCTGTGGTAAACGCCCCTGGAAAATCTAACACAGACTTGAAGTGCTCCCTGCAAAATTTAGCCAATAAATGTGAAAACCTGTAAGTATATGTAATTAAAAAGGAAAAGGTTTCATTCTCCATTTTTGTAAGTCTTTTAAAATGTTTGTTAGTAGTTTTTGTGTACAGTTTACTGAATAACCCAACCCGTGTGCTCATTCTCATATTTCACTTTAAAATAATGGGTACCTTAGGCATGAGCTGAGTAAATACTGTGTTGATAGTAAATGTGTATTAAAGTGTAGCCCTTTTTTTTTTTTTTTTTAAAGAGTTGTTCAGTAGATACAGCTAAACAGATGATCCATAGCTGTTTCTCATGGGATTTCTGTCACAAAAAATCTCCAGCTGATAAAATTGAATCTCTCAGTTTCATTCTGCTCTTGCAACATGTTTAAATGTTCAGTACTTTTTACACGGCTTTCAGCTTGGGGGGTGGGGGGCTGGGGGAAGGGGAGAATAGTGAAATGAAATCTAATACTTAATTCTTCAACTGTGTAAAGAGTAAGATCTAACTTTTGTACTATTCTTTTACTAAAGCTAACGATGAATGTATCTTCAGGTGGGTATTTTGGATGTGAATAGAGCGTGGCCTCTTCCTCCAAATCAGTTTGCCTTATTATGGAGAAAAAAAAAAGCAAAAAGCTGCATAGAACTGTGGGGGGTTACTTTACTTTTCTTGCATACAATGAATAACAGACTTTGCAAACAGCACTGAGTGAGGAATCAAAAAGCCCATGGTGGCTTGAAGGGATTTATTTTACTTTGGCCGTAAAACTGCACAAAGTGTAAAATCCAGACAAAATTAGAACATTCCTTTTCTGAGATGGTTTTAAAATTATTTTTTTCATTCTGTGATCTTTTTACTCTTTTAGGAAAGAAGCCTATTTAACAGCAAGAAAAGCAAATACTTTGTTTTTACCTCTGTATGTCCACACTTGTTGGTACCTGGCAATCCACATGGCTTAAACAAGAAAGAATTCTCAGCCAGCTCCTCTGTGTTAGTTGTGATAGGTACAGCCAATTCTCTTCAGATTACAAATGTAAACACTGGCTCAGGCAGCGTTCTGACTTTTTTATTTTATACCTCTTTTGTCCTGCATACTTTTTTTCTCAGACCCTCAGGTGTACAAATACAAGGGCATTTTGGGGTTTTTTTTAAGCTGTTTTTGCATGCAGTAGTATTCCCCTGACCCTGCTAACCCCTGGCGTGTGCCATCCCCTAAACTTCACAGCCAGCCATGGAGCTGGCGTTGCTGACAGCAGAGTAGTTTAAAATGCAAAGCAGATGCAGTGGTAATGGAGAGTGACACTGTACAGTATAGCCTCGCTCATCCAAAAATATTGCTTAGCTAGCCCCAGTTTCACTTTTAAGTGTTTAGCTTTTATGATGTGCATGAAAGTTGGGGTGGGGGGGAGCAGTTCCAGCAGTGGGAGAGCTGTTGGCTGCGTTGTTGTGCTGGTCTGATTTGGTGTCTAAAGAGGCGATTGTTTCTTGTTTAGGTCAGTTGATGAAGATAAAAAGTCACCATCTTTTTTTTTTTTCCTTCTCATTTTTTTTTTCCTTCCTTTCGATGTGTCTTTCTCCCAGGAGTGTGTTAGGAAGTCAACCTGTACATAAGTGATGAACATTTGTACTCGACCCAGTAGGATGATAAGGAATAGTGCTGTATCCTACCTGAAGGTGTAATAAAGTGTACATTTTTATACCGCTGCCTCGCCGTGTACGTTTTTATACGGCCTTCTGGACCGGTGCGGGTTACGAGGGGGGCGGCCCCGGTCCGGATTGCGGTCCCGTTCCCGATCGCGGTCCTGGTCCGGATCGCGGTCCCGGTCCCGGTCCTGGTCGCGGTCTCGATCGCGGTCCCGGTCCGGATCGCGGTCTCGATCGTGGTCCCGGTCCGGATCGCAGTCCCGTTCCCGATCGTGGTCCCGGTCCGGGTTGCGGTCCCGATCCCGGTCCCGGTCCAGATCGCAGTCCTGTTCCCGATCCCGGTTGCAGTCCTGTTCCCGATCGCGGTCCTGGTCCGGATCGCGGTCCCGTTCCCGGTCCGGGTTGCGGTCCCGATCCCGGTCCCAGTCCCGGTCCAGATCGCAGTCCCGTTCCCGATCCCGGTCGCGGTCCTGTTCCCGATCGCGGTCCCGGTCCCGGTCTGGATTGCGGTCCCGATCCTGGTCCCGGTCCCGATCGCGGTCCCGTTCCCGGTCCCTGTCCCAGTCCCAGTCCCGGTCCGGATCACGGTCTCGATCGCGGTCCCGGTCCCGGTCCCGATCGCGGTCCCGTTCCCGGACCGGGTCGCGGTCCAGGTCCCGGTCCCGTTCCCGATCCCGGTCGCGGTCCTGTTCCTGATCACGGTCCCAGTCCCGGTCCGGATTGCGGTCCCGATCCCGGTCCCGTTCCCGGTCCCAGTCCCAGTCCCGGTCCGGATCGCGGTCTCGATCGCGGTCCCGGTCCGGATCGTGGTCCCGTTTCCGATCGCGGTCCCGGTCCGGATCGTGGTCCCGTTTCCGATCGCGGTCCCGGTCGCGGTCCGGATCGCGGTCCCGATCGCGGTCCCGATCCCGGTCCCGGTCCCGATCCCGATCCCGATCCCGATCCCGATCCCGGTCCCGTTCCCGTTCCCGGTCCCAGTCCCAGTCCCGGTCCGGATCGCGGTCTCGATCGCGGTCCCGGTCCCGTTCCCGATCGCGGTCCCGTTTCCGATCGCGGTCCCGATCGCGGTCCCGGTCCCGGTCGCGGTCCCGGTCCCGGTCCCGGTCCCGGTCCCGTTCCCGATCGCGGTCCCGATCCCGGTCCCGGTCCCGGTCCCGGTCCCGCCCCCCGCCGGCCCCGCCTGCGGGCGGCGCGGCCGCGGCTCCTCCCCTGCGCTGCATGCGAGCATGGCGCGGGAGGCCGCGCTCGCCGCTTGCCTGGAGGCCGTGCTGGGCAGCCGCTCCAGCGCCAACCGCGTCTTCGAGCTCCTGGAGCCGCTGGCGGTGCGGGCCGGGCCGGGCCGGGCCGGGCGGGGGGAGCGGGCTGAGGGAGGGCCGGGCCGGGCCGGGGCGGGGAGCGGGGAGCGGGCTGAGGGAGGGCAGCGCCGGGCCGGGCCGGGCCGGGGCGGGGAGCGGGCTGAGGGAGGGCAGCGCCGGGCCGGGCCGGCGCTCTGACACGCTGCTCCGCAGGGCCAGGAGGAGCCGGAGGACATCGTGAGCGCCGCCAGGGCCTGCAGCCGGCTGTTCGGGGCGCTGCTGGAGCGGCGGGAGCTGTTCGTGGGGCCGCTGCCCGAGCAGGACGCGTCTCTGGGCGGTGAGCGCGGAGCGGGGCTCGCGGCGCTGCGCGGGACGGGCGCGGCCCTGCCCGAGCCCGGCCTGTGCGTGTGTCTGTGTCTGTGTCTGTGTCTGTCCCTCGCAGAGAGCTACAGCGCCCAGGACAAGTACAGGATATGGATGAGGCACCGCTACCGGGACTGCGTGGCCTGCCTGGGCGAGCTCATGGGCCACGAGGCCTTCCAGGTCAAGGTGGGTCCTGAGCCCGCTGCTGTTCACGGGGTTCCCGTGAGCTATCGCTGTATCGCTGTATTTCAATATGTGTGTTCTAAGATAGCATTGATGCTCTGACTCACCTTTGCTCACCAGTAGTGAGCATGCAGCTTTCTCAGGAAATATTTCATTCTTCTTCCTCTTGAAAGTACCTCGTTTGGGTTTGACCCCTGGTGTTATTGTTTAGGTGGGTGTTTTTTTTTTTGGGGGTTTTTTTTTGTTTTGTTTTTTTGTTTTTGTGATGTTGCTTTCTTCTTTTTTTTGTAAGGAATTGGCACTCTGCACACTCATGAAGTTTGTCGAATTGGAGGCACAGTATCCATTGATCAAAATAGAGTGGAAAGGAACTTTAACTTTTCCATGTGACCTTCTTAAGGTAAGCTGCGGAACTGAAAAGTCCCTCCTGTCAGTGACCTGATGGCACATGAACTCATGTGCCCTCGGCCATCTCACTCTGTGCTCCAGTGCTGTGAGAGGCTGACTTGTTGCTTTCCTTTCCAAACGCTTTGTTAGGTAGTTGTTGATGGTTTGCTTCCCACCACCGAGGACGCCTCACTCCTGATCTCCCGCTTTCAGGAGTACCTGGAGTATGACGATGTGCGGTACTTTGTCATGAAGGCTGTCACTGCCAGCATCGGGCAGGTCATGCAAAAGACAAAGGAGGTAACAGATTTTTACTGCTCAGGTGGCTCTGGATGAGCTGCTCTGGCTTGTGTATCTTGTGTGTGAAGCAGGGACTAATTAGTAGTGTATGGAAATATTTAGAAGCCAGAGAAATGAGTGTGCCCACTGAAGGCATTGGTATTTTTCTTATGTGTGTCAGTATGCCAAGACTGGCTTTACTCTGAAAGTATTTCAAGACACATACTGTTCTTTCTGGTCTAAGCTCTAGCTTCTGTTTTACCCAAATCTTCACAGCTTGAGTGACACACAGAGAACTTTTAATTCTGTTTACTGTGATGCAGAGGAAGAAACTGTTTCTTTCATTGGATCCACCAGTTTTGTTAAGCTTGAATAAGTACAGAGATAGGTTTCATGTTGGATAAACAAGCAACAGTACTCCAGAGAATATACCAGTGTGTAGTTTAGTCATCAACATTTTCCCTTTTTCTTTCCTGAATATATTCAGTACTTGGAAACAGGGCAATATTGAAACCCAGCATCTTGCTGATGTGAAACTTGCTTCATGTTTGTTTATATGCTTTTTTCTTCAGAGGCCGCTGCCTTTTTACCAGCAGAATGTATTTTCCCTTATCTCACCCATTAACATGCCAAACAAAGAGTCTGAGATGGTCAAATTTATGGTCAAACAAGGTTAGTAAACTCTGCATGATAAACTGTGTGTGAAAATAAAAATCAGATTAAGATTTCTAGCATGTAAAGACTTTATTATTGTTTGCTGTTAAAGAATGTCTGCTTCTTTGATCACTGTGATTCTAACAGTCTTAAAAATCCACATCCCTACATCTACATGGGGGTCTGTTATGACCTTGTATAAAATTAAGTACTTCAGGCCAAATTTTTAGAGCATCAAAAGGTTAACTTAAAAAGGGTCATGTTAATTTTTTGAATATCCATTTCAAATTCAACATCTGTTTTCCCTTTCTTCTTAGATAACCATGAGGAGTTGAAACTTTCAAGGCTGCAGGTAACTGTTCATTTGGTGCATTAGAACTGAAATTTTGTCTGCTTAAAACAGAGCATTATCTGTACCAGTGTGTTTAACTCACTGTTTGCAATTCTGTTTTAAGGCACACAAACAGGTGTTTGAAAAAATGTGGCTGACTTTTTTGAAGCACAAGGTGAGTGTTACTTTTGCCACTGATCTGCATTGCTCTTTAATTTAAGGACTCCTGATCCTTAGCAATTGTGTCCAGCCTTGCAGGAAGGTGCTGGTAGGACCCCAGTGTGGGGTGGGAGCAGCCCAGTGACCATTTCTGTTGGATCACTCTGCCGAGAAGCATGACTGCTTTTTCTCTTTACTCTCAGCCTTTTTCCCTACCTTAAACATCTCTGCCTATAAGGGTAATCTGCAGCATAACAACCTCTGCTCACAAACTGAAGCTTCCCCAGCCTTTCTCCTGGTGATTTTCCCCATCTGAGTGATGACACTGTTAGTTGTGAGCACCTGCTTCTTGAATGAACTTCATTGGTGTCACTTGTAAACTCTCCCATTTGGGAACTGCTGCTGCAAGCTGTTCTGTATTTTTCTGGCACGTTCCCTTCTGCTTGTGCATTGCCTTTTTGAGCCACAGGTTGCTGCTGCTATCTGAATTCTCCCTGCAGTGCTTCTTTCTCTGTTGTTTTGTCCTTCACAGCTGCCCACTGGCCTTTATAAAAAGGTTCTTGTCATTCTGCATGACTCTGTGCTGCCTTACATGAATGAGCCCACTCTCATGATGGACTTCTTGACAGTGGCCTATGGCATAGGTGAGTGAGAACAGCCTTTTATCCTTTGTGGCACCTCCAGCATGGGACAGATGGACTTGGAAGCTCTGGTGGGTGTAGCACCACGACCTGGCTGGTGGAATAGGTGTACTCCTGGCTGGGATGGAGCTAAGGAACTAGGGTCAACTCCATTGTCCCTGAAAGCGAGAAGATTTTACTTATGCTTGTCAATGTCATTGCTCCTTGTGTGTAAGGAAAATCATATTTAAGGCTTTGGGGAAGAGTAGAATACTGGAGTGATTTAAGTATAGAGTTCAGCCAGTGCTGCTGATCCAAACACAGGATCCACAGATTCCTGCAGAAATGTCCTTTTTGAGCAGACCTTTGCCTCGCCAGTGTGACTTTGTTGAGGAATTAGAGCAGCACATTTTTGTGTCTCAGTTGTTGAACATTTGTTCTACTAAACTACAGCTTAATCTTTGTAAGAAACTTGGGAATCTCTGGAAGGCTGTAGATGGAATTGTTTCACTTTTCAGCCATCACACTGGCTCTGATTTCAGCTATTGAGTTTTGTTTTCCTTCTGGGAGATTATATTACAGAAAAACCCTGAAGATTATTTTTTTTCTAGTTATTTTTATTGTGTTGATATCTGCCTGTTTTTTTACAGGTGGAGCAATCAGTCTTCTAGCCCTAAATGGGTTGTTTATTTTGATTCATCAGCATAATCTGTAAGTAAAAAGAGTATATTGTTTAAAGGAACATGGGTTTTTGCATTTATATCTTTATGTAAGAGGAATTGAAATGGATTCACCACACCTTCAGGCTTTGAAACTCCCCCATGAGAAAGCCAGACTGCAGAAGAGGCTCAGGCTGTTGGGATGCTGAGCTTTTATGTCTCTCTGATTTCTTTTACAGCTGAACCTAAATAGTCTCTTCTATAGACTGTGGTAGCTCAGCACGTAAAAATCAATTTCCATTGATCTGATTACAGAGTGAAGCCATGGTCTTTGGTGTCCCTTTCACTGCATCCTGTACCGTTTGCAGTCACTGGACATGGCTTCACACCGTGAAGATGGCTGGGCACTGCAAGAGTCATAAATTCACCTTGCAGCTTGTTTTCAGGTGGTGACTGTAGAGGGAAGCCTAAGAGAGCTAAACAGAGCACAGCAGTGGGCTGGGGTGCTCTTAATGAAAGCACAAAAACATTTAGTTCCTCTGTACATCGCTAATGGATGTTGTATTTTTCCTTTTTTTCTTTTTTTCCTTTTTTTCAACAGGGAGTATCCTGACTTTTACAAGAAGCTGTACAGTCTGTTAGACCCTTCCATCTATCATGTGAAGTACCGAGCTCGCTTTTTCCACCTGACTGATCTGTTTTTGTCCTCATCGTAAGTAGCATCTTTATTATGTGTGCTCACATATTTTTCTCCTGCTTTTCTATTCTTGAGCAGTCTCCCACATGTCTGGATTTAATGTATTCAGTGTGCCTGCTGGATTAGATACATTCTTATGGAGAAAACTGAATCCAAGACTATTATTGTAGTCTTGTGTAATTTTTCATGTGCTATTTTTGAAGATTTGCCTCACAGCCATAGATTTTCAGAAAGGAAGAATTGCAGTTAGTTATCAGAGTTTGAGCTGCAAGTGCTTATGGATGTGTTTTTGATCTCTGTTCCACTTTGGGTGAAAGTGATGAATTTTCTGTCTTGCCTTTGTAAAAATGGAAAAGTAAAATTTGCAGGCTTTTTATAGATTACAAAGCTGTTGATAAATGGATGGCTTTTTGCAGACATAAAGCACTGAAATGTGAAGTGTTTGACAGTCTGTCTTGATGTTGTCAGTTCATTGTACATGGGGAATAAACTGGATAGGCAGCTGGTCATACAGTTGCTGTCATATATTATAAAATAAACCAACAGTAACACAGCACCAGGCACTTCATATCCAACCCCCTTGTATTCCTGGTGTACTTCGGAGAGAGTGACAAGACCTGTGGGTTACTTTGTTGAGCCTTGCAGGTGTAGTGAAGCCTGAGTGACTGAAAATTGTCATTTTCATCTCAATTCTTCTGATGTGAAGAAGGGGCCTAAATGAGTTGGTTGCTGTTAGAAATTTGCATTTTTATCATTAAAAAGAAAAAAAAAGAATTATGCAGCACATTTACACTACATGGGAGCTTTATGTTCCCATTAACAGCTGCAGTGCTTGGAAATGTTATGTAAATTTAACACCATGGCCTGTGTATTAATTAAACCCACAAAATGACATAAGAAGAATATAATTAAGGTTGCCTGGCCAAGCACTCAGTTTATGAAAGGACTGAATAAAGTTTGCCATGAGAATGGCCGTGTATACGGGCTGTGCTTGGCAATGGTGCCACATGTCAGGATTGAATCTCACAGTGATCTGAGATTATGCATGCACTGAATGTAAATTCCCCAAAAAATTTGTTCCGGTGAGCACACAACACATCGCTGCTTAAAAGTGAGATTCCTAAAGCTTCTCTTTCCTCTATAGCCAAAAAAGCCTGATGAGCCCCCTGATCTCGAGGTGCTGTTAGGGTGGCAGAGGCTGCTGGCTGTCCTGCCAGGACTCAGGCTGTCCCCTGCTGTCCCCTGTCCCCAGGCACTTGCCGGCGTACCTGGTGGCAGCGTTCATCAAGCGGCTGGCCCGGCTGGCGCTCACGGCCCCTCCCGAGGCTCTGCTCATGATCATTCCCTTCCTCTGCAACCTCTTCCGGAGGCACCCCGCCTGCAAGGTGCTGCTGCACAGGCCAGGAGGGCCAGCAGGTGAGAGGGCAGCTGTGTTATGCCTTCAAGGCAGCATAAAGAGGAGCATTCCTCTGGAGGAAAAGGGGAGATTGCAGTTCTGAGGTTTGGAAGGATCCCTTTGGTCCTGTCCCTTGAGTTTGTGAAAGGTCAGCAGGCTCCTGCTGTTCCAAGTGCCCTACTTTGCTCTTTAAAAGTAACATGGGCTGCCAACAGTGACTCTTGGGTCATGCTGGGATTTGTCATTCATTCCCATAAATTACTTGGGAAGGAGCAACTCTGGCTGCAGCACTGCTCTGGGCCTGTGTTCCCTTTGGGGTTATGGACATCACATAGAAGGTATTAGCTCTGGATCTCCTATTTCCTTAGATATGTCAGAAGATCCATATATTATGGAGGAGGAAGAGCCATCTGAAAGCAGGGCTTTGCAGAGTTCTCTCTGGGAGATTCAGGTATGTCATCCCAAAATGAGCATCTGGGTCTCGTATGGGTCTCTTCCATGCTTGCTGCTTCCTTGACATATGTTGGCAGTGGACAGTCCCTCTCACAAGAGCCTGCTTGACCTGTATCTTGCAAATGAGATGAGTTCTTTTACTCTGCATCATTCTCTATCCTAGCAGAGCATTCCATACACTGGAGAAAGGTATGCTAGTTAGTGGGTGGCTTGTGAGCACACATTAGAACTTGCAGTTCACAGTTGAAACAGACTAAATAACTGCAAAGGTACCAAACTTCTCATTTGCTCTGGAGGGGAGAGAGGAACTTGGTGAGCACTGATGGAAGTGAATTGAGTAGAGCCAGGTTGTCCTCTAGAAATGGATGAGGGGTTTGTGTAGGGGGCTGAAGCAGCAGCAAGAATGATGTGCAGGAGCTGGAATCCTGGAGAGCTGGAGCTTAGGTGTGGCATGAAGGCACTGTGAGGTGGGAGAATTAGGTTATGCAGTGTAGGCATGGCCTGTGGATGAATTTGTCTGAGCTGGATGTGACCATGTGAGAGGAGCCTTTGACATGTTTGAAAGATGCCTGAAATTAGGATTTTGGGAAGCTCTGTTGTAGCATGGTACAGCGACCTTGGATCTGATGGAATTTGGTGGTCACTACGGGTCTGACCAACAAATGGGCAGACTCCTGTGTGGGAGTGCAGATGGATGTGTGTTACCCTGTACTTTTAGATTATCTCCCATTTGTCTTGCTTTTTCAGTCTCTCCAGAACCATTATCACCCAGATGTGGCCAAGGCAGCTGCTGTCCTGAACCAGTCCCTGTCTGAAATGGAGGATGACATATCAGGGCTCCTGGAGCTCTCAGCTTCTGAGGTAATGCTGCTGTGCCTTTGTGAATGACTGGAACCAGAGGAAAGGAGGTTCTGGATGCAGCAGCCATGTTCTGTTCATCTGCCTTGCTGCTGGGGAGGCAGCTACACTGACTTGGTTACCCAGAACCAGGGCAAACCAGGAAAATGGTCTGCTAAATAACAGCATGAGCAACAGTGGTGACATGGTGGCTTTTTTCTTTGAAGTGTTTATTTGCTGGATGTTTTAAGACTTTAGAGAGTGCAGTGTTATTGGGGTGAAGAGCCTGTACTGAGTTTTGATGATATTTTCTGTTTTTTATTTTGTAGCTTTTTGATAAAGAAGTAAAGAAAAAGGCTGTTGATGTGCCCTTGGAGTTTGAGCAAGTACGAGGTTTGTTTGGGAAGAAAAATGATATTTTTGCAGAACACTTCAGTTTAGACTGATGCCATCTCTTACCAAAACATGTCTGTCAGGAGCTGGATCTTAAGGGCACACAGAAAGCTCCCACGTGCTCTCCCTGTGAGGAGAGCTGGACTGCTTGAGCTGCAGCCTTCTTCAGAGCCCCTTGCCACTGCCCCTGGATGAACTTTGCTGTGTTTCTCACACTTGCATACTGCCACCTGATATTTGGGAGGGATTTTTCCTTGGAGCAAGTCTTTCTGCATTTGTTCATGGCTGGGATCCCAGTCCTTCCCCCAGAGCTGCTGGTGACCAGGGGCTGCATCAACAGACATCTCACTGCTACTCCATGGGGCTGAGGGGAATTGCATTCTCTGACTGCTCTTGTTTTTCAGATGTTTTACTTTTATATGAGAGCTGACAGCCTGCTTGTAATAAATGTCTTCAGTACAGAAGTGGAAATACCTGATGTATTATAATTATATTTTTATATGCATTTTTAAGCTTGTCTTCAGAGGCATGTTTATCTTCCATGTACTCAGCACTCCCACATTCAAGGCATTGAAACTGGTTTGTCTAACAACTCAGAAGATACTCAGTAAATCCATCTAGCAAACGTTGCTGGTGTTCCTTCCTGTACATCCATCTCATGCACTAAGGTTGCTGGATTCCAAATGCTCGTGAGCTTTGGAAGTGAACATAATCCTGGTGCCTGCTGTAGCCAGGGAAGCCAGCTGATGTGCAGTGGGAGGCTAATCCTTGAGTTTTGCTTCAGAATGATAAGCAGCTTGGTGTGGTTTTGCTTGCAGCCTGCATGTGTTTTAGGGGCTCTAGCTAGAGTGTATCCAAGGGGTAATAACTTTAACTCCACTGTTACTGGATGCTTTTGTTAATTTTTCATATACTTCCAGAAGTCATGCACAAATTCCATATTGATGGGGTTCCCCCCAAGGTTTTAAGTATGAGATAAACTCATTATAAACAGCACAGATGAACTCAACTTTTTTAAAACTCATTTTCAACAACTTAATGTTACCTTCTTAGATTTAAACTCTGCTTGCATAATTTGAAATCATATTTTGTGGAATAATAAATTACAATCAAGAAAGCAGAGGCCAAGAAATCCAATTTCTGGCAGCCAAGTCTGGTTAAGTCAAGGAAAACTGCAGCTGTCATGGAGACACTGAAGTGTTAGATTTTCTTCATCCAGTTTTTTCATGCTTTCCAAACAGTGGACGTTTCCTCACAGTGTAGAGCTCTACATCTTTTTTTTTTCCTTTCTGATGCTTTTGAATTCAGATGGGGTGTTTCTCAGGATTGATATTTCTCCTTTTTTTCTTTGCAAGTCTCTTTCTTTGTTCTCTGGTGAAAGGGCAATGCTGGCCAGCCTACTTTTCTTCTTTCTTTGACTTCTGGTATCTGGGGTGGGAAGGCAGAACGGTTGAGATGTAACTTTCAACTTGGGAAACCTTAGTTCAGGTTCACCCAAGCCTTGTATTTAATCTCTAAGATGTATCTCCCTTTGTCATGGGCTTTTGTCTGTATGTGTTTGGTAAACATCTTGAAGTGTTCTGCTGTAGCAATGAGAACCACATGGCTCACTTTGAAAGAGGTCAGTGCATCATCTCAGATGAAATTAATGACTGTATATGAAAGAATGAATGTCTGTGTTGAATGGCTTTCTCTGATAGTTTTATTTTATTCAGGCTGGCCCTAATTATATCTATGTGTAATTGCTGGTGGGCAGTGTCATTCACTTCTGTGATTATGTTGACACTCAGGAGTGTTGGGCTCTTTTTGAAAGCACAAATATTAAACCACTTGGGCTTAGGGCAAATCCATGTATCAAAATGCTGGAAATGAGGGAGTTTGGTTGTGTTCTGCATGGACAGGGGGTAAACAGTGTCCTTAGGGTTGTGTGACCTGTGTGCCTGTCTGTCCTTCTGGGGTCTCCTGGCACCAAGCAGGGACACCTTGCATGAGGGGCAGATGGATTTGGTGGGGAATATTGGAAAGCAGCAGCTCCTGCCTGTGGGGAAAGCCTTGTATCTGAGACCAAATGGCCACAGTCTAAAGCATCATCCAAGCACCAGGAAAAGGGATGCCATGGAAAGGAAATGGGGAAAAAAGGCAATGGAAATCCCTGTGTTTTTCAGGAGAATTGCAAAGACACCAGCATTTCCAATGTTCCACCAGCCATGGATTCCAAGTACCACACTGCAATGAGCAGTGAGTGGATTGGAGCAGGATGCAGTTCATGTTTTCCAGAGAATTCCCAGTGTGTTGGTAGTGTGTGCTGCCCATGTTCTACCCGTGGCAGCTCCTGCTGACACTGAGGCAGAGGCTCAGGCTGACACAGGGTGTTTCCAGATTCCTCAGCACATTTCAGTGCTGAGCTGGAAATGCTGTTAGCGCTCTACTTGAAGTATGTGCAGCTGACCTGGAGTGACTTAATTATTTTGTGATGATGCCTGGCAGCCCCAGCACAGTCCCACTGTGCTTGGTGCAGGCAATCAAGCCACAGACAGCTCAGAGGAGCTTACAGCTGAAAGCCTGGGTGCACTTCAGACAAGCCTTGAAGGTCTTCCACAGACTCCCCCAGCTCTGATGCTGCACTTACCTGAGCAGCATTTTTAAACCAGCTCTTAGGTGGAGATAGCTTAAAGCCCCTGCCTGTCCTTGGAAAAACATTCCACCTGGTCTTTCATCAAGGCTTTATCTTTCAACTTTCACCCCTTTCCCCCCAAATAGGAGGCATCAAGGAAAAAAATCAGCGTTATAAATATTAAAAATTTCATCTGCACAGAGTGAGCAACCCTTATCAGGCTGCACACCTGCTGCTGCTCCTGCTCTACAGGTCTCCAAAGACTGTAGATTATAGATGCTTTAATCATGGGGTGTATTAACTGGAAGGCCAGATTGAAGTACCAGGCAGCGAGTGCATAAGTCACTCCTGTTATTATTTGGTTTTTATCAGATGTGGGGAGGGGGGAGAGGGCTCTTCTGGGTGGTTTTTTTTTTTTTTTTTTTTTTTTTGTTAGGCTATTTCAGTGAGCATAAAGCAGTTCTATAAAAACATTGACATAACCATGCAGCCTCTCCACCCATCACTGCCTCGGACCCCCACCAGAGGGTAGCGATAAAGTCTCTGACTCAATGGGCTGCCCTTGGTTTGTTTTCCTGAGCTTTCATTCAAAGTCATCCCAGCCTGGCTGCAAAATAGAGCTGCTCAGCAAGAACATGATGTGATTTATCTGGGGAGTCAAAGGTTGAGGTAAGCACAATGTTTGTATTAATCAGCTTGGATTCTTACTTCTAAGATATTCATTGGGAGATAGAGGGAAGTGCAAATTTACATCTGTAAATGAGTGCTGCTATTGGCATTAAGGTGGTTTCATATCCCTGAAATAGAGCTACAGTGCAGCCATAACCCCTGTGTTTTCCTCTACCTAATTTTGAAAAACAAGCTCTCAGTTAATTTACAGCCCTGCTCAGGCAAAAATGGCATCTCAGTTCAACTGACACTAGCTTTTTTCCAGCACTATCATAATCAATATTCATTAACTGAAGCCTATTGGACTTGGAGATTTACTGCTATTAATAAGCCAAGAGTCTATCTTTGTGTAGTTTATGAAGAAAGTTTGAGACCTGTTACTAAAAAGAATTGCTTTTCTGCAGTTTCTTTGCCCTGTCCCTGGGTCATACTTGCACCTCTAAAAAGAGATTTCTGGAGCATGTGAATAGAGCCAAAAGAGATAAAACCAGAGTGAATCTACCTTCCTCTTCCAGAAGAATAAACCCCAGCAGACAGGATGCTCTGCTTGATGGTGCATGCAGAGATGTGAACGTCATCTCTGTCCTAACAGAGTTAAAAGCTGCAGACTCTGTGTCCTGCTGGTTATCCCCATTTTGTTGATAAATGCACAGAGTGAACCTTATCAAAAGGAGCAGGCTGCAGGCCTGCTAATGGAGCTGTGCTTGTGCTGAAGATAATTGATGCCTCAATAACGCCACGCGTTATCCAGAGAGCGGCTGGAGCGGTGTGTGAGGGGAAGCATCAATCACAGGTGCTCGTGTTAACTTTTATCAAGTATTCAGGTGGGTGGCAAGGTGCATTCTTGGGCTGCTCTTGGGGAAAGTGTTGGGCTCTGAGATACAAAGCCAATGAATCATCACATCCCTTTTCCTCCATCAGTTTCCTGCTCCCTGGCAGTGTGAGCATTTACATTTTAGTCGTCTCGGCAGGAGATGGGAGATACCACGCGCTGTGAAGCAGAGGTTTGATGGCCAAGAGCTGCCGTTCCCAAGCCTTGCTGGTGCTCAGTGTGTCAGCTGCAGTGTCCCTGCAAGGATGGCAGCCCCATCTCTCCGGGCGGGGAGGGGACCGCGCTGCGGTGCCGTGCGGGAAGGAGCGGGGCGGCTGCCCCGGCCCTGCCCCGGCCCTGCCCCGTGGCCGGCGAACGGGGCCGGTGGCCGCTAGAGGACGGTGCAGACCGGGCGGCCGTGCCCGCGGGGCATCCAAACCCTCACCGCATCCAAACCCATCCCTTCCTGCAGCCCCCGGGCCGGGCATCGCCCTCGGCAGGTGCGGCAGGCAGGAGAGCGAGTCCACAGCACAGCCAGGCCGGGCGGTTCGGGCGCCTGCGGTGGCCCTGCCCGAGGAGCTGATCCCGCGCTGCCGTGGGATGTTGGCTTTGCAGGGCAAAGAGGGAAACCCAGAAATCCCAGAGCAGCCGGCTGCGGTTGCAGTGAGGGGACTGCGGGGCGGTGAATGGGGTGACCCGAGCCAGCCTCTGTCCCCTCGCTGGGGCTGGCTCGGTGTGTCCCAGCAGGTGCTGCGGACTGGGGGCAGGAGGTGAGCACACCCTTTTGGAGGTGAGCACACCCTTTTGGAGACGAGCACACCTTTTTGGAGGCGAGCACACCTTTTTGGAGGTGAGCACACCCTTTTGGAGACGAGCACACCCTTTTGGAGGTGAGCACACCCTTTTGGAGACGAGCACACCTTTTTGGAGGCGAACACACCTTTTTGGAGACTATCACACTTTTTTGGAGGTGAGCACACCCTTTTGGAGGTGAGCACACCCTTTTGGAGGTGAGCACGCCTTTTTGAGTGGACAGTGCCAATCCTGCCTCCCAGCACTGCCCTGGGAGTGGGATGGGGCGGGTGACCCGTGTGTCCCCGGCTGGAATGTCCGAGCCCCTGGCACTGAAGGCTGTGCTGGCTAGCACTGCTCTGCTGGGGGAGCAGCCTTCCCTGCTCCTTCCCAAATCGCCTCATGTGGCCTTTCATCCTTATGTTTTTAACCATGTCCTAAAAACTTTCAGTTCCAGTTCAGAAAAATATTCTGTTTCAGGGTAGCATTTAGATATTTATATGCTTTAAGTATCTTGGCAGATTAAATGTAAATTTGTGCTTTAGAGCAGTTGACTGTCTTTAACACTCCCCTGATTTCCTTACTGAGGAACGGGGCTGCAAAGCGCCCACCAGAGAATGTCTGAGCAACACCCTGACAGGGCAAAGGCTGCAGCCCCAAGCACCAGGCGTGTTCTCAGAGCTCCCTTCAAGCTGCACAGCAATTCCACCTCCAAAACCCTGATGGCAAGACAAAGGACTCAGTGCAATCATGCAGGAAACCTGCTGGAGAGGCTTTGTCCCCAGAACTGCTGGATGTATAGGAACTCCTTTATCCTTCTATAATGCATCATAAAGTCTCTCTTGATTTTTTTTTTTTACTGCATATAGGAAAACAGATTTAGATTCTGTTTCTGTTTTAGCTGGTTCTAACACCATTCATCATTGCTGTATCTTAAAAGGATCTTACTTTGATAATAAGACTCCAAGCAGTGATGAAATAAAGTGAGATTAAAATAACTACAAAATAAAGTTCCAGATTAATCTGAAACTATGGTAAATCTTCCAGGGCTGTAGAAAGGCAATAGTTGAGCTGCACGGACTCAGTGTTCACTGAATGACTGTGATAAAATGTGTTGATCCACATTATAGCTTTATGTCTGTTTAGGTATAATAACCATAACTACAGTTCAGCTGCAGTTTGGCTCCTAAAAAAATCTCCTGTGAATTTTTAACTTGTTGCATGTCTTTTGTTTAGCTTTTAAAGTATCCAGGTATTTGAAAAAAAAAAAAAAGTTATTGGTGAAGGGTATTGATTCAGATGCTAAGGGACTGCTAAGCAAATGGAAGGACAAAATCCTCTCCCCTGCTAGGAGCACTTTGGTTGTCTTGACTCAGTGTGGGACCCCTGCAATCCTGATTTCTGTAAAGCAGAGGGAGGTGGGGGAGTCACAGGGCTCTGCTGGTGCTGAATCTGAGGCTGCTGAGTCCCCTTTGCCCCATTTCCCACACACAGAGCTGGCATCCCAGGTTTTACAGCTGGCCACTTGCCCCTTGATGGCAATCTAATGGTCCAAGCAGCCTCTGGCCACTGCTCCCATCAGGTGACCCTTGGCTTTGGGTGGAGGGCTTGTCATGGCTCCATGGAGAGTGGATCCAGGCCAGGGAAGGTCTCAGGCAGTGTTGGGAGCCGGGGGCTGCCTGGGTGCTGGGCTCAGCTCAGGCTGCCCTGCTCAGCCTCACACAAGAGCTGCAGCTGGGATTCCCTGCAGCAGCAACCTGGGCTGCCTCCTGCTCTCCTCCTGCTGGGCTCCCAGCACAGGCTTGCAAACCTGGGCACTGAATTGCCTGCTGAACAAATTGTAAATCACGTTGCTTTACAGAACCAGTGGTAATTTTGTATCCTTTGGATTTACTGTGTATTCTTCCAGTTCAGATCAGTGATCCGACCCCTGGCTCTGTTGGTGTATTGATTAGTCCAGAATCCCATCTGCCACTTCACTGCTATAATGAGATAGCTTTACAATAAATGCCCTGAGACATTTCTGAAGGAATATCAGAGCCTCGTGCTTTCTGTGCCAGTGAGCATCTCGTGGATGAGCTCTGATGGTAGAAGGGGAGGAAGGTTACTGGAGCAGGATTTTAAAAGGAAGAGTAGAAATTATTTAGCAAGCTGATGCACCCTGGAATCTCCCTCAGCCTGGGTCACATCAGCTCTCTTGTTGCTGGAGTTTTGCTCAATGAAATGAAGCCCCTGCCATGGCAGAGTGGCACAGCACAGAGGACTCCCCATTTGCAGCATGTCTATGGTGCTAAGCCCATCCCTTTCCCATCCCATGGCTCTGGCATATGGATCCCTCTGGCAGCTCTACAGCAATGACCTTGTAGAGCTGTGTGCTCCTTGAGGCTCAATGTGGAAACCTGAGCATTGCCAAAATCCCAGGAGCCTTGTATAGGGTTTGAGCAGGGATGGAAGGGGGTATCAGACTGCAGAGCTGGTTCATAAAGGGGTTTTTCTCCACCCAGGCAGGAGTGGGAGGATGTGCCACAAGAAGGGGCCCAGCAGACATGTCTAATGCAGAGATTGGAATAGCTTGAGTGACATTAATGGAGAGGACTTTTCTTCCCCCTGCTCTGCACTGCTAAAGAGCACTCTCATCCTCTGGGAGGGACCTGATGGGCATTGGGACTGCTCCTAAGAGCCCAAACATCAGTGATGGACAGACTGATGGACAGAGCTGTCTGTCATCCAGTCTCCCAGTCAGGTGTGTGGTGGTCAGAGCCTTCTCCCCAGTGGAATATCCCTCTCCAAGGACCCTCTTTCTCTCCAGCCTCAGAGATGCATTTCAGTCCTTCTGAACCAGCTGATGTTAGAGAAGGAGGCTTTGAATTTTGAACATGCAAAAAATTGCCCCTGTAGGCTTGAATTACTTAGAGAGTATAAATGATGCTAGAATGTTAATGCACATTCCCAAGGGGATGATAACTTCACTAAGTGCAGCCACGCTGCACCACTGATGAATTCAGCCTGGGGTGCTTGCTGGCAAACACAGCACCATCCATCCCTGCTTATTCACCCCAAACCCTCCAGTTTGTGTCGACCTGTGAGCCAGGAGCACTCCAGAAGAGAGGCAAGAGTGGGAAATAACAAAGATATCTCTGTATATTAGAAAGATAAATTGCTCCCTTGGCAAAAGTGATCCCGAGGGTTGGCAAGTCACTGGTAAGTAGAGCAGCAAGCTGGAGCTGGAGAGAGTCCCTGGTAGATGGGAGGATCAAGGCTGGAAGGCTGCTGGAAAGCTGCTATCAGACACAGCAGCAGGACCAGGCTCTCCAGTGATCCAGGACTAATCCTGACCCTGCCTGTGACAGGCCAGAGCAGCATTGGTACAGCGTGGCTGGGAAGGGAAGCTTGATTTGCCTGGTAGAATGTGCATTTTAATTGCTCATTTTCTTGCCTTTTATATGTGATTTGGTTGTGAATTATGTTTTCTGCATTTGTAATTAGAGGGTAGAGCAGATGGCGAGGTTTTGTCTGAAGTGATGTAGCTGTTGAAGTAACTCACTCCTGGCTGACAATTTCCTAGGAAGGGAGTGTTGTGACATGAAGATACCCTGGGAGTTGCATGAAGGGAGTCCCACGTTCTAAATAGTCTGGGACAGAGCTTTAAATTACAGAAACCTGCACTGTCCCACTGAAATCAGCATCCAGGCTGGTTTACACCACCCGTGAAACTGTTCACTGGGGAGAAACTATTTTTTACTTACACCTAGAAATGCCTGCTCTCAGACTGTGCCTGCAGTGAGCTGTGCTGTGTTTATTGACAGCCCACAAAGTGTCAGTGCAGTCTGCTTGTGAGCCTGAAAGGGACTGGGTGATGAAGGCTGCCCAGGGCTTGATAGACCCCGTGGGCAGTGGGCTTTCCAGGAGGCAGAGGAGCAGGATGGTGAGCTGGATCTGGGGGCTTTGCAGCCTCTCCAGCTTCACCCTCTGAGGTTTTGGCTGCCCACACCCTGACAGAGCTCAGCCACAGCCTGCTGGGCATGGGATGCAAGCAGAGCATTCTGCACAGCCAGCTCATCCACGAGGGACAGACCTTCACAGCCCTGGGAGGTGCCCAGCTCTGCCTTGTCCTCCTACCCTGCGCTGGGAGGCAGTATTTTGTCATCCAACACTTCCAAAAGTTACAAAGTTGAAATTTGGGAAAGATAACTTGGAAAGCTGTGGGAGTTCCCTGTAGGGTGACATCACTTTGGGCCTGTCTGTGTCAACCAGACACTTCATTCATCAGCTTCCCACTTGGTGGTGATTTGCAGGGAAAATGTTGGAGTAGAGTCTCAAAACAGAGCAGATCCTGACTGTAGTTTTGAAAAAGAGAGAAAATCCTTCCTAGAAGGTTGCTTAAATACATTTTAGCCTTTCATCCATGTCTTCTTTTATCAGACACAAGCTTTCAGTGATATGCCAGTAGGCAGAGCTGAGAGCTCAGCTAACAAACAGCTCCCAAAATAAGCTGTTCTGCCACCTTCCAGCCTCCCACCTTGGGAAGATGAGGTGTTTCCCATCCCACTGCCTTTCTCCACACAGCCAGACCTTCTGCTTCCCTCTAGAAATCCCTAGCACAGTGTGAGTCTGCTTAAGAAGGCTCAGGAAATGCTGACATTCAGCTCCTTCCTGAAGGACTTTTGTTTATGACATTCATTTATGATAAATGGAGGGCATATGGAGCATCACCCACACTGAAATGCTGCTGGGTGAATGTCTCACAGCCCTGCCTGTCCCACTCTGCAGGAACTCCTTGTGCAGTGCCACCCTGGGTGGGGTGGCACAGGGCAGTGCAATTTAAGGTGAACTTCAGGCTCTGACTCCATAAATCCCTGAGATCTGGGTTTCTCCACACAAGCACCGGAACCATCTTGGTGTATCCTGACCCCCCTGCATGCCCTCATCTCTAACCTGGAACCTGCCCCTCACTCCAGAGGCAGAGTTGATGCACAAAGGAGCACTGAGAAGGTCCCATAATAAATCAAACCTAATTATAGGGGTGTGTGTCTGCTCTGGCAGGGCTCTGGGAGGTTTCCAAAGGGAGTTTGCTGGCTCTGGTGGCTGCAGATGGTCTGATGGCATCCTTCATCTTCTGGAGGGATGCAGTTACTTACCTGTTCTCTCTGGCTGGTGCTTGTGAACACTCACAGATTTTTATTTTTACTCCTTAATACAGCAGCACTGTGAGCTCCTCCATTTGTAAATCTACCTGAAGAGAAAAAAAGGAAATATATTTAAAAATGCACTCTCAGGCACACATATCATTTAAGACAACAAATAACTAGGAAAGAAGAGGGAGTAGTAATTCACTCTCGTTTTTCCTCTGATGTTTTTAAATGCCTCAAGTTTTCCTCTTATGGTTTACGATGCTATCATGCTCCTGTCTAAACTACCACCTTAAAATACATTCTACATGGTTATTTTCTCCATAAAAACCTGACAATAATAATTTTCCCTGTACTCCTACTTGCACTGTAATTTTGGATCTGCCAAGCCATCCACACCTATGTGCTGGCCAGCAAATTGCAGCCTTGCAGGCATCTGCTTTGCCCAGGCACCACTCGTAGGTCACATTGCCCCACTCTGGTGACAAATTCCCTGAGCTGGCAGAGGTGGCCTTGGATCACCTCAGGTCACCAGCAAGGGCTGGGGGATGACAAGAGGTTAATTTAATGAATTGTGTCCTTTCAATACCTGTGGTGCTGCCCTGGGCAGGGCCTGGCTGATGCTGCTGTGGTGGCACTGCTGCTGTCCCAACTGGTCCCAGGTGTCCCTTGGGCTGCCAAATGTGGGCTGCAGCAGCAGCCTGTGCCTGGCCAGGCTGGTTCTTGCCCTGCTCCCTCCTCCAGCTGTCCCTGGGCAGGGATTTGGGGCAGGCTGTGCTGGGGCTGCCTTTCAGCTGCCACAGGAACCTTTAATGCAGCTCTGCTCTCCTGAGCCTTCTCTGCCTGAGCTCCCAGGGAGTGCCCAGGAGCTGCAGCCCTCTCTGAGCACCCCACCCCAGCTGGACCACAGGTGAATGCAGACCTGGAGGAGGAGCAGGACACTACCCAATGTCCTGTAATTTGTGCTTAGTAAAACCAGAGTTTTCTTGGAGCAAAACTCATCATCTGTTGTAGCCTGGTGGATGTTTTCCCCCATACCTTTGAAAAGAATTGCCACATTAACCTTGGTTAGATTTGAAGCAAAAGCTGTGCTCTCAATTGCTCATTTTTACTATTGCCAACTCATACTATTGCAGCAAGGAAAGAAACCCTGGCAGTATTGCCAAACCATGAGAACATCCTCACAGAGCCTGACACAACTACTGCATGGTATCATTTCTCCTCTAGGTTGTTTCAGCTCATCTGAGATATGGGTAGGATTATTTTTTTAGATTGTTTGTTTGTTTGTTTAGATTTCTGTTTGATTTTTGAACTTTCAGCTTACTGCATGGAACATTTTGGGATCATCTGAGGTTCTATGTGGTCTTATCTCCAAAGCACACTGCTGAAAGCCATCAGAGAGTGGGTCTGGTTTAAGCAGGAATTAAGTGGCTCTCTGGATTTTGAGATAGAAAAAGCACAGCGGCCTGCTGCTTGCATATATCATTTGCTTTGTCCAAAAGTTGCTTCAGTCTAGTCCAGGGAAAAGAGAAATTCATCTGCTTCATTCAAAAGTTTTCCATGTAGCCCAGATATTTGCTGTGTGCAGTGACACCCTGCATCCATATGCTTGCTCAACAATTGCTATTATTATTATTATTATTATTATTATTATTATTAATAATAATAATAATAATAATAATAATAATAATAATAATAATAATTCTGCCAGCCTTTACAGAAGAAGGGGGGGTAATCAGAGGAAATGCAGACACTGGTTTGCCCAGGTCAGGACCCTCACTTCTTCTCACATTTTTGGTGGGAATCAGTGGTGGCTGACAGTGCTCCTCATGGTGGTTTTTCCTGTGTGAGCAGAGGAGGAGGAAGAGGAGGAAGAGGAGGGCAGAAGCCCTGTTTGCCCCAGTGCTGAGGATGTGAACAGTGAGTCAGCCCCTGCTCACACAGAGGAGCTCAGGGAAGAGCTCAGGGCTGTGGGGCTCACAGGGAGCCCCTCTGTTGGAATCCTGGGTGCTGAGAATTTTAAATTTTCTGTGCTGAAAGGTACAGACTTGGAAGAAAGCACTGCATTTGACCTGAGGCTGTGGAGAAGACTTCCAAAATTGATTAATAGCACTGGGATTATGGGTGTGTAGTTGGTTAGAAGCATGTGATATTACAGGGTGGAAAACTTAGAGTTTAGGTTTTTAGAATAAATAAATAAATAAGAAGGAAGATGGAGATTTTAGGGTGATGGCAAGTTGTCCTTTTTCACCTTAGTCTTCCTTCTTATTCATAGGTTTGTGTGATATTTTATAATTGGACAGAGAAGTCTGCATTGCAGGCTTCAAGAGATCAGTTATTGTGTTAGAAGGGAAAATAATCTAAGTGTAATTTCTTAATTGGTACTTTAGTTTTAGTTCAGCCTTAAAAGACCTTAAAACTGCACATCTGGGGTTATTTTTGTGCTATTTTCCTGCATGCAAGGTACAGGAAAGCCCTCAGAGAGAGGCCCAAGGTGGGGCAAAGAAACCAATCCCCCTCTGTTCAGAGCCATTTCTTGGGTTTCTGGGTTAGGTGACAGGGGGAAGGTGACTCAGGTGGGTGTAAAGCAGCTCACAGGAGCAGGGGAAGGGACAAGGACATCTGTTGGGAAGGGTAATGGACTTTTGGGAGCATCATGTGGGGATCTGTGTGTAAAAGCTGCTGCTTTGCCTCAGATTAACTTCACTTGTGCTTGCAGAACTGAACTGAGCTGGGTTTTCTGCCTCATTTTGCCCTTGAAATGCTGATCCAGGGAGGAAATGTGCCTGCTCCACACCTTGGGCCATGCTCTGCTCCCAGAGGTTCCTCATTCCTGGCACCAGCTCTCCATCACCCCACAGGACCCTTTCACTTTTCCCCTCTCTTTCCCTCCTTCTATTTGTTTTCAGAAAGGAGTATTCCAGTAATAGCTAAATCACACACCAGAGAAGTTTATCAGTAGTTTAGAAGAGATATCAGTCACATATTTGCTAAAAAGTCAGTGAGGAGAAGTATATTAGCTCATGGATGAAAGTCTGTATTTTTTTCCTTTTGCTGCCTAGTTAGCTCTTAAATTTCTCTTAAAATTGACATGGAACATCAGATACCCAGTTTCTTTCTTTTTTTTTTGTCTCTTTCCCTTTATTATATATATAAAATTTATATATATAAAAATATAAAGTAGATATTAAATTATGTAGCATTTTTATTAAACATACATAGGTGATATTTATATAGAGATTTAATTTATATAATAATACAATACAATAATATAAATATACAAATATTAATATAATAGATAATAACACAATATATATGAAGAATAAGACCAAAATTATCATCTTATTCTAATCAAAAATCATTTTCCAAGGAAATGCTGCAGTTTTATCCTAGGAGTGTAAATCCAAAGACCAGCACAGAAGCAGAGGTAACAGAAAAAAAATATATAGCATATTGGGGTTTTGTTGTTGGGGTTTTTTTTTTAGCAGGACAGTAGTATTTGCATTTAATGTTTCTGCTATGAACATTTGGACTTGTCACTATTTAACCAGATTATTAGCAATGAAAAATGTGAATAAAAAAGAAATATACAAAGCAACCACACTGCAATTATCCCATTCTCTCTGTAATGATATGGCCTGAGGAGCTCCCCATGCAGTGCTCATTTCACAAACTAATTATAGCAGCTGCATTCCAAACTGCACTGTTGGTATCTGCTGGAGCAGATGAGTGCAATTGTTCCATCCTGGAGCTGCTCTGGGAGAGAGCTGCATTAGTGGGGGAGAGGAGCAGTCACAGAGGCAGTGAGGGCTGCTCCTGTGGCAGATAATTTTCAAGAGAATTGTCATGACAACTGAGCCAAGGAATTCCTTTTCCTGCCTTTGTTGCAGCCGTTGTTAGGTGAGGATGGAACCGTGGCACTCAGTTTTCTGTTTAATTTCTGTCCCTGCTCCATTTCATGCCCTGCACTTGGTACAGGCGCTGTCAGTGTGAGCTCTTGGCATCTTCCTGTGTCTGAGCAGGTTCCTCCAAACAATTTGGAGGGAAGAATCAGCTTGCCTGTTGTTGTTTTATTTTTGATGGGTTTTTTTCCTCCCCACAGAGGTGTCCTGGCACAGCTGGGATGGGCAGGGCTGTGCTGAGGGTGGTGCTGGAGCAGGGACAGGGACAAACACAGCCTGCCTGTCACTTACAGGGCCAGGGAAGCACCCTGGCACCTGTGCTAAGTAATCCTGTGGCTGGAAAGGAGATGTCCAGACTGATTTGAGAGCTGGGAAGGAAGGGCAAAGACACAGCTTTCATTTGAATAAATAAAACAACATGCCCCTGTGTCAGCACTCTGTAGCATCATCCTTGTCCACAGGCAGTCTGTGTGTCTCTTTTTTAAGGTGTTTGCTTATTTGTTTATTTAAATTTCATCTGAGGCTTCATTCTGCTCAGCTGGCAGGGCAGGGCAGGGCAGCCTGTGCTCCCCAGTGATCTTGCTGACGTATGTTGGGCTGTTCTTGGCTCACAAGCATCCCAGTGACCACAGCAACCACTGGAGCATCTGCTGTGCCAGCTGCACTGCCAGCTCTGCATGGCACTGAGCTGGCTGCCTCAGCTTCACTGTGCAATAAAAAATGGTCATTTACAGAAAGGGACTTTGCTTACAAAAGGAAAAAACAAGGTGGACATAGCAGTTGATCTCCCCAGACTCAGAATTCGGAAATCAGGAGCAGGAGATGCTTGCAGCTCATGTTGCTTTGGTGGCTGGGGGAGGCACCTCTTCAGATCTCTGCTCCTTGCTGCTACATCAGGATCTTTTGTTCTCCAGGTGCTTTGAAGCTCTCCAGAGTTTGTTTGCACTGAGCATTTTGCTCCAACCCTCAGAGGGATCAGGAGCCTTCAATGTCTGCAGGGACCAACAGGGTTCCACACTGTTCACAGCCTTGGAAAGGCAAGGAAAAATGAGGCAGAAAATGTCTTTCTTAGCCTGGAAAAAAATGACTGGATGGCTGAAAGTGTAGAGCATGATCTCGGGCACAAAGCAGAGGCAGGACAGAGAAGGAGCAGCCTGTGCCCACGGGGCTGCTGTTGGGTGATGTCCCTGGGAGCACGTTTGACCCAGGAGCCCTGAGCCAAACACCCCCAAAGGCACCCTGGCCTCCTCAGCCCCGGGGAGGATTTGTCAGAGCTCATGTGTGCAGCCAGATTAAGGGTAAAGCCAAAGAAACAGGTGACAGAAGCACAGAGCTCCAGCTCCTGCCCTTTGGTGAGCTGCTCTTCAGGCTGTGCTGCTTTCATCCTGCTGCCACTGCTGTAAATAACCTCGAGCTCCTTCCAGGCTGTGCCTCACCTCTGGCTACATCCTCCTGGGAAAATCCAGAATCACTGCAGCTCCTCTTCCCCTGAAATGTCTCCATGCTCCCAGTCTCATACACAATGGTCTAATTTTACTCTTTTAAAACTTATCTTCTTTGTTTTTAAAATAAGAATTAACTTGCTGCTCATCTTTCATTTCCTTTCCATGCTCTGAGCAGTGAGTAATTAGAGCTGCATCACACTGGAGAAATTACAACAATATGATGTTTCTGCAGTTAAATCTGCATAAGTATAATATCTTTGAAAAATAACAAGCTGCTCTAAGGGAAATTAATTATCCCATTGGGACGGTCATTATTCTGAAACAAAAGCTCTCAGTTTTCCTTGCCCACTTTCCTTTTGGGCATTTCTTTAATTTTAAGTTCTGGCCACATATTCCATCCCTTTTCACTGTGGCTGGAACATAAATAACAACATGTTTAAAGCAGTGTAAAGTCTGTCTTGGAACCCATTACAGATAGCACAAGAATATTAAGCGACTTTAAAGTTAAGTCAAAGTGCATTTTGCAAATCTGTATTGGTGGCTATATATCATTACTGTTCATCAAGCCAGTTCAGCCTCATTTTCCTTGGCTATTTTTTTTGTGAGTTGCTGCTTCTTTGAGGAACATGGCTCCATTTATCATAATAAGCATTTATTATCATCATATTGTCTACCCAGGCACAAGCATTGCATTTAAGAGAGAATTTTTTTTTTCCAAAGGGGATGGTACTGCTGTACATGGTGCATTCCTGTATTTGAGAATCCCCCTCTCCCCAACACCCAAAACCTATTATCAAGTTTTGCATGTGACTGCAACAGCTTTTGCAGTCAAGGTGAATTACAAGGATTCTTGCTGAATCCCTGACAGATACAAATACCTAGTTATCCTTGGCTTTCCTGCTGAACCTAATCAAATATATTGTTTATTAAAATCCTATTGTCTCCGCAGTGAGGAACAAGGACAAGTTGCTCTGGAGTGATTTAATACTTCCAGCAGTTCTGTGTAAAGATTTATTATGGTCAGGAGAAAGAGCAAACAAAAAATGCCTGAGTCATTACTTTTAATTTGCCACTTCTTTAAAAATATGTATACACAAAGCTAAAACCTTCTCTACAGCTCAGTGTGATCTCTTATCAGCCAGGGGAACAGGCCAAAGCACAAACCATCACCCTTCTCTTCAAACAGAGGGAGGACATAAAGATTTAGCCTTGGATTTGAAAGCAGAGCATCATGCTTCTGCTTAGACTGGTGGTTTTTAGAGTTTTGAGACTTTATAAAAAAATTAATCAATTTTAATGATTCAAACTACCAGTTCAAACTATCCAGGTGTGCCTGTGATTCTCTCTGAGGTGATCCATGCTCCTACAGAGGGGCTCAGCCCTGCAGTCAGCTCCTTGCCCCACACCCTTTGTGCAGGGTCACAGAAACTGAACTCATTAAAAGTAAAAAACTCATTTTTTTCCAAGTAATGAGCTTTTCTTTATGATTCAGTTTTATTAAGGTTTCTGGGGCCGCATCATAAGTAAAGCACAAAGATAAATGAGTGAGCACAATTAATATATGCTCACAATTAATTCAGCTCTCTGAGCTTTTAAACTGCTTATCTAATCATATGTAATCTTTATTCCCAGTGTTAGAACTACCACATTGCAACAGTTGTAATCAATTAGGAAAATGGCTTTGATGGTTTAAAGAAGGTAAAAGGCAAGGTGTGCTTTTCCAAACTGCCCGTGCTCAGGTGAGGGGAACTCTGAAAGTGATCCATGAAGGGAAGCTGCTGCCCTGTGATATGGGAGCCCAAGTGCAGCAGAGAGATGGGAGGAGAGAGCACATCACACTGTTCCACAAGAATCCAGTGGGATTTCACTGCCTTCCATGGCTGCCTTTTCTGCAGCCTGTTAAAGCACAGCAGTCAGATCACAACCCAAAACCTTCTTATCCTTCATTATCCCACAAGTCCAAGTTGGAACAGCTTCTTATTATGTGAAAGGAGTTTTCTCTCTGACATTTTAATATTTCCAACCACTGTTCCCAGCTCCTTTCTTTCTCACTGCTAAAGCCATGAAATTTACATTAAATTAAAAATAGCCAATTTTGTAATCAGATGTGTTCTGGCAGGTTTGGTCACACACCCTACACTCTGCTGAGTGCCAGGGCAGGACAATATTGATCTGAAGGAAGTTCCAAGCCTCCTCTCACATCAGGACCCCAGTGATCCTGGCTCTGGCTGCACCCAGGACACCCAACCATTCCTGGTGCTGCCTCTTGACTTCGAGCCTGAAGTTCCCTCTCTTCACTGACTTTTAATTTGCACATAACTCTTGTGGTGAGATGCTTCTGGTTTAGGTTTCATGTGTCTGCTTATTGGATTTGACAGTGTTTCCCCAGCTAATTTTCACCAGCAAGCTGTACAGGGCTGGCTTCTGCTTGACTCATTCCCAGCTGCCAATCCCCTACTCCAGGCCTGCACTGAAAGTAAAAATGAAGGCAAAGCCCCACTTTGCCTTCCTGCCTTCTCTGCCTTCCAGCAGCTACTTCTCCATTCAACAATTCACAGATTTCTCTGAGCACATGGATTTTTATTTGCCCCAGGCTTTCAGCTGCAAGAGAAGCTCTCTTTTGGTATTGGAAAAACAAAAAGACTGGTTTAAATATAAAAAAACCCAATGTAACAAGGACCACACTCTCTGTCCCAAGCTGCTTCTCTCCTTCCCATGGGTGAGGGGTCTGGAGCTGTCACAGGTGGCTGACCAGTGATGCTCTGCTGGCCTCTCCCTCAATCCTCCTAAAGGCTGAAATTTTACATGGCCTTTCAGGTGAAGGAAAAGGAAACTTGTTGCTTTGATTATGTTTTATCTTTTTGTCCCGAAAAGTTGCTTTGAAAGCAGCTTGCACAGCTGATCTATGGACACCTTTCTCCTGTAATTCTGCTGTGACCTTTTCACCATCCTTCTACAAGTAACTGAAAAAAAAAAAAAAAAAAAAAAGAAGAAAAACCCCCAAAGGGTTATAAACAGATATTTTCTTTCTTCTGCTTTCAGAGAGTGTAGGGTTTTTTTCCCCTCACAAAACATATTCTTGCTTTACAGGCTTCAAATCTGAAGAAATCAGAACAAATGGTCAGTCATGACAGCAGAAAGCTTTGGACTGAGTACCAGAGAGGTGCAGTCTCAAACCAGTTTGCACTAATGAGCAATACATTTTTTACCTGTGGAAAAGGTTACACTTGAATTTCCATTTGGTGTTGATATCCCCTGGAGAAGTGACAGATATCTGTTGGGACAGGAGTTGAAGGGAGAATATGAATATGAGTAGGAAAACTGAAAAAAACCCCGAACAATCCAAGCCTGAAAATGAAGTGGATTTTTTTTGCCAAATAGAAATGTTTTAAAATCTTCACTGCTGATGAAATTTTGAACACAAGCATACAAGGGGTTTAAGGACACTTTCCAAATATGACTGAACTATATAATATCTTTTTGGTCAGATCTGGAGGCTTTGAAATACCTTGGAAAAAGAGAGCTTGTGAATGGCATTTAATTTTCCTAAAAAATGAAAAAGTTGTATAATAAAAGCTTCCTAATATCACCTACTTTTGTAAGAGCACTTTTTTCCCTCATAGGGGGTATTTTCACATGCCATGTAAAAGCACTCCAGTTCCAAGATATTTATGTTTTTGCAGAAACACAAATCTGACCTGTATTCCATGCTTTTTAAGAGTTCAGTGTCCCAAATCTATTATGTGCCTCTAAGCCAAGCTCCAAGCTCTGGAGATGACACAGTCACTGGTATGGATAATTTGGCTTCTAAATGTTTGCTTTGTGCCTTGAAAAAACATCTTTGAGTGGTTTCTTAAATGTCATTCCTTGCAGTACACAGAGCAGGCAATAAACAATAAAATTATTCACCTTGAAGAAACCATCTGCAGTCTTTAGGGACATCACCAGGTTTTTTGTTGCTTTGAATGGTCCTCTGGGATGCTGTAAGTGTCATTTCAACACTGTTTTCCCATCATCTCCGTGCCAGCTTCATTTTGCTTCAGAAACAAAAGTGACGATGGGCAAATTAAGAAGAAATTCCACTCTCTATTAGTTCCTATATTTCATTTATTTTTTTGTAACTGCCTAATATAACTCTTGGCATTTGGAATTCTTATTTGGAGGCAGCATGAGGAGGGTGCAGTGGGTGCAGCAGGGTGACCCAGCTCTGCTGCCCATGGTGATCCTGGCTCAGCTCAGGAGAGCTGAGCTGCAGCAAGGAGAGGTTACACTTAATCCAGGCACATCTGTCACCATTTTTCTCCTGTTTTTCTCAGGGGTGGAGCAGATGTTGCCATTTTCAGTGGAAGCCCAGCTCCCTTCATCCCCTTCCTGCAAAATTTGTGCTGCCTGCTCTGATCTGCTCCTCTGCAGGGGTGACACCCCTGAGAGCAGCAGTGTGCTCCTGTGCATGGGGACATCCTTCACAGCCTAAAGAGGATTTGTCTCTGGCTCCCTCTGAGAGCCATCCTCAGGGAAAGGCAGGCAGAGTTGCTCCTGCACAAAGTCGATGTTCTTTTACTGAGTTTAAAACAAAATGCCCCTTAAAACTCCAGCCCCACTTCATAGGAGGAACCTGAGGCTTGAGATACAAGTTATGGGAAAAAACTGCAGGAATGTCCATCTCAAAAAAGGCTCTCGCTCTCAGGACATAGATTATGGGAGATAAAATCCACCTGCATCCACCTCCAGGCTGAGCCCACCCCTGGCAGAGCCCTTGGCATGGCAGGTTCCAGACAGGGTGATGCTGCTGGGCTGGGGGATGGAGCCCAGTTAAAGGTCAGACAAGAGGCTGCTTTTCTGAGAGAGCAAAGGCTGAGAGCTGCATTTGGAATGGGCTGGGAGAAATATTTTTTTTTGTTGTTGTTTTTTTTTGTTTGTTTGTTTTTTTTTTAAATAAGGCTCCATTGTTTTAAATGCTGTATTTTTCAGGATGTGCCAGCTTTCTCCTAATAAAAGCCTTCAAGAGGCATCACTGATGTAATGGTCTCTGCCTTGCAGGGTTCAACCTTAGTTAAAAGGTTGTGAGGTTTATTTCTAGAGGCTGAATTTACTGTATAAAATCTTTCCAAAAGCCAGCTAGCTAATGTAATGAAAAAGCAATCAAACTCTAAGAAAGAGCCATTGCAGCAGAGACAACCCACCATTATTAATCCAGCTAAAACCAAAGGCTAAGGTCTGTCAGCCTTAAAAATGAAATTAATTCCTTCTTAGCTCTACAACCTTTAATTATTTTCACTAATCGATGAGTTATAAAAATATAAAGAAGAAATTTCAAGCTAAACCAGGCCTTCTTCTAAAATGAAATTAAATATAAGAACAGTAGAAGCAGCCCAAGGTTGGAGTGGCACTGGTTTTGCTGTTGTGCTTTCTGATTTCAGAGCACCCTGTGATGGGATTATTTCTCTGTGCCTCACGATCCATCCATTATAGTGCCCAGATTGTAGACTTCATGTCACAGTCAACAATAAAAAACACCCTTGGCAACCTCCATTACATCCTGCAGTTAATTTGTGTTCTCACAAAGTGCTTATATTTACTATGAGTGATAATCATAAATATGCATGAGACCTTAAGTGAGGGAGAATGTGCTTAGGAGCTAATACAGCAGGAGGTTTGCCTAGAAGAGATGTCAAAATCAGTTCACTTTTGTTATATATGAGTAATTTAATTTCCTCTACAGTGTTATTAGGGCAAGAATGAAGTAACATTCTTTGGTGTAATTGAAGCAAATCCTGGCAAGACAAGAGGATAACAAAGCTTTTCCATCTCGTCATGTCAAACTCTTACCTTCTATTCAGAGCACACAGACGGGTCCTTTGTGCTGAATTAAATTATCCTGTTGAGTTTATTAACTTGTGATGTCCCATGACCTTCAGCATATTTACTGCTGGATCTTTAAAATTGTCTTTAATTTACTCCTTCACAACCAACCTCGTTTTTGTGTCAGATCAGAAATACTGGTGGCATTCAATCCTTTCTCAGCTCTTGATTTTCAGCAGCAGCATCCCTTGTTGAACCCTACAACATGGAGCATTTCCAGTGCTCCCAGACAGATTATAAACCCATCAGCCAAGGATTCCTGGGACTGGGGAGGAGATGTGAGAAGCTGTTTCTATCCTTTCCTCACATTTCCTGTAGCAGGGTGATGCTCAAAGGCATTGTGGCTGTAGCCCAGGGAGACCAGAGCCATGGAGAGCTGTGGGACAAACCTGCTGCTGGTGCCCCTCAGGAATGGTGATTTCAGTCAAATTTAATTGATTTCAAGCTGTCATAGTCTCCAAAGGATAAACTGGGGCTTTTTCAAAAGAACACGTGGATCACAGGAAAATCAGTTATCTGTAGGTGAGCCAGGCCATGGTGGCTGAACCCCTCCAAGCCAGAATTTCCAACCCTGCACTGCAACTCAGAGCAAATCCTCTGACTCCAGAGCTTGGTGGCCAAGTACCAGGGCTTGGGTTTCACAGCCCTGCACTGCAGGCACTGACTGATGGCCACTCAGCGAGATCTGCCTTTGATATTTATTTGGTACTCACCAAAATCTCAGCACTGATCCAGCCTGGCAAAGGCACATCTCACTCCTGCTGAGTGACACTTGCCTCTCCTGCTGCTGCCATCCCTCTTACCTCATCCCTAAGACAGGAATAAATGCTATTTATGCAGCTGGGTAAAGCACGTGAGAGCATCAGAGGTGAGGCACTGCGCCTGTGGCTGTGTTATTAGCTCTATTCATACAAGGAAAAGTAAAATGACAACACATAAGCAATTTGCAACACCTCCTTTTAGCACTGCTCAGCCTGGGAAGGTCATTATGCACAGTTGCTGGAGAGAGAGAAAACTCCCCAGCTCTGAGCAGAGCTTTCCTGAAGGAGGAATATTCCATACACCAGGCTCAGGCAAGCCTCAGCTCACACATCAGCTTATCTTGGCCATGCACAAGTTACCCTTTCTTCACACGACACTTAAAACTCTTCAGCTTGTACATTCCTGAATATGTGAGATAAAAACAAGTCATTGCAGGATGAACCTTGGCTCCCTAAACCTCCCCAAACAAGAATGGAATGGATAGAAGCAAAAAGAAGGAGATATTTCCCAGGTGTATTGGGTGGAGCCACATATTTGTTGCAGATGCTGTATGTCTCATTTATCACATTGTTCTACTCTTGGCTTGTTTTTAATTGTTCTCTTGAAATATTATTGCTACATACCTGAATTGTAGGACTGTTTAATTGAGAAAGGTGGTAAATGGCAGTAATTTCTGGAAGAGAGTAGTAGATAAAATAGCAAAATAAAATAGCAGCAAAAATAAAACAAAATTGAATATCAGCAAGTAAAATGAGGTTTTCTGAAATTTCTTACAGTGATAAATCAATGACAAACTCCTTCACATCAAAAGAAGGGTAAATCATGGAAATTAGGAGTAGCCTGTTACCTTTTCTTGGACTTAATGGATGGTCTACCTTTAGGTATTAGACATTTTCCAGGTGTTCAGGATAATTCAATCCTTTAGCCTTTGGACAGAGACAGTCTGCTGTCCCCTCACCCTCAGCACGGAGAGAGGGATCACTGCCCTAGAGGATATTGAAATGAGCCAGGGAGCTCATCCCACATTTAGCAAGGGAGAGTCAGGACGTGCCTGCAGCCACCTGGGTCCATCAATAATGCCTCAGTTTAAAACATACTCCTTGGTGAGCTAAAAAAAAAATAAAAATTAATTCTACCCTGTCTGCTGTCTCTACATCAGTGCCAAAACTGCTGCGCCCTCACTGTGCTCCACAAATCCAACCTGAAACACACCTCCAGGGAAATGGTGGGTATGTGTTTAGAGCACAGCCAGAGCTTCTTGGTGGGCTTAATTGAGATGGGAGAGCACTTCATGATGTGCCTATAAATTGATGCAGTGATTCTGAGCTTTTAAAGGCTAGAAGAAAATACAATCATCTAATGAGAGCTCCTGGACCACATGAGATCACCCACAGGTCAGGGTTGCTGCCTGGTGTTGGAGGAGTGTAGCAAAGGCTCCATCTGTGATTTTACCCCACTCCAGACCACTTTGGTAGAAAAGAAATGGAAGCCCTTGAACTCTGTCAGATGTGGAATAGAAAACTGTCTCCTGGCTGGTGTAGGCAAAACTGCATTAAGATAAGCTACAGATGAAATTATTGTTATATTCATTGTGAGGGCTGCTATGACAACAGATGAATGCTGCAGGTAATTTAATCACATTTCTGTCAGCCCCTGTGCCTTTCAGGAGACAATGCAAAAGTCAGCAGCATTTTCTTTTAATATTGCAGGTGGCACAGAAAATGCCAAATTCTCTTCCAGAGGGCCTAATGAGAGCATTTCACTCGAGTCACAAAATATTATTTAGGCATCTTGAAGGATCACTCACAGTTTTTTCCCAGCATTTCTGACTCCATGAGCTTCACTCTGCTCTCAGGGCTGTACCAACACCTAGAGCAGAATTCTGACACAAGCTTTCTGCACATCTGCTCACCCCACCAGAAAACCAGAATTGTGCACCCTGAGCTGACCCTCCATATCCCCTTCCTGCTTCTCTGCCTTCCCTGGGTGTTTTTGGGAACCACCACTCACTTGGCTGCATTAGTGGGAAAGAGCATCAAGGGATGGAGGTGAGAAAATTCCCTTTTTCCTCTGATCACGAGCTGTGCGGCAGAGAGAGGGAAACAACTGTTTTAAAGACAAGGTATTGACTTACAGAGCAGAGGGAAATTAATAGATATTGATTCCCACTTGTTTCAAGTAGGTCACACAGTACAGGATTGTGTTGCACGGCCTTTGAGGGTTGAGGCTAGGGAATTCTTGCCACAAGGAGCAAAGTTTTAAATATTGTTGCGTGTGTGTCATTCCCTCACACTGAGGGACAGCATTTTCCTATGCAAAAGTCCTATTTTGTGTAGAGCTGGGTGAAAACCTGCTCGGATGGACTGCATTGACTTCAATGGGTGCTGTGGGAGCTCAGCATGACTGGAGAAGTAATCTGTGTCTTACCAAGGCTGGACCCAAGATCATTCAAATAATCTTATAATTTGCATTATATTAAAGTAGGAGCATGGCAATTATCTATTGTTTATCTGAGGAAACCATCTGAGGAGCAATTCTGCCATACCAGGGTATAAACTCAGTTGCCATGTAATTAAGTCATGGCTACAGAAGCACTGAACAAATGTGCAACAAGATTCAGATAATACCTTAATGTGATAAGAAATACCCAGGCATTTAGCTGGCATTGAGGAAATTAGCCACACCAAATTAGATATCAATGAACACATTTGCTACCATGTCAGTTACCATTCTGAGCATAAATTGAAACCTAATCAATTATTTCTACAGAGCTCTTGCATAAACTCAGATTAGGAATTGAAAAAATACTGTTATTTTATAATTTTATAAATATTGTTCTATAAGTATGTGTTTTATAACACTGACAAAGATGGTGTGACATTGCTGCCTTCTCTCCTGTACTTCCCTGGAATGAAGAAAGATGAAATTACAGCAAGACAGAGTTTAAAGTCAACACTGAAGGTAGTTGACAAAACACTGAAGTCTTGGGACACCAAGACTTTTTCTCATCTCCTGAACACCTTTGTGCCTTGATTTCTCCTTTGGCATGTGGAGGTTATGATATTTCCATTGTAAGGAGCTCTGAAATGCCTCCTGATGGAAAACTCTACCAAATGACAAGGATGCACCCAAAGCTGCCCACAGCCTTTCCTCATCACCTTCCTCTCGACATACTCAAGGAAGAATTTCTTGGGAATTCTAATAAAAGCTGGTGCCTCCCTCCTGAGGCAAAGAGGGGACTCTCCTAAGGGACACACTCCAGGATCATAAGCTCAATTCCATGTGTGTTGCAGTCCTTTACACTTAAACTTACACTTAGAAGCATCTAACCCACTAGATTTTTCCATATGCATCTTCCCCCAAACACAGCATGCTCCATGTCCATATGATTATCTCCTAGCATCCCTACAAGATCAGGACCCATTTCCAGACAAGAGTCTCAAAAAATGCAAAAATTGCCCTTTAGCATCCTACCACCACCTCCCTCTCTCTGTGAGGCACAGCCTCGCACTCTGACTGTCAGTATTTACATGATTATTCATAGTGCCTTGATTCATCCTTCAGAGCTAACTGTCTGGCATCTTCCAAACACCAATTTCTCTCAGGGTCTGTCTTTTTCTCCGATGAAAAGGAAATATTTTGGTATGTGCATCCAGCCTTGCTGCTCAGACAGTTTAATGAATACATCAATAAAGCATGGACCAGAGAAGGAGAGGGAGGTGCACAGTCATTAGGATCCATCATTAGCATTTTGCACACCACCACAAGCTTTTGTGCATGAGCAATTAATACAGCAATAAATACCACAATGAGCTGCAGAAACCTCATTGAGGCTGGGAAGTGTAAACAGTGCCCTCCACTTAAAATAATTGTGAGAAGCATTTAAGAACTTTCACATAATGGAATGGCTGAAGCTTCTGCTGAAGGCACAAAAATCCACCTCCAGACATTATGGAGAAACCTTCCATCATCTTAAAAAGAAGCCATCTTAGGGATTCAGAATAAATGCTGGCCACTTATCAGCTACTGAATCAAATATCTGGAATATCTTTCCAGATCTCCATAAGCTGCCAGCCTACCTAAGTGTGAACATCAGTTTTAGAAAAGTGTAAACAGGGAGTTTACTCCAGTCAGTTTATCCCCAGACATGATTTACAGCGTCAATTGGTTTATTCTGCATGAAAAAGGACACCAAGAATTTTTGAACACTCTTGAACAATGGGTTCGAGAGTTTTTGCAAGAAAAATGTTTCTGTCTGTATTTTTGACTTGGCATTACAAATGCTATTGCTGGATTTACTGTCCTGTAAGACTCTGGCTGGAGATAAGTGTGACAGTAATATGGGAATGCCCTGTATGGCTCTGCAAGATCTGTCCCACATGGAGTCAGAATCCTTGCACTCATTTCAAACCTTTGCCTTGGGTCAATTTTTCACCCATCCATCTAAAACACCTCACAAGGTTAAGTTTGCCCAAGGAAAGCACAGGCAGAAAGAATCCTCTCCCTCAGTTTGCTTGTACACACCAGTTACCAACAACTTTGTTAATGACACATTGCCCATGCAAATTAATTCAGCTTAGAGAAACGAGTCTTGATGATTATAAAATGCTGCAATCACAGTATTGCTTCCGGCCAGCTGAGAGTAAATTCATCAAGCATTTGTTATTTAAAGCTGCTGTGGTGATAAATGCTTGCCTTCACTTATGATTGTACACCAAGACAGAGAGAAAATGGAATACATAAAAATGACTGCATGATGGGAATCCCAACAGAAACCACCCGAAACAAAGGCGGGGAGATGGAATCTCTCTCACCAGCTGATATTGAGCCACTCATCCTCCTGTAACGAGGGTCTGCTGGAACAAAAGCAGCAGCAAACACCAGTTTTGTTCAGACAGAAGTACTGAGTGTGCTCTTGTTGGCTGCATCTGATAAAAGCCTTATCATGCCAAGGTCAAGGACGGGGGACAGTGGTGTCTCTCCTGCCCAGCACTGCACACACAGCAGCTGTTATGATTATGGATGCTCCCTCCATGTGTGCAGAGCATATAAAGAGGAGGATAAACTCCTCTGAGTTTTTGATAACAGCCCTGCTGCTGCTGTGGACCTTTGCTCTGTATATGACATTACAATAAAAACAAAAGGAAAATGAATCCAACAGTAAATACCCACAATTACACTGCACTAATTGTTTTAATGCGTTTATGTGGAGTCAACGTTTCAGGCAGTGCTGCCCATACAGAGCAAGTAATTAACTCCACTGGTATTCAGAGTAATGGCAATTAAATACAATGAGCTGTTCTACTAATGAATGTGGTGAGAGCAGTGCAAGGCAGGGGGAGTTAGCTGTAACTTTTAATTCGATGAGCTCTGCCCAGCTGCCTCCTGGCAAGTAGCTGATGGCAAGTCGATCAAGCTGATGATCATGGCCAGTCCCAAGAGCATCTGAGGGTGGGGGGATTCCAGGAGATGGCCAGTGGCTGTTTTTCCACATTTGCTATCAGGACTGACTTTGTCCTGTGGCAGCCACAGGGTATCTCAGCAGGAGGATGCTGGCAGCAGCAGCACTGACCTGTGGCTGCTTGGCTTTGTGAGAGTCTTTCCAATATACGAGACAGGAAACGTCCTTGTGCAGCGTGGGGATGTTCAGCATCCTCCAACAGGTCCCATGGGCAATGCTTTATAAATTCCACCTGTGCTGTCCCTGGGCAGGGAGGAAATGCTCCTCTGGAGTGGGCTGGCACATCAGAGTCCTGGTCCCAGGTGGAGAGAAAAAAGATCTAAGGACAAGAGGAAGCAGAAAACCCTTGGACATAAATCTCTTGGCAAACTGTGTTTGCCAAACCACAGTTGTCATTTATTCTAGGATAACATCTTAGAAAAAAGAGCTGAGTTCCCATCTACGGCTCTATAAGGAAATTATAAAGCAGCTATCTACTTTTTCATTAAAATTAAATAATTGAATCTGTCCAGATTCATGTACTTTCCCCCCATGAGATATCCAGGAGAATTAAGTTTCAATTGACTTTCCAGACCTTGGTTATCATAGGAAGCTTTTAAAAAATCGGGACATTTGGCAATTTGAAATTCAAATAGGTTTCAGTCAATATGTTTACTATTGCTAGACAGGCATCTTTGTCCCCTGGGTGTTTAATGCCTCAATAAGTAATTGGTCCTTTCATCTTTTATAGGCACAGAGTGAAGAGTTTATGGCTCATACAGTGAATTGTCAATACAAAGGATCTTTGCACCAGTTTTAAATAACCCAGCTCCCAGCTCCATTAAATCCTGTTTAAAATTCCCCCCTCCCTCCACACACCCACTACTAGCCTTGAAGCACTTCTTCCCTCCCCTGATTTTCAGTGGCATCCTTAAAGTAGCTCTGCTTCACTCCCCAAGCCCAGACACAGGAAAAAAAGGAGGTGAACATAAAGAATAAGAATTTGCTTCCAATAGACTGAAATACCAAGATTTCCAGGAAAATTCTTGTTATGCCTTTATCCATTAGGTCTGAAACTCAAAGTAGCCAATGCAGTGCTGTCTAAACGGAAATCAGAATTTCTGTTTTCCATGAAACTGTCACATGATTTTTTTGTGCTCATTTTTTTTGTTTTACTGTAAGTTAAAATACTTGAGACTAATTTTCAGACCACCAAAACATTGTGTTTCAATCAAGAAAGAAATCTGTCATTGAAACTGGACAACACTTTTGTACATTGTGCACTATATACACATTCATCCCAAGTGCAAGTATTAAACCCCGAGAAAATGTTTGTTTTTTTCCTGAAGAAAAAATTGTTGTGTTAATTTCCAAGAAGCTCAGAACTGAAGGTTATCTCATTTCTTCAAAACAGGCAGTTTCATAATGTGCTTTTCTTTCAGCGAGCCAGGATTTTGCCAGAGGAGCTGTTTCCCTTGGCCAGTTTCCAGTGAGGCAGGACACCAGGGGAGGCTGTTCTGCTCTGTGGAGCCCAGGCTCTGAGAAGCACAACCAACCTTCTATATTTTCCTTTTAGAATATGGTACTACCTGCCAGTTGAGGATGTGGAGGAAGCCTAATATCAAAACTTGCATCTGGGTTTTGGGCTGTGAAGAGTTATGGGATGTGCAGAGTTTGATTTAACTTTCTGTAATGATGGGAATAATTTCTCTTCTTGTGTGCAGTTTTTGTTTGTTCGTTGGAGGTTTTTAAGTCAACCAACAAAAAATATCTTTTTCAGGCTAAGCTTCTAACTCAGACAGGTCTAAAGAGGTTTGGGTAGTCCAGTTTCTTGAGGCTTTCACCCCAAAGGGCTGCCACATGATTCTGGTCAGCCAATGCTGCTTCTGAACCACAGAGATTTTTCCCTGACTCAGTGCACAAGAAAATATTGAGTCTCTTCACAATGGATTTCCTCCATTACCCCTGTCCTGGCCCTCAGCTGGGGATTAGTAAAGAGGCTGTACTGATTGATACCACGTCTGGCAAACTGCTTGCAGAAACAGATTTGTGTTCTGTGAATGGAGGAATAACTCAGCATTACTTTTCCTTATCGGAGTGGCAGCATGTCCTCGTGGCAATGAGAGATCAAATGCATCTACAAGTAGCAACTATCTTATCCCTTAGCCTGTAAAGCCAGTCAAAATCAGAGCTCAAGTTGATCAGAATGAAAAAAGCCTTCTCTTGAGTTAGTCATTTTTTTCAGTCCATGTTTGCTCAGCCCTCAGAGGAATGAATAGAATATAAAACAACTTCCAAAGGAGCAGTCCTTGTATCAGCTAAAATATTACAAGAAACTTTGCTGGGTATTTTACCAGTATTTGACCCTGCTCTGGGACTGTGGCAGCTCTTGGCCTCTGCTGTCTGAGCAGCCACATTGTGTTTATCCTCACAGGCTGCTCGTGGTACTGCAATTCTGCATCAGCTTACCATGGTTTGGCATGAGAAATGTCTTCTCCTAGGATCAGACAAGGCAAAATTAATTAATAGATAAGGGTCCTCACAGTGGGGACTAATTTGCTTTCTTATCCAAAAAGCATTGCAGATTAAAAACTGGAGCTGAACAACTCACAGAAAAGTGGAACTGCTGGAGAAGTGGGTGCTTTCATCCTTTGCACATTAGGGAGACCCTCACCTGCAATCAGGATTGCAAAATTCCCCAGTCCAGCCTGGCCACGAATCATTCCCTTTGCTTCATTCAGAGGAGCACAAAGGGAAATTTCCTTCCCTGATCAGGAATGTGGAGAAGGCAATCACTGCCATTTGCATTCAATCAGATGTTTGTTCCCAGTGATAGAAGAGCATGAAGACTACTTGAAAGGCACTGAGAAAGTGCTATGCCATTTCACTAATTAAACCCACCATTCTGCTCTAAAATTGATGAATAACGACACAACTTGACTCATAATCCCTTTGTCTTTTATTATTTACTCTTTTTTAACAGTGATTTAGGGGAAGGTAGTGCTTTCATTATTCTTGTTAATTACCTCTGTTCTCTCCTTCAGCTTGTAGAATGTAATTGCATGAAACATAAATCTAGTCTTGCCACCTATGCTCACACATCATTAATATTATTCTGGCCATTCCTATAAAATCTTTATAAAACATAATTTTATCTGTGCCACTCAGTGCCATGTTGTGTTGAAGATGCACTAAGCATTTCCTGAGGACTAAACTGCTCTGTGTATTAAACTTCCCCATTCGTGCTACGTGTTTAAGTTTCCCTAAGGACAAAAAACCCAAACAGCATTAATTGGTCAGTGACTATAGATCCAATTAACAGCCCTCCATAAGCCCAAGCCCTGCTAAGTGGTTGCTGACATTTCTGCACAGGGAAGCAGAGGCAGCTCCATGAGCAATGAGCTCTCCTTCACTCCCCACCCCTGGAAACGATAATTTCATTGCATTCAACAATTACTAGTCAGGAGGGTAGCAGACAAATACAGCAGCTACTCACTCCAATGATTATCAAGTTTCTTTCTGTAGGTAATCCCCAAACAAATTATTTTCATTCTCTCTGCACTTGATACCTCGAGTCAGACAAACTGTGAATCACAGAGAGCAGACACCTTCCAGAGGCATTTTTTCCCCCACTGTAATTTTTTTAGTATTGCTTATGATAATATAAGGAAAGGAAAATATTGCTTATGATTATATAAGGTAAGGAAAAATCTATTAGAAGGAGAGGAAAGGCATTATCCCCAGCTTGTTGTTGACATGATATTAGCTCAGTGTTTGTCAGGTTTCTGGTAGTGAACAAGTTTATACACAGCACTTATTTCTCCAACAAAACACTTGGCTATATGAACAGCAGTAATATCCCAGCTGAGCCTGCTGAGGAACATCTTTATTATCTCTCTCAATGACAAAACCAACCAAAAACCCCCCAATTCATTTCTTGCAGATTCATCTACTGCATTATTACCTAAATGTGCATTTGGAGGTACTGGATCAGCTAATGGGAGCCCTTCAGCCAACAACTATTATCAAGTGTATTTCCATTAACTTCCATTCCCCACAATCGTAGAAAGGACAGCCTATAATACACTGCAATTGCATTTACAATTGTTAATTACTGTAAATTCAGTGTTTGAGATAAGAGCATTTGCTCTCTCCAGGTTTTCTACCTGATGGATGGTGACTATTACAGCTTTTAGCTGGATTTGCAGTGACGAGGTCCTGCCTGGGGGGCTTCTCCTGCCTTACACCAGTGTGCAAGATCCAAATCAAACCTTCCCAGCACTTTGAAAACTCAAACAACAATGCAGATCTGAGAGGCAACAGGGTGAAGTCTGCTAAATGAAGTCAAGACATTTCTCTTTTTCTATTTTTCACTGGCTGCAAGGAAAAATATTTCCTGCCCGAGCCCACCTGGGGTGATGGCATTCTCAATAATGCATTTTATCTGAGGAAAGCTTTGTAACTTGGCTACTTTGGGGGTGGAAGGGGTAGTGGAGAGTGGGGAAGCATAGAACAGCATAAAGAATATTAGTCTTTAAATCAGTTTTGTAAATCTATGCCAGACTGGGGCAGGGAGCATGAAAGAGGTAAGTCATAGGCCATGCTCACCAACAATTAGAGTTCCCAGAATAAGAAGGCAGCTTAATTTTTTTTTCCTCAAAGAAACATTTATTTCTTAAAATCAAGTCTGATATAAGCCACAAGTCCTGGGACTTCTCAATGCAGATGCACTACAGAGGTGCATGTGCCTTCTGGAGATTTCAGGCTCAAAAGGAGTGGATAAATTTCATTCCAGTCCTAATTTAAACTGCTAGAAGTGACTCCCCAGCCTAAAGTAGTAACCCAATAGGGTCAACTCTGAGACATCCAATTCCATTTTAGGCTGGTTTTGTAGGAAAGGTTGACTGGCTTGCTTCTTGGCAGCCTGTTTTTTTACATTTAGCCATCTGAGATGTCTGCTGAAAGCTAAAATTCTGCCCTGGTGGTTGAAGCCCTTCACTTGGGAATTCCATCCCTGCCTCCTGACCTCCCCACAAATGCTGCATCCAGTGTGGATGGTCAGCAAGGAAGGTTTCACCACCAGGGGCTTCTTACAGTCAGACAATGAATATATTTTCCTGCCAAGCAGGTCCCTCTGCAAGTGATTTAATTAAAACTTCTGAATTAATAAGCTTATCCTTCATTAGTAGTCAGAGTAATAAAAGCAGCATGAACTTCTCTTTAATGAAACAAAACATATCTAAAAAGCAGGAAAAGAACGTGAGGAAGCAGCTGTAACTCTGTGAGCTGCTTTTGCTGCCACTAGTGCATTAATAGAATGGTTATCAGGGAACTTCTGGGTGTGTTCTGGGGAAGGAAGAAGGACTGAACAAAGGAATGTGTGTCAGAAATAATGGAATCAGCTTTGGAGGTTAAAACCACAGGGATGACAGGAGAACTCTGAGGTCTGGTGCTGCTCAGTGTTCTTATAAAGCAAAGCACCTCAGGAGTGCAGAGGTGGTTGGTGTCAGGCACCTGATCCTGCCCAGGAGTGCAGTGGAGCAGATTAGCTAAAATCTCTTCTCCCTTTGTCCTTGTGAGGAAAAGTCATAAAAACATGGCAGATACTGAGGCCAGATCACAAGGCTGTGCAAATTTGAGAGCAAAATGCAAAGATCAGGAAATTCCATTTAGGAGGGAAAGGGGATAAAGTTTTCCCTGACAATAGAGATTTTTGACCTTTTTCAATCTATTTATTAGAAATATTTTTCTAGACTGATGAAGATTACTGTGACACTGTTTAGACAAGATGGCTGCAAGGTTGTCTTTCCTTTCTGCCTTTGTAGACAGCTCACAGATCATATAGTGAGGTACACATTAATTTTTCATAATTTTTGTTAATACACACCTCTCCCATTTCAGTTTGTGAAGCCCAAACAGACAACTTGGGAAGCAAAGCAATCTCTTCTCCCTTTGTCCTTGTGAGGAAAAGTCATAAAAACATGGAGATCCCAGACATGGCAGATACTGTGCATCCGGGGCTCATCTTTAATTCTGGGTGCATCACACATCACTTAATGCCTTTTGTCTTTTCTTAAAGTTTTCTGTTGTTTCATAGTTCTGCCCAGGTTTTACAATCTTCTGTTACAAACCCAATGTGATTGTATCTCCTGCACAGCTGGGGGTTCCCGAAGCCAGATTTCTAAAGAAAATGTGCTTTTTATCCATTGCTTCCATGAGCCTCCCTACTGAGAAGAGTTTATGCTTAGCTACTCTAAGGACATAATAAATGCAAAAGAAAAGGAGGCAAAGTGAGGATTTAAAGACCTGTATCAAATTTTATCACTGGAAGGCCTGGCAATGAACAAAATCCTATTTTTTTTCCTGTTTAATGCATTTTGGAGTTCATTTTTTTCGCAGACACCTCCACATCCACCTAAGGGATATTTTTTGTTTTTATTTCAAGTACCTAAATGGGTGAACTGGTCAGGCTCTAATTGTGTCTGAAAGGCTGCAGCTGACACACACTGGAGACTTAATTATGTAGTGTGTGGCTCCATCTGTCAGCTGCAATATCTTTTGTTACCAAGAATCAGGCTGCCATAGAAGATGACTTGACAGATTCAATTTACTTTCACAGGGATAAGAGTTATGTGGGCATTTGAATGATGCTGGAAATGAGAAGTACATTTACACTCCTTGTGTAGAAATTCAAACACTATTTACAGCAGAGTTTGTCCAAAAGATGAAGCCAAGATTGAATGGGTGGCAGTCAATGTGAAGCTGAAAACCAGGAAACAATTAATTAAAATATCATTAAATGGAGGATAGACTTCAACAAAACTGCCTGAGTAAGAATCCACATGCAGAAGAATGCTGAAGAGTGCTTTTGTGTAAAATTACTGTAAACAGCAATTGTACTAAAATTCAAGCACTTCTACAGGAAATTTGAGAGCAAAATGCAAAGATCAGGAAACTCCATTTGGGAGGGAGAGGGGATAAAGTTTTCCCTTACAATAGAGATTTTTGACCTTTTTCAACCTATTTATTAGAAATATTTTTCTACGCTGATGTAGATTACTGGGAAACTCTTTAGACATGATGGCTGCAAGGTTGTCTTTCTGCCTTTGTAGACAGCTCACAGATCATATAGTGAGGTACAGATTAATTTTTCATAATTTTTGTTAATACACACCTCTCCCATTTCAGTTTGTGAAGCTCAAACAGACAACTTGGGAAGCAACCAATGATGGCATATTTACAAAGAGAAAATACAGAAGAGTGAAAAGAATACTGTAAGGGATTTTGTTATTTGCTCTAAAATGAAGCCTTGTAATTAGGAAATGCTTTTCACAACTGATTTAATTTGAAATTGGAGAGGACCCTTTTCATTTGCTTATAGGCTGTCATATATTTCAACTGATGAACAACAACATTATTTTTAGCAAGGCTATACATTAATCACAGAGAGATGCATCTGGCAGTCTAACCTGCCATTAAATCAGTAGGCAATAAACAGTTTTGAAAAACTCCCTATATTTATCAGCTTTTGCATTCAACGGTTGTCCAATTACCCCTAAAATTGTTATAATCTTAGTTTTAGGTGAAAAGCTTTTATTGAAAATTTACTAGTTATCTTCCATAAATGTTAGTCATAAACAACTCCACTAAATCATGAAAATATAACAGCTTGTGATTAATCTGGAAAGAGACTTGTATTCAGTTCTAAATGTTCTCTCATCCCAGCACCCTACCAGGACTGATAAATTGAATTAGCTTACTTAGTGTGAGGTTTGCTGTGAGCTTCCTTGCAAACCTCCCTGGATTTTCTATTTTAGCATGCTGGCAGAAGTGTGAAAATTCAAACTCCAAACCAGATTTTCTGAAAATGGGTGAGGATCTTGCAGAATCCTCTATCTGCACTCTCCTGAACACGCCCCTAGCACTCATTTTGGACTCTGTGTCTGTACAGGTTTTACTTCCCAAAGGCCAAAGTCACCTGAAGCCAAGCAAACCATGATTTCTCCATCAAGCCCACCCTTTCTGATCAAACTGAACCCTCACCCTACTCTGAGTTTAAGTTTTCAGTGTGAGCAGTGAGACAAACTGGAGATATGAGCACAAGGGGTGGGCACAAGGACAATGTTCTGGGCTGGTCACAGCTGCAGCTCAGAGCCAGGATTAATAAAACCATGACTTTATGGACTCCACCAAGTATATGAGGATGCATTTTCCACACTAATTTGTGCTTTGCAACTACTGAAGTACATCCCTTCCTCTGCAGCAACTCATTCACATCCACTCCCTGTTGGACAAACAGTAACTGGAGCTGAAGCTGAGCAAGAACTAATTCTGGTTAATGAGAATTCACTAAACACTGCTTGGAATATTGCTCTTGTTTGCAGCCTAACTTGAGAGCTGCTGAAGGAAATCTAAGCCATAAAAGCAGTGCTGCAGGCTAAGGAAGGCATGGCTGAAGGGAGGATGCTGCTGGAGCAGCTGCACAGATCTGCTCTCCAGGGCCCTGGCAGGGAGGTGCCCAAAGGGACAGAGCCCAGGGGGCTGCCCATGGCCCTGGGCTGCTCCCAGCTCCTCCTGGCATCCTCTGAGCTGTGCTGGGGATGAGCCATTCCCTGCCAGCTGACAGAGCCAGCCTGTGAACTGACTCCTGCCAGCTGGCTGCAGCCCTGGCATGAAGGTGCTTTTTTTCATCCCCATATTTATCTTCTCAAACGCCTCCCCTTTGCCTTCTTGCCAGCAGAACCCCCCTGAGGAACCCCAGGATTGGGGGGACAGAGCAGTGGGGGATGCTGGAGCATCCCAATGGGAAAAGTGGTACCTGCTCTGCAGAGAGTTTTGTTTGGGCACCTCATACCTTCCACATGCAGATAATGTTCCTCGCTTCCCAAATGTGCAAATCAAACAGAAAAAACCTCCAGACCTTTCAATGAAATCCCATCTAACTGACACTACAGGAAGCTTTTGACCAATGCAGAGAACTGAGATATGTTTCACTTCAGTAAAATGGGTAAATAGTTTCTGCTGCACACCAGAAAAATGTAGAAGACATACAAACTTTAAACAGCCATTTGGCATTAAATACTTGTAAAAGCCTTTTTTCCTTAGATTAATATCTCACATTTATCTGCACTATACATTTTGGAGACATGGTGAAAATTGCTTATTTCTAATAAAATGCAGCAACAGTACCCTGAGGAAAAATTACTGTGTTATGAGATATTTTTCCCCTCTACCACAGCCAATTTAGTTTTCATTTAAAATTCAATAACTGCATCATACTCAGAATCTTCCATGACTGTCATAATGACTTCGAACAAAAAGTGTGCTGTAAACAAGGAAGATTAGAAAGACATTATTGAGGTAATTTCTCCCCAAGTTTCTCTCACACAGTCAGGGATGCAGAAAACGGATGCAACAGTTAGTGGGGATAGGATTTATAAATAAGTAGAAGAAAGTAAGCACTTTGTTCTGCAGATACTTTGGTAATAAAAGCATTACTGGCCCCATTTTATTTGAGATATATTTTACGGCTAGGTGGAAGGAAACACTTTGTTGTTTTCTCACTGAAATGTTGATGTAAGTGAAGAAGACAAACAATATAATATCCTTAGGAAAATGCTGCCTGCTTGCTGTAACATCTTCTTTCCTTGTTTCTCCATAGGGGCTCTGACAGCAGCACTGGGATGGATCTGCTGGGCAGGGGCGCAGCTCCAGCCTGCATCCTGCACCCTGCTGCTCTGTCAGAAGCACCATTGCAGGAGAAAAGGGGAAGATTGTTTTCCTTCTGCCCTTTCTCTTTGCCTGGTGAGTGGCTTGTACAGTCCCTTTACGTTTTAAGAAACTGCTCTTCCCTGCTCTCTCCAGGGATGCACAAAAAAAGACACCCAAGTAGCTGCTTTCTCCCCAGAGAAGGACTGAGTGCTCTTATTTAACAGAAGCATGCAAAGCAAATTAAAAAAAAAAAAAAATCTGGTCAGATTCTTTGCCTCTTGACTGATCTAATCAATGCATTTTAAAATGCTGATAGCAAATTTCTGGGGTTTGCCAGGCAATTAAACCAGAGGAGGTCTCTGTAGGCCAAACCCTGATCACATTTATACCAGACAGTCTTGCTGGTGTTCTATAGACACAGGATCATGTTAACAACATTGACTTTCTCCCCTTTTCATTCATCAACATTTATATCCCAGGAACTGATAGGCCACCTGCAAGCAGAGGTAGCTTTTTACATAGCTATGGCATAGATGTCTTAAAAAGTCCAGGAATCTTTGGACAAATGAACTATGAAGAGCAAACAAAAGTTTCAAAAATTAAAGCAAACTCATGTAAGTGAGCAAGAAAGTCCTGGTGTGCTCTCTGACACACACAGAGTAAGAACCAGTCTCATTGCACAGGGCTGTCCTCAAAAGATAATCTACTTTATGGGTTTTCTACATCTCTGGTGGGGTGGTCTTTATCAGTCACAAAGAATTGGGTGCTCTGGTTCACTCTCTGTTCAATGCTGGATCTGTGATTTGCTATAAACCCTTGTCCCTAGTCCTCAGTTTTGAGAAAGGTGAGAAACCAAATGATGGATTCTGCTTCTTCCTCATGCCATGCTTTTGTGCAAGAGCAAAACAATTGCGTGGATAATTTCCTACAGCCTGGCCATGCCACGCTGATTCAACAGTTGGGATTATGAGATAAAAGGATGCTGTTCAGACTGATTAATCAAACCCCCTTATGCTTGCCAAAGCCTAATTATTCTTTGATCTACATTAATGACTTCAGAAAGCATAGCACACCTGGTGGGAGTTCTCAATGGGGAACATTTTAGGCTAAAAAGAAAACTCCTCCCTGTGTCACAAAAACCTAATTTGCTTATATCAGTAGAATCAATTGTTTTATACAGAACTGTGTCTCCCACAGGTACTGTTGCTTGTGTGGAAAGATAACTTAGGCAGCTTTTACTTCTATTTTATCAAAATGGTATTGTTTGACAAATAGCAAATTCCATCTCGGGGTGACTTGAAAAACCGCATTGTTATCACAAACTGTGGCTATCTGCAGATTTTTATTGAACAGCCTGGCTGTAACTCACATGAAAACAGAGGTCTTATCTCATGATTTCTGTATTCTCTGGGAGATGAGTGACTGGCTCATACTCCAATTTAAAACTCAGCAAGAGATTAATTTACAATCCAGATCCAGAAGTATTCACATGGATAAGGATGACACAGCATCACAAAAGGAAAAACATATTTCTGAATAAAGCAATTCACCCCAGCTCTACTTGATTTAAAAAAATCCCAACATTGAGACAACTGAAATGTTGAAAGCATGAGGTCTGTGCTTGTGCACTGGGAATTTACTGTATCAAATGGCTCTTTATGATCATCAGACCGAAACACCTAAATAAAACAGTTTTCTCTGGTAAATCTACCTGGAACTGCATCAATATCTAACAGAAATTTTAAGATTTGCATGAATGACAGACAAACAAAGAGGTGTAGGTGAGCACCACAGACAATAATAGAACAAAGGCTTAAAGAACAGCATTTGCAACAGAACAAGTTGTGATAAACTGATAATGCCCTTAGGGATCTTGTTTTGGTCTCCTCTATGCTGCTGAGGATAACCTTGGGAAGAAGATATAATTTCCTTTACAAGGAATATATGCTCAAATCCCAAAGCCAGGAGTACAATTTCCTGAGCTTTTGTGGTTGACACTACCTTGACCACCCTCTACATTTTGAGAAGCTGATACTCCTTACAGAAAAATTTAACAAAGGAAATAAAAAAACCAAAGTTTTCATATCAGAAAGAAGGGCATCAAAACAGGTGTTGTCTATGCAGAACTCAGAGGAAACAAAGAAACCAACAATCTGGTGTTTCCCTGGCTACAGGAATATTTGAGAAGCCTGGAATAAATCACTGCTGGAGTTTTGCAACAAAATGACAGGCATGAGTTTTGTTTGCCAGATAATCTTGGAATGTATCAGTTTCACAGCATCACAGGGAGAAGAGGGGCAAATCTGTGTGGCACCAACTCTCTGCCAAACCTGAACATATCCCCCAAGGCTCCTGCACCTTATTTTAGCCCTTTGAATTTTAATGTCCTGGGCACAACCTGTTCAAGGTACACGTGTATTGTAAATGCAGGTGAACCCAATGGGAAGAAATGACCATGCCTGACTCAATTCAGAAGGCTGAATTATTTCTTTATTATAACTATGCTAAAATACATTAATATCCTATATAAAAGGAGGATACTAAAACTACATACTACTTTCTCTGACTCTCTCTCACAACTCGTGACCCTCTCCCTATAGTCCAGCCCCAGGTAGGTTGGATTGGCCACCAGGCTCAAACAATCCTCACCAGAATCCAACCAAGCAAACCACCCCAGGTAAACAATTCTCCAAACACATTCCACATAGGAAAAACACAAAGCAGAAATAGAAATGGTTTTCTCTTTCATTTCTCTCTGTGCACCTCTAGGAAAATCCTGAGAGGGAGAGAAATGTGCTTGCCACACCCGTGGACCACACTCTATGGCTGTAGGGCAGCCCTGGGAGAGATGTTTGCTATAAACCAACATTTTCCATCCACAGCCAGCAGGTTTCTAAGGACCTGCACAAACCATAGTGCATGGAAGAGGCAGGAGCCTCATCCTGGGACCAGGGCTTTAGCTGATCTCCATCTGTCAACAGGACTTCACTTGTAAGAGCAGACATTCCTGCCCTGTTATGTTTGCCTTGTGCTATCATTTTCTTCTCATCAAGAAACAAACTCAATTATACTTTCCTCTGCTCCAGGCATAACTAATCAGCGGGCAACTCCCTCAGTAAGCCCAGCCATTTCAAACACCTCCTCACACACAGATATCTCAAATAAGAAGTGTTACTTCTATACCCCTCAAGGGGTGCAGGCACAGTCATTAATCTTTCTTTCATCTCACAGAATGCTAATAAAACAATCACCTCCCTATTTCTGAATTGGGTAGGTCCTAATTAACATGCTAATTGGGCAGATCTTCCCTAATGACTCCCAAACCTCAGCAGTAATATGTTATTTAGATAGAAAAGAGTTATCTAAAAGATAGGTAGAATTAAAAAACTGGCAAGACAGAACAGAGTTTGGGTAGGCAAAATAGTGAAATGGATATTTCTGCTGTGAAAATTAAAATTCTCCACCTGTCTATGCACCTTGCAACATCAAGAGCAAGAATTATTTTGGAGGTAATATACAGCCGTAATAAAGAATATTATTTATGCAGAGAGAAGAACCATAGGGGTAACAGTGACATTTTAAAATATATAATTAAATTTGTTCATTTTAACATCTAAATAAATATGGCTTTTATTATCTGACACATAAATGTACAAGTTGCTTTGCAAACCCAGCAATGCCAGCAGCTCTGGCACTTTGTATTCATGAGCAACTTCAAGGTGGATAGTTCAAGTCTTAATGGAAGTAGTCCACTGGGGCTGGTATTGTGTTTATTCAGTTAGAGGCTCAATATAATCAAATTTCTCAAAGAGAGCATTTGCTCTTTTCAGAAAATAGGACTCAATAATAATTTAAATCCCCCGTTAAGCTAGAATGAAAATATTGGCAGATGCCATAAAAGTAATTGTTCTGAAGTTTTCTTTCATGCACACCTCATAGGTAAAAGCTGAGTTCTTCCAGTAAGAAATTAGGTTTGAATCTTAGAAAAGAAAATCTTTGATGTGTATTGCTTGAAACATCCACTGCAGGAGTCCCTGCAAACCTGGCCTTGCCCTGCTCAGCTGTGCACGTGCAGCTCCAGTGAACACCAAAATGCTCTGAAAAGCAGAATTTCTGTACATACCACACGTGCAGCCAGGACAGCCTCAGACCCCAGGCCAGGCAACTGAGACAAACCTGAAACTTGGGCCCTGAACTGTAAAACCTCAGAGGAAAAACAGAGGGATTTTTCCCTTTATGCTTTTGAAGCACCAAAATTAAGAAATACTGGCACTGGGACACCACGGTGTTATTTTGTATAACTGTCTGGACTTTAGCTCTGTTTAAAAAGCCATGAAAAGCAGTCAAAACATTTCACTGAGTTATTTTGTTTTCTCATGCAGAACAGTTTTTCATTAAAAGTTTTTTTTTTACAAACTGCCAGAAGCTAAAATGAAATGTTTTTGTCTTGTGTTCTGCTATTCTTTCCAGTTTTGATTTTTATGACCCTTGTTCATAAAACCAAGATTTTTTCCTCTCCCCACTCCTCATTTTACAATGTCTAGAAGTAAAAAATAATATCTGCAACTATTCATATGTTTTTCTTGCATATGAGATAGGGACAGGCAATGTAATTGTCATTACCCATGGCTGGTACAGATCAAGAAAAAATAAGTACAGCTGAGCTTTTAAGAGTTCAGGTCCTGTTTTTCATCATTGCAAATCTCCTCTCACTTCTGAAGGCCCATTTGACAGAGAATTTGCTGGTTTCATTTACTGGCAACTGCAGTACAAATAGTGGCTTCAGATGTATCATCAAAAGCCCTGTTAGGGGGTCAACACCCTGCTCCACTAAAGTCAACAAAGCATTGATTTAAGCAAAGCCCCTGAGCCCCTCTGGCACCTCACTGCTGCTCTTGCCTCCACATAGGCAGTTTATAACATACATTTAGATAAAATACAGAACAAGAGGCATCAGTCTGAACAGATACGACAGCCTCAGTAATATAAAATAGAGCCTAAAAGAAATCTATCCCTTTTTTATGCATGCAGTACTGAAGTGCACGGGATCACAAAGACACATCACTTTCCATATCCATTGTTTTGAGCAATATCAGGTGTTTTTTTAGGAGCTGCTGACAGAAAACAGCATTACAGTGGAATTACTGCAGCGTGTCTGGGGCTCACCTGTGTTTCTTGTTGGTGAGATGTGGCATCAGGGGGCTGGACAGTCCTTGGGTCAGCACTGCAGAGATCCAGAGCAGCCTCTCATTCCACAGCAAGCTCTTATGGAGCATTCTCAGCCCTGCCTGACCAATATCTGAGCACCCAGAACACTTTTACAGCACCACTAAAAAGCACCTGCTTATGGTGTCTTCATTCACCAGCAGATAAGGGGCCTGCCACTGATGGCAATCCCAGATGGTATTTACAATAAGTCTTCTGCCTAGTTGAATTTATAAAGCTGATTTATGCTCCACACAGGCAATCAGACATTGGGTATTTTGCCATGTGCTTTGTACCTTTATTTATTTATCTAAAAATACCTGTAAATGCATAGATACATTTTTTTTTCCTGCTATAGAACCTATTCAGAAGACAGCATCAATATTTTTGTGGCAATGGGCTGCAAAAGCTGGGCTTGAAGGAAAGGCAGACATGGAAAAAGCTCTCAGTCAGAGGCTCAAAAATAATGTAGCCAAAGAGCTTTAGGGTGAGGTATCTTGCAGGGTGTGTTTTTCTGACAGAAACACATTTCCCTCAGCTGCATTCACATCTTCTGCACACTCACATCATGGTTCAGTGATATAATTTATCCATCTTAGACCAAACCTGCTGCAGCTGTTAGACACAGAGCACTGACCCACTATGAATTTGCTCTGCTGATTCAAATTTTTTAGAGTTGACAGGTTCAGTTTTCACTGTCAGGATCATGTACCAGCTGTCTGAAGCACTTTAACATTTTCTGAGATCCTATACCCTCTTCAGCTATCAGAAAATAAACAGCAGCTCCTAGTTTTACATTTTACCTAATCCACTAGAGATGAAATTGCATGCTTGATCTGGCTCCAATCCATGTGGCTAGATGGCCCCACAGGAGCATGAATTTGGTATAAAGAATGGAGAATAACCCCCTCATCCTCTGCTGGAACAATTCCAGGGTGTATGGCCCCAGGGCAAAGCCTCTGCTCTAAGCAGGGGAGTGCTCAGGGTGGCAGCAAAAGCTCCTCTTTGAGATGTGGAGCCAAAATCATGGTGAACAGACCTGATCTGAAACCCAAAGCTGCTGCAGGCTTTGCTAAGGTGGGACCAGTTACATGAATACACTTGAGGTAATGTGGACTGTGAAGCTGTTGAAAGGCTCTTTTTGAAAACATATCCTTTTGCTCTTTGTTTCAGAATTGCTTTTCTCCCTTTTGTCTTCTTCTGGTGTTTTTCAGAAACCAGCTTTAACAGAAAGAACTTCCAGCTGCCTGGAAAGAACAAAACAAAGAGAGGAAACCTTTGATTTATAACCTTTTCTAAACAACAACAAAAAAAAAACCCATGTAAAACATCCCCTGATGAGACCTGGGTCATGATGCCACCCCTGCTCAACTGAAGGTGAAATGCTTCTAAGTGAGCTCAAAGAGAGCTCAAAGGAGAAAAGACTGTTGAACCAGCTGAGGGTCTAACCTAGGTCTAACCTAGGTCTTTCTGAGATGACCTGCTGGTTGAAGTTGCTGTGTGGAGTGTAATAGATCAGTGGGTTTTGAAAATTCACTAAAGGATGTGTGGGGTGAAAGCATTATGGCTATGTAAATGGAAATTTTCTTTCTAAAGAGTGAAATATGCAGATTTTGCTCATTGCTTCTACATAAGCAAGTGACCAAATGAAGAGAAAACTGATCAAGAAAAATGTGTGCATAATAAAAATGTGTACATGCTTCATCTAAAATTCATTGCCTCCAAAGCTTCACCATATAATTACTTAATCTTGAGCAGCTGCATGCACAATAAAATTTGCTTGCACTAGGTCTGAACAGAATTAATTTTTCCTCAGGATTGTAACATAACCAATACCCTCCAACTGTTCAGCAAGAGGCAACTGAAAACACCACTGAAGTAACTTGAATTAAAAAGAACCTGCTCAAACCAGATTGATTCTGAGCTGACATTTTCCTGGGTTTAATCATGTACTTCATTGTATAGCAGCAAGAGCCTGAAGAAAAAACAGAGCTACTGCACACAAAAGTTTATTAATGAATCAGATCTGATCCCTGCCTTGCTCTGCTCAACAAACATGAGAGGCTTTATGTCACAGCTGAAATATTTCATTCCTGCTGTGAGCTCAGGAAATTTGGGCCCTGGGCAGGAGATTTTAGATATTGTGCCTACTGCCATGTCTTAGTTTCTTCAGGTTCCCAGAAATGCTGCAGGTAGGACAAAGGGCTGGGGTCTGAGGGGGGTTTGGGGGCACTGTGCCTCGGTGTGGAAGGAAAGGGAGAGCCTCAAGAATCTTGTCTGAGCAGAACTTGAAAGGAAAGATTCTCTCCACCCTGCCCTTTCAATAAAATCACTCATGTGCTGGCAGCAGGATTTGTTTCAAAGTGCCTCATCTTTACAATATCTGTTCCCATCAAATTCCCTTGAAAAATGTTTATTGCTGGGTCACCTGCCTTGAGATGGGAGCTGCAGGCAGACAAGTGACCAGGCTGAAAAGCTGATTGCTGTCCTGGAGCACTGCTGTCCTTCAGCTGTGTCCTCACCATTCCTGCACTGCTGCTGCTGTCAGGAATTCCCTGGGAGCAGGGAATTATTCCAGCAGCCCTGTGCTTGCTGCCTGTCCAAACCACACAGGACGTGACTGACCTGGCTACACTGGAGTTAAGAGAATGTCTCCCACTGGCTGCACCAGACACCAGGCAGGTGTGCAGAAAATTCAAAGTTCCAGTCTCGTCAATATAAAGTTTAAATTCATGAATTTAAAAATTTACTCCAGTAAGAGGAGCTGCTTGACAGAGATTCAGCTCCTACAGCGAACAAGGGGCTGAGGGATATCCTGAATTTATCAGGGGTAGCTCTTCCTTACACAACCAGGCTGCCCACTGCCATGCTCAGCTGTGAAATAAAATAAATTCTACACTAATCACAGGACCAAAATCTGCCTTTCCCCTCCCCAAAATCCAAGTGAGTTCAAAATGCTTGGGATGACAGCTGACAACAGCCATAGCCAGACAAGGAGGGTAGTGGCCCGTGTAGTTTTGTAATTAAGCTAGGTTTGCAAAGTTTTTATTTTGGAGAAAAAAAAAACCTCATCAGGATCTCTTAAAATTGGAAATGAAACTAAATGAATGCCACTGCTTTTATTCTGACAGCTGAATTCCAGTAATGCTTAGCAATTGCTGTGTTTGTAATGTAAATTTACTACTGTCGCTGCACTGAAATAGATTTCTTCTTTTTCCCTACTCATCAAAGTAAAAAATTTGCTCCAGCTGCTGCTGATGAAGAACTTGGAGAACATTACTCAGACTATTAGTATTCAGCACACACTGCCAGGTGCACAAATAACTCACTAGAATCTGTCTCAACCTAGTTAATTGAATCATGTCTTGATTAGGTTCAACACACAATACAAAATATTTCCCAAGTTTGAAAAGTTTGACCTACCTTGAATGAGTAAAGGGTGATAATGGACACATCCACAAGAAAAACCAGCTCTTCCTGTCTCATCTAAATCCGTGTTCAATTTTCTGAGCTCTCTGGTTTTAATTTGCTTCCTTCCTCCTATTTCTGTTAGTGCTGGAAGACAAATGAGCTACCAGGTATCACAAAAGGTCAAAAGACAGAGAAATTTCAACATAGCTAGATTTTCTCACCCATTGCATGATTCTGCTGCACACAGATGGGATTTCTGCTCTGGCTGTGCTCTCACCCAGGGCTGCCACAGCTCCATTTGGCAGAGGAGAAGGGATGCTGAGGAAGGTATGAGCTCTGGTCCATCGAGCTGAGTGTCCTGCCTCCCCCAGGAGAGCACCAAGCACTCCTCCAGGCTGAAGTGTCTCAGCCTACAAAGCAGTGCTGTGGCTTAGAATAAGCACAGGTACTCCCAAAGACAGGGAGAGATGTTGGTTTGCCTGCTGAATTCACCTGGAAAGGAAAAAATTGCAAGGGTGTGGCAAGCACATTTCTCTCCCTCACAGGATTCTTTATAGAGGTGCACAGAGAGAAATGAAAGAGAAACCAATTTCCATTTCTGCTCCTTGTTTTTCCTATGTGGAATGTGTTTGGAGAATTGTTTACCTGGAGTGAGTGCTTGATTGGATTCTGGTGAGGATTGTTTGAGCCTGGTGGCCAATCCAACCTACCTGGGGCTGGACTATAGGGAGAGGGTCACGAGTTGTGGGAGAGAGTCAGAGAAAGTAGTATGTAGTTTTAGTATCCTCCTTTTATATAGGATATTAATGTATTTTAGCATAGTTATAATAAAGAAATAATTCAGCCTTCTGAATTGAGTCAGGCATGGTCATTTCTTCCCACTGGGTTCGCCTGCATTTACAATACAAGGGAAATGAGGGGAAGTTACAGATGAGAGAACCTTTGCTGTTGTGCAGAAAGGCCAGACCTTTTCTCAATGGAAACCCCCTTTTTAGTGGGAACAGAAGGTCTTGTGCTCCTAATTGTCCAAAGGGTTTGTGCATTTGCCAGAAGGAGCATGTAAATCAGCTGTGCCAGAAGAACACACTCTCCTGCTGTGTCTCCTGCTTTTCTTTTGCCTCATCTGACAATTCCCAAACTCCCTGTTTGCCGTGCTGGGCTGTCCCAGACCTCTCCCAGCCCAAATCTTGGGATTTAGTTTCACCTCCAGCACAGCCACAACACGGAGCACTGAAGGGAGATGTGCAGAACCCCTGCAATCTCAGCCAGATCTGGGAGTTTGAGAAGCATTGCCTGGGAAGGAGCAGGAGGTGCCAGGGCACAGAGCAGGGCTGCTCTGTCAGCACCTCAGCCCTGACAACTTCCCAATTTCTCGGTGACCTGGCACCTAACAGTGGGGATGAAGGCACCTGTGAGGGTTGGTTTTGGGCCAATGCTGGCATTTACTGCCTGCTTTGTGCTCATGTTTGACCCTTCAGACCTTTCACCACTGCATATTTTCCCACCTATCACCCCTTGTCCCTTTTCTGGGTTGCAACAGGACAAGAGTCACAGTGGCTGTAAATCACAGCACAGCTCCAGCAGAACTCACAGGGCTCTGCACAACCAATCTCTCATTCAGAAGGACCCACAGATTTTATTATTTTGTGAAATATTAGGCATTACAGATCAGGGATGAATGGGTAATTCTGACAGAGTTTGGGTAATTCTGACAGAGTTGAAGTTCCATTCATTAGCATCTGTATAATATTTTCAATTCCCTTGTTTATTGAAAATGGGGATTTCCTACATATCCCCCAAGGGTACTTTTTAAATAGATATCAGCCTCAAATAGCTGGCAATCCACCGAAACTCTATTTAATAAGCTCTGGAGTAGAGATTTCTCTTCCAAATCTTGTTCTGTTTTGGGCAAACTTCAGTGAAGAACAGGCCAGCTTTCAGCATCTAGCTTTGTTGTGTTAACAGCCATGTGGAAAAAGAAAAGGCCCATCCCATAAAAAAACAAAATACAAATCAAGAATTAAGAGCTTTCAGCTGCATTCAGTTGTCAAACAGGCTCTGGAGTATTAACAGATGGAAACAGTACATATTTTGGTGGATAAACACAGAAGAGTGATGGTGCAGAATTAAGCATCAGCTTCTGAATTAAATCCAGGTTTTATCTGCTTGACAGAGGAGTGGTTTATTTCAGCATGACTCTCACCTGCACTGCCACAGTTCAGGGTCTGTCAGCATTTTGCAGTCCCTGTTCCAGAGGGGGAGGAGGCCTGGGCTGTACCCAGCTGTCCCCATCCTTTCCAGCCACACAAGGTCTCCTCTGGGAACAGCAGGGTTTGTTCTGCTAATTATTTTTCCAACTTGTTTAACTTCCTTTTTTATTTTAAAGGAGGGTTTGAAAGGAAAAGTGTGTGCAGGTCAAATTGTGTTTTCCACAATTTCAGGCAACTTTTTACAGCTTGAGATATTTTTTTTTAGCAAAAAAAAAAAGTGTTTCAGTAAGCACAGAACACAAATGAGCTGCTAAATACTGAATATGCCCCTTCAGGTAATTGATTCTAACTCTTCCCAGAAAAGACCTTTAGGTTGTAGGCTACAAAGTAAGGACTAATTAGGATTCCTTCAGATCCCAAAGATGTCAGTGTGCGCCAGTTTTATTTGGATGGCTGTTGACTCAAAGTCAGAGCATCTTTGCAAACAGCACACTCTTTTTCAGTGTTTTTCAGGCAGGCTGGCAGCAAGGCAGTAAATAAATATAAAGTTTCTATCAGCAACATTACTCCTGCAAATTTTTGAAATGAATATGGTAATTGGAAATTGTTAAAAATTGATAAACACATGTGGATGAAAAGGAATTGCTGTGAGGCAATTTAAACAGAGAAACCATGGAACAAAGAAAAAGAAACAATAGAAATTTTTTTGGCACATAAGCAAGTTTTTCTTCTTAAAAAGTTGGAAAATTTTTCCACGAAGGGACATGTAAGATTCATCCAGCCATGCCTTTGGAATCAGAAGATAAGGAATGGGTATTAAATAAGCACTAGCAGGGAACTGGTTTTGACTCCATCAGTTATGCTTATGCTGAACTTGGAAGAAATTTTGATGGAAAACTTTAGCTTGAATTATCAGGAACCTCAGACTAAGAGGCCTGATCTGAGAACATCTGAGAGTTTGCCTGAGTGAGAGTCGTACAAAAACATCCAGATTAAGAATCTGCTTTATAAAGGGTGCTTATTTTTGACATCTTGCCCTCAGAATCAGAAAGTGAAGCCAAAAAGCTGGCATGTCAAACTCTAGAGTATCTGGAGATAATAATAAAATGAGATAATCAATAGTTAAGATAATGTATAAAATTCTTTTAACACATGAGATTAAACTGGGTATAAGGATTTAAAGAAAACCCTGCTGACTGCAGTGCATAGAGATCTTATAAAGAAAAACCTGTCCTAATTGTGGATTCAGAATGTTGGTGAGAAACTGGCACTAATCTTATGCCATGAATTTGGCAGGCTCAGACAAAAGAAAGAAAGAGAGGACATAGCTAAAGAGAAAACAGAACCATCCCTGTCACCTACAGTAATAAAAGTCAGGTGAATCTGATTTTCCCTGAGAACCAAATATTTCTGGCAAGTGGGAAGTGGCTTGGAGCAGCCTGAACCCACAGTAAATGTTGTTGTGTGCCATGAAACCCTGGAGAATCCTTCTCTAGACACTGATGGGGTGAGGGGACATCCATTTAACCATGACTCTCCTTAGGGGACTGAGGTCCAAGGACCCCAAACTGCAGGCAGATATGGATATTCATCTCTTGAAAGCTGGAGGTTTACAAACACTTAGCAGCCCTTCTGGGTAGATGCCATTTTTCATCTTCTTTGACTGTCATGAGGTCCTACAATATTTACAGCAGCTCTGCAATGTCTCAGTAACTTATCCAAGATCCAGCAACTTTCCCCATCTGTCACACTTTATGTATCCAGAAGGAGTCTCCTAAAGAAAAGATGCTCTTGAATTTTTCTGCTCAAACCACTCTGACTTAAAGACCAAACACACCCTTCAGAAATGGCACAAACCCAATTGTTTACACTTGTAAGGATATATTTATGCCAGAAGTTACTTTGGATTCTCATTCCATGTGTGATTGTGCTCATCCTTGAACAACATTTTTAGACTTTAAATCAAATTTGTTTAATCCATTTAGAAGAGGGTTTTATTCAGAAAAGGCACTCCACTTCCAAAATGAGAGAAAACAACTCACAGAGCCAATTGGGAGCCAATTATGGCTTGACATTCAAATGTAGCATCTTATTCTACACTTTCTTGAGAATAAATCTTGGCTCACCTCTTTCTCCTTCCCTTAGAGCCATCCCCTACCCAAGGCCATTTGAGAGAGATAATTCAATGAGGGGTGAGATATCACTTGCCTGAATAAAGACACTGTTAAGCCTGCTGCAGGTGCACATGGAGAGCTTTCATCCCAGCCCCTCTCTCCTGTGCTGCCACAGCTCCTCCATCAGATGTTGTCACTTTGCTAAGGCACACAAAGCTGGAGCCATCTGCTTGCTTCAATTAATTACAACTTGCTCCTGAGATTTCTGCTGGGACTTTCCTTTTGCAGGCGTGCTGAAATGAGAGCTGCAAGCATTAGGGGAATTGACCATGCTGTCCCACCTTTTAAATGAGAATAAAAACAGATGCCCTCACTAAATAAGAAAAATGTATCATTTCAGCTCCCTCAGAAGTGTCTGGAGATGTCTTTCTCTGCAAATGACTTTACCACTTGCACAAATAAGGCTGGGAAAGGCTGCAGTGTCAAGAATAGTTGAATTTTCAGCTACTTGCTCTTTAATAAATAATGACAGGCTGCACTTGGAGTTCAGCAAAGAAACTCCATTGCCTTTCTCCTGCCAGGACATCTAATGCATAATTACAGGATAGGACACAAAGTTTCCTGACACAGCAAGGTTAGTGCAGTCATGCACTTGAAAAGAAGACCCAGTGAAATTCAGGGTCGAGAGCTGATAAGTATTAAACTGCTCAGGTGTTATGCACTTGGTTTTTGACCTGCTCCATTTGCATGCTTGCTGGAGATGTGTTATGGGGAAGCTGGCCATGAACACAGTGACTTTGGGGGCTCACTGTAAAAGAGAAATGTTCATAACTCTGATAGGGACATTTTTCTAAATACCTAAGTTGAACAATAGTACTATAATTTGCCAACACTGAAGCAAAACTTCTGGCTCACAGCCTAAAAAATACCATGGTGATTTTCCTCTCCTCATACATGATTAAGGAAGGTCACAAAGCAAAAATACCCCTCACCCTTACATGAATGCTCATGTAAGCATATGATGTTACAGCTTCTATCACAAAAGTATTGAGTCATCTGCCTAATTATTTCCAAATCATTGAAGTAAAATTTCCATCATCTACTTGATCTGAACTGCTCTGTGATCAGATCTTGGAGAATAATTAGCTTGTCACCAGCATTATGACCTGTTCCAAGCACAGTTTGACATTGCAGCATAAAAAACAAACCAGAATTTTGCTGGATTATTCCCGAATTCACTGAAACCTCCTCATCATCCACTGCAATGTGAGGCTGAACATAAAAAAGAGGCTAAATCTAAGTGCTCTGGTGCTGCTCAGAGTGAGCCAGCCAACAGCTCCTTAGGGTTCCTAGCAGATTCACCCTTCCTTCCCAGGAGAATTCAGAGCACTTACGTTAGACTAGCATCTGCTGGCTCATCCCAAACCAAAGAGAATTCTAAAAGGCAAAGCAAGTTTTCAGTGTTTCAGATTTGTGTCTCTCCCTGGTTTCCAGCCCCTGCCACAGAAGAAATGAGTTACAATGCCCTGAGCTCGAGGGGAGCACAGGGGCTGCAAGGTGAAGTGAGAGCAGCTTCATTAGCAGCTCTGCTGCTGGCAGGAAAAGTGCTGGCAGTGTCTCTCTCAGTTTAGTCTGCATGGGAGAAGAGACCAGAATGGAAATCAGTGTAACCTGCTCCTTTCACACTGCCTTTGAGAGAGCCACAGCCTCCTCCACCAGCAAAACCTGGCAACTTGCTCTGAAATGCAGAGCTAGGAAATTTGGAAACTTCTGAGGAGGACTGGCACAGTTTATTAGTTTCTGCCTTTTGTTCAAAATATATACAGGCATCTGAAGTCTAAAGGGTCATAAAAGTCACTGAACAAGTGCCACTTTAAGAGATCAACTGCAAATAAAGGAACATATATCCAGCTGTTAAAATGATGCAGCCCATAAATGCCAAGAAAGAGTGAGTGTTTATAAGAGCTGTACATCTGCTGCTTCTCCCTCTCCTTCCTAGTCTTTCTGGATGCCCTTCAGAGTCTTCCTTTTTGTAAAAACAAGAAGAAGGGAATGGGGGAAAAGATGTGAAGGAAGAGCTTTAAATCAGAAACCCAGGTTCTGAACTCCCTTTTGATAGAGAACTGTGAGTCTGACAGTTCACCAGCCTGAATCCTGACTTCTCTCTCCCACTCCCAGCACAAAATGAAGGAGATGGCAGGTTGCAGCAGTAGCTCATTGAAGTCCCTTCTTAATCTATTCTTGCCAAGCAGCTGATTTTGGGTGAACTTGCTGACAGCTCTGTAAACCTTTCTAGACTAATCTGTGCCAGTGACTGACATTCACAAGAGTTAGATGGACAGATTACAACCTTGGGCTGGAACTCCTTTACAGACTCTCAAATTCAATAATCTACTGTGAACAATTTAATTAGAGAATCATCTCCAGTCAGTTTAACAAGAATGTTCTTCACTCTATGTTCTAGAATTCACTTTTCTTCAATAAATCAGGGAATTTATTCTCCCTGTCACACATCGTCTACTTGTTATTGCTTGGCTTAAATATTTCAGCAAGTGCTTTAAGAATGCTTGCTGTTAAAAAATTTAGGTGGTGAATAAATATGTCAGTTTCTTATTTCTTAAGCCCCACTGATGCCAGGGACCAGATATTAAAGGCAACACTTCTGCTGAGATCTCACCACCAGAATTATCCATTCACAGTGTTGTCAGAGGGCTTAGCACTGGATTGAATCAGTTCAGTGCTCTTAGCACATCATCCCTTTAAACATCTGTAAATGAATAAAGCATATTTAATGAAAATCTGTCATGCACTAGTCATCTGCATTAGCAGGTTTTAGAATTTTAATGAGAATTATGTTAGGCCTTAATAATAATAAAGAGCCCAACTTTGCCCACATGGAACATAGGGGAGTTTTAAATATATGAACTAGACAGCAGAACTTAGATCAGGGATGGTGATGAAAAACATCCATGGTCTAGAAATTATTCACAAAAAACATAAGGATCAAGCAAGGAGAACTAATTAAAAATATGTACAAGGAAATGTATGTACACTGGATTTATTCATATTCATATTGAAAAGAGAAGAAGTAGCAATCTTTATTTTACCTCTCATTAAAGTCCCATGTACCTAAAGTTGGGTACACCTGGACATTTGATTAGCGCTCAGTTCAGCCAAAGTAGAAATGTGAGAATTACTTCTTGGGAAAGGGCAACTCTGTTGTGGCCAAGGAATTATCCTCACTTTAGAATGGGACTTGTTGATTTTCTTCCCAGCCTCTTGGGATTTATTTCCTGATAATTTTCTAGGTCCGAGAAAAATCCCCCTCATTTGTAGTAACAGCTTAATGAGTCAGATTCTGGGGAAAAAAAAAAAACTAAACCAGAGTTTAGTTTTGAGATTTTCTCAAGAACACAAGGTGAATATTAGTGATATTATAATGAGATTTTATCAAGAACACAATGAGATTTTCTCAAGAACACAAGGTGAATATTAGTGACTTCTGCCCTCTTTACCCAATCACAAACTATCCATGGGCTGCAGCAGTGGGCCAAACCAGAACCACAAACATCTCAGAAGTCAGTTAAGCAGGGGGATGCCTTTGATGTTCTCCTTTCCTGTGGGATCAGGCAGAAGGACAGAGAGCAGCTCACTGCTGGCAGAAGATGCCCAGGCTGCCAGAGCTCTGCCCAGCACGAGCCTTTGCACAGGATGTGTCAGCCACCTTCTGAATTCTGAATTCCTGCTTCCACATGTGCAAAACAGCACTGAAAGGTTTGCTTCACTACAGAGCAGACAATGAACAGTAATTTAAGAGCCTGTCTGCCTAAACAAGACTTGCAAGAAATGAAAAATGACATTCCTGATATAAGGTAATTACTGTAGTTCCAGCCATCCAGTTAGGGGCAAGGTACAAGGGAATTCTTCCTGCATTTCATTTCCTACAAAATCACAGGTATTAATTAACTTGACTTTTCAGAAAGGTGCTGTCTTTGACATTTGAACACATGCAGATTTTACAGAGGTTTGTAACCATCTGTTTTTTGAAAATTTACCCTGGTTTCTGTGACCTGACTGAATGGCCATGCAGAGCAGCATTTAACAGCTGAGAAACAGATTTTTTTTTCCTTGCTTTATCCCAGATATTTAGCAGCTGTACTAATAGAACAAACTCTGGTTCAGATAAGTCTGCTGACTTTTCAGCAGCAGTAACAATTTCTGTGGACATTAGCCAGGGGAAGTAAATAAGGTGCACATTCAGAGCTCATGACCATGCTGGTTTTCTGATTACGAAGTAGAGGAGGTGAGTTAAATGACCAGATTTAGGTGAGTCTTTGTTTGAATAATGAAGCACTAGGGAAACTGTGATGCCATACAAAATTGGCAAACCATAGATATTTTTTCCTCCTCAAATCCTAACACTTTTTCCAAAACAAAAGCCTCTCCCAGAGTGAGAGTGAGGCTGCTAAGTCTGGCTGAGGGTTCTGCTCTTCCCAGAATCTGTAAGGCAGCATCTTTCTAAGAGCCTTGAGATCTATAAAATGAAAAAATAAAGTCTCTTATTTCAGCTGATGTCACATCCCAAGCCAAATTTTCATTTAATTATCATTACACAAAAGCAGCTTGGTCCTTCCCATGGGGTCAGGGCAGTAACTTTGCCACATCCCCATGGGCAGCAGATGTCACCCCTCTCTGAACATCCCCCCCCACATCAGCTGCTGCATCTCTGCTTAAAATTCTCTGCTTTCTGTAAGCAGGAAAATGCCTTTATGTGTCCCAGGCATCCCTGGATGAGATGGCACATTTAAAATCTGTGTTGTGGCAGCCTTAACCCGTGGCTGGCACAAGGCTTCCAGAGATGCCCTGTGAGTTGATGCAGTGCCACAGCTGCTGACAGATGTCAGAGGCAGCAGCCAGGTACCCACACACTGGAAGTTGTCACTGCACAGAACTGAATACTCCCCTGTCACTCATTAGTGTTCCTCATACTTCTCATTTATGATCTTTCCACCATACTTACAAGTGGCTGACTGTTAATAAGCACTGTCACTCCAGCTATTATGTTTCAGATAAATACATTGCAGTAATTAACAGAGAGTAACAATTTGATTTTTAAGATATTGACTATACCCCAGTATGAAAAATGACTTGACTGTCACTGCAAGCTCAGCCAGTCCTCCATTAGATTGAACGTGCAGTTCGTATGGGGAATCATACAGAAATCTCTCATCAGTAAAATTATATTCATTAGCCTGCAGTTTAGAAATGAAGCTGGTAAACCAACTTTATCTGCTCTCTGTGGGGTTGAAGAGACTTTTGATAACAGCTTTTTAATTAGATGAGGCTCCTTAGCATCAGCATGCAGATAAGTGGAACTGCATGAATTACCTATACTTTGTAGAAGTAGATCTTTTGATTTGGAATACAACAACAACAAAAAGATTTTAACATCAAAAGTACTGGGGACAAGACTGCTTGTGAGTAATAGCATCTGTATAAATTATAGCAGGAGCAGCTGCAGCAGAGATGAATGCCTGTAAAAATGAGCCTGCTAGAAGAAGCCTGTTCACATCAAAACTCAGAAAAATCCAATGCCAAGTGAATATTAAAACTTCCAGCCAGTCCCCACTTGGATGAGAGCTGCCTAACACTCACTTTTGCTTGTGGGACCTTGATTATAAAACATTTATCACATTTTCATCCCTTGTTAAATGATTTCTTCCAGGGGAGTTCTTCATTGGCAAGCATATCTAGTGATTCCATATGCCAGGCAGGCAGGAAAAACTGCAGGAGAATGGAAAGGCTGAATATTTTATTCAGTCCCTGGTTGCACAGGTTTATGGTTCTGGAGCACTCAGTACAAGAGACAAGGTTTAAATAAAGCTATTTCCAAGGAAATGGCTGCTAAGCTTCACCCTTTGCAGCAGCAAGTCACACGACCTCTCAGGTGGGAAGGAGCCCAAAGCAAACTCAGTGGTTCCCACTGGAGCACTGAAACTGGACTCCTGAGAAAACTCACTTCCTCACACTCCACGCTTTCCCAGACACCCCACATTCTCCCTTTGCTGCTCTCTGTGTAAAGACAGGAGGAAAAAACAAGATATTGGCCAACAAGATGCCTGCAAAGGCACCTGTGGAAGGAGGAAAGGATCCTGCTCTTTGCCTCTTTTGATGGAAGATTGCTTTCCATGCTGGCTTGGAGCCTCCTGTTTGCTCACTCATGGAGCTTGTCAGGCTCTGGGCACTCAGAATTAGGAAATTGCTGCATTTGTCTGTGTTTTGAAGATTTTGATGGGCACCTCTCTTTCTCCACAAGGTGAGCCTACACACTCTGAATAATGAACCTGATGTGTATTTCCCTTCAGCAGTTACTGGGCACCCCAAGCTTCCCCTAAACTTCTTCTCATCATGCCCATGCTTAGGTGCAGAGACAAAGTGCTGGGGACACTCAGGCTCAGAGCTGCCACTTCCATGGTGAGTGGCATTTCCATTTCTCATCAGTCACTCCTCTTTCCCCTGTCACACTCTTCCTGGCAGGAGGTATCCTTAAATATATGTTACCTAAGTGCTTGGGTTCTGAAGGCAAAATGTTACACCCCAGCAGCCACAAACTGGCACAAACCCTGTGCCCAGAGAGACTGGAATCTTCCTGGGTAAAGGTTGACCACCAGGTTTTCCAAGACATAACACTGAGGTGTTTTACAGGGACAGAGCTTGCACGGGGAAGCAGAGCAGCAAAGCTAAGCCATAGGCTCTATTCTCCTTTCCACGTGGTTTGCAGCATCCAACCTGGCCCAGAAACCACCCCAGGGTGCTACACGTGGCAATTGCAGCTATTTCTTACCATACTGTGTAAGAGAAAGATTATTGTCATCTAAGGAAATGGCAGAAAATGCATTTTCTAGAGGCTCCAGGAACTGCAGGGTTTCTAAGGTCCAGGTCAGGATGAGACAGGTTCTCCCCTCCTTAATGTGAGTTAGGAAGCACAAACATCCTCCTGAGCAATCACTTTTAACAGCAGGATGCTGGATAGGAAAATACCTGAGCTGTGTTTGAGCTGTGTGCAGTCCCATGGGAGAAGGGATGAGTGGGATACCTCGGATCTGATCCTCACCTTGCTGTTCCAGAGTTGCACTGTGGAGACCTGCTGCAGGAAAAAATCAAGTGTGCCAATTTCCCAGGAGCTTTTTGTGTCCTCCCAGCAGAACCCCAGGTGCAGGATCCCTCTCCTGGCCTTCCAGCCCTTCCTCCTGCTGAGGTTCAGCTCCATGAAGTTGCTGACTCCCAAGGATTTGTCCTCTCCCAGTGCACATCTTTGTTCCCCCTGAGGCAGAGAAATCCTCCTGCCACACAGCTCTTCACTGAGGCTGTTCCTGTTATCACCAAGTCCTTCTGAAAATTCTGTAATATTCCCCTGTCTGCTCAACACTGAATTTTGTGGGGAAAGGTCTTGCATGGGTTTTAAATAATTGCAGGTGAGCAGAGAAGCACACACACCTTGCTGAACAAAGACAGTTATTTTACATACCACACAGCACCACTGTAATTTAAATGATGTCAAATGTAGCTCTTAGGAACTCTCTGCTCCAAGAAATAAACTTGCAGACAGTTTTAATACCATTCAGTTGTCAAACAAAGTAGTGATTTACATAATAGCACACTTCTGTGTCTGAAAGTCCCAACTCTTCCATAAGGCTCCTTGGCATAACACTTCTGCCTCCAGGAATATTTACATTATTTTATTCAGCACAATTCAGCTCTGGGGGTCCCAGTGGATCGAGCTGTACCAAATGTATTTTCCTTGAAAATATGGAAGTCTTTTGTGCTTTTTTGACAGAAGAAACTCGATCACCTGGTCTCAGAAGATTTGCAGAAGCTCACTCTTGGCTCCAGCACACACCAAAGCTCCTGCCTGCCAGCTCAGTTATGGAAATGCCTCTCATGCATCCTCCAGCTTCTCAGCAAAGGAGAGGTAATGAGCAGAGATGGGAATAATTAAAGCCCAAATTTGATTCCTATTTCACACAGTAATTCTGCTTTGTAATCCACATCCCCTTGTGCCTCCAAATCACTGTGGCTACAGAGGTTTTGTTCAAGCAGTCAATAGGGAGGTGACAGCACTGACCACATCAGCCCCAGCTGGTAGGGGCACAGCAGGGCAGCCACACCCCAAACAGCTGGCTTGCATTACACTATCATGTAATCTGATTAATATCTGCGTTCTAAACATCCATCATCTTTTCTCAGGCTTTTTTTTTACCCCAGAAGCATAATGTGAAGAAAAATAGTAATTAAAAAAAAACAATGCCTGGAAGAGAGCTGAAATCCCCCTTGTTTTGGGAAGTAGGATTTGTGCCCACACTGTTTTTGCTGGCTCAAAGGAGCAGCTTTGTGCACACACTCTGGGAGAACTCTGCTGCTCTGAACAAGAATCACTGGGAGAGATTTCCAACAGATGATGGAAGTCAGGGGCAAGAGGAAATTGTAGGACCTGTAGTGGCTTTCTGAAGGGCACACATTCTGTTTGCACAAATTTTAAGAGTCCTGTCATCCCAGCCCATTTTAAGCAAAATTATATTTTTTCACTTTGAGTGAAGTTTTCCACCATGATATTTTGTATCTGAACCTACATTTTCCTCACAAAACCAATGACGTTCCTGTGAGCAAAGCCAATTTGAGAGATGTCTATTTTGGTGGTCTGGAGTTTTGCAAGAGAATCTTCTGTTTTGGCAGGTATATGATCTCCAAGCTGCTCTGGACACTGCAATTTCCAGGAACCTCAACTAACCTGAGTTTGAAGGACAGGCTGCTGCATTTGCCACTTCTGCAGTGTATAATGTCAGGAAAAATACAGATATTCTAATCACAGCTTTGCTTCACACAGGGCAGAACAAGGGGGATATAAACCAAAATGCTTTACCATGCAGAATGGATTTTGAATACATATATTGAATAGTATAGCAATGCCAATAACATCAGTGACTGATCTTAAGGTTAAAAAGTGTAGGACACCACCCTTATAAGGTAGAGCAGCTTTACCAAACATATTCAAGTTTATTGTATGTCAGCCACTTTTTCTCTTGGTTGCAAGTTCTGAATTGTGGGATCATCCAGCCAGTCCCAGAGCTTCTCTTTTCACTTGAATATTACATTAGGACAACTCCCTCCCAACACCCCCAACCCCCAAAGCTACATTTCAGCTTGTGAAAAATCATCTAGAATACTTCTCCAATGGTGTGTTAGCCAGCTCCACTGTAGAATTACAGCTCAGCTATCTCAGTGTTTACTTTGATGAAAATCTAAGCTTTGTTCTTGCCTCATCAGGGCTGTCTTGGCTCAGTCTCTCTGCTCTGATAACCTTGCTCAGCACACAAGTAGCTGCAGCTCACAACTTCCCAGTGTGTGTGTGTGTTGTTTTGTTAGGTGTATGCTGAGCATTTTAAAAAGTGCTGCAGTCATTAATGAACAGAATTTCAATTTACTATCATCTAGCCATTTAAATGTGGGGGCTTTTTAATTCTCTGCTGTTAAAACCCTCACGCCTCATGTTTCATGTTGGCTTCCAGGTATTATAAGTGCTGGTCTTGCATGTAGAATATTATTTTACAGTATTACATCTTGCTCAAGTCAGTCTTCAGCTGAAGAAGCTGAAGTTAATGTCCTCAGTCTGAAGTTAAATGAAGCCATATTTTAATTTTCTTCACTGCATAGACATATAACCAACTTCAAAAAAAGACATCTTAAAATGCCCAAAGGTTTTCAAAACCAGGATAAATAAAGCCAAGAAGACAAAGCCTCAAACAACCCTAAACACTAGGAATATGAAAATATTTCAGCCCCTGTCCCTTCAATTCCTCCATTACCATCAGAGCAGTGCTCTAAATAGTTGAAGTATTTATTTCTCATTTTGATAACTCCAACAGAGTTCATTGCATTTAGCACTGAAGAAACACAAAGATCCCTTGAAAGTGAACTGAACTCATGTCTCCAGTAGCTGAATCTCTCCTGTATCCCAACATGGGTTATCCATGCAGGTAAGCAGCCAAAATCCACAGCTAAGTCAATCATTTTGGGTAAAATGTTCTCTTTGCCAGGGGAGCAGGAGTATTTATTTTAGTATGACACAACTTCTTTCCATCCTTTCTGCTCTGTTTTCCTCAGAAAGGTGGGAGGTCACAATGGCACCCAGATTCCATTTTCCTGGATAAGCTTATGCATATGAAAAACAGACATTCAGAGTTCAGTCTTACTACATCAGAATGTCAGTGTTAGAGTAGTCTGCAGGGAAAAAACTCTCTAACTGTACTTCAAGGTTTTTAGCACTTTCTTACATATCTACTCTATATACTGTAGTAATGTTCATTTTTACTTTTCTTTTCTTTTCTTTTTTTTTTTTTTTTTTTTTGTCTCTCACTGTTTGTGGACATGGCAAAGGTGAAACTGATGCAATTATCAAATAAAAATTGTGGTTTAGATATTTTGCAAGGTCACCTAAACCTTGCAATAGCTGATGCTTTGGTAGAGACAGAAACAGATGAATCAACATGCAGTCATTTTTCAGAGTGTTCAGCTATGAATTGGTGATTAACCTTTGGAACATATCATGAGGGAAAGAGGCTGATTCTCCCTCTCATTGCCTTCAAATCAAAGCTGCTCATCTTCCATAGCCCAGACCAAGCTACTGTGTCCAGCACAGGACTATCTGTCTGAATTCTTCACCCCATTCTTTGTAGCAGAAGAAACCACATAAGCATATAATATTTTCCAGCTGAAACTCTGCCTACTATAGAATATCATTTCCAGTCCCCACAAGCCACTGTTTTAGTGTCCAGCTCACAACCTCATTTTATCTTTCTTTAATACTGTGTGGAGAAATATGCAGTGTGTTGGTATTGTCACATTCTAAACTCTTGAAACCAGTGCACTTGTCCTGAGTTCTGAAATTTCCTAATGCTTTTTTGTCAAATTAGATAGATATCACCTTCTCCTGGCTGGGAATCACTGCTATGGGCAATGGGTAAAAGAGAACCAGAACTGAGCAGGCATAGAACAGAACAGTGGGAGCAGCATCCAACATGGGCAGAAATCACTGTCCATGCCCTGTAAGTGGAGAGAACATTATTTATGAGTGACAAATGAATCCTATTCCTTACTGGCATTTTTTTGATTTTTGGTGTGCTTGGTCTTCATGGAAATGCAGCTAAGACTTCAGTTGAAATGAATTATGAGGACTTTCCCTTTATACTGTGAATTTTATAAGAGGGAAAAGCAAATTTGATGTCAAAATAATTCTCAATTAAGATTGTTCACTCCTCCTGAAACAAAGTTTAAAACTGTAGAAATCTTTATTAGATGACTAACCACAATATGCGGTCATGTGAGCCTATCCAGAGATGCACTAGCATCTTGCTCTAGGCTGTGCTATTGTTTATTTTGGAAGAAAAGAAGATACAGCAAATACTCCTGGCACACCTTCTTCAAACTCAGTCTTCTGGGACAGAAGTCAGTGAAGGACTTGCTTTGTGGTTGACCTCAAAGAAGGACATTTGACTTGTAACCATACTAGAAAACCAGGTTAAGAGAAGAACTTTAATGAGAACCAGATGCTGCATCTGAACTGAATTTTCATGAGTTCATGAATTATAGAAACCCCAGGGGCAGAGGTGGTATCAAACTTATAATTCAATTTCAGTTGCTATTTCAAAGTCCTATTCCAGCATATAGAGATCCAGGGGGAATCTGAACAACTTTTGTGAGGAGTTCTTTTTGTTACATTTGAATACCAAGTAATTCACTGATTTGCTTCACACCTCAGATAAGAAACCTCTAGTTCTGATTCTTCTTCAGCTATCACAGCAGGCACTTTCATACCCAAACACCCTTAATCTAGGTAGATGTCACGTTTCAGAAGTGTACACATGGTTAAAGAATTTGCAGGGCAGCTGAAAAACAGCTTGTCTTGGAAATCATGCTTAGCCTTGCTTGCAACTTCTCCCAGCCTTGCTGGAAGCTTTAAAAAAATGCAGTCAACCTACAAAATATTAAATAAAGGCAGGCACTAACAGCCTTCTCATATTTCTGTAGAAGATTTTAAAAAACCATTGCACTCCCATTATTTTAAAGATGCTGTTCATAACCACAGCAGGTGGAAAAGGCTTTTTCTGCCTGTGAAATTTGTGCTATGTAGTTTCGCTTCACTTAAACATGAGTGTGTGCACATGGAAACAAAATGTAAAGTTCTGAGCTTGTTTATCTTTCCTCTTCCTGGTGAACTGATACTGAAAGTGGCTGTTTGAAGTCAGCCCTTTTATTCACAAGCCAGGAAGGCATTGGATAAAGCAGGACCCTGTCTGACAGCAGCATTTTGCTGCTGCTCTGCCTCAGGGGCTGCTGGTGGAGAAGCAAAGGCAGCAGCGTGGAGCAGATGGCTCAATGTGCTTCAATAAACTCATGGAACACACAGTGCTCTGCATCTGCACAGAGCTCCACTTCCAACCTCAGGCCTCTCAAGCCCGGGTTTGTCTCCTAAATTATTTATTTCTCAGATCAAGCTTAACAAGAATGTGGGGAAGAATTTGGTTTTGTGGTGAAGAGCGGTTTAATAAAGCTAACAGTGTGCCTACTGTCAGAATCTGAGGTATTGATGATTCTGAGATTGTAGAAAGTCTCTGTCTTTCTGCCCCGCTGCCAAAGCAGAAGCCATAATTGGTCTGTGCTGGTTTCCAGGTTGTTTATTCTGTTTATCTCTAACATGTTCTGCTGCCCTGCCCAGCTCTGTCCTGCAGGGCAGCGTGTGGGGCTCTGCCCTCAGTGGGATGTGACAAACATTAAATACCAGAAACTCCCTGGGCTGGATTTACAATAACGTGCCAATATCTGTCACCTACGTTGGACAGTGTGTCCCCAGCCTGAACCAACAGAAAAATGCCAACACCACAGTGAAACATGGAGGGCATGAAGAAGGAGAAAAAGGACAAGACACACCCAATTTCCTCCATCTTGTCCCCTTTGAACCCCTCATCTAGAATCCTAAAATTTTACTTTTGCATCCGTGCCACATTGAATTATTACTTACATCAAACACTCAGAGCTTGTAATTCATCCTGTGAGATAGAAAACTCTTTTCCATGGGCAGAGATCACAGACAGTGCCTCTGGGGGCTCTGTCCAGGGGGGTTCCTGACCCCTGCCAGGGTCCCAGGCCTTCCAGGGCAGAGAGAGAAACTCTGGATTCCCACACCTACAAGCTTTGCTGAGGCACAGAGGTGAATGTTCTGCTGCTCTGTAAATGGTTATGAGTAGTTACTCATCAGGCATTAACCAGCTGTCATGAATAAAATCTCTGCAATCTACCAATTTCCAGACATATAATCTGGGCTATGGACAGAGGCACTACCTTCTGGACCAGGTGGTAGGAGCACAAGATGTTGCAGTTTACTTAGGTTTTGTTTTGCTGAGAAACTGGCATTCTTTTTGTTTGGATCAACCCTAATGAAACATCTGCTAGGTTTTAATTAAAATAAAATGGAATGCAGTTTCCTGAACAGGTGGAAGCAGGAGATGATATAGCACGGAGCTGAAATCCCTCCATGTGTTCAGAGACTTTGCAGAGTCCCAGCTATTGCATCCATAAACCAGTGATGGAGAGTGTCAAGAACATTTTGATTGTGCACACGAGTCTGCTTAAAAAGGCATCTACTTAGTCAGGGAACAGCAGAAAGATAATATTCCAGCAGCCCTGCATCACACCCAGGTAATGATTTCTTGCTTCTGATATACTACATGGTGATATTTTCCAGTTGTGAGAATTTGGGCTACTCAAATCACTCACAAGGAAACCTTAGACATCAAAACATCAGCCAGATATCAAAATACATAAAACACATAATGGATACCATATAAAAAAAATTGCAAACCTACCAAAATCTTGATTACTGCTCCCATCCTGTCCCCACCCTTTGCTGCAAAGAGCCACCCCAAGAGTTTGTGCACCTCAGGCCAGCTGCCAAACAGAGTGAGGCAGGATCAGCTGCTTCAGTTCATATTTTGTTTAGGCATAGAAGAGAGGTGGTGCTCTTCAATTGTCTGTTCCCCCCTGAATTTAGCATGAGGGTAGGACCTGCATGTGGAAGGAAAGGGAAGGTAATGAAGAGTCAGATTCATGCTCCACACAATCCTGGCCTGGCATAAGAGGAAAGGAGGTGATTCTGAGACATGCCTGGTAAGTGCCCAGTGGAAGAGACAGTCCTGGTGCTATCATTTATGGACAATTTAAGTTTTCAATGACATAAGAGCTTAGTGAGCTAGAAAACCTGGCCCTTTGCCAAGGAATGCTTAAAACTGATTGCTTTAAATTAGGTCTGTCCTTTAATGCTTTTATGCATCTACTGTCAGGGAGCCTGCAAATGTTCATCTATTACTAGTTTGGTGGGTACTTCCTTCTAAAACTGTAGTTCCAGAACTAATTATATAACTAACTAAAAATCACACATGAACTCTGCAAACATCTCTCATTTCCTGCTGACGAAACATGTAATGAACTTTTCCTGTTGCAAATAAACTACTGCAGAGATCCTTAGTGTGCACCATGTTAATCAGCAGACAAAATCTATTTAGTGCATGGGGTATTTAGCTTTAATAAACTTTTTAGTCTATCAGGTTGAAACGGGTCAATGGTATAAAATAATCATGCAAGAGTTGTTTTCCATACACAAACATCCACTAGTTCTTGAGACATAATACATAAAGCTTTTCTGATTTTTGCTTTCAAGATATGAAAATACTTCTAAGGACCAATGGTTTGTAAATTTTCAGTTCAATATCAAAGAATAGGGGAAAGCACATAGCATGCTGCATTTGAAGGAGCTCTTCATTTCAAATAACTGCCAGGATTGTAATTGTGTACAATGAAAGGTAACATACGGAGTTGGAAGTTTGACCTGCAAGCCCCCTGCTAGTTCTGCTTGCTCTATGTTTTGTACAGTGGGTGGATTACTGGTTATCTCCCGTGAAACAAGGACTTGTCTGACATGCTCAACTCTGTAATTTGTAAAATGTGCTTTGATTTAGAAAATAAAACAGCAGCAGTATAAAAACACAAAAGAACTTGAGTAAAGTTTTGTTTTCCAAGGGATGCCATCCAGGCCACTGCTCCCAGGCAAGGGGTCGTGAAGCCCAATGAGGCACAAGCCTGACAGAAGCTGGTGATTGAAACAATTCCAGAACTGTAAGAATGGTCTGGAGACAGCAGAGCACTCAGAAGGAAGGATGGCCTTGATATGAGCCAGGTCCTTACCTAACCCAAACACATGCTGTCTTACCCAAGGGCAAGGAAGTCACCAGACCTAATTAATTATAACAGATAATTGAGCATGTTCAAAAACATGTCTGTGAAGTTTCAGTCCATAATTCAGAAACACTTGGAAGGGGGGGTGGTTCTGACCTCCCATATTGAGGGCTATTCCCATAACTTTTCTTGCAACAACTTCATGTCCCAGATGGAGTTTCGGGTTGAGCCAGGATTTTTGGACATCCCTCCCACAAAGCAGGCTGCTCTAGCAAAGTGTTTGCATAGTTTAAAGCCATGTTTTCTTTCACTATCTCTCTGCCATCTACATTTGTAGATCACAGCTTCCCTGGCAGCTAGGGATTGATTTTCTACTGGTTCAGATGCACAAAGTAACACTTGATATGGAAAATCCATTTAACAAGTTTGTTTATTTTTTAAAATCAGTTTCTGCTGTCCTCAAATGCAAGTGATACACATTTGAACATGTCACAGTTTATTTTTGAGTGTGAATCCCATTCCACATTAAACAAGAGAAATCTCTCAAGGAAACCTTACAGGCAGTGATGAAGTATAGGCATAAAATTGCACATTTTGATAGGAATATAGTTCCTAGATAAGGATATTTAAAGCTCTGGGCCTATGTGATCCAGGTCCCTTGATACCCTGCCCCACTTGCCTTTGCTACACTCCTCTGTGCTTTGTACAACCACCGTGTTAAACCTTTGCTACGACACAGACAAAAATGCAGGAAGATATTTTTGTCCCTTTGTGGTCATTTGCTATGCCAGTTTGTGAAGCCAAATTCTCAAGAACACAGAGAATCAGGTAAAATAATAATCATGGGGCAAGAGAGGAAAGGCAGGGAGGTCCAGCAAATAATTAGACTTTTTGTGATGTGATAGCTGACTCAGAGTTCTTGTAGAAGTGAAAGCAAACACACCTGATATTGCACAGGAACAGCCACAGGTCTGGTTCATATTAGATAAGAAATTGGCCAAGGTATACAACAATGGGTAGAAATAGGAGCAAAGATGGAAAAAAGTTGAATATTGGGTCTGAATTCATTTTTATGGCAGTTGCATGATCCAAGTTCTCCAGGTAACACCTATAAAGTAGAATCAAGACCTGGGGCTTGCAAAGCAGCCTGAATTTTGGATTTTATTATGTACCATTAAAGTGGATAAACCATTTAATCACAAAGGCACCCACTGTTCTGGTCCAGAAAAAGAAGTAATTGCTACCTCTCATAACACATTAGCATGCAAGCTAATCCTGTGTGGGGTTTCAATCAGCAACCAAAAATGCTTCAAAGAAACCCAGAGAAACTCCACAGCAGACAATTATACAACACTCCAGTGGAGATAAAAGTACTTTCTAGCACAGTTAATGCCTTTTTTGCCCAGAAGCCTGATAATCTGTTTTGCACCAAACCAATTTTCTATGCAACTGAAGAAGGATTTGGCATTTAAATGTGAAAACATAAGGCAAGTTGTGTCATCAATGCTGCAGATAAAAGTCTTGTGCATTTGCACAGGTTGCATCTCTCCAAGCTCTACAGGAGATTACAGGGATAGCAAATCCAACTGGCACCATTCTCTGTGTAAGAAGAGATTTATCTGGAAGACCACTGAGCCTGGCTTTCTTGTTTAGGGTTTACAGATAAAACTATACTTGCATCATGAATTTAAATATTTATATTATTTGTAACACAGGCAAGCAGATGTCTCTGACTTCTTTGCTATATGAACTCTGTCAAGGCAGTAACTTCTCAAGCATCTTCTAAAATAGATTAATTCCTTTGCTTGGACACATGGAAAGCAGCAAGGAACACTGAATTTACCAGAACTTTTAGCAACAGGGTATGCTTCTGAATGCACATTGCTTCCATTCTGTAATTTGGTCTCCCAAGTACTTTGGATTAAAGCTCTTACCAGATTAAAAAAGAAAAAAACTTCTGACTCTCTGGTGCTGTGGAGGAAGTAAAGCACCATCTTTGGACTCTATTTGAACACAAAGTGTTTCTCTATGGGCAAGATGTGGGATTTGTGGGAAGCATGAATGGCTGGGAATATTTCACAAGTCAGGGATTATGTAAGACTGAAGTATTTTAGGATACTGTCTCAGTGAAGATTTGATTCTCCTTTCTCACCAGCTTTAATAATGACAGTAAAATGAATCCCCAATGTGCCTTGTCACTGACCTATCCTCTTAAATATTATATTGCACAGGGCCTTGAGATGTCTTTTCCTATTTATAACCTATCCCAGTCTGGGCTAACCCTTTTAAGCTTTTCCAGTCCCATTCTTTTCTTTCCAGAGATACAAACTTGGAATCTGGAACTCAAGAGCACAGGTAGCTCCTGCCTTCCCCAGTGAGCTCAGCCTGAGCTTTACTTACACCACTGCTTCCCAGCTGCATAAAAATTAAAAAAAAAAACCCCACCAAAATCTCTTCAGCACTTACAATACCCAAGCCTAGCACTTAATTTTATTAAACCAGAACAGATTGCCCTACTTTTCTTACATCCTAATAATTGTCCATTAATAAATCCTACTCCTTCTCAGCCTTATCCTGTAGTTACCCAGCACCAGCAAGATTAAATCTGAAATTGTTCCCAGGGGGACAATAAGAAGGAAGGGAACTTTTGCCTTTGGCAGATGTCAGTGGTAATGGTGAGTGGTGGGTGCTGACCTACATCCCTCTCACAAACACAGGAGCTAAAGAAAGCCTTGAATGGCAGCACTTTGATCTGCCTCTCTGCCCCAGTCTGTTCACAGGTATTGCAGTATCACAGGTTTGGAATTAGAGGGGTTTTTAGTGCCAAAAAGTGGGAGAGCCAGGGATATTTTGCTGTGTAAGTAAACAAGCCAACAGCTCCTGGGTGTCCAGTCACTGACCATTTGTGGCTGTCGAGAGGACCCAGGGTGAGGAAGGAGAGCACACCAGCATTACACCTGGAGCAAAAAAATCCCTTCACTCTAAGCCATGGAATTGTTCCCAAGCCATGGAATTGTTCCCAAGCCCTCTCGTGGTGCTCCCTGCCAGCTGCACTCCAGAGGTGTCGAGTCACTGCAAAGATGCTCAACACAAGCTCTGCCTACAGAACAGCAGCTCAGGGAAAACAGCACTTGGTTTGATCTAACCCAGAGCCTCTGTGCCCTTCTCATCTGTGGTGTTGGGAGAACAAAAGTCACAGGAGTAGCATGGCCTTGTCCCCATCCTAACCCTGAGCACCCTGCTCTCCAAGGGATGAGGCAGTCCTCTTTTAAAATTATTGTCCAACAGCTATTTAAAATTTGCTTTGCTTACAACTCTCTTCTCTTTCCTTGCCCTCCCCTGAGCAAACAATTTCTTTCTCTTCATTTGATTTCACCAGCTTCCAAAACAAAACCTTTAAAAGATCACCTCAACCTCCACATTTGTGGTGGCTTTTTCAAATACATTTTGAAAAAAAACTCATTCCAGGTTCTGTGAGGACAAATCAATTTTAGTCAACAGACAACTTAATTTTAGACTGAATTTATGAAGAAGACCCAGAATAACCCCAATTTAAAATAAATCATTTTTCCCTGAGATAGTAGAGAGCTAGGATGAAAATGGTTAAATACCACACATTCACAAAGGCAAAGTCTCCATCCCATTCTCAGTATGCCACTAGAATTTCTATCTAAATTGCTGAGAGTCCAGAAGAAAAGTTACAAATCAAGGTCCAACTGGGAAAGTTTAGCTCTTTTTATTTCCAAGCTGGAAGATGGTAATAAAGAGATAACATTTGCTTCAGGGAAAAAGCTTTGGAACAAGTGTCGCCCATTTGATCAACGTGCTGTCTGCTTTGTCTGCCTCTCCTCCTTTAAAAGGCTAATAAAAATTATTTCTTTAGAGACTGCACACCATGATAAGTGCCACAGAGCTGCAGACCTCTAGTGAATGTTCTTATCAGCCACTTACAAAAGGGCATGGAAGTGAACAACTCCTGACTTCATCAGCAAATTGGGAAAAATTCAAGCACTGAACGTGCCAGGTATTGCCACCAGCAGAGCTGAGTGTCTGTCTGAAGGCTCCCACTGCACCACTATTCCAGCCAGGGACATGCAGGGCAGAAACATTTAGATTAGCTTCTAAATTTAGCTCCCTCCACTTCCAAACAGATTTTGCAGCTCCTGCCTGCTCATGTGAGTGCACCCAGCAAGAGCAGCTGGTTCCTGGCACGAGGTTTGTCCTTCTTGGGTTGTGCTCTCTGTCTCCAGCTCACAACTGCATTTTCCAGGCATTTTTTATTATTTTACCCTGCAGCATCTACAATCATTGTCTCACATTTATATCCAGGGAGGAGGCAAAGAAACCCCTGGAAAATTAAAGTGTCTGATGCTCCCAAAGATGATCTTAAATTTTGAAGCTTTCCCAGAGCAAGCACCATAATTGCTGTGGCACTGGAGCTCACAGGACACTTTCCCTAGAAAATAGCACACAACATTCATTTAAACTAAAGATCATGCTGAACTAAATAAGAAAAATAAGCAAAGGTGATCAGTGGGAAAGTGGTACAGAGAGCAGTATTCTGGTCATCACACAAAGCTGAAGGCTGCTGTATTTATCTGCTTCTTTTCTCACTACTGAACGTCACCATTTCTAAGCAGAGCACCTTAGCAGCAAGCTCCAGGCACACATTTCCATTTAATGGTTGGAGGAGAGAAGGAAGAGGCAGAAAAATAAAAGACAATGAAAAAGTAGGAAGTGATTGTTTCTCAAAAATCAAGGTACAAGAGGGCAATCAAACCCTACAAACACAGTCATGCTGCTGTCAGCCCCACAGCTGCTGCTTTTGGTACCTCATGCTCTCAATCATCCTCTGCACATGTTCTCTAAAAAACATAACTCTGCTTCACATTTGTGTTTATTTTTCAACTCTATTTGCCTTAAATGACTTCTAGCAAGCTGATCTTGGGATCAAACAATAACTAGGCTAGGACTCATAAAACAGGTTTATGATTTATTAACCACTGGTCATGCCCCCTCAGCTTCACTGCTGACATGTCCCTCATCCTAGAATTATTCTGTGGTGTCAGTCAGGACACTCCTCAAGGGCTCTGTGAAGAAGAGTGATGTTGAAGGAGAACAAGTGATGTTGAAAGAGAACAAGTAGCAATGATGGACACAGTCTGTCTTTGTCATCCATCAGCAGAATGCTGTGCTGGGAGTCCTGTCCATGCATTTCACCCACTGCAGTTTGCAGTGCTGTGCTCTTCCCTGGACCCCAATAAAACCCAGCAATGAGAAGCCCCAGCCACACACCTCAGCTGCAAAACCAAACCTCCCTCCATTTAATTTCAGCCCTAGCCAGTAAACTTGGCTCCTTTTTCAGTGCTAAAACATGACTTTCAGGGCTTAACCTGACATTGCCTGCATTTTAAAGGGTCTGCCTGCCTCCCTTTGTATAAAATAAAACTGTCAGTCCTTCAGCTCACGGTTAATTGAAATGGCTTAGGCTTTGCAGGGCTCTGCTGAGGCAGAGTCAGCTGTGCTTTAACCACTGCAGGGAGCAGGGCAAGGCTGGCAGAGGATGTTTTATGGGGCAGTGCTAATGGATTGACACCGACCTTGCTGAGCCCAGCTCTTGCACAGCTGCTCGTGGGATTGCTGTAACCCTGGGGTAGCTGTTCCTGCTCCCAGCGTTGCCTCACACACTGCCTCAGAACTCAATTTACTGAAATAGAAAACTGTTCACCAAGCCATCACATTCTTCTTTGGGGAATTTACAGGGCTTTGGATTTTTATTTTTATTTTTTTTATGATTCAGAAGACCACAGAGCCTCAATGGACAAGAATTCCTGCCTGCAAAGGCTCTGTAAGGAAACAATGGCACTTAAAGATGTGCCTGGATAAATGTTTCACGGATTAACTCTTTTTGTTGATATTTTCTATCCAGCTCTCCACAAATGACCTGCAACTGCCCTGAAGCAGCGTGTTTTGGAAGTGCTGTGTTATTACAGGAGCTTGATTATGGCTTATTGAAACTAATGGAAAAGTTGTCACTGACAGCTTCTTTTTGCTAGGTCAGTTTTAAATGTTTTCACAATAAAACCTGCCCATTTACATAGCCTAGTGTCTAATTTTGGAAGATTGCTTTTGGGGCAAGCAATAATCAGCCAACCTCAATATTTCACAAAATCCAGTGAGTAAAACTGGTAGTTAATGCCTTTACAAACAGCTCCTAGTGCCATTTAGCTCTTACAATGGGGAAATCGGTTCTTTCTTGGCAATGAAAAGCAGAAGAGAAAAAGATCTTATAAGGCTACAATCAAAAATACAAAACACACCCTTGGCAGGAGCTGCAAAGCAGACAGTTTTTCAGGCAATGAATATAAGCCCCAGCTCAGAATGCAAGGAGCTGCAGAAAAATCAATGCAAGGGCTAAACATTTCTCCTGACACCTTCCCTTTTCTGAATGGCTCTCATAAATTAGTTTTTTAGCTTCTTGGAGTGCTTTGCTTCATAAAAGATTTAGCACTATCTGCATCCAGCATTCTAGTCACTCCCCAAAACATAATGTACTTGCTCATCCCAAAAAAAGAATTATATAGAAAGCAAATTAAAAACCGCAAGATATATCAAATCAAGCAGAGTTGGTCTCAAATATTAATGCCTCAGGTCAACAAGGTATAAAATTATAAAAACACTCCTTATGGGCAATTGAAAAAGCAGCTTGGCAAGCAATCAAGAAGACTGAGGCCATGGTATATAGGTCTGCTTGAAGTGGTTCAGTAGAAAAATGAGGCTTCTATTCCTTGGAGTACATAAAAGGGTGCATAAATCCCATGGTTTCTAACTGGATTCTGCCCTTGCTCATATGTGTTGAATCACAAGGGTGTCAGGGAGGTGAACAAGAATTTTCAAGTAGGGGCTCCAGTTTTACAGATCATTAATCTGGATTAGAGCAAAACTTTCATGTTTAAAGCAAATTCATTAGTGGGGAGCCTCGGAAATGTCACATTTTCAGTTCTACTTACTGTGTCTCATTATAAGTACAACACAGGCACAGGTTTTTATTCTGTTACTCCTTCAGTGGACAAGTGAATTCTGTTGATTTAAATCTAAGTCAAAACTGTTTTGACAGGCCACAGTGTCTTAAAGGCTTGAAGAGAGAGGCAAAAATCTGTATAACAACATGTTCCAATTGGCAATTATGCTCAACTTTAACAATAAAAGTATAAATACCCACCTAAAATGTATCTGGATTTCTTCTTCAGCTCTTTGGCCTTTCAAGTTCACTTGAAGTGAATGAAATCTATCCAAAAACCAGGAAAAATGTCAAAGTTTTGGTACCCACTCTTGGGAGATCATAATAGTGGGACGCTTCTGGGCAATGACAGTGGTCTTGGTTCCCTTTTTTGTAGTCAGCAGCAATTTGTAAAACTCATCAGGGACTGCAAGCAACACATCTGCTGAGTAAGGCTTCCTAAAATACCTTTTACCTGCTGGAGCCCTTCCAGGAAGTTGTCAGAACAAGTCTGCTACTCATTGCCATACCACCACTGACCTCAAAGTAAATTCACTTCTTCCCCCCTCAGTCAACAGTGCTGGATGAACACAGCAAGGGATTCTGGCTTGCACAATATAATGCAAATAAACAACTTCGTTTTACCCAGGGCTGAGCTGCCCATGCTCCTCCCTTCTCCTGTTTGTTCTTTATCATGGCTGAAGTTTTTTTATCTTGCCATGGATAAGTGTTCTCTGCTTTTACAAGCACCTCTCATTTTAAAAGATTGTGGTTTCACAGAGTACTTAAAAAAAAAAAAAAAAAAACAACAAAACCAACAACGAAACCATAGTGCAGTGTGCCAGTCAATAGTGAAATTATGAGAAGTGTAATCTACTCTTCCCACCCTAATGAGCTGATGAGTAAATAACTGTCAGGCCATTGCTCTGAGCTATTGATCAGGGCTTCCCACAGAGCTGATGCACTGCAGAGGTACCTGCTGCTATCCAGCAGGGATCGATACAGGAAACTTCCAAAAACAATAATGAAAGGTTTCAGGCTCTTTCCACGTGTGCTGGGGCAGCAGATGTTCATTGCAGGATCAATTCTCTCTGTTAGATCACACCTCCCACGCTGCTCCCTGCCTTTCACCTTGCAGGGTGAGACTTGTTCTGTAAATGCTCACCAAAGCATTATGGCAGGGAGTGAGGCTGAGGAGCTTCCCCTGCAGTGGGGGCTCAAGAGGGATTTCCTGAGACCCCAGCCTTGCCTTCTCTCCCCTGCCCAGCTCAGCCACCACACCACACATTGGCTTCCAGCTCTGCCAGGAGCCAAGGATTCACATTTTTACCTCCAAAAGCTTTGCAGGGACTCCTCCACTGGATATCATCCTGTGTCACTCCTGCATTTTCCACACTCCCTTCCTTCAGTATTACATTCCAGAGCAAGACTCTTAAATTCTGCTGCATTTTTCCTTTTTTTTTTTACCCTTTTGTTACAGAATTTCTGAGAGACAGAGAGTGTGATTTATGTCTGGAGTGAGATTGAGCTGCCCCTCAGACTGGGCCTGATGAGCGGCCCTGGTGGGGCCTGGGAGCCTTTGATGCAGTGACAATTCAGCTGTGGTGCAGTTAAAAATTATGTTAAGGTGACTACAAAGTAATGAGCTATCCGAGCATGAATTAGGGTAGAGCTGCAGTGTGAAAATCTGACCACCTTAAGGCAAAGGTAAACAATGTTAGCGTGCCAATCAGAGTGCCTTTGTAAACTGTAAACTATATGGAAGTGTATATAAACTGTCATCTTCTCACTAATAAATGGGAGAATGTTGCATTAATGATATTGATTGGATGTGCATTCTGTCCTGTCCAGTGTTCCTGATTTATGAGGTCCCTGGCTTTGCCCTTTCTTTTCAAGTATCAGTGGAAAATTTTCTCCCCTTCTCAACCTCAAGGTATAAAATAATGTGGCCTCTGATATTATTCCCTTGAATGGTCCAATTTTCTCAAGATTTATCAGAGCTTTTGTCTTCATCTTTTCTCTTTGAAACCAGGTGCAGATGTCAGACTTAAATGTTAATTTTCAAGTTTCCTTTTTATCTTTTTACAAAATTACATTTAACTTGAACTCTTATAATATTTATTCAAGCCCACTTACAAACACTAAAATGAGAAGGTAACATTTACTTTTTTAATGAAAAAATTTCAATTTACATAGCTCTTGTTTTAAAGCACTAGAAGGTCTGAACAATTGCAAAGACTTTATTTCATTTGGTCATTTGAAAAGCAGTCCAATCCTGCAAAGCTTTTATAAGCTGTAAAAATAATCACATGACATTCAAATCTCTCATGATTAATTCACAAACAGGTCTAACTCAAACTCCAAGTGGAGTGAACCAGATACTATGTCTAGATCAACAACATATGGAAGCCAGTTTCTCCTACCCACAGAGCAGAGAGTCTGTAAACACAAACCATAAGCTTTGTCTTTTATTTATGTATTGTGTCTCAATGACAGAAATCCTGAAATAAACCTACTGTCTTCTTTCTATGCACTGCTATCATCAATCTATATAATAGCAAACTGACCACAAAAAACAGCAAGCTTTCCTATTAGAAAATGGGGCATGTACTATTTTTAAATACTTTTGGATAGTATTTTTCAAATAGGAAAATTCAAGGAAACATTTGTGTCTTTCCAAACAAAAAACATGGAATTTTAGTAGCATGGAAAAAATTCCTTGCATAGGGAGCCCTGATGCACAGCATGTTTTCAAAAGATTAGGTACTAAGTTTTCAAAATCAGCACAAGTTTTCACCCTGACATTTTTCTGTGACAGAAAAAAGTTTCAGATCATCAGAGTTTGCTGCAGGACCAAAGTTGCATTTGGTGATTTGTTGTAACAATTCTTTGAGGCATGCACTTCTTCACCAGTAGTTCCCTTTTTCCCCAGCATTGTTTGTATGCTCTGAATATTTGGCTTCCTCACATACCCCAGAAGGACAAAATTGCAACAGTTATTTTAAGTAATGTCACCTTTTCCTGCTCAAACTCCATAATTAAAGCTAAAAACGGAAAGTGGATTGAACAAGACACTGTATCCCTTCCTTTTACAGTGCCCCAGATCATTTTATCTCAGGAAGATCCTGCAGCAGATAGGTACCTGTCTCCATTAAAATGCAGCAGAGGAAAATCTAAGAATGATCAAGGGGACACATTGGAGTCTTCATGTTAAATAAACAAGAGAATTTGATGTATAACTGTGAAAACAGGGAGTGAGAAGAAAGCTTAGAAAAGAGATCACAGAGGATAAGTTATCAAACATAAGACCTTGAAGCAAAGAATATTTTGTTCATTTCAATAAAGAACAGAAGATTATACACAAGAAGATGGAAGAAGATTATTACTTTCTCCTCTGACAGATTCATGGTTGTATCTTTTTTAAAATTTATTTTTATAGAGCTGTACTATAATCAATTCCCTTTTTAGTCTCCACTCCCAGGTTGTAGATCTCAAGTCCCAAAAGCTGGAGTGCAGTTGAAGTTACTCAGTCAAGAGATACTGGCAGCTATGACATTAAGGAAAAAAAAAAAGAAAATAAGAAACCTGGAAACTACAAGGTCTTTAAAATGAACAATGGACTACGGAGCAGGATGCACTGAAGGCTATTGCATGCAGTAGTATCTAGACTGTTAAACTTGATATAAATAACTTGCAAAAAGTAAAAAGAAAATGTATTTCTTCTTAAAAAACAATTTATTGCAATCTAGACTCCCGACCTTATTTGAGCCCTAAGTAAAGAGACATAAAATACCGTGGTATAGATCCTAGTAACATTCAGCATTGGCTGTAAGGGCTCATTTCTAAGATTTTGGTTCGTGGACTAAATGGAAAGATCCAATCATGCAGAGTGTGAACTGTGCATCTACTAATTGAGGAGAAACACACCCACACTTCAGTGAAAACAAAGATGATATATGAGCAGAGAGGATGGGAGGGACCATGAAAAATGCCAGCCTCTCCTCTGATATATAAAAAAAACAAAAAAGGCAGCTAGTGACCAACCTGGACCTTGCTCAACATTAGAATCCCACCAGGTTTCTCCTTTCTTTCCTTTGTGAGGGTCACCTTCCCCACAAAGCAAATCTCAAAGTCCCTGTGAAAGTGATAATCAATAATTCCAGGATGAAAGATGGAAAATGGTAAAGTTCTCTTCCCACCACCTTGGGAAATGGTGCTAATAGACAAAGAAGAGCTGTGATAAGTCTGCAATCACAAAAGGATAATCTCCCTGTCAAACAGAATGCCAGCAGACATCAGAATACTAATCAAGGAAAAGCTTTTCTGGTGCTCCTGGATGTGACTGGCATTATGCTGTTGATGTCTGGAGTACAATGGTTTTACTGCCATAAATCTGGAGGTGCCATGTGTTTTCATGCAGTTAGGATCCAGCACAGGTTGGATTTTGCTTGAGAGCTCATGCATAGCATCATAAGTGCATTTCCAAAAATTGGATATGCAGGATAGAACAAGAGACCCCTCTGTATATGAGGCTTGGGCTGCCATATGCCAATGCTATAGTGGTGGTAGCCAACACTCATCAGAGCTACAGGATGGCAGATTAGGGAAAAAAAAAAAAACCTACACTATGCAGGCACTTCATCTGACAACGTGAAATTAGGCTGAGAAATTCATTGGCCACTGGATGCTCATTAAGGCTGAAACCATCCATCAAAGTTGAAGGGGGAGTGGGGTGTCAGGCAATTATGCAATGTGGGCAGATGACCCCAAATCATCAAGGTCCAGTAAATCTCCACTTCCTGGTCTTAAGCCATGTGAGGCTTTTTTTAAATTTTTTTTTTAATTTTTTTTTTAATTTTTGTGACGGCACAGGTTATTCCTCCTCCTAGCTTTGTTCTGGACTCCCATGTTACAGGTCAGGAGATGAGTCCAGTAGGTATCCAGCAGGATGTACTAACTAGTTGGAGGCACAACCTGGCCATTGAAACATCCACAAATGATTCCCAGAGATCCCTGCTGACATGCTGTGCCATTGTTCCTGGCATGCCCAGGCACAGGAACAGCCCATGTCCTGCACTCCCAGTGTGACAGGCAGGCATTTTAACACAGCTGCTGCCTTCCCATGCACAGCACAAGAGCTCCCAGTGTCTTTTGCAGCCTCCATCACCCCATTCAGGCACTGCAAGCTCAGCCTGTGCTGAACCAAAGCTGGGAATCGAGGTAATGAGGTCTCTTCCTTTCCCCAGGCACTCTTGTAGGCTCCTTTCCAGCTGGAGGGATCACAGGAGAGGAAAGGTTGGTGGGCTTCTTTCTTGCAGAACTGGCTGCAGTCCACACCCAGGCATCTGCTAGAGAGCTCACTAATGCTCTTTTATAGGAGATTTGGCCAGTAAACCTGGGAACAGCTGCACGAGCTGTGCCTGTGATCCATACAATTAATTTGCAAGCCTGTCATTGTTCATCACTAGATGACAGCAATGCACTTCTGAGCATGCCTCGAGCTGCTTCTGGGGGCACGACTCCAAGTGTTGTTTCCCTGCAGTAATCACAGCTCCACCAGGAAATGCAGTGGAGAGGATGCACTTGGGGAGATAACTCTGCATGGATGAGGTGCCACAATCCCAAAGGGAGAAGACGCATCAGTTCAGGGAATAAAATAAACAGTGGAGCTCAGGATTTATCCCAAAGAAGAGGCTGAAATATTGGCTCTCCTTTCATCACCACAGGGACAGAGGAACATGTCATGCACCACTTTCCCACATCCACAGCACCAGTGCTGCTGCAATAGAGGGCAGAGACATGGAAAGAGAAGCTTCTCACCATTCCATGTAACTCCCCCTGCCTGAGATATCCATGCTGGCTGCAGAAAACAGGTACCACAGGAGGAGTGAAACCATGGAGATGGGGATGGAGGAATTAGGAAAAAAAGTAAAAAAACCCAAACAAATCAAACAGAGTGGATGCATCACCAATTCACAACCAAACACTGCTTCATCTGGAGCAAGTATCATTTAATCCTCCAATCTCCATAGGAAGGCAGCCTATAAATTTAGTTGCATACATATAGATGTACACCCACATTCACATAAATCCTTGTGTGAGAATGAGGAGCATGAATATCTGCAGCTTCAGTAATTCCTTGCCCTTCTGGCAAGAGAAGAATAATTTTTTGTTTTTTATGTCTATGACAAGCCATTTATTTACACACAGTTTTTTCATACTGCCCTTTTTCCTCCTCACCTGAAATGTTGCCTTTGCTGTATAGTTTTTACACTTATGATAATTTTTTAATTCTAAAGTTAGCTTTAGGGTAGACAGTCTTACAGAATATAAATGAAGCCCTTGGCCACTTGAGGTCATTAGATCCTCCATGACAAGAAAATTATTTATGAGCAAGAAAACTTAGTTTTCTGTACCTGTAAAGAATAACTTGATCCCTGGTAAGGCGAAAAAACCCCACAGAAACCAACTAAACATAAAAATTTTACCAAAATCTCCCCCAACAACCCCTCAAACAAATACAAAGAAATACCACCCCCTTCCAAACCAAAACAGTAATAAACAAAACAAAACAAACAAAAAAACCTCCAAAAAATAATCCCCAGCCTAGCTATAAAAGTACAGGGATAGGTTCAACTGAGAAAAAGGAAAGACTTGTGTTTGAATTTCTTCTGAAATAAAATTTTTCTGGATTTCCCACTCACAGCTGTCAGGGAACCAAGCCTTTTTTCTCTCTCACTTTAGCATAATAATCTATGGTTATTTCCTTCTAGAGTGGGATCATCAACTAACAAGCTGGTCATTTTGTCCTAGTGGAAGCCATCAGCCGGAATTGCTCATCCCGCATAAAATATCTTTATAGAGTTCTCATTACTACAAGAAGAAAATCTTCTTAAAAGAGCTTATTAAAGGAAACTGCCAGTTCAGACATTCACCTTCATGACTCTCATAAAAGTCCCTTTTTTTTTTTTTTACAGAAGTGAGGGAAGTGGAGAAGGCAATAAACATACAAGCAATATTAATGTAATGAGTATTGATGACTGACTGAGAAGAAAAAAAATTAACAAATTTCAGCCCCACAGTTCATTGTAAGGTCTAAGAGGACCCAGTCTGACTTCCCACTAGGCAAGGTCCAGAGATCAGAAGGCAAAATGGAAAACAACAGTGCCTGCTCCAGTAGAGAAATGCCCTATGTTATTTTGGCTTTAATTTCTCTAGCTAGGCAAAAAAGAAGTGGGCTGTTTTCTTCAAGAGAAATAAAATGGGTTTCCAGAAGTTGAATCCTTGAATTCTTTCCAAAGCAGTGAAAATTATTTTCTGTAGGATTAGAAGATCTTAAAATTAATGTCATCCTAGAATAGCCCTGCCCTCTTCAAAATGAACCTAATTAGTTCTTCAGTAAATGAACACAGGTAGCTTTCTGTTGGAACTCAAAATGTCCCTCAGACATTTTTGGATGTTCCAGGCTCAGGTCAGAAGCATTTGAGACCCTGGCAGGCAGCTGGAAACAGCTGTGATTTTGGATTTGAACCATGGAACAATTTACCTACCTTGCAGGAAGAACAAGAAGTCACAAAAGCTTAGATATTATGGTAGAAGTAGTCACAAAGTAAAGGGAAGTATTTTTGAGTGCTGTACAGGGGGGTTTTTGGTTTTGTACGTGGGGGTCAGAAATTTTAAGATGGAGGGATTTGGGCCTGCCCTGTTCTCCCTCTTTCTCCTTCCTTACCTCCATGTTCTTGGTGATGTTGGCACTCACAGATTGGTTTAGAGTAGAAAATCACCATTTAATATAGGTAATATGCATGGGGAAAAACTGTAACCATGTAACACGTAGTGTACCATATAAAAGATAGAAAATCACCATTTAATATAGGTAATAGGCATTGGGAAAAACTGTAACCATGTAACACGTAATGTACCATATAAAAGATAGAAAAGCACCATTTAATATAGGTAATAGGCATTGGGGAAAAACTGTAAATATGTAACACGTAATGTCCCATATAAAAAACAGCAGCAGCCCTGGGCGGGGAGAGAAGAAGCAGTCGGGAGTCGGAGAGGATGTCAGGGTGTGTGTGTGCCTCTGCCTGAGCTGTGAGCAAACCACAGCAGCCCGAGAAGAAAATCTTTTAGATAACTTGGAATAAACTGCCTCAAAACCAGACAACAGAAGAAAACTGAGCCTTTTTTGGAAGCTCAGCTTGGAGGAGAGACTTTTCCACCACATGGAGCCACCCCTGACCTGGGGTGAGCTCTGGAAGCTTTCAAGTCATGATATCTTTTCACACTGAGCACTCTCCTCTGATATATGATTGTGCACAACTTGTGTTGCTTTATCCATCAGTGCAACACATGATCCTGCAGCCCAGTACTCCACTGCAGAGCTGCCTCATGCTTTCTGTGCACTTCCATTCTCCCTCCTCGTGTGAAATTCTCTGCCTCTCCCCACCAGCAGCTGCATTTGCCCCTTAGCCCAGCTGCTGGTCTGCAGGAAATCTCTTTTCCAGCAACTTGCTCCCACAGCCCATTCAGCACCTTGAACCTTGGAAAATGAAGTTCCTTGAGAAAACAGGAGACAGTGTCACTATGCTTAAAGGATGCTAATGACTGGTAAGGGACTGACTGCTCCCTGTAATGAAAGGCAATGTGGAACCAGCCTCAGCTTTTGCAGCTCTGCAGGGAAGGGTTGTTGTTTTCCCTCTTTAAATAAATTTTGAGCAGACGACAGGTGAACTCTAACTGCAACTCCCTCTGTAGGTAATAAAGCATCTGATGGAATTTCTGCACATCTGTGAGTGAAGTGATATGGATTAATCAACATATATCATCATCTACATGGAATGTATTAAAGCCTCCCCTGGTCTGCTGTGCAAGTACATCCTCTTGACATTATTTTGATATTCATATCTCAGCCTTTATTTGTTCCTCATCTTTTGGGGTGATGGATGAAGATTAGAAAAAACAAATCTCAGGGAAGAGTTTTCATTTGAAAACTATTTGCTCCAACCTTGCACACTGTATGGCAGGGCTGATAAAACCAGATTAATTTTCTCCATTGGTTTTCATTCAGGGGATGGTAGGAAAAACTGGCTGGTCATTTCTTGACATTTTCCATCTCCACACCTCCAATTGGAAAACAGGTAAAAGTGACATTTCTTTTCAGAGAAAAGGTTTGATTTACCATAAAAATCTCCAATAAGAGCATTGCAATTAGTAGAAAGTTCCTTTTTACTTACAGTGGGAATTTGGAAAAATGTTACTGCAAGTTAATTTTGCTAATGTGAAAATGAGATCCTCTGAAATGGTATAAATTTACAAAACAGTGCCTTCCAAACTTCATTGGGGTGGGAAATTCAGCAAACATCAGGTTGTGGTTTGTAAATTTGAAAAGATATAGTTTTTAATCCAGTAGAATACATTTAAATAAAAACTTATCAAAGATCACAGAACTATAGAGGAAATATCAATAGAGAAATATTGATCTTTCCAGTTTCCCTATGTTTAATCAAATTATGTCTCAACACAGACATAATTTGATTAAACATAGGGATACTGGAAATATCAATGTTGATTTATGCATTACTCTTTAAAATTTTGGCTTTAACAGCATCTCCCACTGAGTCTTGAGACAGTCTTGCAAGTTTTGGAGGACTAGCTTCAAAGAATAGCAGCCTGTTCTTTGATGTCACATGGGCTTTTCTGTCTCAGACTGATTTCAGCCAACTTTCTCTAAAATTCAGTTTTGTCAAAAAAAACTAGCCAAACTGAAACACTCAATTTAAACAATGGTATAATAGTAAGTCTTCAAATTTCAGTCTAAATTTATCCAGAGCCAGTTTTCACATGATTTATTGTTTTCTCATCAACACAATTGTCCAGCTCAAATAGCTATGTCTTGTATTTGTAGTTCCTCCTAGATGAATCTTCTGCACCTTAAAACTACTTTTCAGCCAACCTGGCTAAACAAATGGGCCTATTTATCAACTTATCCTCCAAAATGTTCCCAATTATGAACGTGGTTCAAATGCCAGATCAAATCTTTCTAAATAAACCTCCTCATCAATCTTTGTGAGTAAACATCTGTCACACACCTAAGTAAACTGAAGGGAAAAGGAGATTTGTGGCCAGACAGGTCCTTGCTGTTCTCAATTTCTCTTCCTTGGTTCATCCCTCTGGTTTCCTGCAGCTTGGCATTGGCATGAAACACGCTTGTAGCAGCCACCTCTGCATTTGGGAAGGTTTGCTAATGCCCTTTTTATGGCTGCACGAGGACACAAAGTCACAAGGGAGGTGTTTTGAGACAGAAAAGTCAAATGCCACCAGCAGCAGGACACGCTGGATAACGAGGATGCCCAAGTGAGAAGAATGCCCAAACCTAGCCATGATTAGAGCAACTCAAAGAGCTGGTGAAGGTGTTTAGCCCTGTCACAGAGCAGCAGCCAAGCCCTAACAGAGAGCTCAGAGTTTAATTTCTGCAGGTATTGCACTGCACCAAGGGCTGCAGGTACCAGAGCAGGTGGTGCTACCAGTGCTGGAGAGAAGCCACTGGATGCAGCAAACTGATCTTTGACATGACAAGCTCTTACACAACTCCCTCAGCCACTTCTCACATGTACTTTCCTGCTAAAATCAATGGCACAATGAGGAAGGACTTGCCTTGTGGTAGGATTGTGGTTCACTGGTATCATCTGAGAGAGAAGAAGAAAGGAAGGGGCATTAAAGCATCTTAAAGGCCACCAAAAACCTGCAGCTCCACCTCAGCAGCTTGCTTCCTTTACACTGGCAATTCACATTTCTACCACTTGTCAGCTACAGAATGAAACAGGGCATCTTTAGCAGCAACAATGTACCCTAATTAGAATTTTAAAAGAAATTACTTGCTTAAGAGCTCACTCAACACTATTAGGAAGACACATTACTTTTTGTTATAGAATAGGAGTGTTTTGGTAGTGACAGCCTCTTTTGACTAAATTTCTCTCTGCATCCTGACAGTGTAATGTTGATTTAGCACTTTGCCTGTCAGTTATCTTAGCATGATAATTCTGTCTTCCAGCTGGGGAATAAAGCTTTAATAAAAATATTTATGGAACATAGATTTTTCTTAATGATGCCTAACTTGGGCAGGCTCAACTTACAATAGCTAGACAAAATGCCACCCAAAACAATTACAATCAATTCTTTTCAATCTATCAGCAGTTACACTTGAAGCATTAACAAATGCCAAATTGGGAGCACTTAGAGCAAAGTCAGTGAAATTAAACCAGTATCAGGGAAAAAATGTACTAATCAGCAATCTGAAAGGACTATTCTGCAACTGCTTGGACATCTGCACCCTTAATGCCTTATGCTGCTTTGGTTGGGTCTTTTTGAATCAAATGCTCAAAAAGTCACTGCTTGGCAGTTCCCAGAAAATGACATTTAAAAGTGTGGTCAGGGGAAATAAAGTGAAATACAACAGACAAGGCTCAGCAGAAAAGCCCATTCATCTTTCACAAATGAGCAGGTGGAGGAAGCAGGGCAGACTTACAGCACAGAGAAAGGAGGAACCAACTGAGCAAACCAAGAACATATGGTCCAGAGTTGCCACTGCACCATCTGCCTCCATTTGTGATGGAAATGCCAGAGATGGGAGTAAATCCATCTTTTGAGCAGTGGCTGGGCAGCCCCTCATTCCACAGGGAATGCAGCTCCCTGAAACAAGACATTCCAGGAAGAACTATTCTTGTTTACTTATGAAAAGCTTATGTTTTAACTTTTGGCTGCTCTTAAGACTTTCTATCTTGCTTCCATCCAAATTGTGCATCTCACAAAACATAACTGGCAGCCCTAAAATCATGAATAGTTGCTGGAACAACTGAAGTAATCTTTGTAGTTGGTTGAAAGTCATCTGAGACTTTTTACAATATTCACAGAAAGGTCGACTAAACAAACCCAAAACAAACTAAAAATCAGTTTCATCAGCAGTAACATATTTACAACTTAAATGTTTTTATTTATCCAGGAACCAGTGAAGAAAATCAGTGAAAAGGATGAAATGAAGGCTGTTCCCCCAGGGCTGAGGCTATTTTAGAGGTAGATTATCCAACTTTCTCCATAGCAGAAACTAAAGATGATAGCCAAGTGTGATACCACAATCCTGTTTTGCAAAGTGGAAATACTCATCAAAAAACTTTTGAAAAAGAACAGCATTTTCCTGGCAGCTAATCAAGCAAGAACTACTGTTTTTCTCTAGGAATGACCAATTCATTGTTTCAATGTCAGCTTTTATTTGGGGAATAACCACAGTACATCAATGAAGATGTGCAGGCATGCAAACTATTCTTTCTGACAACTGTCATCTTCAATTACTGTTTTCCTGCCTACCTCAGTCTTCTTGTCTTAACCTGTTGTATTGAATTCCAAAATCCCCCTTGGGACCCTGCCATCATGCAATAGTTCCTGGCAAAAAGGGATTCCAGCCTGTCTCAATTAGATCTGTGACTTGATGCAGTCATTACACAATTGCACAGGAGCAGCTGGAAAGAGTGAAAGTAGTATAAAACACACATGCACAAGTGCAGCCCAGAGACACATTTCTGTGCATTTGTAAGCTGTATTCCTGTAAATTAAAAATTATGTTTAAAATTACTCCTGAGTTTTTAGCCAGCAAGCAAATTCAGCACAATCTCACCCAGAGATATTAAAAGAGGCAGCAGTGGTTCCACTGGTGGAAACCAAATGAGGGCTAAGTTTTGATACAATAGGAGCACACATGGACTAGAAGCAGAGACCAGGCAGCTACTATAGCACTGAACTAACCTCAAATTCCTGTGAAAAACCCACTGGGAATGAAACAACATTAATCCATTTTCAAGTGCTTGGAAATCAATCAATAGATTTGTACTATTGGCAAGGCTCAGCCCACACCTTCTGAAAGAGCTGCTGATCTGCTTTGGAGAATAGCAGCTTTGTCTTTTCAGGAGAAAATTTTGTTTAGCTGCAAGTCCAAGGAATTCCCTCTGAGAAAAGAGATCAGCTTGATCTTCAGCCAGATGTCTGCCATTAAAAGACAAACAGGCACTTCCTCTCTATGGAGGTCATTGGTACACCCAGAGGCTCAGAAGGGTTTCCACAGCAAGGCAGCTCAGTTTTAGTTCTTCAGGTGATGCAATTCTTGTGCTTCTTGCAGTGTAACCTTGAGGAGTCAGAGCACTTTTGTTGGAAGAATTTTAATACCCTTAAGTATTATTATTATTATATAATAATTATTCCAAATACGAGCCTGCAAGCTGCTGTATAAACATCCCCCAAAGCCAGTGGGACAATATGTGATATACTAAGTTGTCTTGAATCCCAGAACACAGGAAAATGCAAGAACTTTTAAGCAGCATTTAATTATCTTTCCTTCACACCTAAATTGCCTATTCTGTTTGAGAACAGATTGCTACTTTCCCAGTTTCTTCACAATAAATCTTCATTACAATCTGATCAATGCATGACCCTTGTCCCCTTGCAATCAACTTTGCCAATAGTTCCAGATGTATGATCAATACCTGTATTTAAGCCTTTCCCACTTTGATGTAAGTTACATTTGTAGCACACCTATTCACTCATGTTTACAGTACAATAAACAAGTTACTGATGTAAACTTCACACACATCCTTCCCTACAGGATCTCATTTTTCCCTGGGAAAGGTGATGGCTTTATAACTGAGGAATTCTTGAGAATATTATTGTCTTCACAACCATCAAAACAAGTAGATTCCATGAAAATATAGCTCCGTATGATTTTATTTAAAAATTAAATAAGAAAATCAGGAAAATTGTGAGACTGTACAGTAATTAAAGTAATGAAAAGCTTTCATATTCTTATTTGTTACTTTCCTAGCTTGCCTTGGTCACTAGGAAGTTGTAGTTACACTGCTTTGAGTGGCAGCTTCCAGTACTCATTTATTTATACACTGTGCACTGACACACTCACAGGTGTGATACTCTCTGCCTCTACCAGCTGCCTTTTTTTGACTCAATAAACCCCACCATAAATGGACCTATTCTGTCTTAGTTAAGGCAAATCTCCTGCCTTACGGTTATCACAGGCAGCAACGTTTAATTACCCACCTGAATTGATTCATTTTCATTTAGACCTACTGCACCTCCAGCATGCTGTGACTGATGTGGTCTAGGAAGTAATTTGCTCTAAAGAAGAGAAAGAGTCCTTGGCTTTTGTAAGGCAGTTATCACCATCAGGTGCTTTCACTGAAATCACAGGGCAAACTGCTCATTACAACTGCAATTCATACCGAGCCTAATTTCCAACATGATGTAAATTCAATGTATCATGTTGGACTGTAGAAGAATACATTTGCCTGCCTGGTTTCAAGGTTCATCTTCGTTAGGACTTAAGCTCCACAATAAATCAGCTCTACTAAAAAAAGGTTCTGGTAGCAGCAGGTTTCCAGTCTTTGTTTCAAATCATCCCTACCTGTAATTAATGCTTCATCATTGTCCTTGAGGGAGAGCATCTGTTTTCACAGATCATGCTAATGCTTGGTTAAATACAACCGTCTTTACTGTTCCCCAAAACATATTTGTCAGATCTTAAAAACAGATTGTATCAGCTTTTTCAGGAGGTTTTTACAACTGCTTTCCTAGACACTTTATCATTCCCTTTGCAGTCTCAAGCAGTGATTTTTTCTTTTCATTAACTGACAAGGAATTCCATCCTCCTTCCACTGCCTGGAGTCAGAGCTGCAGTACAGACCAATATCATTATTATGTTATCATTATTCTCAATTACAGTAAGCCACAGTCACAAACAGTGCAGGATATGACCATTAGCAGCTATTAGTCCTGGGGAACATAAAGGGTGAAGATAATTAGTAAAGGGATACCAAAACTCACAGCAAACACACATTCCTAACACACATTCCTCAGTGTAAATATTTCAAGCTCATTCTGTCCTTGGAGAGACCTCTGCCTGCAGACACAATGCAGAAAAGGCAGTAACTCCAACCACACTTTGCTTAACTCCTTCTATCCCTTACCAGCCCAGCTCAGCAGCAGAGACAAAACTCATGGTCAGGGATCACATGTGATAAGAGATCTCAGTGCCTTTCTTTTTTTTTTTTTGTAGTTGTGTCTACTGCTTCACCACAAAGCACAAAAGACACACCATGGTCTAACAGGGCAACTCTATGCAACAACAGCAAAAAACAGATTATTTTCCCACTGCTGTGTGGGAAAACAGCAGCTGGGACACTCCAAGCTTATGGCACATGGCTGAGCTCTCATGAGCCTGAGGTAGGAGCACAAATGCAGGGCAGGCTCTGACACCCTCTGCAGGAACAGCTGCCTGGGCTTCAGTGGCTCACACCACCTTTCTGCTTTCCCCATACTGCAGGCAGAATGGGGATAAACAACAGGGATGTAACAGCTGTGGGGATGCAACTCCTGCATCCAGCCTAAGCCTGTGCAATGCTGTGAACACATCATAAAAATCTCATTCATTAACACAAATTGCAAGTATTTGCTTGGCCCACTGTAGGTAGAATAAGGCTGGCTCAGAATTTCATTCCTCTAATGGTTAAGAACCACTGTTTTGTTGTACATTACTAAGAGAAGCACTGGGACTGTTACAGATCTGCTGAAATAAAAGAAGATATTTAACAGCCAATGTCCCATGTTTCTGGGAGATGCTTAACACTCACTTCCCATCATTTCACTCTACAAGCTGTGGTACTTTGAAGTAAGGTCACAGCACCAGCGCCTTCAGAAAACTCCCAGCTTAGACAGATCATAAGAATGCAATATGCTTGAGATGTTTTAGTCTCACATAGGATTAAAAAGAGCATAGACTCCAGGAACTGTTAGTTAGGGCATTGGGGTTGAGCCAACACAAATCCATTGTCAAGACAGAAATTATGTTCTAACTGCAAAGTGAAAGAGGATAATTCTAATGATCAAAGATTACAAAGGCAACAGTCTTAGAATCAAATAATCGTCTTGCCAGCAGAACCATTTTATGGAAAGTATAGCTCATGATAGAGTTTGATAAATAGCACCTCATTAGCAGAGACTCAAGGAGCCAGAGGTTAGTGGGAGTTAGAGTCCAGCCAGATTTGTAACATCGTTTTCAAATTAAACCATTCATTTAAAAAAGCCAGGCAAGGTAAAAGCTGAGTTCTACAGTTCCTGTACATTTGTTACCCTAATCAGGTACCAGCCATCATTTTCTCCCCAGTATACTGCAAAAAGAATGATTTTCCCATTCCCCCTTTTACATTGGTACAATTGCCTGGTGTTTTCAGGTAAAAGCTTTAATTGTCAGTACGTGGCAAGTGTAACAATGGGCGAATTTGCACATCTGATGTTCCTCAAACAGGAAGAAGGCCTCCCAATCCAATTAGCTGCCTTTATGGTAGCTTTAATTTCTAACCTTGGGTAAAGCTCTTTCATGTAAACCACTTTGTGCTCTGATCTCCCAATGTGCCTGGCATTTATTTGTCACTGCCAAAAAAAAATATAATACCATAAATATATTTTAACTCTGAAAGTTAAAAAGTAAGAGTATTACAAATGCAGCTGATAACAGCATTCACAATCCCATTCCAAGCTTCTATTGGATTAGCCATTGTACAGAAAAGAATAATTGAGCAATCATATGACAGGGATTTCTGTTAGGGGAGAGTCTGTTATGAATTCAGACACCCAAAAAAGAGCAGGAGTGAGCTAAGAAGATTCTGAGTCATCCCAGTAAGAAAGCAAAATAAGCACCAAGTGATCTCCCACCAGTGGTCCAGCTCCAGCAGACAGAAAGACAAGTTCATGCTCTGGAGCCTCAAACTTTTGTCCAACCCATTGAGCAGAAAGTGACAGCATTTAACTGTAAGAGCATAGAGGAAGGAGAAAATTAAGCTGTTGTCTCCTTCTAACAATGACATTCAATTGATTATTACTTCAGAAATTGTGAAGGCAATTTCTGTTTAATTCTTTCAGAAATTCCCATCTGGCTCTGAGTTACACCTGCAGGTGAACTCGTCTGAAACCTCTGAGGCAGAGAAAAGAGACTGCACAGACACCAGATCCTGGAGCTACAAAGCTCCTCAGTTTTTTCCTGAAAGGCTTCACATGACAAGGATCATATTCAGCACTCACACATCAAAGACTGCCCCAGCACCAGGCACAAGTTTTAAAGCTTACTGCAGCACATAAATACCACCTACCTCCCATCCTGGCATCTTAACTTTGTCTTGAGGCTTTGAATCCACTCAGGAGTTTCCTCTTACTTTGATTCAAACAAAGCAGTAAGGGCATATGTACTTTGCTACATGAAATAATCCTTAGCCTTTTATCAAATTAGGCTTGTTTTATTGTAAGACTCAGTGATCCTTAAAGAATGAATAAGCTTTTTTCCTCCCCTCATAGACAGATGATACATCAGGTTAATATTTGGTGCAGAATTTGGTCCTAAAGCAACGAATTGCAAAAGCTATCAAATAAAAAATAAAATAAACAAAATAAAAGACCAGGCAAAAAAAATTATAAGGGAAAACAAAATGCTCATAGCCCTTATGAACTCACCAGTACAAGTTCCCATGTAATAGAAGGATAATTCAGTCCTCTGCACAGCTGACAAGAGTTGCCTCAAAAGCAGTCAGCAACTCTCAATGTTTTTTATTCCTGGAAGTTCTTCCTATTAAAGTATTTTACTTGTAAAATAAAAAACTTGTAAACAAAGTCAAGAGCACTCTTACATACAACAAGAAAAGAACAAAAATAATTTCCCTTTCTCTATAATTTCAGAAGACTTCTCTAAGCTCTTAACAGACTTGAAAAACAGAGCAGCTCAACCACAATCCTTTTGTATTGCTAAAGGCACCTGTTTACCAAACGCTAATTGAGGTTAATCAGACATCAGTAAGGAGAGGAGGCATTTTCACCTTTTCAGATCAAAATCCCCAGCAGCTCTGGCTTGTCCAATTACCCTGCTCTAACTAGAGAAGAAGCTGCCTGTCACTGCCTTGCTGACCATTTCAATTCGTGGCACAGAGTTGGCAGCCTGTAGTTTTTGACTTGTCTGTTGCAGTTACAGAATTATCTGTGTACAGTTTCTCTAGCAAATTCCTCCTGGTTAGTATTTTATGAGTAAAACAAACATATTTTTGAAGTAGCACATAATTTTACTAAAATATTCAGTTAAATCAAATGTAATTTTTCTAATTAAAATGCTTTTTTAGTGAGGATAATTCCTCTTTGTAGGCAAGTCCTTCTTTTTAACCATGAAAGGGAGTTCTTAACAGTGTGTATGCTCTCATAAATATTCTTATATTCCTTCTCAGATATTTAGCAGCATTCTTGTTCACACTTCATTTGTTTGCACTTTATCAAAACTGCAGTGGAAGCTGGCCTGCTGCTATGATCCATATCCTTCCTGGTCTTTCTCGTCTGATAAAACATTAAATAATATTAAAAAAGAAGAGAAAACAAAAGGAAGGTTTCGTTTTATGAAGCCATCCAAACTTTAAATTTTCAATTTTCACAAATAAAAAGACATCCAATTCTGGAATAAATAAATATTAGCTCATTATTATAAAGATAAATTAACTGTAAGTGAATAATGTTGATATCATGTGTGCCTGATTTGCAATAATTTACTCATTGAAGAACTGTAAGCCAGACAATTTGCATTAGCATGGTTAAGTACCTTAATTCAATTATGGAATTACTATTGGGTGATTAAAGACTGAGAACAAATAACAAATAAGTCTGAGTTCATTTTATTTATCTACTAGCTGCTAACTACATGACTTAGCAAGCAGTTTAATTAAACTTGTCCCTATGGGAATTTATCTGGTATTGCTAAAAGTAAATATGTACAGGAATTCACCAAGGAATGACCTTTCCTTCCTAGGAATGGTTTGGGATTGGGAAGCAAGAACTTGTCTTTTTTTCAAAACCATTGGGACAAAAATCTTTCATGAACTTCAGGTTATAAAACCAAGAAGAAATATCCCCACACTCTCACTTGGGACTTCTATAAATAAATCCCTACAAAACTGGATGGAACATAGAAGAAAATAAAAATTGAACCATAAATCTGTGGCTGGCTTCTCACTCAACATGGATTTACAAAGGAAGAACAAATGCCTTGCTCGTGTGCAAGGATTTAGATCAAAGTGAAAAGTCTTTGCTATCTGTTGGGAACCTGGCTTAGTTAATAGGTATTTAGTGAGGTTGCAGGTTCCTCTTCTGGAAAAAGAGGATTTCCTTGCAGTTAGACACCCAGCTTCATGAACAAGCAACTCATGCTCCTTTGGGCTCCTCCTGGGCCCTTAACACTCCCTGGCTGTGCTCACTCTTGGAGAAATGAAAACTGGAAGTTGCTGTATTCTACAAAGAGGCCAAATTGTAAAAATCTCTTTATTTAATATACTCATCCTCTCATTTGTCCCTTTGGCACTCCAAGGTGATTGTTAATGAAAGTCACAATTCTGCAAAGTATTATTCAATCTGCTTAATGGGCAGCAATTTGCATTGAATGTGTGTGTGTGGTGTGAACACTCACATAAATCCTCCAACACCAGCAAGTTATTGTTCAAGTCTTGGATTACAGTTGTGCTTTTTGGCATGCTGAAGACCACTTGGTAATGGCTGGGAAGCTGGAGTGTTTTGATCACTAATTATAACTCTGTCATAATGGCATTACCGGGTTATTGACTTCTCTCTCACCCCATCTCTTTAAATGAGTCTGTCATTACAGCCCTGATAGATTTTAACAATTTTTTGGGGCATCTGCCTTTCTATAAATGCTCTGTACAGCACAGGCTATGATGGGCCTGACTCCTCTAGTCACACAACAGACCAAAAAATAAAAAGCCCAGAATTTTAATATCAGTAATCATTAGCATACAGTTGTATCCCAAGGATAAAATATGGTCCAATGTATATGTGCATTCAAACCTGGCATTCACAGTATTTTCCATTAAAAGATGTTGGCAATTTAAATATTTCTGGTCATTTGCTCTTATTGTACCAATCACATTTCTAATTTTTCCCAGGCTCTTCCAAGAAAATGATTTAACACACAGTGCAGATCTTCCATGTAAAAAAGACCAGAATTTTTTAATTACAGTAGTTTCAAAGGATCTAATAGCAATAAGGTTCCCATAAATGTGCAGAATCTAACAAGCTTCATAGCACTTTGCAAGGAGAAGCAATCATTCAGCAGAAATGTTAGAATGCCCTTTATTCCCTTTCTCTATTTCCCAGCAAGTATCCCAGGAGAATCATGAGGTTTAAATTTGCTCAGGCATGAAGGGATTGTGCTCCCCTTGAGCCCTTGTATTATGATAATGCATACATAAAGGTAAGTTTTATTAATTGGAGATCTATCCACAGGGGTTACTGCAACAAAGGAGGCAGGGGAAAGAGAACAGAATGGAAGAAGGAATGACCCTACTGTGCAATGATTCCAAGATCCAAAATTCAATCCTGATACACTCCCCTTTGAGCCTGCACCTCTTTACTTGTGCACTGATTTAATGTGAACTGTTCCAGGCAGCACTAACTTTTTACAACTCACTCCAATTTATCATCTTAAAAAAAAAAAAAATCAATACTCCAAACTCACCTTTCTACTTATCTTAAGAATTGCTCCCAGGCAAGATTGGAATTCATTACTGTAGCCTTTGCATAAAAGTACTGTGAGTTCATGCTCTGTGCCTCCCTAACAGCTCTCTCTGCCTTCTTAACACCAGGAGCACAGATGTGATAGATTTCTCAGTATTTTCCTCATTGCTGTCAAATTACATTATATTTCACTCTTTCTTATTTGTGTCATATCTGTGACTCCTCTCATTATTACTTTCTTCTTATTTCTTTCCACATTTTAATAGCTGAGGGATACCAGGAAGTTTTGGTGGTGCCAGACTCCTTCTCCCATGCACAAACATGAGTAACCTGTTGCAGATTTTTCCCCCCATCCCCAAAGACTGAGCTGTAGGGGTGAGCTTCTGCACTTTGGGAAACAAAAGCCTCCATGACAAATGCCTTCTTGCTTTCCTATCAGCTAACCAGGCTTTAGAGGGAAGGAAGAAAATAAAACATGGTGTCAAAGCTGCTCTCCTGCTCCATCACTCAGCGGCTCCAAGAGCCAACAAACTTGTGCTGTGAAGAGAATCTGTGAGCTCTGATTTGGTAGTGGGAATGTCATTGTGAAAATGCTCCATATTCACCAGAGTAAATTAAAAAGGCACCTGCATCCAGCAGATTGCCCCAATTATGCTCTCATAGATTTTTAGTGGTTTCAAGTGAGAACCCCTCAGGGCAGAGGCTGGTCCAAAGACAATAAATACTACAAAGAGCTCTGTCATGTATCAGTGCACTTGAAGAGGGGACAGGAAACAACTGGCATAGGTTGAGGGCATACAAATAAGCCTTCAGACATATTTGGACAAGAGATGTTCTTTAGGTAGCAGAAGACATTGTACTTTAGGGGAAATAAGCAGGTTTTAAAATTTTTAATAGCTAAATTCAGTGTTATGTTGAGAAATCACATCAATAACAAAATTCCTTCTAAATCAAGAATACTTGTGTCAGATTTTAGCTTGGTATGAAAAGCTAAAGTGTGGCATTCAGGCAAAGCTGAAAGAAAATTTGTTTCCAGTTTTAGCCACCAAACATACAAACCCCCATTATTTGCTTGGATCTTCTACAGAAGTCAAGATATCAAATATTCTACAAAGATCTCTTTATACCTTATTTCATATCAGTTCAATGGAACAGCAAATAGTATGATCAATAAAACCGAATGCTTTAAAGTGTCTGCAGCTTTTTGGGTTGTTGCTTCTGTCTGTGATGCTTAAGCAGAGTCTTTTCACAGTTAAAAATTAAAACACTTGAGGGGCTCTTTCCTCTGTTTTCTGCTGGAGACTCATTCTCTTTTGAGCTAAAGGGCACAAGCAGCATGCAGCTAAAATAAACTTTGTAGGATCTTATAGCTGACAGCTGCAGTTTTTAAGATGAGGTTTGACAGGCATTTGGAAAGGCATACAATGACTTGAGGAAATTCAAGCAGAATCAAAGAAGGCACGAAATGGGCCTCGCTCTTCCATCCTGCTCTGTGGCTGGCCCATATGTTCTGGGTATTCCCAAAGCTGGCTCTCAGCAGAGGATGCCCTGAACAGCCAGCAATGTTTGTGCATCAAGCTACAGCAAAGGCAGCTGGGCACTTTTCAGATCCCTGCTTTGCAGGAATTGAGCAGGCTTTGTCCCCTCCCTCCATTATGTTCTTAGGGCATTCTGTGCCTTGGAAATAAACTCCATGTTGTACAGCATATGAGGGCTGGGAAATAAATCTGACAGCACCAAGTAGAGCTTGAATCAGGGATGTCTGTCTCATTCCACTATCAGCCTGGCAAAGATGTTGTTTTTCATATCATGCTCCCACACATTTGTCTCAATGGCATCTGAGCATCCTTGTCTCCTCTGCATTCACCTGTGCACAAAGCAAAGTATTTAACCTCATGTCTCCATTTAGCAACACCCTGACAATCCAGCTGGAATGGAATCATCACAAGTTTTCATTGAGCCCTCCCACACCTGCCACACATCAGAAAAATAATAACTTATTAACAAAGGCCTTGCATAATTGTTATCTCCTCAGGTAACTCCAACCCCACTGGCCCTCTGAGTTACCTCAGTGCTCCAGCAGAAAACAATAAGCAACATTCCATTTCTTAACCTGGCAAGTAAGGACAAATTGACTTAGAAAGTTTAATTACTTACAAAAACCCCCCAAAAACGTATGGCATTGGTTGCCACGGCAACACATTCTCATTAGGTGGCTCAGAAATGGCAGTACTGAAGAAACAGACTGTAACTGCTAGTCCCACAATAAAATATGATTATTAACTGTAAATGCTTTTTTTCCTGTTTAGAACTGCAAATGCAACAGCCAGGGATTGCTTTTGCAGGTAGTGCTACAGAAATTTGTGTGCCTATAGCCCTGTGAGCTGCTGCTGAGGCACTGGGAAAGAACAAACTCTGTTTGTGTAGCATATGACAAAAAGGATGGGTGGGTTTGGAGAATTGGGAACAGCTCACCATAGTACAAAGTTTGATTATGCAGAAAAATATTCATATGAATGTCTTGGTCTTAGTCTTTCCTTAAATCTTGCTTAAAACATCCGGGGACTGCCAATGCTTTAGGGAGAAAAGTAGTAAAGCAAACCAATGAATAGGGAGCCTGGAGCACAGATTGTTGCCAAAGGGGAAGGCAAGGTCCAATCTTCTGCTCTCATGAATGTGGAATCCTCACTTCCTTCCCCAAGTTTTCCTCATTTTCTGGCTCTTCACACTCTTTCTGTCATTTTCTCTCAGGATTAAAGCTTAGGTTAAAAAATGTATCCTGGAATAATCATCTTGGGAACCACTGACAAAGTGATGCACTGTCTTAACATAAGCACTTCCTTTTTGTTTAAATATTTTATCATTTAATTATTAATACAATTTTTTAGAGTAGAAAAACCCTACAGTTCTTCTTGCACCATCTCAGCTCTGCCCTTTAATAAACTTGATAGGTATACATGAAACATAACTCAATTCTCAATTTTCCCTTTTCTACTCTTCTTTCCTTTTCATCCCCCCTCCCTGTCTCTCAGTACCCAGCTGGTATATTTTTGCTGGCTCAAATTTGGTTTTATTTCATGCTACCTAACCCTTGTTTATTCCAGAATATTTAATTTTGAGGGAACTTTCCAGGTCATAATAACCAAGGTGAGCAATGAGTTCTTTAATAGCATATGTGCTACTTTTTCTTATAACATTTGCAAAAGAAAACCAAGAATAAATCTGAGCTGCAAAAACCAAAAAACCAAAACAGAGGTTCTCTCAGTAAATATATATTGTGCAAAACAGTTTCAGAAGGAAAGAAATATTTATGTGAAGTGAAATAAAAGATAATTTTAACCTTCTAAATTATGTATGCGTTACATGGCATAACAAGGAAGCAGAATTTTCTTCCTTAGTCTTGATAAGATAAAAAGATACAAACTAACCCAAGTTTTATATTACCATCCTCTCTTTTAGCTAACATTTCCCAAAATGACATTTTGCTGTTAAAAATTCATCTAGTAATGCTGAAACCTTGCCCTTATCAAACAACACATTGGGATTTAACACAGCTGAAAGATTTTTCCCTTGCTGTTATCCCTGGATATTTGTATTGTAATAACCAAATGAAAGAACATATGTATAATGAATATATGGCACAAGCTTCCCCCCAGCCTCCAAAAGTGCAAAACACAGCACTTTATGAGGCTTTTTTTTTAGCTTCTACATTCCAAAGTCTTGAAATTCACAAATTATATGCATTTCCCCCACTTTATTATTGACATACACCAGGAAAAATTTGTAGGAAAAGGTTATGGAGTAGTTTTCCACAGGACTTAGTAATTTGAGCCTGTCATAAACAACGTGATGGGTGGATTGAAATTTCTAGAACCCAGCATGTAGCTTCTGCAGCACAGAGCAGCTGCAATTCATGCTTGGCTTGTGCCAGCTGCTGCTCCTCATGAGGGGCTGCAGTCACTGCTGCACCAAATCAGCACCTCCAAGCAGCCAACCTGCACCAGTGGGGAAAGGCTCCCAAGATTTCTGTATTGTTAACATTCAGCTACAATGAGCATAAAGAAAGATTGATGCACCAACTACATTTTGGGCTGATTTGATAGGAATAAATAATCTCTTATCAGCTGGACCAGTGCCAGCAGACCACAGCAAAGCACAGTACCACCTGCCCACGACTCCTCAGCAGCTTCCCATTAACTAATACCTATTTAAATGCTCTTTAACACATTTTAAATGTTTTTTAAACAGCTTTTTAATTTCATTTAGGTTAGTTAAGTAGGGTTTGATAATTGTTGTCTGTCCTGGGGAAAGAGCAGGTGCCAGGTGTGGTGTGGTGCTGTCACACTGCTCCTCACCTCTGTTGTTCTGTTGGGCTGACCAGTGCTAGATCACAGTGACAAACAGACCATGCCTGACATTTATCTCCTGGAAATCAATATGGTTTTAAGATCCTATCCAGAACAGCATAATAACATGCAGAGCAACTCAGGAGATGGAAAGGATGAAAGGAAAATAAGTGGGGTCACAGCTGGGTATTGGAGCTGGGCCACCCAGAGGTCAATCAGGTCCCTTGCCCAAAGGAGTCCATGAGTCAAAATTTACAAGCAGAGTTCAAACACAATGAAGAAAGCAATGGAACTGTGGGATGGGGGTTTCAGCAGAAACCTGTCAGGACCCTATTTCTTTTCAGCTGTTAATGCTTTGAGGTGTGGAAATAATTGAGAAATTTTATGTCATATTGTTTAAATATAAAATCTGGATTGCTCATAACAATTTGTAAAATTACAGAGCAGAAGAAAACAATATTTGTTTTAAGATTGAACAGATGGAAGGAAAAAAACTCCCTAAATTTTATCGTATTGATTTTGCTTATTGAGATCATCAAGATCCTTTATCTTTTTCTAAAGGAAATAAAACCACTATTTGCAGCTGAGTACTGGGGTTTGGAAAGGACAAGTTTTGCTTTTGTTCTGTCAATATATTTCTGAGAAGCTCTAAGAGAGTCTGCCTGTAGGTGATGATTTTGCAAGCAAACAAAATAAACATTTCCAAGTGTCTTTCAAAAGCTGACCTGGAATCCTAATGGTAAGTACACATTCAAGGTATAAAGTTATCCTCCATATAAATGGCTCTGAAATATTCTCCACTATCAATTTTGAAAAAAAAAATCTCAACAGCGTATATAACAGCAACATGATATTTCCTGTGGAAGGCATTACTCTCCTATTTGTCATCCAGCATTCAGAAGAAACCTCACTGGGTTTTGCTTTATATGAAGACTAGGAAAGAGCTTGTCATGCTAGCACAGTGTGGAAAACACAAATGGATATTGGATTGTTCCTTTAATGCAAAGGATGAGCAGATAGTCATGCAATATTTATCACTGAAGGGCAGAAGGGCAATCGATAATGGTTTCCCATGTGGGCCATTTTTCTCATCACTTTATAGAACAAATCCAGGTCTCCAAACATGTGAAGCATGGAAAAAACTCCCCCCTGCAGTCAAGGCCATTGTTTAGACTCATGTGTTTCTACTGCCCTGACTTGCAGTCTGAACTCTTGCACTGGTTTCTGTTTTGCCCAGCAGGTATCAATTACCCTGAAGCAGAGCCATGTACAAGCTTCTGAATTTCACCAGTAAAAAGGCTTATGTAGAAAAAGATATCAACGCTCAGTGGCTTGGGTTAAAAAAAGAGAAAACCAAACCTGAACATACAAAAATACCCCACCTACACCTTGACTTGCAAGTTGGGAATAGTCAGTCTTTCTTACCTGCATTAATCTCCTTACCTCCTACTTCTCATTCTTTCCCTTCTTCCCTTCCTCCTCAAATCCAGGTAGAGTTATTCTTGGTGCTAACAAAATTCACCAGATTCACCTAATTATTCCAAATATAAAACAGGGGAAGGAAGGTCTAGGAAAAGAGATGAAAACACCTAAACAGGAACAATAAGAAATAATTATCCTTCATATTTTTTTAATGGCTAGGATTCTTAAAGAGCCAGAATTGATTTGTATGGGTTTCATAGCATGCACTGTACTTAAAAAAAAAAATCAAATAAAGAAGTTATCACATAATTTGAATTTATGTCTTAATGATAAGTCATTAAGAAAAATTATTTGACAGCTATAGGAAAGGAGAGATAAATTCAGGCTGCCTGCAGTTCAGCAAACAGTTGTTCTCACCCTCAGAATGTATATTGAACCACACCCCCGAGATTCAGAGTTTAGCAAAATCTCCAGCTTTTCTTAACACATGAAAAATAACATTTGCAAAATGTCATAAGCTCACTTTATATTGCTGTTTTGAGGATTGCAACAATAAAGGTATTTTCTTGAAGTGTCAATTTAATTAGTTTCACAGTTCTTCTCATACCTTCCCCTATTGCCAGCAGCCTTCGTTCTTGAGCAAGCAGTGAACTCCTAGAATGGAAAAACTGTTAATTTTTCTAGTTTTTAAAGAAGCAAGCAAGAAAACTTTAATTTCAAATGCTTAAAAAAAAGCCTGGCATTATTTTTCACTCACGTGCATGAGCCTAATCTGGTTTGATCACAGCTTTAGGAATGTTCAGGTTTGAACATTACATTTTACACCTTGACTCAGAAAAGATCTTCTTGTCACGTTTTCTTTTGTTTGCAAGGTCAAGGTGAGGACATAGCCTGTTTCCCTGTTTAAAATCCTTTCCTGTGATTAAAAGCAACACGACAGAGCAAGGAAATGGAGTGGAAAGAGCAGATACCCAGCCACACATCATTACATTACCCAGCCCTTTCAGGAGGCAGGCAATGACCAGCAGTCACCCCTCCAAAGGGAGCATCCCGAGCTTTGATTCTGCTGCTCCAGAGCCCACGAGACTCCAAAGCCACCCAGCCACTCCTGAGCAAACCCATTGCTCCTTCCTGCAGCTCCAGCACACCCCGGAAAAACCCAGCCTGCAACCTTGCTACAACTGGAATTACCTTTAGCACAGCAAGCTGAAATCATTATTTATTTATTCCCCGGCAGTGTAGATGGATAATTAGCACATAATTTGACGTTTCCTAGGCATGACAGCCTGCTCTGATAGCTGCCCCTAGCCCTGATTAAATCTCGACCTCAGATCTCCCAGCAGCACCTCATATGAAAAAATTCCAGTCTGTCAGAATCAGGTTGCTGTCTCAAAGTTTGAAACCATCATGAATGTTTGGAGAGAGGGAAGAATTTTAGGAACAATTTAATTTTATTTTATTTTATGAAGATTTCTGTCACTAAAGGTTGCTTGGCATTCAAAGAACCTGTAAGAACACGGATCTGACTGGGGAGCCAAAGGGATATTAAACCTGAGACCTTAAAATAGCTTTGGGAACAGAGACATGCACATGGAATTGGAAAGGAAAACAAGTTTATCTGAGTGCTAGAAAAGCTAATTCAGTGCATTAAGTGCATTAAGGCTGCTCTAGCCCACACCCTATGGAGAATACACAGGAGCTGTTATGATCTGTGGACACATTTTGTGCCTCCTGCACTGCAGTGCTCACCTTCCCAAGTGTCCTGGACTGAGCAGAGGCCATTGTCTGGCTCGGTGGTGCTGGTTCTGCCTCCAGGGATGGAGAGGATGGGCAGGATCCTTCAGTTTTCCCAGAAAGCAGCTCAGAGCTCCTCATGGCCACCACAGGGTGTTGGCCACAGCTGACACACATTAATGCTGACCCTTTTTGAGGTGCACGTGGGACTGTTCCTCCAGCCCCTGAGGAAAAGACTTTTATCCCATCCCTCTGAGGCCTGAGGTGGCTGGGAGCTCCTGGCCCTGCTCCAAAAGTGTCCTGGTGGGATCTGTTCCACCTCCATGTCTGCAGGCAGCAGCCATCGGGGAGGACAGCTGCAGCACACCAAGCTGCCCCTGACAGGGACACGCACAGGGACACACAGGGACACACACAGGGACACACAGGGACACACACAGGGACAAAGGGACAGTGGCAGTGTCCCATCTAAGGGCTGTTCCCAGGCAGGACACAGCCCCTCCATAGCAGGAGAGGGCCTCAGCAGCCATTTGCTTGAAGCCTGGTCACTGAGGGCTTGTGCTGTGCCATGTCCCCAAACCTTGGGGTACAGCTCTGTGTGCCCACTGTCCCCTCACCCCAGGGCAGCAGGATGGCAGCTGTGCCTGGGGTGAATAAGGTGACACTTCTGCAGATGGTGGCAGTGCCAGTCTCTGTCTGCAGCGCCCTATTGTAAATGCAGGCAAACCCAATGGGAAGAAATGATGATGTCTGACTTAATTCAGAGGCTGAATTATTTCTTTATTATAACTATGCTAAAATACATTAATATCCTATATAAAAGGAGGATACTATACTACATACTACTTTCTCTGACCCTCTCCCACAACTCGTGACCCTCTCCCTATGGTCCAGCCCCAGGTAGGTTGGATTGGCCATCAGCTCAAACAATCCTCACCAGAATCCAATCAAGCACTCACTCCAGGTAAACAATTCTCCAAACACATTCCACATAGGAAAAACACAGAGCAGAAATATAAATTGTTTTCTTTTTCATTTCTCTCTGTGCACCTCTATGAAAAATCCTGAGAGGAGGAGAAATGTGCTTGCCACAGTGGCCAGATTTGTTCCCTCCTTGGGAGATCAGCAGCTTTTCTCCGTGGGGCTGGAAAGGTCACGGCTCTCTGGAGTCCTCAGGCTGCTCTGCTGTCCCCTTCATCCCTGAGCCACTAAATGCCACTTAGCTCAGCGGCCTCAGGCAGCAAATTAAAACCAGTGGGATAAAATGGACCAGCATCTCAGATGTATGAGTAGGGTTCTGTGCAGATATTTACTTAAGGCTGTTCTGCTCCCATGAAATACCTGAGTTCTTACTGATTTTTTTCTCCGTGCTGCTGCTCCTTTTTTGTTCTTGTTTTTTTACTGATGGTGCTCTGCCTGAGAGCGCAGGAATAAAAGATGGCAGAGCCCAGCCCAGGGGCTGCCTGGGTCCCCAATTTTCTGTGGCTCACCAAGTCAAAATTCCAGCCCTGTGAGCCTTTCTGAGTTCCAGGTGATGAGCATTCCAGGGGAGAGAGAATCTGACCCCCGTTTCATGCTCAAAACAAGGAAGAAAGGCAGTGTCCAGCCACTGCTCATGCCATTAGGCTCCAGGGGAGATTATTACTATTTTTTTGACATTCACAATCTCTTCTGAGTGTATTTGGACATGTCCAGAAGTGGTAGTGGAAGGTAGTTGTGTTATTGATCTGAGATCTCCCAGGTTTCACACAGAGGTCTTTCCTGAGCATCTTCACAGCACAGGAGATGCAGAACAGCTGTTCTCACCTTCTCTGTAACCCAGTCTTGCTCATACGGGGACCAAAGATCTTCCCTTGGGTACATAAGGATTCTGGCAAGTACATTGCCTAAATCCTTCTGTGGATATTGATTTGATAAAGGCACCCTTGACAAAATTGGTTTCTGGAGGCCAGTCCAACACCTCAATCCGTACATGTTGAATAGATGTCACCCCAAACTCCCATCCCAAAATATTACCTCTCAACATCTTAATAAACACACTTTTTTTCTTTTCTTGGACAGACCCTTTATTACATTTCAGGGGCTAGCTTGCAGAGGACAGGTTCATTTGCTAATACATGAATCATTATTGCTTTGAGCCTCTGAGCTAGCATTTTTATGAGCATATTTCAAAATGTATTTGATTGCTGTTAGAAATCATTTCAGTTCACGCTCGACAACCAGGCCAGCCTAAGCCAATATGCTCTGCCTGGCACTGTGGAAGGATGTTGTGAGAATTTAATTACTAACTGAAAGTTACTGTGCATATGGCAAATTTTTAATGTAGTAGGGTTTTGTTTGTTTGGTTTTTTTTTTTTTTTGCCTCCAAGATAAAACCAACCAGTTGTTTAACTCCAGCTTATTAAGATTTTTATCTAGCATTTCTGATAAAATTGTTTCAGATTGTACACCCTACAGAGAACAGCATGCTGCCTTTTCCTGTCCATGAGCTGCTTGCTGGCCATAAATGTCATCCAAGCCAAAGTGAGTCCTCTTTGCCCTTCTGTAAGCCTGATTTGAGCGTTAGAGATTAGATTTACTTCATTGTCTTCATGTGAGAAAGCTTTTGGAAAAACATTTGTTTTATGTGATAAGGTACAACAAAACATCACTAGAACAGAACTTCTTAGTTCTGGCAGCAAGAGATTCACCTTGGGGAATGAGAGGAGGGAGGGAGGGAGGGAGGGAGGGAGGGATGATGGAGGTGTAGACTGTAAAAACACATTTAAAATAGTTTTTACTTGTCATCTCCTTTTCCACTATTATGATGCTGTTGATGCTCTTCTACTGTTTGGCCTCTGTGTGCCATAAGAGCTCTGTAATATATGTCACACTGATATTTACAGACTAAGTGAGTCAGAACCTTATCTTGAATCAGACTTTATCAGCACATTATCAAGAGGAGAAGTAGTTTTTAGAGTGTTATTTATTTTAGAGTGTTTAGAATATTAATATATAGATGATATGTATATATGGCACATTAAACCCACTGGTTTTTATGAAGACCTCAGGCCTGGCACAAATTAACTGATTAGGAGCCTCATTTTTCTAAGCAGCCAGCATTTTTCTATTTAAGCTGAATTTTCAGAGGCTGTATCAAAGAACATTTCTGCGAGACATAATGCTGTGTGCATTTGCCTCAGACTAAATTTATCACCCATGCATTTATCAATGCATTTCAAAGGAAAAGAAAGAAAGACAACCTAAAGGTCCACTGTTTTGACTTGTGCTCAGGCAAAGAACTTAAAAATTTACTTCAAAAACCACTAGAATTGTAAGGTCTTGAATAGGTTTAATAGTTACACAGAGTCATAAAGAGGAAGAAAAGCCTTGTGTCACCCTGGCCTGATGGCTAGAAAAAAGGGTCTCTGATTCAGACTTAAGAAAGATGATTTGGCTCCAGGATCAAAACATGAAGTAGGCCCCTAAGAGATGAAAAGTTCATGACTTTTTTCCAATAAGGCTGAACACAACACAAATCCCTCACTGCCCCTCACTGAAGCTTTGAAATTCCTTTCTTTTCAGAAAAAGAAGGCACAATGCAGTATCCTGGGCCTCAGTATTATGATAGCTTGAGACTGTGAAGAAAAAACATGGCTTTGACATGCTAGGATGTATTCTGAGTAATTGAAACAAAATTTCCAACGGGGTTATCATTCCAAATGTACCTTTTCAAAGAAGGAAAAACATTTTCAAAATACCTGTGCCACTTTACTGAACCCACACTCTGCTCTCAAGAGTGACTCAAAATGACTTGTACCATCTAAAAAGAGAAAAAGTGGAGCAAAAGGTTATTTAGGTCCAGATTCACAAAAACATTTAACTACTTAATTGTGATGAGTTTGGACCTCAACTGATCTGTTGGACTTGCATTTGCATCCTTGATGGAGATTGTAATTTCATAACTCTCCTTTGGTCAGCAAGACCAGAACATCCAGGATCTGCCTAGCCTTGACCTCCTCTGCAGGGTGAGAGTGGCCAGGTCAGCACCTCACTCAGAATCACCCTGAGCAGCCCCAACATCTTGCTAATTGCCATTTTTAATATAAAACAATCAGCTTTGCAATGAAAATAGAAGTTTCGCCAGTTTGAACACTTCACTTTGGTATTTAATTTCCTCCTTTTTGATGATAGGTGGCACCAGCTTCTCCTCAAAATGCCAGTGTTTGAAGTACACAGAAAATTTCAATAGGTTTTGGCAAATGTTTCACTGCTAACACATCACAGCACTGACCTGTGTGTTTTGGAGCTCTATCAACAGATTAGGCAGATTTCGCTGTAATAAACTGAAAAAGCAGAAAAGTCTTTCCTGAATCCTGATTAAAATCTCTTTATTAAAGCTCAGTTATTCATGTAAAGAACCCAGGGCCTTATCTCGAATTGCTGTGTGTCAGTTCATGCTTTCCAAGTTGGACAGTGTAGCTCAGTCTTGCTTTAACTCCCATTTTTCCAGTTCAAGGGAATCCTGATGTGCCTTGTCCTTCCCTTCCCATCCCATTACTGGAACTCTGAGCTCCTCAAGAATTTTTTCTGCCAGCTGGGGCCACCCAAAGAGTCATCTTACAGCCTCCACTGTCTGCTTGGCTTTTTAAAAAATAATTAATGTTGCACACATAGTCCAATGAATGCCACATCACTTTGCCGGTTGCAGCCTTACCCCTGAGTTCTGAAAATGACAGAATTTTGTTAGTAAGAAGGCTCTCTTTTTTTTTTTTTTTTTTTTTTTTCCCCAGTGCAGATTGTCTACATCAGTAACACACCTGAAAGAATGATAGAAAATGTTGAATCCTAAAAGGAAAATTGTAGGATTTGGTTAAGGAGTAAAAGTGGGCTAATGGTAAGAAGAACAAAGTCCAGAAAAACCTTGCACTAAATTTGCATGAGTTTTGTTTGCTGGTTCTTAGGATTTCAGTTAATTTTAAACACTGAAATAAACTCTTGGATTAATTCACAAGTTAGGAATGTTTCATAAATTCTAGAATAAAGAAAGGGGGCTTTGTTTGTTTGTTTGCTTTTACCTCAGCATAACAAACAGGAAAATACCTGTCCTTGTTTCCTTTCTTTAAATTCCAGATAATGAGTCAGGATGCAAAAGCAAAGCTAACTAATAAAGGTGCTCAACTACATTACAGTAACAATAGACAGCCAAAACAAAACAAAACACAACCAAGCCATTATAGGCTGAAAAATCATTATCACTTCCAGTCAGTGCTCAGTTACAGGCACATATTAATGATTCACAGTCAATTCATGAAGATTTATTGAACAAAAGGGTGGCTACATCCACGGAATACATTCTTCACAGTGAAAAATCTGATGCTTAGAATAACTTCTGCAGTATGAATGTTGTCAGATGCAGCACTGCTGACAAAATATTTATACAAACCTAATATTGCCGGATATTATTCACAAAACATTCATTCTAGCAAGCATATGGTACCTTCAAAGGTGATGTTTCTCTTTCCAAGAAATGCTGGCTTGATTACAATAGGAAGTTTGGTCTACAGAATGCCTTGGCTTGAAGCAGAGCAGTGTTTCTACAGAGTCCTCAGTGTGGAGTTACAACAAAATGGGAAAGAACGCAAAGACTGATCCTGGGGATGGAGGTAAATTTGCCAAGGCTGTATCAGGTCATTCCTTCTGAGCCTGGTGGTATTGCCCCCACCTGAAGACTACAGCCAGCCCTACCTGCTCTGGGAAAACCAAGGAATCAACAGCTGCTCCTCAGTGACTTAGGCAGTCACTGTCCTTGCAGAAATTGGGAAGAAAAAAGCTTGGGCATTCAGGTGTCACCCAGCTGATTCAGCTGAACCAGAGGGGTGTAAGAGAGTCAGGAACATGGGCACATGTCCCATCCTGGTCCCTCAGCTGTAATCCTGGGTGCTCCACAGCCTCCTGACAGCAGCAGCAGCAGGGCAGGGAAGAATGAAAGAAGGACTTGGATCCTTTCTCAGATGCTCTATTCTCCTTGATCACAAATTGCAAACTTTGTCATACACACTGGAGAAACAGCCTGGCTGAGATCCAATATCAATGTTAAAACCAGCAATGTATGGTTTTCCCACTAAGCAGCTCTGGAACCCGATGGGTTCTCACCCTGCTATCACCCAGCACAAGAGATGACACAGACCATCTGCTTGTGCAGTTACAAAGTTGTTTGCTGGTGACACCCACACAAAAAAAAGACAGTTCAGAAATATATTTTAAAACAGGATGACAGAGGTCAAAGTAAGAAGGGTGTTAAAAAAGAGTTGGCAGCAGTTATTCACAGCTTTTCACCATAAGAGACCTACAGGGCATCCTATGGAATGAGAGGCTGTGGTGCTGACTTACAGCAACTGTGCTATTCATTACAGCACGATGTTGTGATATCCAGAGCTCTGAGTGGATTGGATACAGACAGGTCCAGTGTGCTAAATCTAATGGTTGGGTTGGTGTGTAGAGCCTCTGGCTTGGGAAGGCCTTCCCCTGAGAAATTAGGGGGAGATATATGGTGAAAGAATCATTTTACATTTTCCCTGCATCCTATTTCATTCTTCTAAACACCAATTATTGGCTGTTTGCAGTGGTGAGATGCTGGGATGTGTAGATGACAGTTGTCTGCACTGTTATCAGTCCACTTTTGGATGTGCACCCCCAGGGCCAAGTCTCTTACAAGTGTGTGGTGACTGCCTTTCAGAACACAATATGTACAATTTAAATTTTAAAATGCCCATATGCTTTGCTATTCTAGTTTTCCTTTGTGTGAATCTTTGAATTTTAATACATGTGTCCAAATGTACAATGATAAAACATGCAGCTCATGTCAGCAGTAAAATGCATAGTAATTTATTAACTTTTTCAGTGTGAATACAAATTGATTTGTTGATGTGCCACATAATGAAAAAATATTTGCAGTCACAATTTGCATTCTAGTTGCTGCATTTTTAAAAATTAAACATTACAGAGAGTTTGAAAACTGCACAACACTTGTTAATGGCCAATAGGAAACACTAATACTATGAGAAGTAATCAAAGCTTCTACATGTCTTTGAAGATACACTTGATTCAGAAGTTGTTTTTCAAAATAAGATTGCCATATATCGTTTCACTGGGTACTTGTAAATATTCTTGGCCAAAACCCATTGTTTTTATTTAGGACAACCACTGAACTCAATACCTTTTAGTTACATGCCATTAATGCTTTTGTAATGTAAGTCACTGTGTTTTATGAAGCCATTCTGAAATCCATTATAGTGTACTAAAGAGGTAACTGTAGTTTGGGATTCTTTCCAAAGATAATTTTTGGGTATTAATTTTCCTGTGGTGGCATCTAGATCTAGAGACATATGAAGATCTGATCATTCCTTGGTTTCTCTCCAGCCTGTTAGCTAGATTTTCTAATTTGCAATATCATCTTTTATCTGTGGTATGACCTCTACCATTGACTTTGATCAACACTAAGAAGGAGGTGGTCAAAATAGCAGCAGGAAAAAACAGAACATCATTGTTAAAAACGCCTTCAATTGAGTGAATTCTTGCAGTTGTTCTTCCTCCCAAAGCCTCTCATGAAAAAAAAAAAGGTATTTGTGCTCTAACTGAATACAAACATGCTAAACTCCCTCTGAACTACAATATCTATTGCAGTTCTTCCTATAGCCCAACTCCCTGGATCCTGAAATGGCCCATAATGCACTTTTGTATGGCTGGTAATGAACCATTCCAAATGAATACTGGATACTGAAGGAATTACATGCTGTGTAATTGATCTAAAGAACAGATTAGGACTGGGGCTATTTCATTAAATCTCACTAGCTCCGATTTAAATACTTAAAATTGCAGCTATCCTGTGTCAGATAGGTTACACTCCTTGTCACATGGCAAGTGAGGTTTTCATCTACTAGATCCCAGTTTTTTAAAAGGGACATGCCAATGAAAAGGACTATAAATGAAGGACCATGAAGGCTTCCTCTTCAGACACATTGAGTCCCAAATTATTCATTCAGCTGAGAGAAATACTTCAACACTTTCAAAATACGTATGAAAACCTGTTCTATGTTTCCATATTTTGGTCTTAGATCATTTCTATGGAACACGAGTTTGGTTTTTTGCATGTGGAACTGCCCCAAAGAGTTCTGGTGGGTGAGCACAATAAAGATCTTACATGATTGCAGGGGAATCCAGTGGGTCCTTCCAAAGCATCAACTTTTCTCTTGTTTCCTTCCCACTGGAGCTTAGCATGCCTCAGGAACCTGCAAGCCAGTAAGGTTAGAGGACAGTTCTGGCTGAGGAACAAATATATTCAACCAAACCAAAATAAAATTCAGCTTGGAAAATAGTTTGTAGCTCTCAAAAAAGAAAGAGCTTTTATTACCTTAGGACTACGGCTAATTTTTAGGTGCCCTAACATGCATAGAAAAGAATATTTTTTCCTGGCTTGGCTTTCACAACAGTGCTAGTCTTTCTTACCTTCAATTCTTTTGTCCTATGACCTAGTATTTAGCTCCATAATCCCCTAAATCAAACAAAATAGCATAGAAAGCCTTTGATCTGAATTTTCTCCACAAGGCATATTATACTACATTGAATATTTTTCATGAGATCTAGAATGCTGCACTGTGGGAAACAAGACTGAAAATTTGAACACCATTAAGCAGGATTTCAGATAATACTAAGGGGTGAAATACTGACAAAAGAACCATAGACTTTGGTTAAAACAGATAATACTCAAGGCTTTTTTTATTATTATTCCTTTGACGAGAGAATATTTAAGACCCTCTCAACATGCAGAGTCACCATGTTAGTACCACAGCCAAAGCAGTGGTTCATACAGATAAATAATAAAGTAAAATTAATCCAACAGATGTGTTTTGCAAATATAAGAAATTGTTCCAGCAAGTCTTAAAAAATGACAATCACATAAAATACCAACTCCACCTTTTAAGAGTTATTTGAATTCTTTTATATTTCTTTTATATTGTTATGTAAATCTCAAAGCCACTTATCTACCATAAAAACCTGTTTACCTTCTTATACCCTAAATCTGGTTCTTGCAAGCCCCTGCAGCTGGTGGCCTTGGCACTCAAACCTGCCAGGACTGACCACTGTCAGACAAATGCTCTGCACTGAGGGGCCAAATCCCAAAACACCCAATTCTTATTTTTCATGGTGGTGTCAGAGTGAAGGTTTGAAATCTCCTTTGAAATCTCTGCCAATAAACACAGATCTATCTGGTCCTCTCAGCTTCAAAGCTCCTAAACTGCCCATGCAAGACTCCTTTTAGCAGAGTAGATTTAAACTCTGATATTCTCCTAAATATTCATCTTTCCTTTTTCATTTACCCAGGGTTTGAAAGGCTCACTTGCCCCACTGCTAACCAAGGATCAACTGTAGATTGCTAATTCAAGACAAGGAAAAAATAAAGGGGAAAAAGAAAGCACATGGCATATTTGCTTCTGTTCAGTACTGTGACTTTTTACTCTAATAGGTATTTACTAATCACACTGATATATAATTAATTTCTACTTCCTGCCATGTTCACATAAAACAGTTAGCACTTATTGGAAAGACTAAAAATGGGTGTGAATGACCTGTTACTCCCCCAAAATCTCACCTGGCAAAACCATCTTTTCCTTCTTTTGCTTTCCCATCTCCCTCAAGGAGTAAAACTCCATCAGAGCAAACAAAAAGAGAATACAGCTTTCATACAGTTTAAAAGGTGGAAATTGTATTAGGAGAGAAGATGAAAACTCACTTACAAACTCATTCCTGTACAAAGCCTTCAACACCTGATGCATAGATGGTAAATATAATTTTAAATTGTCTGGTAGTTTAAGATAAGGAGGTTAAATGGAGGGTAGCTGTTCTCAATCTATATTTAGCCTGAAGTTTCCTACCTCTTTTGGACCTGCAGGAAGACTTAAATACTGAGATTGTCCATGATTTTATACAGTATTGCTTGATTTATTAAAGATGCTATTCTCCCTGCAGGTCTTATTACACTGTTCAAAAGGTTGTGTACAACTTACCATAAACACAGAATTTTAAGTATTTTTGTACCTAGAATCTCACCAGAATTATTCTTTTGTTTATGTTCATGTGCAACCTGGTCCATGAGACATGAATAAAGATCAGCAATTAGCCACAAGTAAACTCCAGGAGAATTGGCCTTGTATTGCATCTTGCACACTCTATTTCAAGAATAAAATTGGGGCAAAACACAGTGTTATGCTTTCTAGATACTAACCAAGCCTTGACAAGACCTGATGGATTTTGCATGTTAAAAGTAAAAATTTTATTACATATCATGCCCTTGAAAAATTAACTTTGTTTCCATTAAATTCTGTTCAGCATGCCTTGAAATAGGAATGGCTAAAGTTATTCAAGGAACAGACCACCAAGATTCACAGCACTACAGTGACTGCAATTACCTATTTTCCTGGCTCAGTAAAACAAAACATTTTTTTTTTTTAACTATAAAATATTAAACTGTGAAATTAACAGATACCATCTCTGTCTCTCCTTCAGTATGACTGAAATAATCTGTACAGAAAAGCTGTGTGCCATGGACCCACATCCAAAAACAGTGGTCATCAGTTTTGACTGCCTTTTGGATAAGGTCTTGTCACTGCTCTGTCCATATGCACTGACCCTCCATGAACTACCGGACACATTATTAAATTCAGGTTTACAAAGATGCTGCCAATGGGTCAACCACAGTAAATTATTTATATTTCAGAGTAACAGTATTTATATATGCTCCCTACCTCCTGCTCTAATTTGCCTTCTTATCACCAGGCTTGTTTTTCAAATGCTGAAAAGACTTTGTTGGTTTGTTCAGGAAATTTGTCTAGACAGTGCTCACACAGCATATTTGCTCACATTTGACATTTTCACAGGATGAGAAACAAAATGGAAGATCAGAGTTTTTAAGCTCCACAGATGGCATCTAAGCCAGTCATCTTGTTATTTCCAGAATAAGGAGGATTTGCAGTATTCTTGTTCCAGGCAGTCTCTGAAACAACACAACAGTGCCCTGCAGGACAGGACACACACTCAGGGCTTTGAGACCAGTCGAGGCCTCCTGAAATCCATCCATCCATCCATCCATCCATCCATCCATCCATCCATCCATCCATCCATCCATCCATCCATCCATCCATCATCCATCCATCCATCCATCCATCCATCCATCCATCCATCCATCCATCCATCCACCAAGTACATTTACTGCCTCAGAAGAGCCAAATATCCAAGTGCTAAATTGTGATGTCTCTACACACAACAAATGTAAAATGTGGCAATGTAACAGAACATGTGGCTATTTTACCTATTCAACATTTATCTGTGTCTAATTAGAAGAGGTCTCTAAAATGCTGCTTGCCAGCAGCTCAAAGGTTGAGAACCACCTGTAAACATTTGCAGAACAGTCTCTTTCTAGAAACAGAGACTCCTAAACAATCAACCTTGAAATGTACCATATATTATAATATATTTCCAATGTTATTTACAGATCTTGTTTAGTACAACGAACCAGACATGCTGAAAAGGTAGGATTTTTCTAGTCCTCTTTTATACGAAGTACAATAAAAAAGGCACATAATTATTCACCGTAGGAGTTGTGCACCAGTCCAAAACTTAAAGCTAAAAAGCTACCCATCAGAGAACTCTCTTTATGAGGCAGTATTAGGATGTCTCCTTTGAACTCAGCCTAGAAAGATCTGTGTGTCAATTCCTCTAGGAGAGCTTAAGGAATCCACTTTCCTGTTGTGTTCTGATCTTCACAAGATTTCCAAATCAACAGAAAACTCTCCTTAAGCTTCCCACATCATCTGCTGGAGCAAGGAAGAGTCAAACAGGGCATGTGTGTGTCTGCTTTCCTTTTTCTTCTTTCTTTCCTTGGAATGCCCAATGATGGAGGACTCTTGAGAGCCAAGACCTCTTCAAACTAATTTGCTTTAAGACAAATGCCTCAGGAGCTATGGCACACTGAGCAATGGGCACCAGCAGGAGAGGCAGCTCAGCCCCACAGTCAGTGCCGACCGTGTTTGATCCAGTTTCTGATCATCCATTTCTGCCCCGAGCACCTTTGTACAACTAATCTGAGCCCAAAATTTGCATCCTTGGACATTTCCACTTCTAGACAACGGCCTGTGTCTCTGCTGATGATAGGACCATTCTGGGAAAAAAAAAAAAAAAAAAAAGTAGGGGAAAAAAGGATTAGAGAAAGGAACACAAAAAGAACAGACTAAAAAAAAAACAGCGCTAGATCTGTAAATCCTTAAAAACCATTATAAAATGTATTTCTGTATATATCAAGTAATAAATGCCTCAGAATGTGCTAGAAATTCTTAGGAAAAGCTAGCTAATACATAGAAAGTACCGAAACAATTCCTTGATAGTTGTACATTTAAGAATTGCTGGGAAAATCCCCCCAAATCACAAGAAAATCTCTAAAAAGCACTAGTGAATCCCTACAGAGCCCAAGAAATAGGAAATCCCAGAGAGTGTAATAATGCTTTTGAAAGTCTTAAAAATGAAGATTCTAGACCTTAAAAAATGCCTGTAAAGGTACTAGGAAAAAAATCCAGAAAGTTCTAAATGCAAAAACTCCTGGACAGTAAACAATTACAAGCATGTTCTTGACAATCAGGCCAGAAATTGAGACTATTCAAAGACAGGATAAGTAAAAATTCTTAGAAATCGTACCCCAAGATTTCTAGTAATAATGAAAGAATATTCCTGGGTAGCACACAATCTGTGGAAAACACATCTGACTATTTCAAAAAAGTACTGGGGGAAATTCCTAGTATAACCCTTCAAAGACCACCTTGGCATCATTCCTTTCTAATGCATCTCTTTAAGGTTTCCTCAGCTTTTCCACACCTGTGTGAAATCCCAGAACCTCTGCGCTGGCCTCAGGACATCTTCACACTTCTTGAGGGTGGGTGTCCTGCCCTTGCCATCGTCCACCAGGCATTTGGAGTCGGGCAGGAAGGCGGTGGAGCCCAGCGGCCCCAGCTGCAGGACACCTTCCGAGCTGTAGCGGACGAGCTGGGGAGAAAGGAGAGTTCTGAGCCCTTTGTGCTGCTGCACGCTGCTCAAGGGCAAAGCTTGGCACTGCTGGTGTTGGAACTCAAAATGTCTCTCAGACATTTCTAGAGGTTCCAGGCCTTGGAAGCATTTTAGACCCCGGCAGGCAGCTGCAAACAGCTGTGATTTTGAGTTTGAGCCATGGAATGAGTTACCAACTTTGGAGGTGGAACAAGCAGTCACAAAGGGTTAGATAGTATAGTAGAGGGGAGAATTTTTTAGTATTGTACAGGGGGGTTTTAGCACCTGTACAGGGGGGTTTTTACTTTGTACATGGGGGTCAGAAGTTCTAAGATGGAGGAAAGTGGGCTGATCCTGTTCTTCCTTCTTCTTCTTCCTTGCCTCCATATTCTTGGTGATGCTGGCACTTGTGGATTGGTTTAGAGTAGAAAAGCACTTTGTAATATAGGTAGTAGGTATTGGGGAAAAACTGTAAAAATATAATACGTAATATATCATATAAAAGAGAGCAGCAGCCCTGGGCAGAGAGGGAGAAGAAGAAGGCACCAGACAGTGAGGGTGTCAGGTGTGTGTGTCAGCGCAGCCTGAGAAGAAAATCTTTTAGATAATTAGGAATAAACTGCCTTGAGACAGGACACCAAGAGGCTGAGGAGTTTTTCTTTGGAAGCACGGGTTGGAGGAGAGACTTTTCCACCACACGAGACCCCTGACCAAACCCGGGGTTCTCACAGTTGGTAAAACCTAGAACACAACATTCCCTTCTCCCACACTTCTGCTCCCCACCCACAATGTCCCTGCAAAAAGGGCAATCAAGGAAGTGAAGTAATCCATATGTAAATCGTGCCCACTCAGCAGGAGTTGATTTAACAAGGACACGATGTCAATTTTGTCATGCAGTTTGTTCTTAAGAGCTCTGGTAGAGGCTATTGATAGCAACAAGTCTAATTAGTTTTTGTAAATAAACATTACTGAAAAAAAAAATCCAACCATGCAAACAGTATCCAAAAATATGAGAGGAAAAAAAGAAACCATGAGGGAAATGGCAGTAAATTTGCTAACATATGCTTCAGGCCTACATAATAAAGAATGACACTGTGGTATTTCAGTTTTGTGTAAAGCACATTAAAGTGAAAATGCACAATGCTAATTTGGCAGCAGGCCAACACATCAAATCAGACTTATCTACTTCTCACTTCTGTGCTTAAACCCAGAGTCATTAAACCAGCATAATATTTTGCCCTTCTTACTCTGAAAGTGCAACACCCAGGTGCCAAAAGACTGCAGAGTGGAGCCAGCTACGTGGCTTGTGTGCTGTCAGACTGGATGCTGCAGGGTGAGGATCTGAGCCACCAAAGAAATGCAATTACCACCCAGGAAATTCACTGCCTGTCTGGTCCTGTTGCTGTTATATGGCTGAAATTACTTAACAAGAAAGAGAAGGAAGGTCAGAAGTGCCTGCCATTTACTGGATGCCACTGACCAGTGTGTGAGATATCATTAAGAGTCAATCAAAAAAACTCAAATTAGAGTCTGGCTTTCTACTGCCATCCTTATTAACCTCAGAAGAATCATGCTGTGAATAATCATTTCTTGCTGGTGGCAAAAAGAACATGGTCTACTTGCTCCCAGACCAGATGCTCTTTGACATAGTATGTGTTCATTTTCCCACCTGCCACTTCTGTTCAGAGCAGCCATGTGAAGCACAGAGGTAGAGGAGAGCCTACATCAGAGAGATAACCACATGAGGATGCTCTGGATATTAATGGTGTCTTTGTCATGGGCCAGTCTGTAAACACTTAATCAAGACACTTTTGGGATTTTTTTCCACTCTGAGGTTAGGAGTGACATATGTAAAATAAACTCAAGCAAGCAAAGTAATTCAAAATATGAAGGGACTGCCAGGTCAGACAAATTAACTTTGTTTTTTCACATAAAAAGGAGCTGGGGAAAAAAAAATACAAATCAAACATAACACTTCATCTTTTTTTTTTTTTTTTTTTAATAAAATCAGTCTGTATATTTCACACTTCTATTTAATGGATTTTCAGCAGAATCCAAATTAACTTCAAGTATGGCTGAAACACTGATCAGAAAATGTATTCATCTTGCATTCTTTATTATCTCTCTGTAGTCCCAAAATACTGCCCCACAAGCTTGTTGGCTTTGCCTGAGGTAGATAATCAGAAGCACTGTTTATAGTGGGCTATGTGCTCTGTAGGATAGGATTGATTTTCTTTTTTGAGATGAGCAGCATTTTCTGTACTGGTATTAAAATGGTCTAAAACATTCTTTATCATCAGTAGGCAGAGTTATATGTGCTCTGTAGCACAGTGGCCATGCACTTGGTCACAGAGCAGCCTGTCAAAGCAGAAAGTACCAGTCCAGCTTAGGCTTTAGAGGTGGAAGATACATTAACTCTATTCTAAACTATCTGCAGTATTGAAAGTGGCAGTTTGTGTCACAGCTCAACAGGGTCAGGGATGGCTCGGTGCAGGAAATTGTTATCTATACAATCTTGAGACAAATGGAACAGCATGGGCCTAATTTCCTGAATTTGCACTTTCTGTCAAGTTTTTATGGCTGTTCCAAACTGAACTTAGGCTTATTCCACAATAAAATAGAAATCTAAAAAACCCACCCACAAAGAATTATCTCAGTTCAGACCATATTACATAGGAAAGCTGTAGAGCCTGCTTCTGCGAAATCAGACCAGAAATTAAGGTTCAAGAAACTACTATATTATTAATAACATCTCTCTCCAAAGAATTCATATCTTAAATTCCTAGAGACAATATAAGCTGTGAAAATAAAATTAGCATTAAAATAAGTTGCTTATTACTATAGGCTAGAAAGCAGGAACTGGGATACAGCCAATTAAAATTGTACCTCTTGTGTTCAAACTTGATCTTAAGTGTCACTAACATATCCACAAAGAAATAATTCCTATTTATTTTAGGACTGTGAACATGAGACACCATGTCAAATCCATTGCCAGTGCCAACCAGCCAAAATCAAATTACAAAGTTCCCTTTGTTACGAAATATGAAATCTTATGAATTAAAAAAAAAAAAAAATCTGTGCAGGCTTTGATGGGCTGAGATCCTTAGATATCCACACACTCCAAATTGCCAGCTGCAGTACAGAAGCACACTTTTATACATCACATTGGGATGGACCTTCACTCAGCTTTTCTCTTTCATCTAGGAAGAGCTGGAGGATTCAAATGACACTGAAACTAAGAGCTTAAATACTCAAGATCTAATCCTGATACCATCTGCTATACTGATGTATAGGAAAGTTTTCCCTTCAACATTCAGAAATCTGAGCAGAAAGCAAAAGATGCAAAAGGTTGTTTATCAAAGCCACCACACCTGAATCAAAAATAGTCAGTGCTGCTGCCTATGGAATATGATCCTCCAGGAATATTAATGTGGTAAGAAAATGGCAGCTTTAAACTGGAGGGTTTGACTTCAAAAACATTTATTCCTGCTAATTTCCAGTCCAGTGAAAAAAAGCACCAAATGATTGCAGGTAATTTTTTGTAGGAAACAGTTTCTAGGATGGGCCTGGTAGCTTTGACACTAAATTTAACCTCTCTCTCTTACTCTTGTTCTCCAGGCAAAAGGAAATCTTTAGTGGTTCCTCAGTCCTGCAGTTAAGGCAAGCTGTCAGCTCACACAGGAACAGCGAGTGATGCAGGAATCCCAAACACCCTACATCTCCAGAATACCTGTCCCCTCAAGGCAAACAAAGATCACAGCTTATCAAACTTCCATGATTGTTCCAGAATCCCACCCACTGCTTCCTGCAAGTGGAGAAACCACCTGTGCATCCACCCTGCTGCCCTGCACACAAATCTGGGCAGCCACAGCTCTACCCAGCAAAATGTGAAATACCTGCCCTCTAGCAACAGTTTAAGCAGAGCCTTTCATCCTCTCTCACTCTATTTGTGTAGCTGCAGCCCCAGGAATGCGAGCAGGGAGCTCTCCCCACCTCTGGCTGTTCTCAATGCAGAGGGAATTCTCTCTCTGACAGCTGCAGGGCTTCTCCTCTCTCTGCTGTGAGAGGGAAGGGAGGGTGGACAAGGAGGCTGCTCACCATTCTACCCCAGGAAGCCATTCCATTACTTTCCCCTCTCTTTCACACACCATATAATCAGCCCCACATTATGGCATTCAAGGCAGACTCAGACAGGGAATATTTCCCCTGGGGCTGTGTAGTGTTCTCAGAGGGCTCAAAATCTGCATGTCCTATAACCATTCTATGAAGCTTCCAGAACAACATGTTCTACTTTTGGGGGCATAGTATCTGTCCTCACAACCCCACTTTTTTTTTTTTTTTTTTTTAATTTTTTTTACAACAAATGTGTATAGAATCACTGGGCTTTACAGCTGATTGTACAACGGAGGCCACACACAGAGGCAGAGCAGTTCAAGACTCCAAATATATTCCTTTATTTACAAATCTTCTGTAGCACTCGACTGTTTCTCCCAGTAGTATTTGCAAACATTTTTCCCTGAAAGCCATTAGACTCAAACTCCAGATCCAATGAACACATATAAAAAAGACAGTGCTGTAAAATGGGTTTTGAAATCAGCTCAGACTGATGCAAAACCTTGTCTGGATATTCTTAGCTGTTAGCTTACAATGACTTAGTTCAAGTCAAACTCATTAAACTAAATTGATGTAAACTCAGGCGAAATGCATTCCAGAGCATCCATAAAAGAGCTTGTCCCTGTTTGAATAAAGAAATTTAAAAGCTGATATCATTAGAAAGATCTGATTTATCATGGTGAAAACTGATCTTGAAAATACACATAGGGAAAGGCAGTCACAGTGGAGTGATTTTATTTTGCCACTGTAATGCAGGACAACAATATCCAAGGGAAACAGAAGAGTAAGACATAGAGAAAAGAACATTTTATCATAGATTAACAGTAATCTTATTCCTAATTCAGCTTTCTTTAAACACCTGCCTGACTTGGGTGGGTTTCAGGGGAACCACGTGTACACTAAAATGACTGGCAATGTGTTTGTCAGAATTGAAGAGTATGAAAAACAAATAAGGCTGTAGCTAAACAGGGAGAGGCCTTCACACTGGTAGGACATATGAACACCAGTGATAACCCTACTGGGGAAAGGGAGCTCCATATTTATATGAATTTATATTCAGTAGGCATGTACAAATAATCTAAATCTCGGCTCAGTAGGGGTATTTTATGTTCTATGCTTGAGATGAAAAATGTCAGAAATGGAAAGCTAAATGCAGCAGACAACTATGCTCACCCAGGCTGATTCAAAGAGGGGCTTTAAAAATGTTTATTTAATATATTAAAACTCTTGCTGTCAACACCTTTCATGCTATGTGCTTGAATATCCTTGATTACGGTTTGTGCAGCTGTGGTTCTCTCACTGAATTAATTTTGTAAATTGTGGTGAGATTATAGAAGTTTTCCAGCTGTGTAATCATTAATTAACTTGGCTGCATTTGAGTGGCTCCAACTCATGCTTGTCTGTGAAATATTCAACTTAGATAAAACATCACCTCTGCCTTCACTTGGTGTTTCTTGCAGAATGAAAATTCTTTTCCAGTTTTTTTGTTGGTTTGTTTGTTTTAAATTCACTGTAACTTATGCCCCCCTCTATTTTCTTCCTGCGAAGCCTACTCTGTGAAACAGGAATAATGGAGGCAAACAAGTAGGTTAAGGACTTAAATTGCAAAATAAATTACAGTCAGAACCATTTATTTCATTACTCTTCTAAGTGCTGGCACACTATGATAGAGATTAGATGTTGCTAAGGGACTTTCAGGAAGGACTTAAATTTGCAACTTTCTGTTCCGATTAGGATGGAGCAGGAGAGCCTTGACATCTCTAATGAGAGTCTTCTTGAGAAGCTAATTTACATCTATTTAAGCAATGCTATTTTGTTACCTTATTCACAGGCTGCTCCTTCCACCTCTACTAGGAGAGTGTCAGTCAAATACTCCATAATGACCCTGCCAAAGGTGGACATTGTGGCAGTAGGAATTCCTGTCTGTCTCACTTTGCCTCCATGGTGAAGCACAAGCCAGGGCTCCCAATCAATATATCCATGACTGAACCTCAGATAATTGTTAAGCCTGATAAGGTCAGAGTTTATTTACATGTGAGAATGTTCATTAATATTGTTTTGATTCAGATGCTACTTCAAGAGAAACAAGAATTGCATTTCAGAAAAAGCTCAAGTCCTGGATTTAAAAAATAGTCAACTTGTGTAAGTAAAATCACTATGAGCATGGGAAGAAGAAATGTCATTTTTAAATCTTCAGACATCTGAAAGAAAATAATAATATGCACAGTGACTGACAAAAAAAAGAGAAGTCTTCTATTTTAGAAAAGTCTTGGAGGATATTCTTAATTCCCTTTGAAGTTGATGTTAAATATGTGCTTAACTTTTATGCCTACTTGGGGCATCAAATCAGCAGCTTGATAAATAATTTCTGCCCAGGAGCCTGTTGGACCTAGGAACAGTTAAATTAAAGAGGTACCATGAATAACTCATGTCATAGCAAGAACTGCTCACTCACACAGACTAACTAAATTAATTAATCTTCAGTGGATCCCTGTTATTTAAACAAAGTAACGTGATACTTCTGATTTCCTAACCGGCAACTTCCAAGTATGGATTCACATGATGGACAATCTTGGAAAAGGCACCTGACAAGACTGGAGTAAGCCAGACAATTTCCTTGCAGCTCAGGAATTATACTGGCAAACTCAACCAAATACATCCACTTACTTAATTTCTTCTGAATATTCTCTAAATTCAAGGTTTCTCACTCATGATGGGATTTTCACCATTTACCTGGGAGGACATTCCATGGCATGGATAAAGGATGGCTTTGTCATCCTCTTCAGCCCCCTGGTCCAGGCAGTAGCCACTGGCTTTGCTGTTCCGCACCTGTAACCAGATCAGAATGAAAACACTTCAACTGGAAATAAATCCCTATTTTAGCTCAGTCCAGCTAAATCTCAGCTGTGCTGCAGCTCCTGAGAAAAGTACTATGTAAAACTGCTCTCTGAGAGACACATTCTTCTCCTTCAGCTGTGACAGGGTGCCAGCAGTGAATCTGCTCCAGGAAAAGACATTATTTGGACAACCTGCTGTCTTTACACATCTTGGGTCACAGGTCCATTTTTGGCAATTACTCAAGGATTAGAACTTCCTAAAATTCACCCTAAGAAAGCCAGGCCAAGTTTTGCTCCAAATTGCCAATGTACAAACATAAATTTTGACCCTGTATATTGAGAATGTGGCTTTATAAACAGAATAGGAGCTTCCCAGGACTGGTGTTGGATGTGACATGCTTTTGTTTCTTCCTATTGCCGATATAAAAAAAAAAAAAGCATGTGAAAATTTTTATCTGAACTGAAAATATAGTACATTGTTATGTACAGAAGTGACATAAAGCACATTTTATGAAAGGGCACAGGTTCAGAGATCCAAGGAAGTAAAAAATTTCTGTGCCTCCCTAGACAAGAAGAATTTACAAGTCTATAAAAACTGTGATAGAGCTCTTGTGCTCTTGTGAAAACCCTTCCAGCCTTCCTCTTGAGGCTGGAAGCATTACACGCATATTTTGAACATAGAAAAGCTTTAGAGATATCATAAACAAGAAGTTATTTAGACAGACACCTCAAAAGACTCAGCAGGTCAATTTTGGTTTAGACTGTAAAGTACCTGTCTGGCCACCCCCATAATCTAGAAACAGCAGCAGCATAAGGTGTCAGAAAAAAAAAAATCAGTATCTATTCCTTCATATTATCATGTACAAACATAACAGGAAATCCAATTGGATAAGGGGGCCCACTAACAACTAAATTTCAGGAGGTTTATTTTATTGCTTGGGTGCTATAAAGGCTAAAGAAGATGAAGACAGCTTTATGAGATGGCTTTTAAAAAATGGGAATTGAGTCACTAGGAAATATATTTTTACTACTGTTTCAATCTGTTTCACATCTACTCAATACATTTATTTTCCTTGAAACTCACAAAGATCCAGACATCCTTTCCTCCAGGAAAATAACCAGAAGAGAAAGTACTTTACAACAAGCTTGATGTCATTAGAATGAAGCCTAAAACCTAGGTTGGTTAATAAAAGGTAAATACCTTGTGTGGCTCTATTCTATTAAAAATGTTAAAGAATTTGGTATTTGCATCACTGAACTTCCTGTTTGACTCAAGAACTTTCTATGTGGCAGTTCAAGAGGAACAAAATTTATTTTAGAGCCCAGATTGCTCAGGGTCTGGTAGAATTGACACAACATTGGCATTTCTGCCAACGTTTTTCACTGTTAATGACCTTCTCAGAGCTGACAGATACCAACAGCTCCTCTTGAACTTACTCAATGTCTTTTCTCAGTTCCTGATGGGGATAGTTACATTAGGATGCAAAGTGATATTATGGAATAAAACTTGCACTTTGTATCAATGTCTCAAGTGCCTGACTTATTTTTATATGAAGTCAATCAAATGGAAGAGAAAGGAACAGTCTCCATTTAGTTGTCTTATGGGAAAATACATTGCCTTCGTATTTAATTATAGTGCATGTAGACAATTATTTGAGCTCTGCTGACCACTGAGGCTTTCTTTATGATGTCTGTGGCATCTTGTTTGTGGAAATGATTGCCTCAAACTTATGTCTCAGTGTTTATTATGAGAGCCAAGGAGGTTGTGTGTAATTGTCAGTAAGGACAACTTCATCTGTGCCACAGCACATATCGTAGTTGAGATGGCCACGATACACAGTCACTATACAATTTCAGAAGGCTTTTCGCATTTGCCCAGAGTAACATCATATTACTTGAGAAGTCTGCAAGCATCTGCCCTTCTTGTTCTTTAGCCCAACCTTTTATAGCCTCATGTTCATGTTTTACACCTGTGTGCCCTCTGCTCCCTTTGGTCAGCACACCTGGGCACCCCATGGCTCACAGCTGTGCCCACTGGGGGTGAGGCTGGGCTGCAGCCCCGCTCCCACTCACCACAAACTCTGTGCCTACAACCTGCTGTCCTCCCACAAAAGGAATGAGGCTTCTCAAAGCTCCTTAGTGTTGATTACAAGGAGAGGAGAGCATTTTTGTTGCCACTGCTGTGCTGATGTGTAATTGCTCTGCACACCCTGATGGGCAGCTCTGAAGGCAGAGTGCAGCTGGGATGTGTTTCCAAAGGCATGCTGTACCTCTCCGTAAGTGACTGTGTTATTGTAAACCCTCATCTCAGGGTACACGTTCTCCAAGTACCACTTAAAGCTCCGGCACTGCAGTCGCTGTCGCAGAGCGATTCTTTCAGAAACATCTCCAAAGTCAACTCCAGGGTTCTGCAAAATAAAAAAAGAACTCTCACTGCACTGGCTTTATGGTTGCTATCTTTACTGAAATCAAACTGGAGTTAATTTTGTATACCCAGCTGTATACAGCTTGTATAATTTTGTATACCAAGCTGTATTTTCCTCTTTTTCTTCTTTTGTTGTAAGCAGCAGCTCATGAAACAGCTGCTGTTGAGTGCAGACAATAAATATTAATGAAAGCCAGTGGAAAAAAGGAGCATAAAGAACAAGCAAAACCCCAAAATAAATCAAAATAATAAGAATACAATAAGAATGTTGTTACTTACAGCAGTTCTAAGTGTTTGCAATCAATCCTGAAGCCTTTGCTTTCAGATTCATTTAGAATTTAGGCAGTAATTCTGATCTAAAATATGGCAGCTTGGTCATGCTTTACTCCAGTAAGAGATTTGAGTATTCAGTAAAGTAAATGATGTCAGAACAGATCTGTTAAAACTTCAAAGCAAAGCTGCTTAAAAATCATTAAGCTCCACTAAGCATTCATATAGCCCAGCATTCAGTTTTCACTAGAACTGGAGCTCATTTGCAGACTTGAGCTACAGAATGCCATTAAACTCAAAACCTTTATAATTCTTCTTCAGAATTTAATTCATATTTAAATACAAATCCCATGAAAGACACAAACTGGAAGATTCAAGTTAATATGAGCAAAATCAGCCATTTAAAACTGGTGGGTCCTGAGTTAGAGTCTGTTGATTTAAAGAGTTATAAATCATCACAGTTCAACATTAAGACAGTAAGAGTTACCTCATGCAAAAACCTTTTCTGACACTATATTAATCAAATGGACTGCAACTGGGGAGTTTTGCATGAGATCTCTCTGAAGTGCCTTGTGCTTTTCCTCCAGAAGAATATCTGTACATTTTACAGATTGTTTCTAATGCAGGGTTCCAAGACAGCAGCAAATCTTAGCTCAGGGTTTATTAAGATCTCCAACAGATGCCTGGTTTTCAGGAGAGAATACAAGTGTAATACTGAACAGGTTTTCCTATTTGCCACATAAAGAGTTCGCTGTGCTCACTGCTGCTTGCTGATGCAGGCTCTGTCAGGGGCCCTCAGTGCAGCATCCATTCAAATGAATGTTAATTTACGTAGTACTTGAGGCTGCGTGGAAGCAGAGCAATCCTCTGAGGCACTCAGTGCAATAAATCATCCAATGTAAGATTCCTTTATCACTAAAATTGTCGAGGAATAAATCATAAGTGGGGATGTACCAAGTATTTGGTTAACTGGAATAAAGCTGTGCTGACCCGCTGCTGAAGGTTATAGGAACATGATCTTGCAGGTGTGCCCAAGACCATCTGCTGATCTAGAAAAACATTATGCTCACATTCTCAATTACCTGTGAGTTGTGAAAAAGATGGTGGGGAAGAAGAGTTTATGTGGAGAAGAATATAAGTTACAGAAGAGTTAATCTGGTTTTGTGGTATGGGAAAATGCATATGTTTTACCTGTCTCTTTTCTGCCCCATTTTGAAATGAGGCAATACAGTGCCTTTTTTGCAGTGCTGTTTCTACAAAGCACAAGAGCAGCAATGAAAACAAATTGAGCTGTGCTCACCCTCTGTGCCAGCTGCAGTCACCATGGAGAGGTTACAATGTGATGGCACAAGAATGAGGTGTCCACAGGATTTACTTTGTGGACATATTCTCTTTAACCAGCTAGCAAGGTTTCTAGTTCCCCTGCAGAAGGCTTTTGTGATGGCTTATGCCAAAAGTACAGTACTTTTGTCATCTGTATTGAATACTACAGTGAATAATGTAATGAACACTAACAGCAGCTTCCTTTTCCTGAGAGCTAATAGGCTTTTTTTATGATGCACATTTTATCAATCAATCAATTTATTTTATGAAAAAAATTTTTTAATGTTCAGTACTTCTGCTGATTTTATGTCTTTTATTGTAGATATGCCTGTTTTTTTTTAAAACCTCTGCTGCATAGCTCAGTGCAGAAAACTGCATCAATAAGTAATCTCAGAGAGATTAAAGGAAATCATGTTTTGGTGTAAATGCTTATTTAAATATCATCTTTTCCCAGAATTCATTTGCACATGTCATAAGACAAGCAATTTTACAGAGGATAGTTTTTCATCTCCTAATTGAAAACTGACCATTTTAGCAAGTGTATTTTATGTGTGCAGACAGGGCCAAAATGCCCATAAATTTTTAATGGACACTGCTCTGTCTTCCTCCTACCGTCACAGAAATCTTGTGTGGGAAAAGTGATGCAGTATTGCCTTTTCTTAAGGCAAAATAATTCTCTGCAATTACCTCTTGTGCCAAAAGAAGTCACCAAAAACACATTTCAGAAACCTTACACAGTGTGTCCAATATTGAACAGCAGCGAGTGAATTTAGAGCTGTGAAAATATCTGGCATATTCAGACATCAAACGGACAAGGAGGAAATGCTGCTCCTCCAGGTATGTGTATTCTAAAAACTGTAAGAGGAAAGAACAAAAATGGGGTTTCATGTATTAACTAGGTACCAAAATACGAGTAGATGGTTAGGACAGATTAAATCTAATGAAGCCTTTAACAAGACTCCATGACTTTGATGAACTCCAGGTCATAGCTGAATATTCCCAGACACATCTGGGTTTGTGTATTTTCCTGTTCTGGTAAGAACATTCCTGTTCCTGTTTGCTTCAGCTCTGGGCAAACTCCTGCTGTAAGGGTTAACTAAACCATCCTTACCTACAGATCAGTGTATGTTACCCCTCAGCTGCTCTCCCTGTGCCCCTTCAGGTGAATAATTTGGATGCAAACACAGCCAAGGAACACAGCAACAGCCAGCTTCCACCTGGCTGGGATAGAACATAAAACTCTTTCCTTCAAGAATTATTCTCACTGCAGATGTAGCATGTGGTATACTTATAGAACAAAGTGACAAATGGAACCTATAGTTTATCTAATATTTATATGACATGGATTCCTAGAGGCCCCCACACAGCATCTACAATTTGTATGCACAGTGAGAAGCAGAACGTGCCCACATTGCACCTCTCAGCCTGTGGACAATAAAGCTATTTAATGTCTGATTTTTTTATTGCATACTTCGTTTTTTATGCTGGTAAGGTCTACTGAGTCCCACTATGAATGATGATATTTATTTATGGACATTTCTGTTGTCCCCACCGTTGTGGCATATGAACACCTCAGAGTTTAACGGCGCCCCAAATTAACGACTTCTGGGGGAGCACATAAACCTGAGACATTTTGCTCTGGTTAAATGATAAATCTGTGTCACTGCATACAACAGTCAGGACTGAGTGCACAACTCAACTTAGACTGAGGATGGCAGATGGCAGAACTCTCCACACTGAGCGTGCAACAAAGCGCTTTCCCTGAGCTTAGCCCACTTCGTGCAGCTGTCGGAACACCCTTCACCTCCAAGAGCTAATTAGGAACAGCTTCGTGTTTCTGCCTCTGCTCAGGACAGAGTGTGAGCTGTACTTACTGCCATGGGGATGTTCCAGGCCATGTAGACGTGGGACTTGAAGTCGTCCATCCAGACCTCGGCGGCGCGCAGGGCGTTGCGCTTTGCATAGTAGTCGATGTCGTTGTTGTAGGGCTTCTTGGTGCGCTCGATGTGCGCCACGCGGGAGCAGGGCAGCACCTCCATGCTGCCCCCGCACTGCCACACCTGGGGGAGGCACAGAAAACAGCCCCGTGGATTCTTTTGCCCCTCCAGAAGCAATACAAGTGTCTCTTTGGAGGTGTTGAGTGCAGGGTGTTTGCTAGTGGGAGGTGAGGGCTGTTGAGCAGTTCAAAAGGAGCGCCCAGTGCTCCTCTTGCTGCACGTGGCAGGTGGGTCTCAGGGCATGCAGATGGCTACATTAGGTACATAAGTTTAGAAGCCATAAAGAGACAATCCTTCACCATAATATCTCTGTTTTCAGGCCAGGGACAAATTGTGAGGTATCAACCTCTGCCATGGGTGCTATTTTAATCTAATGTTTGTTATTGAAATTTCAACAAAAATCAGCTGTGCCATCTGGCTGTGTTTGACACATGAGTGGGGTAGTGGAAAGAGCTCTAAGGTCACCCCAGAGCCTTCTCTTCTCCAGACTAAACATCTCCAACTCTCTCAGACTGTCTCCACAGAAGAGGTGCTCCAGACCTCTCATCATCTTATCTCTGTACCCCTGAGCTGATGAAGAGGGCTAAAAGGGGCTGAGTGCAGACTGTCACCCAGCCTGCCCAGACACCGTGGAACCCACACTGTGCCATTTTCTCCCTGCCAGTTGTTTACTGTCTGAACTCCACGGCAGGGGACAGTGAGGACTTGTCTCTTTGCATCAGCCAGATCTGGAGTGATGCAGGGTGAGGGAGGCTTATGGATTCAGCTCCCTCAGGTCTGCACCTAGTACTAGAGTCTGAAAATGAAAGATATTAAAATATAAGCAATAATTCAGTACTTTCCAAGGTTGCCTTTTACTGAGAATAAAAACACATTTCCATACAAGATGCATTCCAGAACTATACTGGGGCAGTTCTCCACCTAACCTGCCTTCTCAAGGACAAAGATAAAGTGCTTGGGAAGTGGAAAATAAAATCTCTGCTCTAGCTTTTCTTTTTTTAATACTTTGTTAGGTAATATTTACTTGCTGCTTTCCAAACAGCTCTGTAGTAAATCACTGGCCACTGAAATTTACATGTGATAAATGGAATACCCCGAAAAACACACTGCTCATAAATCTGGACTGACGTGTGCTGAGGGTTTCCAATGCAAAGAGGAAGTGCTACTAAAAAAAAAAAAAAAAAAAAATTAATTGATTTTCACAATCAGAAGGAGAAATGAGCAGTGAACTTTAGTATACTGCTATTTGCCCAACCCAGCCTGGAAGTCAGCTATTTAATGCATAGCACATTTTTCTTTCTATTGATATGCCTAATGACCTTGTAACTCTTATGTAAGTATTTTGGTACCAAGGGCAAGTACATTATCTGAGCGACAGATTTATTTCCTTTGAATGCCAGTGCTCACACAAACGTGAAAACTAAAAGGTACTAAACTGCAACATCAAAGAAAACAGTTTAGCTCATCTGTAAATTCAACACAAATAGTTATTTATCAGTGATAACTTCTCCACAGATGAAATCCACAGGGAACACAGACGCCTGGCTTTGAAGGAAGCACAATAAAAAAGGCAGCAGCAGCCTCAGGCCAGGTAACTCTGCCTGATCCTGAGGCTCAGCTCTCAGTAGGGTCTGCCTGTGGGTCACACCATAATCCCTTGGACTGCTTTCCACTGACACTCAGTCACTTCTTCCCTTTCCCCTGAGCCCGATTTTGCTCTTTAAAGAACCAACATCTGCTGAAGAGGAGGAAAGAAGGATGGAAACAGCCAGAAAATACTCAAGGAAATTTTTCTTTCTTAGAAGATGCTGAAATTTACCCCAAATTACTTGGTTTTTTTCCTGGAATTATGTAATTTTTAACACCAGAAGGGGCTGTTTCCCTGGATAAAAATGGTATTTCCAATCCCAAAGAAACAGAACTGGATGTAGAGCACAGGGAGCAAGTGTCGGAGTCCAGAGCATCCCTCCGGCTGCCCTGGATGACTCGAGCCCCTGACAGGCAAAGAGTCAGATATCTGTGTATCACCAGGTGAACATCATCATGCCACCGTTTCTCCACCTCCCAGACAAATGTCACAGCTCCTCAGCTGTGGTGATTTCTTTCCAGGCCACACAAGGTCTCCTGTTTCACTTCATGAGGATCAGGTGCTGTTCAGTGGAGCACAGACACAACTCAGTATCCTCACACCCTTTCAGCACATGGCAAAGTGCAGGGTGAAGATCTTGTATCCTTCCCTTCCAGCCCAATAATTACTTAAACTTAGACTAAACAGAAGAGTTTCTGTAGTGGAATCAAACATGTGCATCCAAAACTGGGCAAGATCCCAGCAGCTGAGAGCCATCATGTGAGATTTGGATGAATACTCGAGACTTGTGCTTGAAGGAGGAGGATGGGATGTTCTCACCTTCTCTCTGGACACAGACTTGAAAGGCAGAAAACCATTCCCTGTCTGCTTCTAACAAAGGGTGAAAGATTGAGAGAATTTTACTGTATGAGTCAGGTGAGAGAGAGGTGACTCGGGCTGATCCTGAAACGGGTTGATTCTCCTCCTCTTTTCATTCTCAAAACTGCACTTAATGACCCATTCTAACAGTAGCAGACAACACATTTATTTCCACATCAAACTATGAAATTATGCCAGGAAAATAATTACATGCCTCTATAAAGCATTTATCAAGCAGGATCCTTAAAGTACCTTACTGGGGAAGCAAACTATTTCTAACTGTGAACATAAAATGATGCCCGAGGCCCTCCAAAAAGACACATTACAGGCAATCAGAGAAAACTGCCTTCCATATCTGTGGCTCATCTTCTGGGATAACAACACATTTCCAGCCAAGTTACTCCTCTCATATGGAGCTGCCAACAGTAAATGTGTGTCTTAAGGTCCATTTGCTGAGCTGGTGGAAGTGTTACAGCCTCTGAGCTGCTGCCCACAGGGCTGCACATTGCTGAAAATCCCACTCCACCTTCTTTTCCCACGTGGAGAGACAAATCCCTTAGAGCAAATTTTTTTTTCTTTGGCTTCACAGCATGAACTTATCAAACCTGTACTGTGGGGCAACAGCCCAGGCTCCACGGAAGGCCAGGAGCAGCAGCAAAGCAAAGCGTGTCCTCCTTGACTGGTACAGCTGAGCAGCCCAGGGACTCAGCTTTGCCTCCATGAGCATCACACTGTGCAACATTTTAAGACATGATCAAGTAATTCCAAGAGACACTCAATTTATTTGCTAATTGTAGCTAATTTCTAATTTCAGCACTGCTCTTTAGGCTGCTATAAACAAAATTGATGGCAATTTAAATGTTACCATAGCCGTGTTACCTTAGCATTTTTACTGCTAATTATCTCAATCAACTTTTCTATAAACAGACATATTAAGTATTGAGAAGAACAAGTACCCCCATCAGGAGTAAATTACAAACTGAGTGATTATGTTTGTGGCTTGCACTATAATGATTTACTGACACCAATTATCAGCTATTCCTGTACACCTGAGGTGTGGCTGTCCTACAGGAAAATGTTTATTTATGCAGCAGCCAGCTGGACATCACCTTTTATGCATCAGAGAAAATCTGACATGAGGCTGTGTCTTGTCTACCATGGCCTCAACTGTGCATCAGCAAAGTTCTCTGAAAGTAGGTTGGGTACATTATTTAGAAAAGCTAATAAGGTGCTGAGCTTTAATTCTTGCCAAACAAGAATAAATTTTCCAAGGAAACACATTTTCCCACAAGTACCTTCTGCTGAAGATTGAAACCATCTTTATCAGGATTTTAAAAAATTAAAGGTAAAAAGAGCTAAACAAACCTGGCCGCCACTCAGTAGGAAGCAGAGCTGGCCAGAGTGCTGGACTTATCAATTCCTAAATCTTGGCAATATACATAGAGAGAACATTGCTGATGTGTTCTCCTGCCCTGCAGGTGAGACCTGCTTCCAACAGCATCATGTCCTGCAGAGAGAATGTCAGAGCTCAGAAATATCCTGGGATTTAATATTTGCCATTTTTAGCATTTTAAAGATTATTCCTGGGATTTAATATTTGCCATTGGCAGGAGAGTGGCTGCAGCTCCCAAGAGGCTCTTCCCTCTCTATGGACTTGCTGCTCTGTAAATTGAATATCACATTATTGTGTACACTGAAGTGGCTGCACAGGGTTATTTAATTTGGTACAGATGATCTCACTACAAACAAAATCAATAGGTAAAAATAAAAAAAGGCATCAGTATGAAGGAACAGCTGGCGAGACAGTTTGAACTTTGAAAACCTAGACTGGAAGTAAAGATTGTGGTCCTTAAGAACTTTGTACCTCGCTGTGAATTTTGCAGTTTAAGCACCCTGGAGCTCAGTAAAAGAGAAAAAGAAAAGTCTCAGATTCTCTGTTACAACTCTTTTTCCATCAGACAGACCTTTGATTTAAGCAGCTGGAGAGATGAGGTATCCCAGACTGTGTAATAGTGGAAAGGACACTCCAGTGTGTGGGGGATTTGCCTCCAAATAAAGACTCTTGCCCAACACTTTTGTGCTGTCTTCATAGACACACCAGTTCCAAACATTCCTCTCAACACCACAGGTTTAGAGATGCCAAAGCAATTCCAATAGAGTGTGACCCAGGCATTTACAATATGTTGGTCTCCACCTTTCTTAAAACCTGACTTTTCCAAGAGAGCTGGGGTTAGTCCACTTTTCTAATAATACAGAACATTGAGGAATTAATGAAATTTTCAGTACCCTGAGGCTTTGAGCCCGTTTTTTATAGGTAGCGATCTCTCTGAAGGTGTCACTGCACAATGTGCATGGGTGCTGTAGCAGCTTTGTGCTTTCTCTGCTTCCAACAACTTTGGACATTTCAGTGACCCTTTCCTGAAAGGAATAATCACAGTCTGCATCTTCCAGCTGGAACAAAATGGAAGGAACCAGCTTCAAAACACACACATGGCAGCAGGGTGCCTCATTCCTGCTATACCCAGCAGAGGATGGCACCTGGCACTCGTGCCATGGCCCTGCCAGAGGCAGCATTTCAGATGTGGATGTTGTTCTGCACATCCTGAAACAAAACCCTGGTGCTGGAACAGGGCTCTGATGTTTTGTGGAGCAGTCCTGAACTCCGCCTGAGCAGCACTTCACAGAAGTAGCCCTTCAGATTTCAAACTTTCTTTTCTGAGTGAAAGCAGCAGAAGAGTTGGAGGAGTTTTAAAAGCAGCTCAGATATCCCTGTTTTATGATATTCCACTGTGGGAATTCTAAAAAGTCAGGGATCTCAGGCTTTCTTTGATTTACAAGGTAAAGACTACCAGAAACAGATTTCTTCTAGACTGCCTACACACACCTACAGCAGGATTGGAAAGATTTTTCTATGATGAAAGAATTTCCACATGTTTCAGAAATTTTGTTGGCCTAGTTTTCAAGAATAACATCAATTTAAAATGTTTTAACTAACTGAAACACAAGCTCTTTGTTATATCTACCTGTGTTCCCCACAAAGGTTTTTCTGAAACTGAGTAACTGATGATTTTCAGAATATCTGCTTGGTGTTAAAAGCTTTTTCAATGTAAGATTTTATATATATATATATATATATATATATATATATATATATATATAAATCTGAAAGGTCAGTTTAAACTGAAAACACAAGCCTTTGTTATAAAAATAGAACAACACAATCTTTTGATAACATTAAAACCAGTATTTGTTGTCTAGAAATTTTGCCAAAGCACAGAGTGTTCAAAAGGAATATTTTTGGATCTGACAGAGGGATCAGATTGTGGTTCCTCGAGGTGACAAAAGTCTGATTTCTGACAGAGGTTGCAATACCTGAAGGGCAGGAGGACACGTAGTAAATTCACAACAGCAGGCACCACTGAGCCCTCTCCAGCCCCTGTAACAGCACAGTGTAAAATAAAACCCACGTGTACTGCAGGTACAGGAGAATTCCTACTCTGCTGAAGTCAAACAGAAAGGTAACTTAATTCTTAAAAACCTGCAGTTGTTTCAGTCTCTCTCTCCAGCCAGCCATGAACCAACAAGGTCTAAATCAGAAGCAACTCTTCAAAGTATATTTGAAAGATGACAATAAAATCCTTTCCCCTCTGAAGCATGGGAGCTCTGCACTTATCCTCCAGTCCTTAAGAGATGTGCCAGCTCTTCTAGTGCCCACATTAGAAATTGAAAATTAATAGGAATATAGTACATTTAGTGTTCTTGCATGTCTGATATTGATAGTTTATGTAGTTCACTGAAAACTGATCTTTCAAAGTAATTTACAGCCTGACATTTTCTTGTTTTCTAATGGAGTCTTATGGATATTCTCTCCTGCACATATTCTCAGAGCTGCCTAGAGAGTCATATTTAATCAGCTGGGCTAGATAAAGTGCTCTCTCTCTGTTTTTCACTTCACATAGGAAGCTGTTAGAGACTGGGGAGCTGTCATAATCAAACACATCATATGGAAAAATTAATCACATGGTCTCGTTTTGTTCATCAACTGCATTTTTATCACCATCTTTAAAGGCAGCCATAATTATGGTTTCAAAAAGTCCCAACTGTCATTTCTCAAAATAGCCAGTGCTAGTTAATGGTGCACTTCTAGAGCAAAAATCTTTCCATGCTGGGACAAACCAGCTTACATCAGAGAAACTTTTAGCTGCCAAAAAGAGACTTGAACAAAGGAAGAAATCACATCTCAAGACCCACAGATCTTTGTTTTGTCAGATGTTTCAGGATAAACTTCTGACCTACGCTTTCAAATTACAGGACCCAAAAGGGTCCTTGGTTGACTGATCCTGACATTGACTCAGTGACAATCCTTCCTTTTTGCTCTCAGCTGCTGCTCAAAGAAGTTTGCAGATAACCTGCTCATAGCAGATGCAGAGGGAGTGTGACAAAACCTCAAATATGAAAGCTGATTCTGTTATTAGGAGTCAGTACCCATCCTTTACTCCTGCTGCCCTGGAAGGCTGGAAACACAGAGCAGTGATTTTGGATTAATGATTTTTGGAGGGTTGAATTTCACCTGGGGCTCTCCTCATGGTTTTTTTTTTTTTTTTTTTTTTTTTTTTTTTTTTTCCCCTGCTCAAACAGCAAGAACTTAATTTGAAGAGAGAAGAGATATGAAGGATAGAGAAGTGTAGCCATACAAATCTTCAGGATATGTCTGGCTCTAGCATTACTGCTTTATGATTATTATTTTTATCAATATTTCAGTAGTCCCATTGAGGAATACTTGGAAGCTTGCTGCTTTTCCCACAACTATTATAATAGAGTTCAAGGGTGTGCTACAAAATCCTCCTGCAGAGTTGTTTAATGTGAATTTCATGGCAGACTCAAAATGATACCTTTTCTTTATAGAAAAGTAAAAGAATTTTTTTATAGGTACTTGATTAGCCTTTAAAATTTGTTAGCATTTTTTGGAGTTTGACCTCTCAGCTTTGATCCCTTGGGGTTTTCTGGTATTTACAGATGATTTGCTTTCAGAAAGAAAAAAAAAGGCAGTGGAACAATAACATTCTTGCAATGACATTCTCAACACATGCATGTTTTATATTTGTCTGGTGGCTCTTCAGTAACAAATTTAGAGGCTGTCCTTCACATGTTTCCTAGAGGTTATGCAGAACCTCAAGCCAGTTAAGATCTCGGATGTGACAACAGCAAGAAGATAAAACTCCTCTGTTAACCCTCCTAGAGAGGGAAAATAGATAAGCAAGAAGAAATTGAAACATGTTCTAGAGAAACTCACAGTCAGCAACTGTTATCTTGCTGTAAAGATAAACTTTGTGTGTAAAGAACTAGGGTTGATAAATTAATAGACTGGCTGCTATGCAAAGGACGAGGTAGGATTTAAAATGATATTAAAGATGCCCCATATGCTTTAACCACTAATCCCATCTCCATAAACCACTAATCCCATCCCATATTTTGCACAACTTTTGCAAAGGGTACTGCACTTCTGAAAAGAGCATGTCTGGGGAAAAAGCAAATCTCTCTTCTGCAAGGAAAATTCCAGACTCTCTGAAATGCCTTGCTGGTGAGGGATGGAAATTACAAACCCCTTCAAGGTGAGAAGGGCAGCCTGACCCTGCACAGGTAAGATGTCCCATGCCACACTGGGCTTTGCACATGGACTTCAGATGGCAAAGAATAAAATATCTTAAGCTCCAAAAGGTGGTGGTGGGTTCAGGAATTCTTGTTTCCTGCTAGAGAAGCTCAGTCAGTGCAGTGATGCTGGACAAACTCCCCCTGCTCCAGTCTCCCTGACATCACTGCTCAGGGTCTCACAGGCAAGCAAGCACTGAGGAATGGGAGAAGGGAGAAAGGACAGTCAAAGAGAAAGGTTTTCATTTTCAAAGGCTTGTTTTTCTTAGCAAATTAATGAATGCTGGCACCTCAAAATGCTCCAGGAGATGTTAACAGCTCCTATCATGTAAATGACAGGCGTAGGAAAGAGACTGCTTTGAGGCAAACCCTCAAACTTCATAGACTAGAGATAATAACTCTATTTTCTCTGAATTCTCCTCAAGTCTAATCTTTTAGATTAGGCTGATTTAGATTTAGATCTCTTCTGGTCTAGTACCACCCATATATGTTGTGTTTTGCAAGCACAAATCATTTTTCCGCTATAAAGTAAATGAAATTTGGTATCTCTAATGTAGTTTGCTAATTGTCCCAGGCAGATGCTTCTCATAATGTATTCTTTCAGAATGCATTTGATGAGAATCATTTTCTGCTTTCTTACAAATGTACTCAACTTTTTCCCAAATCAATAGGATCGCTGTCAGTTATTTCTGTAAATATGCCAGCACAGATTCTGTTTGTACTATAACAGTTAAAATTTAACAAATTTACCTTGGAAAAATACAATCTATGTGGGATATATGAAACAGCATTAAAGACCAGTCTGTTGTTCTTCACATCTCCTTCATGTGATTGCTTTAGGTTGTTTCTCCTCACTTATCCCAAAAGACCATGGAGAAAATCTCCCTCTAAGTTCAAACCCCAGCAAGGGATAAAGACTTATATACACTAAGCTTACATGAGAAAATCTGCAGCTGAGCTCCTGCAACATTTAAGTTCTCAGGAAAATACCCCTTTTTGCCAGAGAGTGCTTTATTAACCTGCACAAAGCACCAGGCAATGCTGACTGGTCAGCTCAGCAGCCGGAACACAAGAACAGGACACTCACTGCCACAGTCCAGTCCACAGAAAATGCCCAAGATCAGATCAGCTGAGCGTGGCAGCAATCTCCAAACCACCTTTAATCTCTGGCAGATGCCAGGGGAAGATCAGCAAGAATACCTTAGGTCAGAGTAGGGATGCCTTGCTTGATATAGAGGTGTTCCCATGACCACAGAAATTTCTTGAAGAGCACAAAATTCACCCTGCAACAGCATCTCCCTTCAATTGTCACCTAAGCTAAGCCAGAGGGAAAATAAAAAATTGAAACTCGTTAAACTTTTTCTTTTTTCCACCAAAGTGAGTTCCCAACTTTCTTGTGCAGTACCAGTAGTTCACACTTTCAGCCTTTTGCTAATGAAATAGTACTTACTGTGTGCTCAGCCTTCAGGAAGAAGGCTGAAAAATGATAAAATGCTTCCTGACATTTTAGCTGAGACCACAGGGAGGAAGAATAAAGAGTGGAATTTATTGATGCTTCAATTAGAATAAAGTCATTCTTGAATGAGAAAATATTGAAACAGACTGACTAATGAAGTGATCACAAAGGGTCTTTTCAAAGGACCCTAAGTGGAGTCATCCTCATTTGTTTTCTCTTTCCACAGCAGACCCTTAAATGATCTTTGCATATTGTCTATACTAAATCCTGCAGGGTTGCTATTTCATTTTAAAGAAAAAAGCTTTTAGGCTGCAAGGGATTCATTCAGTGAGAGCTATTATGCTTATTGTGGCTTTGCTGCAGAGCCAAGGGATTTACTATATGCTCATTAGATCCTGCTTTGTTCCAAAACAATCTTTTACGATGCAAATTTCAGCATGCTGATCTACTTAAAATAACATTTTCAAAAAAAAGAAAAAAAAAGAAAAAAAAGGCTATTAAAGTAAAAGCTTCTTTCAAGGCAGGAAGACTACAAATTCAGATTAATTACTAATATTTTAGTCCATGAAAACATCTGATGTCTCAGCTTAAATTCAGCTGTGAACATGGTTACAAGAAGTCCCAAGAAGTTGGTGTTAGGGGCACAAAGCAGTGACATGGATGATCAAACAGAGCTCAGAGGCCACATTATGAAGCCATCACAGATGAGGCACATTTGTCACTTGGCTGCTTGGTGGCTGAAGCACAAAGGTTTGATTTATTCAAGCTTTGGCACCCAAAGCGTGCACCAGCAGAGATGTTCACTCACCAAGACCCCTAAGGAAGACACACAAAATGAGAGCTGGGAGTTCTCCACAGCCCTGCTCCATAATGATCTCCAGGACAGTGCTGACACAAAAAAAGGAAAGAAAGTGAGGCAAAAATGGGGAAAATGGCAGAAGTGAGGAAACCCACTGTCCTCAAGCTGGATGTGTGGCACTCAGGGAGCTGTGGCAGTTTCCATCTCTTGTCAATGCTCTTTAAACTCACCTGCAGATGCACTGAGAGTGAGGGGGGCACTCCTGTTCTTCAAAGCATTAATTCCACCCTGTTCCCCCTCTGTGACCTTCCTGAAGGAGCGGTTGTACGAACACAATGATGAATATAATCATCCAGGAGATCTACCTGATAGCTCATCCTTAATAGTTCTATAAATCTTGCTAAGTCTTAGTGCTTTAGGTGTACAGCACAGATAATCCTGCTGTAAGGAACTGTGTGAACTCATCCCTCCCATGCACAGAGCCCAGCCAGGCTAGTGACACCACATTAAAGCATTCTCCCCTCTGCCCTGAGCAGCAGAACTCAAACTGGAGCTAGAATTTACACTGATCTCTGTGAGGAAAATTAGTAAAATATCTAAGATGAGCAATAAGAAAAAGATCAGTTTGCCAGTAGGAATACTAACAAATCATTACAGTAATTCCAGGCAGCCCTTTCCACACTCCCATCCTAAATTAGATCAGCAGATTAAACATGCAATTTATACTTAAAAAACTCACAAATCATCACATGCTTATAATGGACAGGTTCAGCTAGAGCACCTGCTCTAAAGCAACACATGATTACTAAATTCAGCTGATGTCCTGTTTTACACAGGAAGTGCCAAATCCTTAATAAACATTAGATGCAGATGTGTGTGAGCATGGCTTTCACTGGGAATGCTTATTTACCTGGGATGGCAAACCCATGATTAATATTCTCCTGCCAGGGCTATGGGAAAGTGCCAGAGGAGGGGCAATACCCATAAATGACTGGAATAGGATATTTGAAACATGTCTGAAACCTGGAAAATGCCTCTGCCTACACTGCACTCTACCCAGGCCCCACCAGCCTTGGCAGGTACCTGAGCTGCAAAAAGAACATGAGAAAATGCAAAAATCCCCCTCTGGTGAGTCTGTTACAATATGCTTTGACTTTACTTTCCTATCAGACAGCAGATGTCTGCAATGGCTTTTGGATACCTCAGAGAAAATGCAAAATGGCACAGAAAAGGAACTTTTAGAGAAGAAAGTGCCATTATCTCCTAGTGATTCACTCTGCTTAAATGCTTTATTGCTGCTATCAATGGGCAGATATTAACATTAATCACAGGCTGTGAAATGAGTGACAAACGAAGCTGTTTCGTACATCACCTAAAGAGCTGGTAAGGGGATGCAATTTGGGTAAAACACTAAGGAAAAAGGCTGCTTGTGATTTTGATGGACAGCTCCCTAAAGAGTCTCCAAATTCCAGGACTGCAAAGTAGGCTGTCACATTTTCAGATCTGTAACCTCTCCAGGGAAATTTGAAGTGAGGTGTATCACCAGACAGAGCCTTTTACTTGTTATTTAAACTTCATTTCTTCAAGACCAGTTATTCCCATTTACAAAGATTTAGATTAGGGTTTGCTTTAGCTGACAAATTGTTTTGTTTGGTGGATTTTCTTTTTGGTTGTATGTTGTATTGTACAATGAAACCAACAGAAGTTTATGAATGGTGACATGTAAAAGACTCTGCTAGGCATGTTTTTATTCTTTAAGTCACCGAGGCCACATTCCATCGAGCATAAGGATGTGAAAGTACACACACACATCTGGCAGTATTTTTCCCAAGAGTCAGAAGTGTCCTCACAATTGAACTCTGCAAATATTAGCTTCAGCTTATTGGGAAGATAGTGTCCCATATTATAAAAGTGCTGAGCAAATAAGGGATGTTCTTTGTTTGCCAGAAATTTCTAGAAGTTAAATATATAGAGATACCAGATATGGTTTCCAACTGAACCAAAATGGTGCTTGACATTTCAAGGTGTTTGACAACTCAAAGTATGGAATGAAAGTTCATTTCAGATCCGGCAAAATATTTTGTTTCAACAACTTCTGCAAGTAACCTTTTTGAGGATGTATTATAATGGTTTCTCCTTTCTCAACACATGCATTTAGATACACTTCCTTGCCAAATCTATATTCTTTCTCAGATAAATTATTTGGCAAATTAATGTCCCATTATAGACAAAAATATCATTAGTTGATTACAAAAAAGGCATTAACATTTACCTTTTACCTTTTCACAGCTTCCCTAATTAAGTCATTCATCACCATTCTTCACTTGTATCAGCACAAAACTTACCCTAAAAGCACATCAGATGTGACCAGAAAAATCCTGCATTAGAATAAATACAAAGCTTACATGGTGACCCACAGCATTTTATGTTCTCAGTCAGTGCCTGTACTTTTACATCAGAATATACACTTCAGCTTGGCTAAAATAAATAACTAAAAATCCACTCCTCTGTTGCTCCAGTAATTTTTTGTTTCTGTAGAATGGCAGTAACCATTAAATGCTACTTTGCCTCATTAAAGTCTGAATTTCCAAGAACTGAAAGAGAGTGTGCCACAGGGTTAAGCAATTCTTTCATCACATGGCTGATGTGTTTTATCCCTGCTGGGTCACAAGTCCTCTTCATTTACTGAGCTCCAGGTTTCATCCAACTATTTATTTGTTGAGCCTTTGTTGTAAACATTCTAAGCTGCCAAAGAAATTATCACGAGTCTTTCTTATTCAACCTAAATACAATTCTGTCAAAAAAAGAAAAAAAGGTTTTCTGGTAAAATGGGATGGATGATAAAAAATAACCAAACCAATAGAACAATTACAGGGGATGCATTGTGTTGCCTATCATCTATAAGAAAATCTGAAAAAAAAAATACAGCTTTACATCATTTTTATGAAGGTACTTTTGTGGACTTGCAGATCATTTAATTTTGCCCTGGAGCACGTTTGCTGTGAGCAACACAGAGTACAAGCCACTTGTCTGTCCTCTTGTCTCTAAATAATCTCTTTCCATCTTCTCAGAGTCAGGCTGTCACAAGCAGCTAATACCTCTACAGAGATAAAATAAGACAAAAGCAATAACCACAGCCAGGGCCCCTGGGGATTTCTTCTCTAGCTCTAACTACAGCGTCCACTCTATCAAAATCCTGCCTTGTTGCCCTGTGTCAATGTTTACATGCTCTGCTGCTTCTACCACTTGTGTTTTCAGAGGGATTCCAGCCTTATCAACTGCTCTGTCAGGTGATGGCAACAATTATTTCCTTTCCCCATCTCCCCTGCTGCCAGCCAGCACAGGTAACAGCTTCTGCTCTACCTTGAACTACACTGAGCAATTCCACTTTTACATCAGGGATGCTGTGTTTAAATGAATAATTTAAGCACACTATAGCACAGCAACAGAAAGGGCTTTGTGTCCTTTCTTTGTGTCCTGTGTCCCACTAGTCAGACTAAACTGGAGGTTGGTTGGTTTATTTTGGCTGAGCCAAGTAAAGACCTGATCCCAGAGGTGTTTGTGCCAGTCCTGGTTCATTCCCTCTGCCTTCCACATTCCCCCATCCCTGCTGCTTGAGCTGGCTGTGCAAATGCTCCAGAAGTTGGGTAAATTATAATTCAAGATGACACAGTCTAGTTTAAACAAATAATTAGATATTGCATCATTTTGACATTTTTGGGAAGGCTAAAAAGCAGCTGAGGTTTAAACAATGGTAATCTCTGTTTCAGAATGAAGATGGAGACAATATTTCTGGTAGCTTTGCTGGAAACAAAATGCCAACTAACAAAATGCCAACTATAATTTATGTTGTCATTGACCTGTTAAAGGGTAAATTTCAGTTTTTTAAAAGAGGAGTACTGTGGCTGTTAATGTGGCAGCAGTTATGGAAGCCTCAATTACATCCAGATGCATTTTAAAATACCAGGAGCATTTCATCCTCTGAAAGATGGTCATAGACAGAAAGAAATATTTCCTCCGATCTGCCATAGGAAAAAAAAAAGAATATACAAAAATAGAATGTCTTATTCAAAGTCAAACCTGAACCTACAGCAAATCATGAAAAAATGAATTCAGGTTTCCCAACTTTTGAAAATCTTCAGCCAAAAAATTATCCTAACACAGCCAGCTGTGGTGAGTCTCTGGAACAGGCAGAGAGCTGTTACTCATTAGCAGATCTCTGCAGGAATTCTGGCTAGAAAACATCAGTTCTGCTCAGTATTTCAAAATTATTGTTCAGCCCAGTCTTTCTCACCTTTCTTGTTTAGAAGAGAAATCCCCCTGGTGCTCTGACAGGAGCTGAGAAGCACTGGCAGCCCCAGATGAGCCAGGCTGGGGCCCCAGTGAATTCTCAGCCTTTCCATGAGTTTCCAGGGTCCCCAGAGCTGCTCATGGAGCATCCAAAGGGGCAGCACCAGAAAACTCTGCAGGGAAGCCTGTCCCATGTCTGCACTTGTCAAAGTGTTCAAACTTGTGCAAACAGACCAGGAAAAAGTCCTTGTCTTCCTCTGACAAATTAAGTGTATTTCACTGGTGTTCCTCCTGAATAGCAGAAGTGTGTTTTTTTAACCTCAAAAACACTCAAAAATGTGAGTGAGATGTAAAAAGCCCAATCTATTTTCTGAGAAAAGGCCAAGAGACAGTTTAATAAGCAGATGCATGGGAAGAAATTCTTGGTTGTTGCTCTTTAGCATAGCAGAAGACGACATAATGAAATCTAATAATTTGTAGATCATGCTAGAGAAATTCTGACTTCAGAATAAATTGGAGCTTTTTAAACATCAAAGATAATTAAACATTTAACAGCTTGCTGACCCACTGTGGCGAATTCTCTACCACTTTGAAAGTTTTTGCAGACAGAGTAGGCATCCTCTAAAACCTACCAAAAACCTCAAACAGAAATGATGGAGTGCTCTGTGCAAGCCGCTGGGTCAGGATCTTGGCCCTAATTAAAGAAGCCTGATGGAAGTTGGGGAATTTAACCTTGTACATCAAATTCACAGAGTATTAGGGAGGAAGAAAATACCACAGCTCAAAAGGAAGTCCATCAACTGGCAAACTTTACTTCTTCAATGTTTATAAATTATACAAAACTTTTCTGTAATAAAAATTAATCAGGCAAGCTTCCTAGACTGGCCTAAATTCAGCCTAATGATCCTTTGATGTAGAATTGGAGTTTTCTTCTTTCCCCAAGTTTCTCACACTACAATTGCTGTAGTTACAGGGCAAGAGATACAGGTGGAGATTAACAACTCCTTCACAAGCTGAAAAATAATGAATGCACAGTGCATCAACTTTTGGTAATCCAAGATACAAAAGAAGAACCTCTTCCTCTGCTTGTCATGGCTAAGGATGTGCAGCAAACCAAAAGTTATCAAGCAGAGCACACTTACTGCACCTGTGAGTGGTACAGGTGTGGTTTTACATGAATAAACTCAAGAGTAGGCAGCAATAACAGCTATTACCAAACAGACTAACCAAGGCCAGGTCTGAGCACGCTGTGTGTTGGAATCTGAGGTACTGATGATTCCCAGATTGTAGAAAGTCTCTGTCTGTCAGCCCTCTGCCAAAGCAGAAGCCATAATTGGTCTGTGCTGGTTTCCAGGTTGTTTATTCTGTTTATCTCTCACATGTTCTGCTGCCCTGCCCAGCTCTGTCCTGCAGGGCAGCGTGTGGGGCTCTGCCCTCAGTGGGATGTTACAAACATTAAATACCAGAAACTCCCTGGGCTGCATTTACAATAACGTGCCAATATCTGTCACCTACGTTGGACAGTGTGTCCCCAGCCTGAACCAACAGAAAAATGCCAACACCACAGTGAGACATGGAGGGCATGAAGAAGGAGAAAAAGGACAAGGCACACCCAATTTCCTCCATCTTGTCCCCTTTGGATCCCTCATCTAGAATCCTAAAATTTTACTTTTGCACCCATGCCACACTTAATTATTACTTATATCAAACACTCAGAGCTGATAATTCATCCTGTGAGATTGAAAACTCTTTCCCATGGACAGAGATCACAGCCAGTGTCTCTGGGGGCTCTGTCCAGGGGGGTTCCTGACCCCTGCCAGGGTCCCAGGCCTGCCAGGGCAGCCAGAGGGAAGCCCTGGATTCCCACAGCTGTGTGACAATACCTCAGAAGCAAATGTTCTGTAAATGTCTTTCTCCAGTAGAAAGTGGAAGCTTTATTTTGAAGCTGGCCCTTGGGACAGATGTTGTATGATGGTAGGTTGAAACTGAAGTAAAAAAAAAAGTATCAGTAGAGTTCCTGGGAATTAAGTAAAAGCTAGCAGCAGAGTAGTGAGGTGCTCCCGAACCCACCCTCTGCAGCAGCAGAGCAAAGGCACCTCCCAGCCTGTCAGGATGACTGCACAGGACTCCCAGGGACTCTGGGGTGTCTCTGCAGGGCAATCCCAAGGCAGATGTCAGGACTTTCCCTGCATCCCTGTGTGATTATCTCTACCTGGACCTTACTTCCAAACTGCTTTCTATTTTTAACCATTATATTGTCCTTTGCCTTTGCCTGCCTACATAAGGAAAACATGCAAAGAGAAACTTTTAATATCCTTGGAGATCATTAGGAAATGATGCTTGGCTGCAGCTGCAGCATGGCCTTACTGAGGACAGGAAAGCAATTTGCAATTGCCTGTAGTTCCAGATCCAGCCAAGCACTTGACTGCTTGCCTAACTGCACAGCCCTGTGTTATTCCATTGACTAGAGCAGGACCACTCACACAGTTAAAATTAAATGCCTGGTTAAGTGCCTTGTAGGTTTTTGGCTTGTTAACAATTCACAGCCAATACCTCAACCTGCTTAGGCTGTCTCTCCTTCTCACTGCAGTGCTCCTCTGGAGTTTAAAAGCTCCTTTTAACTCCAAATTGAACAAGTGAATGTGCTCCTGAAAAAACCCCCGAGAAGATCTACTGAAGAACCTGCTATCTTTCCAACTTATGTAATTTTTTATAACAGATCTGTACATCACACTTATCTCATTAGCAGTCATCTCCTCAGGCAGTACATACAGTGTGGGTGGGTTTTCCTTTTTCTTTTTTTGATTTACCTAGGATATCTTGCTGTCTCTAATTTTCCATGAATCTCATGAATTGCCACTGAAATCTTTATAGCTACAGTAGCCTGGGATGTAATGTACTAAACCAATTTTATACCCAATAAAACAATTTAATACCTAATAAACTTTATGAAGAAAGTGGCACATTTCTAAGTAGTGGCTCTTACTAATGAAATCAAGCCAAAGATCTTGAGGGAGAAAAGCTCCATGTCTTTGGGCAGCAGCCTCAGGTGTGTGCTACCACTCAGGACATCAGAGACCCCACAAACCAACTGGTACAATCTGATTGCCCAAACAGATTTGGCAAAGCTCTACCAACAAGTTCAGCAGCGAAGAATTACTAATTCTAATTACAACAGGCATAACTCCCCAAAGTGTTCCACTGCAGGTATGGAGGGGGAGTCAAAATGCAATAAAGTCCAGTGAGGGGGCAAGGAGAGCTCCTGCCACTGTGCCCCTGACAGGTTTTACTTTAGGGAACTTCCCAAAGGCACAGACTTGGCTCCCCAGAACAGCGAGGCTGGAAAAGGCACAGAAACAGTCTCTCACCTTCCTAGTTCAGCTAAAGGCTGTAAGTGCCTGAAAACCACCACATATGTGAAAAATGAGAGTTAGTCTTGCAAGAACTTTCTGGAGCACTCACACATTGACTACCAAAATTCTGGGAAGAGATGGTTTTTGGGTTTCATTTAAACAGAGAATAGCACACGTAACCTCAAGATGGAATTGGCATTCTTGAAAACAGAACTTCACTTGGGAGAACAGTCTCATCATTTTGCTCCATAGAGCAGCATGTAACAGATCTAATCAAATAATTGTACTATGCTGCAGCTAGAAAGAAGGGTAAGGAAGAAAAACAGTGTGTAAAGGAAAAGAGGATGGGTCACAGTAGCAGCAATGACTTATGAGGGTTATTTCTCACATCTGAAAGCCCAATATCTTACAAATACCCCAGCCATAAGTGAATTATATGAGCCTTTTGTGCAAGTAAAATTTTCCATTATGTACCTAGTCTGGTGCACTGAAACAATTTGTCTCTTTTCACAAAATCATAAGGGATATTTCCCAGAGAACATCAAAAGCCACAGAGGGTAAAAAGCTTCCTTGCCTGAGAAAATGCCCATCATCAACACTGCTCTACATTTAAAGCTGCCTCAGTGCTCTCTTTTGGATGCTCTCTAGGGGGTGTGCCCCACAATACATCATTGGCATGCAGTCTGTATCCTCTGTTTCCTTCTCTTTTTTCCTCTGGCACTAAGACTAAACTTCAGTTTGGCTGCTGGCAATTTGCATTGACTCATTGACTGCGGGGAAGTTACTCTGAATCTATACCAGCCTAAAGGCAGCAGCTGGCCAGAAGAACAGCTTTTGTAATCCCCTCCTGCCACCTGATTCCTTACCACAACTGGACACAACATGGGGAATGCTCCATGATTTCAGCATATTAAAAAAAGAAAAGCCAACTGATAACAAAACTAGTGGCATATTTCTGCAATTTGCTTTATGGACCTCTGGGAGTAGTTCAGCTGCTGTGCTCAGCTACCTAGTGAGCTGAGCATGTTTCTAAACTTACCTTAAATAAAATGAACTTTAAAATGAAATTTCTGCATTATTTTTTATCTTATGGAGAAGCATTGTAGAGGGTGATCATGTGCTTTCAGGAAAATAGTACAGATAATAGACTTTGAACTTCATTTTTCATTTTCTCAGCTGACACTTCCAGGGTTTGAAGAAAAAGTCCTCAATGCCATCATGACTGTAGAGATATAGAGACCTCTGAGTGACCTCATTCTGGACAGAAAACTGCTCCAGTTCTAACCTCTGACTGCTTCAAAGGCTAATTCAGAGCAGCAGTCACTGTTATCTAAACCAAACTGGAAAATGCCAGCCCTGGTTCTTCACTCCAGCTCAGAATACTACAACTTGAAGAAACCAATTTGTGGCCCTGAGATACTCAACCTTGGCTAAATATCTGAAGTCTGTGCTTTATACTATGGTAACAAAATTTGCACATTCCTTCCCGTCCATATTCTGCTCCACCATCCATTTCTTCACTTGGAAAAGAAAAATGAAGAAACAGATGGGTGCACAGACTTAAACACATGCAGAGTTTTAAGCATTTTCCCTGGGCTGAGTGGGAAGTTAAAACTGTGCTCAAAAACCTCTATTACACAGGAATGGAATTAAATCTGCCCTGGGTGCTCTTGCATCTCTGCGAGATGGATCTGTGTAATCATCTTCCACTTAATCAAAACACAATGCAGCAGAGCTGTGATTACACAATTTCAGATGACAAGTAACAGTCCTCATCATTTGTTTTGATGAATTCTGAGTTCTCTATGTAGATAACATGGTTAATTTGTTATTCAGATATGGCATTTAATCACTGAAGGACATTCTGAGTCTGACCAGGAAAAAAACCCAAACAAGTCAACAACCAAAGTAACAACAATCTAGAAATATTTGATAGATGTTATATGTTTTGAACAATTTTGTTTAAAGTGTTGAGCTTACCAAAAGCAGGCTAAATTAGCAAAAAATGTACTAATCAATAAATGGAAACCACCCCCCCTTTGAAATCCTGCCTTGTTTCACTTCTCTGATATTTCACATCTGCAAGTTGCTGCACAGGAGGCAGGTTTTCTTTTCCTAAATTACAGTAGTTTTGTATTCTGAACAAATTCACTTGCTCAGCAAGAGAAATGACATTAAACTGCTGACAAAATGTACAAAGCAAAGCTGGTTTCAGATATTCATGCTTTAGACTGTGTCAAAAGCACTGCAAACATTAATATCAAACCATGACTACTTCTAATGGGAACTATGAAAGAAGCCAAAATAAAGTGTGTTTTCTAAAGCAAGAAGCTGAAAAAAAACATGTCTCAGCATGATAAAGAGACAGTGGAAAATTCAGGTACTGATTTCATGGGTATTAACTATGCACAATATACCTGTGTAAGAAGGCAGCATAACCTTGTGGGTAGGGCATTTTTGTAAGCCTGAGAAGAGGAGCTGCCTGGAATCCTTGGCTCTGTCAAAAGCAGACGTTTTGAATAAGACACCCTACTTTTCAGTGTTCTCCATGTAAAGGGCAGATAATGAAATTGTCTTCTGTTGAAGACACAGGAGAATCAGAAGCTGAAAAAATACGAAGCAATGAAAAGACCCTGGTGTGGTTTTTTTTTTTTGTTTTTAAGACATTGACATCAGAGCTTTAAAATGCTGACGATTTGCTCACGTATATTTAGGCAGGACTTTCTGTGTTGACTTAGAGTGAGGGTCCTCCAGCTATCCCTGATTATTGGTTTGCACATGGCAGATATGGGGCTCCTCAAAGTCAACAAATGCATCTCTTTTTAGCCACCTGCAGTTATTCCCAATTTAGCAGCAGCAAGAAGATGCTGGCTGAGCAGAGTGGCCCCCTTTGTGCTGCTCCCTACTTCAGCACACTGTGCAGCACCTCACTCCTGTTGGGTGGATCATCACCAGTGGAATGCCATTAACTATAATTGTCCCCTAACTGAAGTGTCATCTGTGAAATGGCTGCTACTCCCAGCAATTTGATCAAGACACATATTAGGACAAACCAGTATTTTATGTCTGCAGTGAACGATATCTACAACAAGTATGAAGTAAATTGTTCTTCTTAAAGTCTTTGATCTTTAAGGGCAGCAATTTGAACCATTTATACACAGTGAACATTTCAGTGTATACAGCTTTCTTCATTTTCAGCCATTTTTAGGCACAGAATAGGCCCTGTCTGTACAAAGGTGACTACTTTCTTCAGTGTTTCCCTGAGCAAAATTAAAAGTGGCATCAGGTACTGGGAGAGCAAAATTTGCCTCTCAAGTAGGTCCAGAAGAGGAAATTCAGTGAAGCTTGAATGAGAAATTATTTAGTCTCCAGCTCTCCATCCCTTTTTGCAATCCTGGAAAGAACAAAGCATTTACACCCCAACTGCCTGGTGGTCCCCTGGGTAACCTTAGCACCCAGGGTAGGTTGGAGCACTCAGAGTTCGCTCCAAGTTGTATTAGTCTGGCCCATCTGTTGGTGTGGAAAATGTACCTGCAAGCACAGAAGCACTGGAAGTGCTCGGCTGTGCCATTAGTGAGGTGATTCGTGGCACTGGCACACTGTCAGGCAACTCTTGCACTCAGACAGAAACAAAATTCATTTTCATCAGCTGAAATACAGAAACTGAACCTATAAACATAAAGCATCTGCTTTGGGAAAGTGAAAGAGGAGAAAAAAACAAGAGAAGCATTGTGGCTTTAAAATGATAAAAGCTCTTCTAAGAACCACACACTGCATTTCCTGAAAAGTCTGCAGCATCATTTTTCAGCTATGAAATTTTAAAATGAGGATCTGAGGGTACTGAAGATGAAGTAGGTGCATGACACTGCTCTGTTCTTTGGTGTCTGGTGTGGGAATCCAGGACTTCCCTCTGGCTGCCCTGGCAGGTCTGGGACCCTGGCAGGGGTCAGGAACCCCCCTGAACAGAGCCCCCAGAGACACTGTCTGTGATCTCTGTCCATGGAAAAGAGTTTTCAATCTCACAGGCTGAGTGTTTGATATCAGTAATAATTAAGTGTGGCATGGGTGCAAAAGTAAAATTTTAGGATTCTAGATGAGGGATCCAAAGGGGACAAGATGGAGGAAATTGGGTGTGTCTTGTCCTTTTTCTCCTTCTTCATGCCCTCCATGTCTCACTGTGGTGTTGGCATTTTTCTGTTGGTTCAGGCTGGGGACACACTGTCCAACGTAGGTGACAGATATTGGCACGTTCTTGTAAATGCAGCCCAGGGAGTTTCTGGTATTTAATGTTTGTAACATCCCACTGAGGGCAGAGCCCCACACGCTGCCCTGCAGGACAGAGCTGGGCAGGGCAGCAGAACATGTGAGAGATAAACAGAATAAACAACCTGGAAACCAGCACAGACCAATTATGGCTTCTGCTTTGGCAGCAGGGCAGAAAGAGACTTTCTACAATCTCAGAATCATCAATAGCACAGATTCCAACACTCTGGAAGCCTCCCAGTGTTTTTAGCACAAGCAAACAGGGATGTGGTGACTCCACATGTGGCAGGGACATCGTGGGCAGTGGCAGCAGCAGGTGGGAACCTGCTGAGTGACATTAGCAGGGACAAGAGTGACAACATTGGACATCAGAGCACATGTCAGGGCTTGCTGCTGAGGAGGGATCCATCCTGCTCAAATCTCTGCCACAGTGACACCAGCACTTCCCACCAAGGTGCCTTCTTCTCCCATAACCACCTCAGTCCTGCCACACCTGGAAACTGATGCTTCTACCAGCTGCTTTTCAAAACTCAGCTAAAAATGCAATGAATTCAGGAAAACAAGATCTGATATTTCTGTTTACACTCTTTAAAAGCTGCCCAAGGCTGTAAAACTTTGCAGGAAACATCACTCTCATTTTCTCCAGCTGAATGATACAAAACAAATTTCACCCCTGCTGTAAAATGATGCTTAGTGGTGTTAAAACCATGCTGTTTAGGGACAAAAAAAACATGAAGAAATGTCTCTGTGCTCAAATATTTCATACTTTTTCTATGCATGCATGCCAACTAATAAAACATATTCTTCCTATTGAATACATGACTCCCTGTCTGCTTTAATAAGACTGTTTTCTTCTTCCACAGCAGTGGTTTGGAAATCCAGTCAGACTCACAGACCTTTGTACTTGGCACTCAGAAACAAAGATCCCATCAAATCCCTCTCTTTTCATCCAGCCACACATCCTGGCATTACAGGGTGACACCACAATGCAAACAGAATCATAAATACCATGAGTGGGAATCCAGACTCTTGGCTCAGCCAAGTGCATAAGAAAGACACCACATAAGAATTTAAACCAAAATTTGTGGTTGAAAATCCCAGAAACACCCCAAATTTCTTATTGCTCTGATATAACCTGAAGGGTGCTTTAAAAGAGAAGAGTGGCAAACTCCACAAGGAATGGCTGTAGCAATGTGGGTAAAGTATTTTGCTGTCTGAAAAAAAAAAAAAAAGTTTTAAAGAAAACAGAGCAGGAAAAAGGTCTTTGGAGAAAACTGCCAGAAACTGAACAAGAGTTTTGCCTGGCTGAATTCAAAATACAGCCCTGCTCAGCCTATCTACTGAAAGACAATGTTCTAAAAATTCCAGCTTTTGTGAAACTCTTCAGAAGACAAACATGATTGACTTGTCAGCAGTTCCTTACTGTTCTGCAGTTCCAATAGCATATGATATGAGAATCAAATATTAATAACTTTGTTTCTCAGGAATGCTTCTGGAATGTAAGGAGGTGTCTCTCATGAACCTGTTGCTTAAAATGATTGTGATTTTTCATCTTAGATGAGCTCTGAAAACCAGCACCACTAAGTCAGAGGGGAGCAGCTTTTGCAACTCCTTCAAGTCGTTCAGAAAAAATAAAGCAGAGGCAGCATTTGCTGATTTGAGTCACTGAAGAGCACAAGCTGTAACTGTTCTGCTTTTTAGAAGGTGCATTGGTTCACACCATCACTCCTGGCAGTGCAGCATCACACGAGGGCATCATTGCACTGTAAACACACTGAAAGGAAACCAGCTCCTACCTCAAATACTCACTGTCCTCTCAGACAAATAAAAAAAAAAACAGATGAAAAAATGCAGGAACTTCTCTAAAAGCTCAGTTTTTATCTAAGGAAAGAGACAGCAATGGAGATGGTGCACGTATTTAATAACACTTCCCAATCATTCCTTCCTTCCTCCCTCCCAGTCAGCACCCCCTTCCTCACTGTTATTCATTTTCAGTGGAGGACCACGATGGTTTGAGCAGCTCCCTGCTGCTTTCTCACCGATTTCTTTGTGGTGTCTTTGTGAAAATCAATGCTACAACACTTTTCAAATGTAACTGTTTGGTTTGAGGCACTCATTTTTGCAGGATAACAAAGACAGGACACCTCCCAGCTCCCTTGCATTCATCTCCTGCAGCAAAACCCTTCAGCATGTGCTTAACTTTAACCAGCACTCAGTTCCTGCTCAGTTCCCCATCAAGGGGACTTGCACAAGTGCTTCACTGATGGCACAGCCCCAGTGATGCAGTAGAAGTTTGGGTCTGCTCAAATGGTGCAGACTGGTGCACCTCCCAAAGCTTCTCCAAGTTATTTAATGAAAAATCAACATAAACACAAACCACTGTGTTTTCCTACCCAGAAAATCAGGTTAAAAAATTTGAACTATTTTGTTCCTATTGTTGTTTTTATACATGAATCCTTTTATTACTACATGTGAATCATCAAGCAGGCAAACAGGCTATGGGTGCTCTGACACACTATTTAAATTTTGGGAGCATGTTTCCTTGTCAGTCATTAAAATGACATGGTGGTTACACATATTTTGATACAAAATATTAAAATCACATAAATACATGTATAATTTTAGGATATGGTGTATATACATATATGTATTTGGGATAGATATACACACTCTTGGCATCCTTCCACAAAGGGTTTTTGCTTGAGGGAAAATGCCCCACTGCTAAGTTCCAGATCATTCCAATTGAACAAACACCTCAGCAAAAGTAACACCACAAGTATGAAATTAAGTCTGAGGTGTGCTACAGTACTGTAAGCTCCCTGCAGAGAGGATCTGACAGAACTACAGCCAAAGTGTTACCAGGGAAATTTTCAAGTGAAAATTCAATGGGATTTTGACATCCAGGTCATCAAATATCACCCTTTTTATTGATTGTATCTCAAATCAGATGCACACTGAGCTTTGTAAAGAAACAGAAATGTGACAGCACATGTGCTTGGGAAGGGGGAGAGGAAGGAAAAGGCACCTGCTAGCCAAAATAATATTTATTATTACAATTACTTTATTGCTTCCACTCCACTTGATTTTTTTGGGCTAGCAATCAAGTCCGAAGGATTTACATTATCAGAGGACCTGGCTCTCATTTTTCTTTGGAATTGTCTCTATTGGCTGCATGTCAAAATAAATATGTCTTGGGCATTTGACAGGGCAAAGAGCCAAGATTGCAGGTTCATGTTTTTTTTTTGTGGTTTTTTTTTTTTTTTTTTTTTTTTTTTTTTTTTTTTTTTTTTTTTTTTTTTTTTTTTGTGATTTGTTAGTTTTCTTAAGCTTATTTTGGAAAGGTTTAGTGGTATTTATCTACTGCAAGCAAGTGGGCAGGGCTTACAAGAGAAGCTTTGTTCAGCAGGCTTTGATGTCAGGGAGGCTTGCTGCCTTATTTGAGTACCTCTCCTTTGTGTAAGGGATTTGTTATTTGTTTGTTGTCAAGATGCCTCTGGGCATTAGCCCCCACTTCTTATAAAGAGATTATTTTTCTATTATCTTTCCCGCTGTTCCCCCTCAGCAGTTTCATCTGCTGTAACACTCAAGGATGTTCCAACAGGCAGGCGGATAATGGAGGGACACTGAAAGAATTTAACGCTGTGCCTTCAGATTTTCTTACCTAACATAATTTTCCTTTGAAGTGGCTTCTCAGTCCCCAGAAACTGACTCTCCTTTCCTTACCCTGCTTGATCTCTACTTTAATACAATTTTTTAAGTGCTGCAGATTTACTTGTGTCCACATGGCCCCGTACTACTACTACCAGACCCTGCAAAATAAAGAAGGATCAAGAAGCCTACCCCTTCTGGCAAGGTTGACCCTGGAAAATGAAAAGCCTCTTGGCATTTTGATGGAAGTCATAAGGACTTTATTTTCTACAGAACAGCTAATTTTCTTCTTGAGCCACTTACCTGGGAACTGACCCAGTTTCAGCACCCAAGTCCAATTCCTGTGCTGGATCACACAGCCCTTCACAAACCCCAGTGTGTCTGGTCTTTAAAATGGGAAAAAGAGGTCACTCTGGACAGGAGGCTTAATTTGGAAATAAAACTCCAAGTCAGCAACATGGGAGATGCCATTAGGGTAATCTCAAGGCAAGAATATGGGGAAGAACAGGCAGACAGGGGAAAAATTAATATTACAAGGCCCTATTTCACATCTCAGCAGGCACAAGGTATGAACTTGACAGGTTTGTCCTCTGAGCAGCTGAAGGAGCGAATCCCATACATGGAGCATGAGTTCCAATGGCATAAGGCATTTCCAAGCTGTCAAAAAAACCCCCAGCACTAAATTCAAGCTGTTCCGATTCACTGGTACATGACTATAGAAACAGTGAGTCTGGCACCTTTCAGCTTTCTTCAGGATTGCAGTTCTAAAAGGATGATGTCTGGAAAAACATCAACAGCTTTCAGCTTGCTAAGGCAGAAACATTTCACACAAGGCTTTTTAACACATTTGAGAAATAAATAAAATTTAAGTGCTACATGCCTCTGGATCCAGTACAGCTTCCTGGTTTATACCCTGAACTGGTGTGGACTGGCATCTCATTACCAATTTCAAGGAAACCACACTCGTCTGTCAACTGAGAATGGGACATAACCCCTTTTTCACTGGCCATTACCAAGCTTTAGGACATATGTCAGAAGTTAAAGAAAATGCAGTATCAGCAGGTTTACACAGGGCAGATAAATAAAAGCCTAAAGGAAGTGATGGGTAATACAACTTGTACAAAGGGGGTAGTTGAGGTGCATGAAAAAGAAACATTAGGCTGCTTCACAAAAATCAGAAACACCATTCAAAAAGAAAGTTATCCTCAGACACTCCACTAAATCTAGTGATGGATGTGCTGATAACTCAATACTTAGCTTTGTGTCACCACTGTAAATCAGAGGCAATTTTTCAAAAGTCTGAATGTTGTTCTTTCTTAGTCCATCTTCAGCTCAGAGTTCTCAGCTCTAATGGCAAGAACAAAATTTATAGTCCAGAACTTTGAGCTGATTCTTATGCTAGATGGGAGCTTGTCTCCAAGAGGTTAAGCTAACATATTTCTTACTCTCACAAATGCTTGAAAGTTGTTAAGGAAGTCTGAGATTGACAAAAAGCGGAACAAGATATAGCCTAGGACTCGGGGAAGAGATAAAAATCAAATTTTAAACACTTTCTAATCTTTGCCATGCAAATTCTTTTTCCTGGAAAGGTTTCCTTGTTCTTCATGACCAGACCAATATTTTTGAGTCCTCAGATATTTATTTTCATGCCTAATATATGTATTTACCCATGAACAAAAGTCACTGAGCCCAGGGCTCTCCCACCAGCACAACATGTGGCCCTAGCACAACAGAAAATACATTTAAGGTCTCAGTGGTGCAGGACACAATATAAAACTTTTCCTTTTGATCCAGATACTTTAGGGCTTTTCAACACAAAGATAATTAAGACTGGTTAATTGATAGATATCAAAGTGAACGTGTATAATTAAACAAACATAGTGGGCTACTCTGAAATCTCGAATTGAGGGGGAATTCTCTTTACATGGCAGATCTGGGTTAGCAGTCTAAGGCAACTTTGCACACAGATGTTTCCTTCACACTTAGAATTGATTCACTCTTTCTGAATCAAATCAGTAAGACATTAGTTTCTTTGACATCTTCACTGAAAGGATGTGTCAAATTCTGAAAACACTTTGAAATTTGTCACAGACATGTAAGTGAGAGAAGTGATTTAGTCTTCAGTGTTGACATGAATAAGTAGTTTAGTGGCACCCTTTTGAAACACTGAAGAGTGAAACGCATTTATGTCGGCTGGAGGAGCAATCTAAAGCAATCTGAAACTGGAGTTGGTAAACACAGAGACAACAGACAAGAAGGAAAACAACCTCACAGATGCTTGGAACAAAGGGAGGGAAAAGCCCTTCACACTGCCAAGCTACTGCACCCCATACAGCTTTTTGTTTTTGGAGTTTTTTTTTTTTAATGAAATGAAACCCCCATGACCATGCAAACATGGCTCAGCACTGACCAAGGCTGCCAGATGTGCTGACAGCAGCTCACACACCTGACCAGACCAACTGGGCTGGAGATTCTGTCCACAGCAGCTGCTTACAAGACATGCGAAATGTATTACTGAAAACTTCACCTGGAAAACAAGGTAACATCAGGCTCTGATTTAGATCTCATCACTGAAACCATTGACATGGATCTATTTAATAGATCTTTTTTTTTTTTTTTTAATAGGCTCATCAGCTGTACAACCATCTTCTCCCACTTGCACATGGCAAGGAAGTGTAAGGCACTTGTGATAACCAGCTCTGTTCACATGTCTGAATCACTCAATTAGCTTTTTCCCCTTTGTGAAAAAAGAGCAGTGCAGATGACGCAGCACACGCTGGGAAAATCCATCTAATGGCTTCATGGATATCTCACACTGGAAGAAGTGGTAGATTGAGCCCAAGATTTGTATTACAACCTGACACTGATATTTTAAGCAGCCTTTTCTAACTCACTGATTGCCTTTCTAACCCTCTGAACAGGGTGAGTTACAGCAACAAACGCTGCCACTGTGTGGTCAGTTTTTTTAGCATTCAGGTAAACACAATACACTTTTTGTTCTTTATTCCCTCTCCTCAAAGGGGAAACTGAGAAGCAAGTTGATTCATCTTGTCCTAGTGATAACCTGGATGCAGGAATAAATTCAGGCTTAAAGTGTGTTTCTCCAATACCAGCACATCCCACTCTACCTGTGAGTGAACAAATCCTAATGATCTGCACACAGAAGCAAAGATGAGAGAAACACAGCTAGATGTGAATAAAGCAGAGGAGAAGGACTGAAAAAAACTGATTCTTTTTTTCTTCTGTATCATGGGGATTATTGAAATGCACTTTTCAATAGAGAAAAAACAAATTACAGAATGAATCAATGTTTGAAACCTGTCCCATTTCAGAAGAGAAAAACAAATACATATTTTAAATTACATTGATAATGTGTTATTTCTTCTCATCAAATTGATTTGCACAGTATTAAATATTGAATTAAAACACAACCACTGAATTGTTTCTCTGGAGGACTGGGAATCAGGCAGGACAGGAGGGCAGAATTGAGGCTCAAACAGCTACAGCACCACAGCTTCACATCTGGCCTTAATCCCAAGCAGCTTTCAGGGTGTGAATCACTGAGATATTCTGTCCAAGCAGGGCACAACTAACATTTGCCCCTCTGTGATAATTTATCTTCTGGTCCAAGCCCACAAGGCCAACAGACACAGTGCAATAAACAAATGTTAATGTGGCTCATTCTTGCCAGTTAATTAATAGCTCTTCTCAGAAACCATTTAGTAAATTATTTGGATGATGCATAGTGCTTTGAAGGCGTTTTGCAGTTACTAATAACACCATTCTCCCTTCTTATTCCACAGCTGGTTTTATTAATGGAATCTTTTTATGGATGAGGGCTGATCTGCAAGAATATTCACAAAAATAACACCAGAAATATGTTCCATATAGGTTGTTCTGAATGCCTAACCCCCAAGAGGCACAGCTGTTTCAGGAAGCCATCAGTTTGCTGGCTGAAGCTGAAGAGCCTGATTGCTTTCAGGAACTCAGAACCTGACATTCCTGTGTGAGAAGGTGCTTGCTGTGACTTTTCTAACTTTCCATAAGACACCAGAGTTCCTAACAAGGAAAAATTCACTTGCTCCATCCCTTATTGAACTCTACCAAGTCTAATGGGCTCTACTGATTCATTTTCACTTAGTTGGCTCTAAGATGCTACCTCATTATTAGTTCAGCTGCAGGCATTCACACCATCTTGGAAAGGTAAATTGGACCTAAAATCAGGGAATTACTCTTTTAATTAGGTTGGATTGATCAGAAAGGCTACAAAGATCACCTGTATTAACTACAAATCAGCAAATGTGCCCTGCTTAGAGTCAGGGAGTGACAAATGACCACAGAGGCCCTGTCTTGTAGCACTCAGCAGTGTGAGACCAAGCTAGGGGATGTTCCAGTAAGGCCATCCATCCAAGGGGCCACAGACTGCAATCAGGCTTAGCTGAAATTTGTTATTGTAATGAACTGAACCTTCTCAAAGTAGCAGCTGCCAGGAGGGAAGGATGTTCTATGGATTTCCAATACCAGCCAAACAGCCTCAATCTTGGAGCCAAAATTCTGTCACTCTGATGCTCCGTGGAGTGTCTTGTTTATGGACTTTTATTACTTATTCAGCTTTGTAAACCACTCATTCCAGAGCTCCCCATGGTATCAGCAATTTATCATCACTTGCCATCAGCTGTTGCATATTATGTACATTAGTAAAGTTCCTCACAGAAGCACAGAACAACAGAAGCAGTTTGGTTTATTTTCCCCAGCAAGAAGAAAAATAAAATCAAGATTTCCATAGAAATAAGCTTGCAAATATATAAAAATTAATAACAAGGCACTAAATGTTTCTGTGCCAAATGAGAGAGTGGGCAATGAAAAGCTCTTCATTGTGGCTAACCTAATGCACATTCTGGGAGGGATTTTAGGAATTACCTCGTGCTCCTGTAAGTGTCCTTCTTCAATGACATCTGTGTCACAGCTGCTCAGGTGATCTTAAGGATTCTCCCATTTTAGCACCCAGCCTCTGCCATCAAACATCTCTCAGTAAGAGCTGAACCACATAGGGGGGCATGCAGAAGTCACTGCTGCTGGGATGGTGTCAAAATGTATTTTAAGAAGATTCCTGTTGCTTTATTAATTTCAAGTTCCATTGAAAAGCAGCCCTTAGTTACAATACAGATACCCCTGCTTGCAAAAGCTCATAAAGCAATCTTGGTTGCATGCAAAACATCTGTACTCTATGTGCTGTTATGGCTATAAATCTGTATTATGCTCCTCTGCACACCAGTATTTATCTTTGTTGTTTAGTGCACCCCTGCACACTGGAGAATTCATTAGGAAAACGACAGAGTCATGCAGTGTGGCTATAAATTAGTGTGCTGCTGCCTGAAGAAATGCTATTGATTTTGCATGGTACTCCTGGATTTGCATGTTTGCCAGTCAGCTTAACCATAATACCATCATGTGTATCAAAAAATAGCCTCAAGAGTTGAGTCTGCAGCCCAGCTAAAGGTACCTTCTGGCAGAAGGTGGAGCCTTCACAGAATGCTAGTGTGCAAAAAGGCCCTCAAAGCAATCAACTAAGTGGCTTAGATTTAACCAAGCATGGAAAATAAAAGGGAATAAAAAGGACACTGCTACACCCAGGCCAAAGGAAAAAAGCCCCTGCAGGACTGCTGGAAAAGTGTTAATCAGGAGGTGGAAGACAGGGAAATCCAAGGAGGAACATCTGTTTGCAAGCCTTGGTTTGTGCTCTCCATGAGCTGCAGCTGCCTTGGCATTGTCACCTGTGACAGGGACACCCCCGTGTCCTGTTGTCACTTGGCTACAAAAGCTGTGAGTTGGCTTTGACTCGTTGGCAATCAATTATAGCAGGAGAGCCAATTGATCACAGATCATGATTAGCCAGATAATTTGCTCCATATTTCCATTAACAAGCCCAACGGGCATGATTAATTGCTGCAGGGGGTAGAATTTCAGCATGGCTAGTGGGGAACTTGCTTTGTAATATTGTGAATCCCATTACTGTTAATGGAAATTTAACAGCAAAATCCCCTGTGGATCACTTAGTAAAAATTACCCTTTAAGGTTAAAGGGGATTTCATTAATAGTATTCCAGGGTGCTCTGATTTAAAAGTACTGTCACACAGAAATATGCATCCCACTGTTTTTTGCATATCCCTTGTTATTATATCTATCACTTTACCCTTCTCAAATGGAATTTCAAAACATAGCTCAGCCTATTGAAATGTAAGGCACATTAAGGGTAAATTTTCTAAAAGTTATTCAAGGAGATTTATCTGCTAAATTCCTATTAATATTAATGGAATTGCCCAGACACTACTCTGAAAATGAACCCCAACAACAATTTATCAATTTCCTTGGTTCTTGATGCCTACAGCAGAACACACACCAATTCCAGCCCAGATTTGGGCTGGAAATCTGGATACCACGTTGTCACAGCTGATGACACCTAATGCTTCATCTGGCACTAATCTGAGATGCAGACAGAGTCTTATAAACGACTGTCTGGAGCCAACACATGGATGTCACTTGAACCTAGCTAAAGAATATGTAGAAAAATGTTAAGTTGTCACTCTAGAGTGCCTTCCTGACTGTCAATCACTAAGAAACACCAGAGACAGAATGCTCCTATTGTTGGGCAGTCAAGTTGATAGAGAGCCAGGCTCTCCTGAAACACAAGGCTTATGTTCTCCAGAAGCCAAAGCCCATTAAGACAGACACCCAGAGGAGTCACCTCCTAAATACACATAGAAAAAAGCATAACTGCAAACACTAGGCAGTGTGTCTCAGACTGATGACACCAATCCTTTAGATTAGATTTGGCCATTTGAATGTCAGCAGTATTGCAGTGTTTGCAGGCTCACTCATTTAACCTCCACCATGACCATTCAGTGAAAACACAGCCTTCCATGCAGGCTGATGCATGTGTACATCTATTTGATAGGGTGTTCAAATTGTGTGGCATTGAACATCCATGGGAACTGCTCCCTGAGACACCCTCCAGTAACATTGTACTGATGCAAACCAATAGAAATCCACAGGTGATTGCTTAAAAAAAAATTAAAAAATAGGTACTTTGATGTTTTGGTTCGAAGTGAGAGAAAAAACTGACTGGATCAAAATTCATCAGCTGGCACAGTTAGTGTCAGCCACAGCTTGATGCCACCACAGCCAATTATTGGCAAAACCCCTGACTAGTTTGGGAATACTCATGCACATAACCTGAAACATCCAAATTAATCAACCAAAATAACTTGTTTATGATATCAAGCAGTTATGAGCATTAAAACCATCCCTAAAACAATTTGGCTGCCCTGGATATGAAGAGGGATTCCCCTAGCCAAAATTTCCAGGATTTAGTGATACAAGGCACTGTAAGGATTTAAAATTTGTTTTCTGTTCCACTTCTATACCCCACGATTGTTTTTGTACTAAAACTGTGTCCATATTATGCAATCTGCTCCTTGTGCAGTGTGGGGCCTCAAGGTCTGTTTTCATCAAGTGGGAGAAAGGCAACATTGGATTCTCATTAGCATGAGATAATTCTGAGCTACTTTGTCCAACTACCTGAGGGGAATGAGTGGATGAAAAGAAAGAAGGCAGCATTAAAAAACAAGCAGCCACACAGAGAAAGAGAGACCAAAGGAGCAGAAGAGACAATCAGGCAAGAGATAACAGAGGTAAAAGGGATACAGCAGACAAACCTCAGAACAGGATTCATTCCTGAGACCTTGAGGGTTTTAGAGACTTGTCCCTGTGCATCTGAGTCCAGCCCTCCTTCAATAATTATCAGATTCTATTTGTGTTCACCTCCGTGTTCATTTCCTGAGGTCACTATTTCAAATTTTACTTTCAAACGCATAACACCTCTAGAAGTCTTTACCCCACTATCTTTCTACAGTCAGAGGGGATGTCAAAAGAAAGCTCTATTATCAACAAAGGCTGATTTCCCTACAAAATATAAGCCTCTTCCACTTTTCCTCTGGATTAATTTCTGCTCAAACTATGACATTTCCTTTACATTCTCACTTCATGTCACAGACAGAACACCTGGTTAGTTGTTCTTGCAATTAAAAAGGCATCTATATTTTTCTACCTTAAGTAATAGTAACCTGAGAAGGTTTTCCCCTTCTCATCTAGTCTAGGCTTCTCCTATTAGGCAAGAAAACTCCTCAAACCTCTAATGCGTCTCTTACTTTGAACATCCATTGTGAAAGACATTTATGAGCTTTCCTGGGAGTTGCTAAGGTACTTAAGAGGTCTGGTGTCCACAGCAGCACTGAGCTCATAAGTCATTGGCACAGCTAGAGGAGAATGTGGAACATTGTCTGGTGGAGCTGAGCCAGGAAAGGCGGAGGGAGGGACAGAAAAGTGATGAAATAGAATGACAAACATTGGCAAGAGCAGGAGACAGAAGGTGGAGAAAAAGTCTAAAGACTTGCCAGAAAGAAAGGATTTAAGACTGGGAAAAAAGCTGAACCAAGGTGGGAAAATGGTATGAATTTTCAACACAGCCCTTGGACAGCTCAGGATGATTTGGTCCTGGCCATTTGTCTCACACACTTCAGTGCCTCATCTCCACCATCCCCACAAAATACTTTGTTGTCAGATCCATGTGCAAAATGCAAAAGATATCCAAACCTCCATGACTGCCTTAGAGAGGATTTAATGAGAGCTGCTTGCACACCTCACCTGCCTGCCAGGGCTGAGAACTGAACAAAGTCAAACATGTACCTCCCCCTGCATCTCATCTTCATGGTTGCCAAGCTGGTGCCCGTCACACAACCAGCCTGGTTACATCTACACCTTCCTCAGCCCTGCTTTGGGTCTGTATGTTGAAGCTCTACCAGGCAGAACTGACAGCAGATCTGTGCTTAGCCCAGAGACTGTTGTGAAAGCACCTAGGGATAAATAGGGATGTGGCTGACACTCAGCCCTTCACATCTAGATTCCCAAAAAAAACTGTCAATGCCCCACAAGGTATGCAGAATGACAAAATTTTGTGTGAAGATCTAAAAAAAAATCTTAATAAGTGTGAGAATTTGCTATATTTTCATGTAGGAACTGCCTTTGACATTTGACATGACAGGAAACGTTGCTCCAGCAAGATGGACAACAGGGCTACGCCTAATTAAAACAGGCAGAGGGAATGGAAAGGGAGAGAAAGTAAGTTATAGCACACTGACACATCACTGCATCTTCCTGAAGAGATACTGAATAGGGATTAATGAGGAAAGAGAAAAATGAACCACATTTCCCTCAGCAATTATTTTTGCTGTGCTACCAGCTGGAGACAACCACGAGTAACCTGTACGAATGAAAGCACCTACAATGCTACAGAGCACACAGTGACACCAGCCTGGGTCTGAATCAGCTTTCCAACATCCCTTCCCACTTCTTCTGCCCAGGGAACACCTCAGCACAACCCCAGAAACAAAACACATTGACCCTCAAGTTAAAAAACGGCCTAGGGAGGAGATGGGAAGAAGGAGGCAAGGTAAAGGAGGAAAGTTAATGGATTGATTCAGTTTATACCAGGTCTGGCTTAACATTGAGAGGGCTCATTGAAGAACACTGGCCATGGCTCCATGATCTATTATCCACAACTCCATCCCCTGCAGGGATGGGCCAGGTTCATTTCAAGCAGCTGGTACTACCACAGATAATTTCTAAACTGACTTTACTAAAACTCCACCTCTCCTCTCATGAGGTTCCTGGCCAAGCTTGGTTTGACACAGAATCAGAGCCATGTCCCACTCTGCTGCCCTGCCCCCATATCAGAAAAATAATGGGTATTGTCAGTGGAAACAGGCAAGGGCTTTTGTAGGAAAGCAAAAAACATCCTTAATAATCTCTGCAGCCTTTTTGACTGAAGATCATTTGACTCTTATGAGCAAATCCCTCCACATTTCATTTGGCATGTGTTCAAGAAGCCCCAGTTCTAGCAATACTAATGCTTCTCTCTTATCTATTTACTTTAACAGCATTTTTTTTCTGCCATTCCTAAGTCTGGCACAATACTTCCCTGGCCCTCAAAATATAATCTTTATTCTCCTCCCTATCACTTTGTAAACATTTATTTTTACTTCCCTCTAATACCAGTAATCAGAAAAGCACACATTTTGAGGCTTGGAGACACCTGCTTGCATTGGCTAATCTTCCCAGAGCTCCTCTATGATTCTCAAAATCCTTCTTGCTAGGCAATTTGCTTCTTCCCACTCAGCACCACGGCTGACCCCTCCTTTCTGTCACACACCCATTTTCTCATCCCTGTTCTTAACACCATCCTTAGCCCTGTGTGTGCAGGATACCATCCATCTGGTGAAGATCTTGTCTTAGGAAAGGACCTTTCTTCTTCCCAGCCTTTTCTGTCTACCCCACCTTCTTTTTATATTAAAAAAGGTATTTCTATACAGGTAAAAATCCCTTTTAGTAACTCCTTCCATGCTAACACTACACATGTATTTAAGATGGATCAGTTCATCAGAGCACCCAAACATTCTGGCACATAAACAACAGATTTGTAACAGTCTCTTTTAGATTATACATATGTTATTGATTATGTGTATTAAAGGGACAATTTATGTACAAAACTGGTGGCTGTATATTTATAGTTAAGAAAATGGAGTGATGCAGAACATTCACAATGAAAATTTAAAATCCAGTGAATTTTAGACTCTGTTCTGCTTTCATTTTGAAAGACTGATTGAGGCAAACGCAAAATTTCTCTCTTTAATTCTCCTGCTACAAAATATAGCACATCCATATCTTTCTGCTTTTGGAGAGAAAAATGGTTCTGCATTTGAAATTGTGCATTTCAGATTAACTGTACTATGAAGTTCAGCATCTCACCATAAATCCAAGTATTTCACAGAAGCCCTTCTGAGGAAGAATGGCCCAAAATGAACACTAGTCCATGATCTCTGCTTACATATAAATATGTATACACAGATTTATATACACAAACACACAGATGAGTTATCAAGATGGAGAGACAGAATGTGTGCATGATGCTGCAGAAAGAGGGCATGCTTAATTAAAGGATATCAGTAAAAGAACAAATTGATATGTCTGTGACAAAAAAATCTGGCTTTGTGATCCGTCTGATGTTGGAGAGGATTACAATATTTGATTGTAGATTTAAGAAAACTGAAAGTTCTTAGGTGGAGATATATGAAATAGGAGCAAAAATCCCCCAACCCTATCCTCAAATTCTTTTCATATGCCCATATAGCAATCAACAAAAGAGAAAAACCTGTTATTAAAAATAAAATTACCTACTGATTGGAACTTCTAATATTCTGCAGAATAGGGAAATGAAGCATCCCAGTTACGTTTTACAGGAAATCACAGAGAAAGAAAGCATGTACTCTGTGTCATGTGAGTTTCTCTAAATACCAGCATTGGTTCCTAAGTAAAAAGACCCTGCCAAGCCAAGATATGACATGCAGAATTCAGTTGTGGCTTGACAGTGTTCAGCACAGTATTACAACATATCAAGAGACACTTCCAATGCCTTCTACTTCTGTTTTACTCTAACTAGAGATCTGCTTGCTGTTTGGGACCCAGAAAGCATGAGCCCAGGCCATTTTAACACCCCTGGGAGGGTGGGAGGGCAGTGGGTGGGACAGGCACCAGACCTCTCTCTCTTCACAGCACACAGCAACCCAAACTCCTTCTGACAAAGGAAATCAATACTACAGCCAGAGATGTGCCCTGGCTTGGCACAGAATCTCAAATGAACAAAAGGCCTCCTCCTGCCTGAAGATCACCCCCTGAGCACTGTATCAAAACTCACCTCATTTAATGCAAGCATCTTGCAGAGGGTATTTTCCCCTCCAGGCCTTCCACGTCCTTCTCTAACATTTTCTGTTTGAGATCAGTAGTCTATACAATTTATCGCACCTGTCAAAGCTAATTTATTCATACAATCTGGCAGTAATCAAAAAGACTGAGATCGATGTGCCAGCAAACCCTGACATTTATTCATATTTTAAAGTCCTATTTGACCTTGAACTGCAGCTAAGTGGGAGCTGAGCTGTCAGCATCTCTCTGAGGCTGCCGGGGTCTGGCAGATCGGCGCCTCTCGGCTGCAGGCACCACGTCAGGGCAGCAGCAGGACAGGCTGAGCCACGGACACAGGGAAGAAACACAGCTCCAGTCACAGCTCAGTGGTCACAGACCCACCAGCCAGCCCAGCACATGCACCAGCGCAGCTGATGCCTTAAGATTTTTGATTTTGTATTTTCCAAATTCTATAGTGCATCAGTGCCTAGCTCTAAACTCCATGGGAAGTGTGGTTAATTGTATTCACATTGTATTTAGACAAAACAATTCCTCTGGGCCTGTGAGCCAAGGACATGCACACATTCTGTCTCCCCATCTTGACAACTCATCTGTGTGTTTGTGTATATAAGTCTGTATATACATATTTATATGTAAGTAGGATCATGGACTAGTGCTCATTTTGGGCCATTCCCTCACAGCCTCAGGCCCTGAAAAGTACAAACAAAAGTAAATTGAGGAAGGAGCAAACTAGGAGAGTGACTTCATTACCTGAGGCTGTAACTGGAGAATTAATGCCTGATATGCAAATAGACCGCACTTATATCTGTCTGAAAAACTTGTGACCATTGTCCATCTTGGATGTAGCCTCTGCAAGGCTTTTGGCTGCCCAGGGTGTATCTTTTGAAGGCCTTTGATAGATAAATACCCACTTTGTCCTCCGAACTCTGTCTAGCCTCTGTTCTAGGCAGCCATTCCAAGGCATCGCAGCTTGAGACTCATTGCTGCAGTACAAGTGTTTGGGAGCCAATGGATTTCTTGATGCGGGATAAGAGGGGTGAGGGAAGGGAGAGAAGAAGGAATATGATGTGTGTGCACAGGCAGGATGCCTGTGACGTGGTGCTGCCACACTGGCCTCAGCAGAATGCTGCCAGACTGGCCCCAAGGGCTGCTCTTGCAAGTGGAGGGGAGGCAGAGACAGAAAACGACACCACCTCTCCTCCCTCGGGGATCAGGGACAGTGAGGGAGAGCTCAGGAGATCACAGAAGATCCATCAGAAACTCTGCAAGCCAGCAGGAACCTGCCAGCACAACATGGCAACACCAGCTGGAAACAGGAATGGGAAAACAGATCTCAAGAGGATTGCTTTGGATGTGCTCTCACACTCCTACTCAGACCCAGAAATTAGGACTCACTCATTCCTTCTGAAGTCCATCACCCCTATCCATTCTTCACTCAATCAGGCCCTAAAGAGCACAGGAATTTCAAATGCAATTCTTATAATCTATGCAGGTGCAGTAATCACGTCAGGTTTTAAATTAAGACCAATTAGTAGAGAAATACAATAAAGTTTGTTTTAAATAGTTTCAGCCTGGCTCTGCCATCAGATGACTCTCAGACATCCCATGAGGACATCTTTGGAGCCTTCTGCCTCAGTTTCCCCTTGGTTAAATGAAACCAAACTCATTTACCTGCTTCCTCAGGGCATGCCAGGAATTACAGACAGGACCTGCTCTGAGGTTATTGAATCATTTGCTTTTCTTCTGATAGGAAAGTATTTGTGCAAATGAAATTCTCTCAGAGACACAGAGGAAATCTAAGTGTCAGCTTAGGTAGAAATATGCAGCTACAGTTTTACTAAAACACGTGAATAAATTATTTTATCACAGTCAAAACACTTGACTATGTGATATGCAGTTGCACCCAAAGCAGATTTTGCAAATGGATTTTGTTGCTTCTCTGGGTTCTCCTTGGCTGCGTTTCTCATGCTATAAATTCTGTACGTCATATTAAATATGATTTTTCAGTGAGATCTGCTTTTTCTAACCCTAGAATACAAATAGAAATGACAGTTGTGTCATTTTCTGTTTGTTTTCCTTCTCTTTTAAATAGCTAACACCTTTCTATTATGTTGAAAGAAAGCTACCAATGGAAAGCAATTGGTATTTTGACCAATGCTTTTGTGCACATTAAATATATGTCTAGCACTGCCATAAAATCTAATCTGATATTCATGGAAGGGAAACAATGACATATGAGAATGCAGAGGGAATTTATCTATGTGAATCTAGCCTGGCTGCAGCACACAAGCAGTGAAACTACACACAGAGCTGTGTTACAATAGACATGCTAATAAAACATTTCAGCCAACCTGTTTCCCTATTTTTCCTGTGTAGAAAACAAAATTTAAGAGCATCTTGAAATTTTGTGGCTATAAGCATTTTAATGAAGTTTTATTTCTGTCTGTGCTCAGCCAGATAAGGATCTGGTTTCCTGTTCTGGTTCCTCTAAGAGGAGGTGCCAGGTCCCACCCTTCTGGGAGCTCTTTGGGGGAGAAGCACCAACTCCCCTCTCACTGATGGCTGATTTCCTGCTGCCTCCTACACAAAATGCTCTTTCAAGCCCAGAGTTAAGCTGCCTTTTTTCCATGTGTTACACACAATGCAGATAATGATAAATTTGGCACCAAGGAGTGGACCTTTATCCAACAACACAGCTACATGCATTATTCCTTCCCTGCCCCTGCTCCTCAGCTCAGAGGTACTTGTCACACAGGTCAGCTCAACGTGCTCTGCCTTATTCAGGTGACGCTACTGCAAGGATAATTATTAGTCAGTTAGAGATTTCTTTAGCAAATAAAAAAAAAGTACAGCAAGAAAATGTCACATCACCCCTCGAAGGCTTCCAGGCAGAATGAAAACAGAGCCAAGCAAACCCAGGCCCCACAACTCTTAACCCTCCAAGCCTACAACTCTCAAAGATCCCCTCTGTTACCCTCATGCTCCCATGACAAAACAACTTCCACTTGCCAGTGGTGACAACTTAAAGGTTTAACATCATAAATTAATGGTGACCTGTGCATCCTGCAAGGGGAACATCCCAGCTGTACATTTAAACCTCTACAACCCCACCTCCAGACCTGCACTCTGCCTGGAGGAGCTCAGCCCTAAGGCTGGACAGACTTTCCCAAATGAGGTAATTCACCTGCAGGTACCTGGGGAAACCAACACAACCACACATCAGCCCTGGTCACTGCCAAGGGAAGCAGTTTGGGCTGTGACCCACACATCCACTGGCTGCTCCCCCAGAACTTCCCAGGCTGCTGGTCTGGGTTGGGACAACCACACAGGACACTGCCCCAAGCCAAATCTTTGCTCCAACTGCAGAAATCTGGGCTGAGAGGACTCCTCCCATCTTAAAAGCCTCTTAGTGATTCCTGATTAACCTCTCATCCCCCCCAAGAAATGAGAACCAACTGGAGAGCTACTCAAAAAGTCAATTAAGAAAGGGGCATCCCCTCTCTGGGATCAGCTGGTATTCTGGATCACTTTCATGGTTTGTTTTTTTTTTGTGTGTGTGTGTAGAAAAAGGATGCTTTCAACAGAACTGTTTTTCTCTTTTTTTTTTTTTTAAGAATTCTGAGAGAGATTCAAAATGGTTCCAGAAAAACTCAAAAAAAATCTTTTGCCAGGTGTGCTGGGACCAAGCTAAAGACTGGCACCTCTGGGTACAAAACAGCCCAAGCCAAGCTTTCAGTAATCAGCATCAAAATTGAGAGCTCTACAGACCATTTGGAGTTCTGGATGAGCTGTTATTTTGCAACACAAAATATGTTGTATCAGAAAGTTTCTGAACAGCTGTAGCTCATCTCTAGTGTTTGGTTCAGACTCATCATTAGGCAAGTGAAACCTATTTCAATCTCAATTAACACTCTCCTCTTCATTTTCCCCCTGTCTCTCTCTCCTGCAGTTCACACTTGCCTCTGAAGAGGAACACATGTCAGCTTGAGATCAAACCTGCAGGAAAGGGGCTGAGAAGAAAGTGGAAAAGACTAAGGAAGCAATTTTTTCCCCTCAGTTCTTTTGCTGTTGATCTCTTTCTGAAATTTCCAGCCCTGTGCTTTGATAATGTCCTGGTACATGAAAGAGTTTGTAACATAAAATGTTACACTCGATGGAGCATGATGTGATACTGGAGCCAAATGGCCAGATGCTCTTTTCTGAGCTATTTCCAGTGCTCCCACTTTAGAGAGTGTTTTTAAGGGTACTCACAAGCTCCAGTCCTGTAGTGTGCTGGCAATTTCATGCTAGAGCACCATTGTGCTGTGTTCTGATGAAACCATTGTTCCTCATGCAAGCTTAAAGTTATCATTATTTTAATAAAAAGAAAAATAATGAAGAAAATAAAAAAGAAAATAAAAGATGACAGTGTGGTTCAAAGAAATTGCAGACAGGTAGGGATTTGGGTTTTGTCCCCAAAACCAGGATCATACATCCCATTAAAAGTACAATTAAGTCTATATTAATAATCTGTTCAGAGAAAACTATTCTTAACTTCATCAGAAGAAGCCCAGGGCCACATTTAAGCTGTTTGGCTTTGCTTTACACTGTTTGTACATCCTGTTCTTTCACGTGAGGAAGACCCTTTACAGAAGAAATCCTCTGGTTTGAAATGTGGCCGAGGTCAGACATTTGAACCCTGTCCCCAGTGCTGGTTATCACTGGAATCAGCCTGTCCTCACCTGCTTTCCCACCATCTCCCTGGATCTGTTCTGGGCTGGGATCTGACCTCAGAGCTGGGGTCAGATCCCTGGCACTGCTGGCATCTCCCTGCCAGCTGTGAACACAGATATTTGCCTCTGCAGCCCATGGAACTGGCCATGGGTGACTCTGCGTGGTTTTTGGTCACTCTGGGTGGTTTTTGGTCACTCTGGGTGGTTTTGGACACTCCAGGGTTCAGCAGGCTGGGGTTTAACACCTGCAGGGGCTCCTTGCCACAAAGTCTGTCACCTTTTCCAGAACTGCTGGACACAAATGCCAAGCCTGATCCTGTCCTGCCTGAATCTGTGCAAGTCCAGTGGAATTAGGAGCTGCTAAACCCTTGGATCTACTGGGGGCCTGGCTCATCACTTGTGCACATCAGCACAGAACCAGCTGCTCCCCTCCCTTTCCTCTGAAGAAGGAAGGGAGTTGGGAATTCATGGAAACCAGGGAATTCATGGAATCCAGGCACCAGGACTTGAATCCTTTCATGAGTTCTTAATTCTTGGCTCCACAAGCTTTGCATTCTTTTACCTTAGGAAATAGCAATGAAGCTGCTAAAGTAAACTGGAGATGGAGAAAGGGGACACCTTTACTTACACACTTTATCTGGAGGGTGAGGCCTGGGAGATTTATCACTGAGATCTTTGCAGCCTAAGCACTGGGGCAACTTCCAATAACAGAGATTACATCACTTACCAGGATTTTGCTTAGGCAGTGTAGAACTGCTCAGAAACGTTTTAATAGCATTTAATTTCATGCTGAAAATGCTGATTTATTGCACTCCACTGTGAATAGGCATGTCTAAGCACAGAGCACACTACTTTTCTGATGTCAGCAACTGTGGGGTTTTGTTAACATCGTTTAAATGATTAAATGTTTTTGAACTAAAAGGGTTTAAGACTTTTAAGTCAAAACTGAATTAATTTATACTACAAATTACAGCTTGGGAAGGGTCAAAATAAAAATGAAGTGTTTTCAGATTCACCATAATAAGACACTTTGATTAACCTCTACTTTTTGTACAATTTTCACTTGTATTTTACCACAGCACGTGTGAAAAAATGCTGGAAATTTGAGTAACTCACCAGAACTGAGTTTCTATTTAGCTCTAAGACTAGGGATCTGGCCCCATGAATCATACAGAGCAAAAAGCATTGTCCAGAATTCAGAATTAAAATTTGCTATACATAAACCTTGTGACATTTTCATTACAGCATACCAGTCTGGAATCTGCATTTAAAACACTGACTGCTCAAAGGAATCTAAATCTCTTTAGCTAAAGGTAATAAAATGAGGTCAAAAATTCACTACTCAACAATCTACCATTAGCATTTCTGCTCAGAAAAAATGTAGTTCATCTATTTTTAAAGAAAGTAAAGGCAGGACATATAAGTTGGAAAGTATAATGATTTTCTTGTGTATGGAAGTCGATTAGGTAGCGAGCTGTGTTTCCTCATAAACAGATTTTGGTGCATCTGCATCATGATTTTTTTTACAGTACACACAGTACTTGTGTAAGCCAGAAGTGGGACTGCATTTGTGTTTACACAACCCACGGTTTCATCACCACCTCCATCACATCCAACTAAATCACAGCAGCAGAGAGCACACAGGGTCTGAGCTGGATCCTGCCTGGGGTCAGCTCTGTTCAGTCCTGGGGGTCTCTGTGCTCCCAGAGACATTCCACTGACAGTGGCCACAGAACTGCCCAAAGGCACCTGGGACACACCTGCTGGTGCTGACCCAGTGCTACTGAGAATAAAGCAGCCTGATGCTGGCCATAAAAGAAAAGGAGTTTTACTTGCAGTTATCAATGTGGCAGCATATTTTTTTAAATTTAATTTGTTTGGATTCTTAATGGTGGAAGCAGAACTTGATTTCTGCTGCAGTATCCTTTAAAATAAATGCTTGATCTCTTCCCACCCACCATTACAGCTGATGGGCACAAAATAAAAAGAACAGCAATTCATTCACCTTATCACTGGAGCACCAGAGGAAGCGAGGGATCCTTAGTACAATGATTAATGACTCACCATAAAAAGATGCATCATAAACTGCTTGTATTAGGTTAAATCATAAACTAGGCTTTTAATGTTTATATGATCCCTTTCTAAATAATTAAGTGTGTAGCTCCCAGTAGGAATGGAACTCACATGATGCTTGCAAAGCACAGTTTCTTACAGGGTGATAGTTTGGGACCCTCATTTAAGGGACCCCTGTCTGCCTCCATATTCAAGCACTGCTTGAATTTCTCTTCCTATTGGAACATTTCTCTGTATGACAGGTCAGAGAGACCATTTGATGTTCAGGAGCAGCAAAGATGATCTACCCTGAATTTAGAGTGTCTTCTTCAGCCTGTGCTCATGAAGGGCAGCTCATCCACAGAGGAGTCAGCCAAGCCTGGATGCTGTAATTTCCTGTGTTTAGATGCTAATAATAACTCCCAGCAGCTTCAGCAGCTGGTTGGAGAACAGTGAGAGAATAGCACCATTTGTCCTAACAGCCCCCCAAATTATCCACCTTGTGCTGAACCTGCCACCTTTAAAACATAGTACAAGGTGACATTATGTAAGTGCCCATCCATTTCCTTACTATCACAAGCCTGCAAATGTATCCATCTCCCTTTTATTTCCCAGAACAGCTGGTGCTTTTTCTCAACCAAATCTCCCAGAATCTCCCTCTCTTGGCAATCAGACATTGGCTTCAGTGTAAAGTCACCCCATCAGAAGAATGTTGCAGCTCTAACCAGTCTAAACACCATTATTTACTCAAAAAATAACAGGAGTTTGAAAAAGAGCTGCAGACCCCTAAATACTTTCAACAGGCATAGTAGGTAGCCCCAGTCTGTTGCTGCACTGCTTATTCATAGTCAATACAGAAAATCACTTAGGTTAATTACTTAAATATTTCCATCTATGGAATTTAGAAAAGGGCAAAGCCAACAGGGGAATACCCAAGATCATTATTTTTAAATAAACAATAGATTTCATGGGAGTTTGCTGGGTTATCAAACAGTACCCTCCCAAATCAGCTCATTAGTTTCACTGTTTCCCTATTTCACTTTATTAAAACAATTTAGACAAGGGTTCACTAGATGCAATGTAATCTATTTCAGACACTCCAAGACTAATCCCTTTTCTCTTAGCAGTTACATGATAATAGTTCTCAAAAAGTTGAAAAGTATTATTGCTGCAGCTATTTCAAATAGGGACTGTTTTCAGTGAAGCACAGGCCACCACTTTCCCTACATCTTATTATTTATTAGTATATTAATTTTTGTTCTTTACTTATTCATTCATTTATTCCTTCCTTTTTCTATCTTACATTGCTTCACACAAGCAGTCACACATGATCAACAGCATCCTCTGTGCAGGTGGGGGGATGCACCAAATATCTGTGCATGGGTCACCGCACCAGGCCTTAGGAAAGAAGTGATTTTTTGCAATTTACTTGGAGGTTCTGGAGTTAAAAAACCCCAACTTGGTAAATTCACAGTGGTTTTATAAATAGCCTAGAGAGAAGGGAGAAAGTTCCCATGCATTTTCACACTGTTAGTTTCTGACAGCTCTGATAGACTCACAGGAGGGGATCACACATAGGATTTGCAAATTAGGAGGCAGAGACTGTATGTTACTTTCCAGGCTGGAAACACAGAGTAACAGACCTGTGCTATGGACACATGGCTTATTTCACAACAAACTCATACTCTTGTATTTTCATAAAACTTTTTCCAAACAGTAGAGTTAGAATTTCTTATAGGGCAGAACAAAACCCCAGCCAAAAAAAAAAAAAAAAAAAAAAAACAACCCAAAAAACCCCACAACCAAAGAAAAAGAGCTGGTTTCTAGATCCAAGCTTTCTGCAGGCTTTAACAGGTTCCCTATCCCTGAAAACCCATCCTCACTCACCTCAAATCCTTGTCTCTTCAAGTAAGTGCCATTTCATAATCCTATTAAAACCTTTGCCTCTGTTTACCAGGAGCTCTAATCGTACTCAGCAAGTTCTCCTGGTCTAAGGAAGAGTGACAGCTTTCAGATTTCTTAGGAGGCTTATTCATCAACCACGCCAGAGTTTTGCCAGAGTGTTCAATCTATTCTGGGAGCAGCCATGTGGAAAAAGCTTCAAACAGCTCAAAGCCCTGCACAATGATAAAGGAAAGCTCACACAATCCTGGTAATAGCCTGACCCTCTTAAGGAAAATTGGATGATTTGTGGTAGCAGTTTTTCTGTCCCCTATGTGAATTCTGAACCTTAAAGTATAAGCAGTGTATTCACACAGTCCCATTACAAACCCCATCCCTCTTGCAATGCTGGAATAACAAATACACACCCATGTGTGACAATAAACTCTTACTGCAGTGACCTTCCTCCTCAGTCCAATGGTGTGAAGGAGTTTGTAGCCATTTTAGAAAAAGAGAAGAGCCAGATAAAGAATGGACTAATTTGATGTTCAATGTTTCACCACGAGCAGAATATATGCTTTAATGAGCACATTACATGCACCAGGGACATGTTACTGGGAAGCAGGGGATAAAGAGTAAAAGGAAAATAATTAAACAGTCAGCTTTATAATGAGGAAACTCTGCTCATGCAACATTAACCGGCCTAATTTTCAAATGCTAAGCAAAGACATTTTCCTTGGGCTTCAGGAGGACTTGCTGGCAAGCACCACCTTGAAATCAAGGGTAAGAGATCACAGGTATCAAACCTCCTTTAGGTTCAGGCCACAGGGATTGATATTCCAAAGTCATCTGTCCACACTTCACACTGACCTGTCCAACAGGATTGAATACCTGCACCCTGTATTACTCTAAAAGGAGGATCCTTAGAGTGGTGAAACATCCTAGATTCATAATGTGTGTATGATGAACATTACAACTGACTTCTGCCAGCCTGGCCTTAGTTTTCTGTGGGTATTACATCTGTCAGACCACAAATGTACAACCTCAGCTAAGGGCAATGAGCACATGGAGACTTAGAGTGGCTGTTTGCACCAGGAAAGGTACTGGGAAAAGGGAAAACCTTCCTCACTGGGTTCATGCCAGAGCTCACCCCTAGGTCAGGGGTGGCTCTGTGTGGTGGAAAAGTCTCTCCAACCCGAGCTTCCAAAGAAAGGCTCAGTATTCTTCTGTTGTCTGGTCTCAAGGCAGTTTATTGCAAGTTATCTAAAAGATTTTCTTCTGGGGCTGCTGTGGTTTGCTCACAGCTCAGGCAGAGGCACACACACACCCTGACATCCTCTCTGACCCCGACTGCTTCTTCTCTCCCTGCCCAGGGCTGCTGCTGTCTTTTATATGGTACATTACGTGTTACATGTTTACAGTTTTTCCCCAATGCCTATTACCTATATTAAATGGTGCCTTTCTACTCTAAACCAATCTGTGAGTGCCAACATCACCAAGAACATGGAGGTAAGGAAGGAGAAAGAGGGAGAACAGGGCAGGCCCAAATCCCAAATCCATCTTAAAACCTCTGACCCCTATGTACAAAACCAAAACCCCCCTGTACAGCACTAAAAAATTCTTCCCTTTACTTTGCGACTACTTCTACTGTAATATCTAAACTTTTGTGACTTCTTGTTCTTCCTGCAAGGTTGGTAACTCATTCCATGGTTCAAATCCAAAATCACAGCTGTTTCCAGCTGCCTGCCAGAGTCTCAAATGCTTTCTGACCTGAGCCTGGAACATCCAAAAATGTCTGAGGGACATTTTGAGTTCCGACAGGTTCAGACACTGACAGGGTGAGCCAATAAAGCATATTCCAATAAAGCATATTCAGTTCTCTCAAGGCCCACAAGGCCATGAACATTAATTTGCTGGCACTGTCACTTCCAGAGTGTTGCATCATCCATTACTCCAGCATAACAGCCCATCAGGCAGACAGCAGCTCTGCTGGCCCACAAGCTCCCCAGCACTCTTTGCACATGCACAAAGTCTCTTGGTTACTCACTCTCATGCCTAATTCGATGTTTTCTCCTCCATAGACCTCCATGCCAGGGTCAAGCAGGCCAATCTCGCCAAAATACTCTCGGTCCACCACAAAAGAGCATCCAATCATGGCTGGTGTCCTGCACAGAGAGATCAAAACAAAAAAATTAAGCCATTGATTAGCTCTTACAGATCCCACCTCATAACAAATTTACACAGATTAAACAGTTCTTAGCATTCAAATTTACATTCTAAATTTACCAATTACCATCAATCACATGGCACTTCAGGTATGCAAGAAATTCCAGTACTTCTCTATTTGCTGCTGTAATTTCTGAAGACTTTCTGTTGAATCACAAACAAAACAAAAACCACACAGGTTTTTGTAGAGCTTTGGGACCACTTCTAACTAGAGAATGATTCAACAGAAATTGATTCATTTGAGACCACTTCTAACCTGGATACTCCTGCCTGGGCACTTACATCCTCTGGTGATGCATATATTTATACACCAGGATCTCTGCATCTATAAATTCAAGTTATTTGATAAAATGCATCTTCCTGATTTTATTTCCCAGAGCCAAGCCTGGAAACAGATTTGCCTAAAAAAGCTGAGAGCTCTCCTGTACACAGGATGAGAAATATCCTATATACATCTTGATTTCACATTTTGTACCACTGAAAAGCATATCTTAGGCTAACAAGGAATAAATTTGATATTGGAACTAAAATGAAAGAAAGATACAACCAAGGTAAGGAAATTCAGAACCTTTGCAATGAAATAAGCCTTGGAGGGGATATTTCAGGTATCTTTTTTTAAGTTTTACCCACGATAAAAGAGAGAAGGAGATTGGGGGGAGAAACACACACCACTTTCTTCATTTTTCTTTCCATGCATTCAAAGCTAAACATGGGCTTCACTGGATCAAGGCATCACTGCTTTGCAAAACTGAGATGCTAGTTTGGGCTTAGACTCGTTCTTTTTCCAGCCCCATCTCCCCCACAGAAATCCTCTGGAGGCAGCTCCTTACAGCAGCAGGATGTTCCCATGAAGATATCTCCTCCCTTTCTAATGAGGAATGGTACTGTCAGGCTTTGCAGACTGCTCTCAGGTGCTGGAATCTTTCTCTCTCTGGGGATGAATTGCTGCAGCTGTAGGCTCTGTCCATTAAACCCCTGAGTTGTTAATTGAATGGGGGTGGGAAATACATTTCAGATGCAACTACATAATCATCACTCACAAACAAATGCCACTGAGTCTTTGCAACTCCCTCTCTCCCTTCCAGGGTTTATTTCTTCTCATTATATATATTCAAATATAGACTTCACAAGCTTTCACAATTTTTTTGGGGAAAAAAAATGTTTTCAGGAGTGAAAAACAATACCAGAACAATGACAGAAGGAACAATATCCAGCTTTTATAATTTTATACTGGACTACAGTGTCACACTGACATATCACAAAGACTTTTCAAAAATGTGCTTGAATTAAGCTCAAGGCCCTCACTTGGCATTAGAACTGGGTTTTTCCTGTACCTGAAATACTCCAGTACATCCACCACTTTTAGTGCAGAGCAGCAGTTTTATTTCGGAAGCTAGAGATGGCCACATGAGCAGAAGCAGCTGTGTTAGCACCTCTTACCCACTGCTCACTGCCCAAGGGGCAGCACATGAGAAGGTGAGTGCCCCCAGCACTTCACAGCTTCAGAGCACAAGATATTAACCTGCTTTATATATAACAACCTTTTCCCTCAATCATGCACTCTCTAGTAAAACAGAGCCACTTCTAGAAGGAGAAAGCAGCAATTAGAAGTATACTATTTTTTATCAGCACCTCAAAGGTGTTGTGAAACTTAATTGATCTGTGGAATATTCTTTGACACAATGGAGGATGTTATAAGGATTAATTATAATCAACAGCAGCACTCAAAGGATAATGTGGGAAACACAGCAAAATGGGTTTTGCAGTTAAAAGCTTAAAATGCAGCCTAGAATTGCATTGATTTTGTACTGGAGAAAGATACAGCATGGTCAGTTTGGGGGAATGATCTGACAGCACTGCTGTAGCAAGGGAGACATGGGAGAAACATTTCTCTGGGTAATACCCTGGGAAAGGGAAAGCACAGAGAGGTTTCTGGGGGTGAACTCTCCCTCCCTCCAGCAGCAGCAGGAAGAGAGGCCCTGCATGGGATGGGCACAGGGAACAGAGGGCACGCTGCCCAGGGAAGAAAGGCATTGCTGCAGGACTGAGTCAGGGCTGGTTTGTGGCAGTGAGATCCCCAGGAGCACAGCTCTGCTGCTAAAATTCCAGCAGGTGCTGACACCCATTTCTCCAGCTAGGTGCATCCCTCTCCTTCCCCATACTGAAGGGAGATGCCTGAGGACTTCACCAAGAACCAGTGAAAGAGAAAAGGATGGCGACTAAACTGCACATGGCACAGTCAGTCTTCCTCTGCCTTATGCAACTTTCTCTCCTGCCTTAAGATCAGCATATATTTTTATATATTTATTTATATATATGTATTTATTTATACATATGTGTACAATGCAATCAGGTCACATTTGAAACATTTTCCTGAGCAGCCAACTGCAATTTCCAGGAAAACTGACAAACACTCACAATGATCACATGAATTCAAACACAAATAGAACCATAAATAAATATATAAGCATGAATGTATATATACAAGTATAATGAGAGAGACAAAGAGTTTCAAATGACACATCACACATCATATCTGAGCGTTCCACCTCTCCCAGCAGGATGTTGCTTTGATTCAGGTTCTTAAACATCACCTCAGCCCTCGTCTGACATGTAGGTGGGGAAACCTGCATGGTACCTGCAGAAGCATTTCTATTTTTCTTACAGCTCAAGAAAGGGTCACACCAGGCCCTGAGAACAGAACTCAAGGACAGATTTGCTGCTCAGGAGATCTAGGGGAAAAAAGACAAGATGGCAAGCTAATGCTCATCTAGAAAGGCAGTGCAAATATGGATGCAGAATAACTCTCTGATGCCCTGTGGAAGTAAATTTTTTTGAATGGGCAGGACACCCATCAGAACCTGGACAAATAAAAGCAAAACAGCTTTGTTGCAGGCTCCTGTGAACCAGAAACTGAAAAGATGGCTATGGACAGTCAATAAACAGTCACCAGTTTTATTATTACATGGCAGCATGGTTTATAATGGAAGATTTTACCTCCTGAGCTCAGGTACACAGGTGGATTTCTTCCCAGAGTAGTGAGAGCTCAGATTGGCTTCAATTGTTACTGCAGAGCAGCACAGGGCCTGACTTGCACGTGAGATGGGCACACACAGTCTCAGATAGAAGCAGCAGCACAAAACACTTCACTGGGGGCACATCAAACTCGAATTTATGTCCATGAGCGAGGAACAGGAGCTCTCTGGAGCAGCTGATGCAGTGCATGTACATACACATCCCCACTGGTACCAAGCTATGGCATATTAAAGCAGTAAGTGAGAACATATGCAACAATGAAATGCACCAGTGCTGCTGGAGGAAGATAAAATGGAAAGCTGTGCAGCTTGGCTGGGTGAGGCTGACTAATGACTCTAATATTAGTGGCTGCTGATCAAGAAATCAAATGCAGAGCAGTCCATCATAATCACAGCAGGTGAGGGAAGACAAGTCAGAGCCAGAGTTCAGAATACCAGAAACCTTCCTTGCTGTTCCAAAACCCAGGGAAAAAAAAATGCAGCATGCATTAAAAACCCAGCTTGTTTCAATGCATAGTCAAATTCATTAGAAGCCTCTGAAATAGATCCTTTGTTACTCAGTGTGTTGCCAGATGATAAGGACATTTTTGGGCAGCATGCTCACAGGAACACGAATGGAAAATGACATGATGGACACAGCGTGTCAAAATAACAATTCTCATTTAAATCTTCACGTTACAGACATCTTCCATCTCAAATGTCAAACATGTAAAATGGATTGCCTGCAGAAGCCAACTCAGGGAACATCAATTGTTCTGGAGTTCAGAGTATTAACGTGGAGGGGAAAAAAGAACCAACTTTAAAGTGCATCAGAAATCTTTACAACATCTGATACCTTGTTCTTGCTATTTCTTCACCTTTGTTAGCACTTCAAGGCCACGTTCCCTTTTGTCACTTAGCTCACAACAGCTGATGTGACATTTTATGGTGCATACTTGACATGACTGCCCATGAATGACCCACTGGTGTGAGGGACAGTTCCTGCTCTTTCCCAGCAAGGCTGAGTAGAATCACACCACTGTCATTGTTCAAGAAATTGTTCAAAGGCAAAAATTCTTAGGAAAGAAGCACATCTGTTGTGTAGTCCCAGAAAAAAACAGGAATTGGACTGTGTTTTCCAAATGCCTCACCCAATTCTGCAATGGATGATATTTATTCATACAGTGCAAACATGAAAAATGCCAGGGCTCTGATCCTCACTGATACCAGGGTACACATGTTCTTTAATGCTGAAAATCTCTAATCCCTTTGGAGATCTGGCAGAAAGGATTTGGCTACACCAACCACAAAACCAGTCACAGGGTTATTTGTTACCAGTCTTTTCTTTCACAAAATACACAGAGGAACAGACCAAACCCACTACTTGCTGAAAACTCTGTCAAAGAAAGCTTTAAGAGGGACAGTGGTAGCAAGGACTAAATGGACTTCCAGTTTTCATGCTGATGAGCAGCTTTGCAATCTTATGATGCACTGGACAGACACATGGATTCAAACACCAGCAAAGTGCACAGTTTCTGTCTTGCAAAGTGGACTGAAACAGGAATCATGGTTCCAGTGTGTGATTTGGAAAGCTGGTTACAAAACCAAAACCTGCACCAAACCAAGTCACATCTGATATTTTGAAAAAGCTTGCTCACTAGCCTGACTTTGCCTTCCTGTTGAAAACATACTTTAAATATTCCACAGCTAGTAAGTTCCCACCATGACCACTTTCAAATCTGTCTTAAGGACAGACTTCCTAATTGTTTTCATCAATAACACCCACACAGTCACTCTTTCCACTACCATAATTACACTGGCATGTCACTTAAAAGCCACAAAATCACATTAAATTTCCACAGGCAAGAACAGCACAACACCCAAATGCTTTAGCAAATCCATCCAGGTGCTACAGCTTCTGAGGCCCCTCAGCACACCGTGCAGTGTGGCCATAAAGGGGATGCTCTGCTCTCCTCCATCCCTGCCCTTCAGAGAATTTGTGCCCAGGGAGACGTGGAAGTATTGCTGCTGAGTAAGACATGACACAGATTCACTAGAAGGTTGGTTTGCACAGCAGCAGTTTTAATATGAAAAGTTCTCTTTTTCTATAGATAGTTTTTACACATTCTACTTGATTGGTTAATTAACAAAAACATCTTTCTCACAAACAGTTTTTGAGAAGAACAGAAAAACAGAGTAGGAAACACCACTTGCAGGCTGTTTACACTAACAGGTTATTATTGTTTCTCTATAACTCTCTAAAAAGTTTCACAAGTCCACTGTGAGAAAACGAATCTCATTTTCTCACTCTCTGACCAGGCTGTCACATCCCCATGGAAGTGTTCATGGTTCCATGTGGATGTGTCTGCATTTTTGGACATGGGATTGTTAATTTGCAGAAGAGATGCTTAGGCAGTGACAGTGTGTTAGTGCTCCTGATATTTGCCAGCAAGGGTTGGGTGTTCTTCTCCTTGTGCTGCTTGTCTCATCTGTCTCTGGGCAGTTTATGCACTGTTGAATTCGGGTTCAGAGTAAAATTACTGCTCTTGGGAGCCAGCTACTCATGTGCATCAGATTTTAACACTGCTCAGTGCTTGACTTTGCATTTGTTCACTTCTGTGTCAGCCCGTCAGTGCCAGCGTGGCACCAGCAAGAGCCTGAATGGAAATCTGAGGGAAGTTCTTGGGAAATCAGGCCCTTTATTGCTGAGGTTTAACCTCTTAGTTCACTCTTATCTGTTATGTGATCATTGTCTCCAGAACAGAAGATACTAAAATACTGGAGCAATCCATGAGAAAATTACTACAGTGATTTCACATATAAATTGTGAGTCATGAAGTGCACAAAACCTTTCAGGAGTGAAAGCTTTGGATGATTAATTTTCTTTATCAATAAACTTTCTCAGGGCTGAGTGAAAAAGGTATAAAACATCTGCACTTTTAAAACAATGTGAGGCAAGCAGGGCATGTTATCCAGGAAAACTGATTTCCTAAGTAATTACTTCCCTGCTTATTGAGGTTTCAAGCCCAGCAAAAGGTCAGTGATGATGGACTGTGCTGTCCTGCAGTAAATAAGGTTAATATTACTGTATAGTGCTGTTTTGCAGTCACGAGGCATGAGAATGAACCTGAGTACAATTTGCAACACTTGGTCAAATACAGATTAAAATATTACTCTTCACGAGGGAAGGATCCTGTGAGGTGCTCACATCCCTCTGACCACTTAGAAATGTGATCAGTATGTCAGTGTCTTTTCACTTCCAAAAGATTACTGGCTTTTTTTTTTTTTTTAATGTGGGTGTGTTGGAAATGCTTGGATAAACTTTGCAGGGTCTGTCAACTCAAGATTTGCACTGGAAGGGAAGTACATCAGCTTCTCTGCCACAGCCCACACTGAGACCATGCAGTAGAGTTTTAGCTTACTTTAAAAAGAAGCCAATATACATGAAAATGAAGATGCTTTTAAGCTGGTAATTTGTGTCCTTCTTAAGAAGTCTTAAAAATAAGAGCATTCTAAAGTGCATACTTAGGCTTCACATTTTTTAGTATTTATTTCTAGAGTTGGTAACAGCAGTACCCTTATCCCAGCACAATATGTCCCAGAGGAGCTGTTAGACAAGCATCTGCACTGGAGATGAAAGGCTAGGAGATGTGAATTTTCAAATGAAGGGGAGAGAAAGCCCTTTTCACACCAGTTCCAGTTTTCCCTCTGTAACAATTCACACAAATACCTTCACAATTCCTGTAATGGCCTTTCCTCAGAAAATTCCATTTCTGTAATGTACAATGTTCTCTTGTAGGGAAAAGTAAATGGATACACTGACTACATGGTCTGCTGTGGGTTAATTTTAAAATTCAGCCAATAGGAAAACTCTGAATATGTGCAAAGTTCTCAAAAAAAAAAAAAACCAAAAACCAAAAAACCAACAAAATCCCCACAACCAACCAACAAAGCCCAAAACAACAAACAAAAACAAACTAACACAAAGAAAAAGCCCACAAAGAAAAGCAAAAAAGACCAGCTCTCAAACACAGCTCCCAGTGGTGCTCCAGGGAAGCTCTGGTTTGGCCTGATGACCAAGACTGCTGCTCACAGAACAGGAGTGAAACCAGCCTCTTTGCAATCACACACACAATTCCTTTGTTTCTCATGCACACAATGGGCCAGAGTCCACTGGAAAATAAAAGGTTAGATGAAAAGGATCCTGCTATCCTACTAATGACCAGAACACACAATTCCTTTGTTTCTCATGTACACAATGGGTCAGAATCCACTGGAAAATAAAAGGTTAGATGAAAAGGATCCTGCTATCCTACTAATGGCCAGAACACACAATTCCTTTGTTTCTCATGTACACAATGGGTCAGAATCCACTGGAAAATAAAAGGTTAGATGAAAAGGATCCTGCTATCCTACTAATGGCCAGATCACAAACTTGAAGCACACGCCAAGAGCCAGAGTACTCATATACATTGTGGGGCAGCTCCGAGAGGCAGCACACGCATCCACAGCTTTTGTGGAGCCATCAGTTTTCTCCAGGCTCATTTTGTAATTCCTGCACAAAGCCTGTAGCCTCGCTCACCTAAATTCCCCCTCGGCAGACGGCCGAGACGGAAACGCCACTCGGCCCAAAGGGACAGCACGGGGGAGATTTACCTGATGGGAGCTGACTCATCCCCTTTATCCAGCCAGTCCTGTGGTGGGATGATGTACATGCACCAGAGCCCCCAGTTGTAGCCGTGGGCGGCGTTGGCGTACTGCTGCACTTCAAAGGTGTTGTACTTGATGTTGTCGATGGCGGGCAGGATGATCCGCTTGCGATCCTCCTTGATGCGGGTGAGCGCGGGTTCTGCCCTGGGAGCAATGAGAGCAGCACAAGGTTTTACAGCCATCCTGTCAGCCCAGGCCCTGCTTTGCAGGCTGGTAAAATGAGATTCTCTAATCCAGTGCAGTGAGATGGAAAAGCCAGAGCAGGGTAGAGAGGGACGGGGTAGAGAGCGCAGCCACACGCCGCAGGACTGGTGTGGGGCACTGCACACCTGCATGGGAATTAACACCTCTCTCAAGCTGGGCCAGAGCCTAACAACACAAAATTTGACCAAATACTTATTCTGAGGCCTGGAGACTGTTAATTCACTTCACAATGGACAAATGTTGAGAGACACAATCACCAATAGCAGCTAAATGTTCTCCTACTGGCTACATGACCAGGATTCCTGGCAGCAATTAAATACTGGCTGGCATGGCCTGAAGAACTAAACATACACTGCAAGAATCTGAAGGTTACTCAAAGATTTTAATCCTGTTTCCCAAGACTGACCTCATCACATCTAGTTTGAATGACAAATGTGGCTGCATTATGCCTTCTAAAACCTCTTTGGTGATGAGAAGATTTCAGGTGCCAGATGGTGCAAAAGCAGCGAACTGCAGGAAATGTTCAACCATTTCAAAAGGCTTTAAAACATCAATGTGCTTTCCACAGAAGCTACATCCCAAAAGGAAAGTAAAAAGCTTCAGTGCAAGCACTCATTTCTGACCAAGATAGACTGAGTTTGCTATGAATTTACAGAGAAACTGATCCAAAGAGGTAGCAGACTTACATAAGGGTGGAAATCATTCCTCAAAGCAGTATTAGAAAGAGCCACTGGCTCACTCCTTTGTGTGTTTCCCCTTGAAATGTGCTTTGAAATTTTTGCAGAGCTCTCACATGGATCTTTAAGGGAATGGTGGTTTGCTGCGACTCACAGAGGTAGGAGGATTTGAACACTGATCTTTTCTCACTTTTCTCTTGCTGTCGGTCAGAAGAAAATTGCTCCTTAGAGGTTTCAAGTTTGTTACCTCATATTTTGTTTGTTAGCATAAAAATGTTCTTTTAGGCCAGCAGAAGATACTGTACATGGTTCAGACTCTCAATTCATGTGGGTTTTAGGCCACACTTGTGCACCCTCATAGAGCCAGTATGACCTACCAGATCTGGATAAGCCACTTCCCTTATCAGTATGAGATTATATATTATATCAAGTGTCCTAAAAACCAGTGAGTGGGTAGCAGAAAAACTCTTGCAAATCTGACAAAAGCAGGGAAAAATGCAGAAAAGTTGAATCTGCTTTGTTCTTTCCATCATGTTATCTCTGCTCAGCAGCAGAAGAAAATACAGAAGGATGGATGCCATCACTAGTCTGGTGACTCCATGCCCAGACACAGGCATAAAGCTCTCCTTCTCCCTCTAAACTCTGAAACAAAGGATTTCCAAACACCAGACAACAGGCACAGGTGTCACTAATTGTTTGCTTGACTCCCATGGCTTGAACAAATTTATTATGCTTGGGTCTGATTTCCAGACCTGCCCTGCAAAGCAGGAAAGCTGCTTGCATGCCTACTGAAGCAAAAATCTGCAAATGGGTTTCCTTTGCAAGAATCAAACTCTGTCATTCATCACTGTCTGATTCTGGAAACAGGTCTTTGACAAACAAGGAAAGACTGGAGTTTTCCAGAATACTTTTATCTCTCTTGGTGGGAGTTCTTTGATCACCAAATCCTCAAGTCCTCAATTAATGTCATGTTTATATTGATACAAAGCAAGACTGTTTAACCATCATACCCAAAACTATCCTGAAGGTTTCATGTCCCTTCTACAGTTCCTCCTGGGGTGCTCATTTTTCAAGTATTTTACTTTGTAGGGTAGATTGAGATTGTGTAATGGAAAAGCTGAAAGAAGATAGGGATTTTTTTTCTCCCTTAATGTCAGATACCTGCAATGGACCCCCCACAGGCACAGTAATTGCCTCAAACTTTCATTCTCAGCAGAGAGAGGCAGAGGCTGGCACTTTTATAGTCAGATGCTTCTCATAATAATGTAGACACTGAAACTGGGTGAGATTAATAATGTTCCAGAGGAGCCTATTTTGAATATAAAGGGAATTTAGCCTGCTACTTTGCAAGACATCTTAAAATTGAACTGCTGAAGTGTATCCCAAATAATGGTTAGAGAAATAATGTGAAGAAAATATTCAACAGTCACACTGGGTTTTAGCCCTTAATCATATTTGTGATTGTGTTAATCCAATACTTGAGTCTTAGAAATGCTAACCTGGGTCCTCATTTTCTTCTTTACATCAAGAACAATCTATTCCCTAGAGCTGTTCTCACACAAACCATTACCAAACTACTCCTGTCACTCTACACCTGAGGAATTTCTGTGTTTTCATATTTGTGTGGCTCACATTTATTAACTCCTGACATGATGTTTTGCATCTTAATGGCACAAGGGGGATCTTTGGAGTGTAATACAACAGTTGGGGTCAAAATGCAGGATGAAATTCCATTACTCTGTCAACCTATTAATGTGAAATCACAGATTCTGAACTTTCATGAAATCTGAGGCATCTGTCCTCATGGTGGATGTTCTCTTTAAGTCTCCTGCACTCAAGAAATGTACATAGTTAAGATATTACTGCTTCAACAAGAGTTGATTTCTCTACCCTCAGGTCACAAATGAAGTCAAGTGCCGTGCCAAGGTTATGGAGTCAATTGGTATGAAAGCAACTGCTGGAACTTCATCTTCTAAACCTCCCATCTCACCCATGGAGGTGATTTCCTAGCTCTCTTGGTACCCAGATGTGTGGCAATCACATGTGTTAGGAACAGGAAATATTCAGTATCTGGACAGACTGCGCAGCTACCTAATTTCAAAATATTTTCACACCCACAAGTAAGAAAGTAGGCTCTGAGTCACAGATGGAAAGAGAAAATCCAGGACAGAGCTGTTCTCTTAGCAAAAACGGAGAATGGAGAGCCTTTTAATTAAACATTGCATACCTGAGAGATTTCACAGCCTGTCCTGCCCTATAAAAGACAGCAGAGAGAGCAATGGGGTATTCAGAGGCTCATCTCATCTCTGTGAGATGTGCAGGAACACTCCAATCCCAGATCCTGCCAGAGCCCTCTCACTGCTGACACTGCTGGTGGGCTGTTTGTCTGCCTGCCAAGATCCCCAGGTAATGGCCAATAAAGGAGGACTGTGGGTTTGAACAGGACTGGAAATGCACTGTGTTTGCATTGCTTATCTTGAGTAATCCATGGAATATGAGAGGCTTTCATTGCTATTCATGGCTAGAAAAGTCCAGCCTCAGAGTTGCTCTGTAAAGCTGAGTTGAGCTGCACATTCAGCAAATCCTTTGTCAACCTTCCTGGTCACTCTGGCTTTATGTAATTGCTTCAGATTTTAAAAAGAATTATGATTAAATCGTTCCAAGTAATTTCTAAATTTTTTTTACTAATTCCAAACTGCTACTTTATTGTGTAAATTTACCACTCCTCTTTATAGACACCAGCATTCTTTCCATGTGTTTTTTTTTTCCACTTTGCCTTGTTTTTTCTGCTGTCCATCTGCAGAAGTCAGGTGCTTCTGGCAGCTCACAGGAATGAAAGGATAAGAGGGGAAAAGGTTGCTGAAGTTCAAGGATGTCCAACACACTGAGCTGACGAGCTGCAATACATGCTTGGAGGATTGCCTTGCCACTTGGCCACTGCTGGCAGTGAGCAGGATTCACCCCTGCCTGATGAGGTGCATAAACCAGATGTGGATTTTGGAATCCATCTCCATTTTTCTTAGGTGCAAAAATATTAGGTTCCTAGTTTGCATCTGATTCAAGGTACTTTATGGGCAAAGAGCAGCATGCATTGTTAATGAGTTATTTACTGGAGCAAGAGGGAAAGTTCTCCCAGGCATATTCACAGACATGATGGATTTCAGTAAACTAAATATAATCAAAAGATTCTGCTTTAAAGGCAGTGCTTCACATCATCCAAGTAGGTTTTTTGCCACTTAATAAAAATCAAGCAGACAATTTAGACTGGAATTTGAGTGACATATGAAGATCCTCTCCCTTCCATCCTCTCTAAAACAATGTATTTGTCAGTGTCCTCCTCTCTCTCTGAATAGATTGTTGGTGAACGGATAAAACCAGAAGAGAAAGGACAATAAATTTAGTTCTCTTGTAGACTCCACTAAGCTAAAGGGTATTTTCACTTCAATTTTATTCAGTTTGATTTGTCCAAGTCTGTTGAGCACATCACTAAACAGAACATGCATTTGATGCTTTTGCCTACCAGTGGAAAGATCTCTTCATTAACAGCGGATTTTCCAAGGTGTTGAGCACCCATGATGACTTTATTGGGAGTTCCAGTAATGTTGGTTCTGTAGGATTCAAAGAATAAATGCTCCCAAGATAAACACTAGAGGTAAGAAAAGAGTTGGAAGGCAGAATGTAAGCCAGAGTACAGAAAAAGCCTGTAAGAAGATTGAGAGCAAAGGCAGGGGCCATACTGTGATCACACAGGCCTCTCTAATCCTATTGTAAGTCTATCTCTGAACATATATGCATTCTGTATTTAACACTGGCTTGATTTAGAGCAGCTCAAACCCCACAGGAAACCACAGCAAACAAAAACTCTGTGTTGTCTTACATCCTTATCAGATTGCTGGAGAATTCATGCCAAAGGGAAAGCCTGATTTGTCACAATGCTAAAAAGAACAGCTTCTTCCAGATAAAAAACAGATAAAAAGAAGTTAGTAATGAGCTCCTCAGCGCACATGATTGTATAATTCACCTTTTTAAATATGTAAAATCACCTGCTGACTTCAAGCAGACTTTGAAAAAGGCACAACATCAGAATAAATGCACACGATCCAAGGGAATCCACATGCATGCCGCAGGCCAGATCCTCTGCTGCCCAACTCTGCCACTTCAATGGCCTTCACAGCTTCAGGGATGCTTTGCTGACATGCAGCATCTGAGAAGCAGACCTTACCTTCCAGTTCTTACTTAGAATGGCTGTACAAGGCATTTGTCAATAAATTCCTCCCTGCAGCCCAAATGTCACCTTTTCTAAATTTGTTCAAAAGTAAATCCTTTCCTAAACGACTGCAGGAATTGCACTGGGAAATGTCTCTCCGATTCTGCCCTATCCCAGGTGGGTACCCACATACCCTGATCCCTGGGCTCTTTTGAGATAAACATGCCTGTTTTGTTTTTTTTTTTTGTTCTCCACCATCACTACGCTACTCTTCACTCCAATAAAAAAATGAAGAACTAACATTAAAAGAAAAATCCAACCTTCTTTGTCCTCCTTTCACAAATCAGAATTTCCTCTTCTTGCAAGCAGTTAGGGAAGAGTTCTTATAAGACATAAATGAAAGACAACATGGTCTCATCTGCTAGATTTTATGGCTCAGTGGGTTTAACACTGTATTTTACTCTGGCTCTACCACTGTCAGGTACCATGAAGTATAAACTTAACAGAGAAATGTAAGGAAAAAGAAAGCTGTATAAACTGAAAGCTTATTTTGCATGATTTTACACGCTACCTCACATTTCACTGACAATATACATTTATCAGATGCAGACAAGCAGATCTACTGACATACATAATTCTTCACTGAGGCCATCTGCAGAATATTTAATGTGGAATGCCTTTCCTGTAAATAAGTGTTCAGAGAAGTAAAAAAGAAAGAAATTTCATTCTCTCTTCCTCGGTCTCTAAGAGAACTTCCCCATCTGTCCTGCCTGACGTCTCTATCAGCATTCCCATGTTTGCCCAGGGAAGTTTCAGACCCACAGTCCCCAGCTGGAACAGAGGGAACTCAGCACCAACGCCTGCTGGAGAGTTAAAGATCAGCTCTTTGGCTCAAAAACTTCAATGGCTCTTTTCTGCACCACTGAAAAGCAATGAGGGTGCTTCAGTGAACATTCCAGGTTGTTGAGGTAGATGAATATTGAACCTGCTTTTCTGGTACATCCTCTGCGTGTAGGCTGGCACCGTCCCATGGATCCCAAAGGCTCACAAGTCAGTAGAAGATTAGGAGGAAATCAACTTCCATTCTCCTTTACACACCTTTTTGAGGATCCATTGCTTATGGCCACCACAATAAACTGCATTGCACCTTACAGTATAAGGTGGCATCTGCAAAGTATCATCCACAGGCCTAGGGATCTTGATCTTTAGCTCTTAGTTTAGTAAAACACCAGTTTTGTATATTTTTAAAACAACATCAACTTCAGGGATAATCCAAAATGATGGGATGTGTGTGACACAATCTGATATTTAACACTCAACTTATATTTCATGTTCTCTTTCTCGTGTCAAGCTCTGTCTGGCTGGTATGTTGAAATCTTTTGATTAAATCCTCTTACTTCACTGCTTCCTTATTGAAACTCACCCTTTGTCTGGCAAAATTTTAATTACTGCAGGACTGCATAACTCCATTCAGTGCCCTGATAATACCTCTGTGATAGGAGCAAAAGCAATTCCTAAGATAGACTGCAACTATAATACTCTATCATTATGTCTTCTTTTACGGCTCCTAGCACCCTCTTTATGGCTGCTAATATATTGTGGTTTCTGCCTTTCAGGTACTGATTTCTGCTCTCCTTCACTCAATGTGTCCTTTTTCTCACCCAGAGAATTAACACCCTATCTCTGCAATCTCTTTCCTGCTCCCAGACATAATGTAGGGAAGGTCTCTTCTCCTTGTCATATTATTCTTTCCCATCTCTCAAAGACAGGAGTTTATACAATGCTCTGCATGTTCTGCAACACAATCAGCATCCAGGATGTGCTGGTCTGCTCTCAGGAGGTGCCTTCAGGCATGCTGGGTGGACCTAACCCAAAAGTCAGAGCAGGAATGCTCTAATCTTCAGAGGACTGAAGGAAAACTGAACTAAACAAGCTTAACTACACCCTCAGAGAGGAAAGCACAGCAGCTTTTCCTCCCTCTTGGTTCTGCTGGGTTGCTGACTCCCATTGACATCAAGTAACCATTAAAATCAGACCAGCTTCTAGTCCAACAGGACAGGTAGAATTTTAGATATGAAATGTACACATACATTACCCTGTAATTGTGATTTAAAATTCCATTTGAGAATTAATAGCAATGGCCTCCCTTTCAGGCAATCGTCTCCACTCCCACTCTCAGCTGTATTGGCTCACACTTTCAAAAGCCTTAAGGGGAACAGGTCAGTCGAAAATCACTGCTCTGAGATAACATATTTCTACACCTGAGAAGCCAAAAAGCAGCAATTAAGCACAGCAAAATAAATAATTCAATAGCTAATTTGACCTGCCAGGTTGCAGAGTATTTTTTTATATCCTACCAGATTGTAATTTAGTTTAGAAGAAGTGTCCCTGGAGAGCAATGCTGTGAGAGCCCATAAAATGCTATAGTATGATATCAGGCAAAAAGCCACCTGTAAATGGGCCACTATTGTTTAAAGAAGTTGGTTTTTTTGTTGTTTTCAGTCCTGCATATTTCATGAGAAAGTTATGAAATCCTTCTTTGATTCTTTACGAATTAATCTGCCAACTGATTAGGCAGGTAAAACAGTCATAGACTGGGAAACTAAACTGCACTGCAGGCACTTGACTTATAGATGGAACACAAACCAAAGAGAAAGCTAAATGCTCTTTTCTGTGGTAAAGGAATTGGCTTCTTTTTAATTGCCTCACAAATAATCCATAGACAGCTTTTAGTGGGAGCAATCCAAGTGGCCTCTGAATACATAAATAAGCATTGAAAATGGGGGGAAATATTCATGCAAGGTGCAACTGAGTGGGAGAATAGAACAGCAGAGCTTTAACAAGAGACTCCCACCTGATTCCTGAGTTTATAGAGCTGTGGGGTGGGGGCAGTGCTAACCTGGTGGGAAAAAACAGAGCAGTCCAGATGGAAAGACTTCAGTTCCTCCCAGCCAAAGGAGATGAGGTGAAAATGGAGACGACAGGCAACCACAAGTGCACAGGTGAGCAGAACTAAAACAGGAGGGGGTGGGCGGAGCAGGGTTTGAGATGGCTCTGAGAGCCACAAAGGTGGAGGGGAACAAGAGGAGAAGAGCAGCAGGGAACACTGTGAGCCCACAGGTGCAGCTCTGAAATGAAGGGGCACAGGAGGCTCCTGGGGCACAGGAGGCTCCTGGAGCACGTTTCTGTCCCCGTTGATCACCGAGTGCCCCAGAGCAGGGGCAGAGCCTGGCTGAGCTGAGCAGCTGAGACCTGAGAGCTCTGCTGGAAGGAGGGTGCACCAGGCAGGGGCAGAAAACACAAACCTTTTCCCTTGGACATACACACTCATTTACTGAGCATTCCAGGTTCTTGCTATGCTGATCTCAACCCCTTCTGACATTAATGCAAAGCAGCGCAGTAAAAAAATCAAACCCTAACAAACCCCAAAGCAACCACAAAGCCCTTTCCTGCTTACTGACACCATTGCTGATCTTCCCTGGCAAGAGTACATCAGTCAGATCTCAATGTCCTTATAAAATGATAACAAATTCTCCTCAAGCCCCAGAAAATCCTCCCCAGCTTGGGCAGGACAGGCACTGGGGACAGCACCCAGCGCATGCTCTTCACAGTCCCTCATCCTGCCTCATAGCTGATATTATTCTAAATGAATATTTGAAAAATTTTGAAATATCTACTTGCTTTAAAAGCAAATAAACAAATTAAACCAGCTCTTAAGCTTCTAGAAAAATATTACAGCTGCTATTATAGTCTAACATAGTCCTAAGGAAAAAAAATGGGATGAACATAAAGCAGGTGCACTACAAGACTTATTTTATTGCATCTTCCATTTTATAAAGATATTCATGAACATATAAAAATAAACACTCTACTCCTTTGCAATTAAGTTTCTCTCTAGTTGTAAGTACAGCTATTTTTAGTTTTAATTTGAGGATATCTCCCAGAATTGCAGAGCATAATAATTTCCACCATAACTCTGCATCATCATTATCAAATACCAGCCTATCTTTGGAAAATGCATGTTTTACATGCCAAAGGTCCCAGAAGTCCTTTTGCAGCTGATGGTACAGATTAGTTCCTACAGTCCCAACTTCCAGTAATGCTAAATATTGTCCACCAAGTGGTGCTGCAAAGGTTTATTCCAAATGCATTTCTGGCCCATTAAACCAAAAGGGGATGGGGAAAGGCATGCTAATTTCAAGCCCTTTTAAAAGAATGCAGGCAATAATTTGATGTTTTCCTCAGTTGTAAAGGCAAGGAAATTTATGAGGAAATCAGAGTGGTATTCAAGTTTCTAAGAAGAAATGATAGAAAATTACAAGGAGGTAAAAGAAGCACTTGAAATCCTCCAGCTCAGAGGCTCCTTAATGGTGTCTCCCCATGACCGCTTTGGGATTTCACACCCATTGTGGTTCCCTGTTGCAGAATTTCTCAGAGGGCAGGATTTATGTCTGGAGCGAGAATTGACCTCCCACTCAGACTAGGCCTGGTAAGCGGCCTTGGTGGGGCCTGGGAGCCTTTGATGCAGTGAGAATTCAGTTGTAGCACAGTAATGAGCTATCTGAGCATGAATTAGAGTAGAGCTGCAGTGTGAAAAGTCTGACCACCTTAAGGCAAAGGTAAACAATGTTAGCTTGCCAATCAGAGTGCCTTTGTAAATTGTAAACTATATGGAAGTGTATAAAAACTGCCATCTTCTCACTAATAAACAGAGAACATAGCATTAACCATATTGGTTTGATCTGCGTCTGTCCTGTCCAGCTTTTCTGTTTTATGAGGACCCTGAGGTCAGTTCCCATTCTCTCTCCACAGAGCCGTGCTAGACCAGGCACAGCAGCTTTTTTTTGGGTCTTGCAGCCACTGCAGGAGCCTGTCAGCAATGGTGCAATAATTAGGAACACAGTGTGTGGGTCTCAGATTCAGTCAAAGACAGAAACTGAGAGTTTCTAGCCAGGCAGAGACCTGGGAAAGAGCTGGGAAAGAATGTAAATAATTCTTTATCTCTCTTGTTTTTCACATTGTTTATGGTTAAGTTCTATCATTGTGCACCAAGCACTTTGCACCAATGGTGTGGACTGTTTTTACTTCAGAACCAATGGATTTGGTCCTTGCGAAGCTCTGTATAAAAGAGAGGTGTATTTTGAATAAAGGGGGGTTTTACTCTAAACAGCCTTCTAAATCAGAGTCTCTTCATTCCCGTCCTGCCTCTGCAGCGACAACAGTGCTTGCTGATGAGATGCCAGCAGCTGTCCCAGTGCCACTGTCCCTCTGGGCACAGGCAGCACTCACCAGCCAATGTTGAACTCCACGTGGGCATCGAAGAAGCCGACCACGGGAGATGTTGCTGCTTTCCAGCCCTGGATCCTGGCTCGGATCAGCCCCTCGCGTTTGTTGTTGCGCACGATCTTCACCAGGCCCGGGTACCTCTTATGGACGTACTGGTCCAGGTTAAACTTCAGCTCAACTGCAGGGCACAGAGAAAACCCACACACACTTTTAGAGTGAGAAACGCCCTGCAATGATGTGGTTTATTCTGTAACAGAAAGGGAGAGGAATCCTTAAATATTCCCAAACCCTTCATTGAGTCTCACAGATAACAAACCCTGAGGTATGGAGCAGCTCCAGGGGTTTCAGCCCAGAGAAATTTCCCACACACCAGAGACGTGCCCAAATTTAATACTGCCTGATGGATTTGAGTATAGTGTTGAAGAGGTAGTTTGTCTACATATTTTTAAAAATTTACTATTCTGATTCTCTGATGATTTGCATTAGGTTACAACCAGCCTTTGGAAGAGCAATTCTGACCATAAACAAGTGTAACATGTCAATCTGGTGATTTATTTTTTCTGATTTATGCTGTTCTGTAGGAATTAGAAAAATAACCTCAATGGATTTGGGTCAAGATGTAATTCAGATCACAATTAATTTCCCTTAATTTTCAGGGTTTTCCCTTAAATATAATTAAGATTCTTCAATACCAGGCTTCTTTCCTTTTTAACTAAATGGATATTGAAGATCTCAAATAGACTTCTCTTTTGTTCATTTTCAGGCATTCAATCACAGATGGAGGAGAACTCATTCACCCTTTTTCAGCTTCATTTCAAGAGGCTTATAAACAAGCAAATTACCAAAATGGTCTCCCTATTTTTTAAATCAATGTAGTTTGGTAATTCATTTACACTGAAACTTATTCATAAAGTGGCTTTTGCCTAAATATATTTATCAGAAAACTAGCAGAAGCTTCCAGGACATTAGGAGCCTCATTTTTCTGATCTATATTAGACAGTAGAATCATTATCATTAGAATCTAAGAGTTGATAAATCTCCAGTTATTTAGAAGAGTGGCAGAGAAAAGCCATATAAGAGTTCACTGAAAAATTATGAGTTCAATTCTCCTCAGGATTGCCTTGACTCAAACACTTTTCAGCCTCACATAATTACTCCACAGGTTACACTGCCATAATTGAAATCTGAATTGCATAGGCATTTTCTTAAATCTATAGGTTCTGGAACTTATTTTCTTTTGAGTTATCTCTTCTCTCAGCTCTCCCTTCTCTTTGGGATCTTGAAAAGTAAGAGCAATGTAAAACTGAAAGAACTTAGAGCTGTTTATCTGAGGAGGAAATGTTAAATTTTAGGCTTATTGGAAATAAATATGACTTTAGAAGATGAATCGGTTCTAGAAGTGTAATGTACAAATTTAAACACAACAACACCAGTCTCTTATATCCTGAGAATCTTTAAACATGATTGCATTGTGAAACATGCTGATAATAGCACCCTATATGCTCACCAATATTTGGATTTTGGATTAAATAATGAAGAAACAATGTGCTGCCATATAAAAGAGTGGCATGTATCTTTAAGAAGAATCTGTAGCCTCAAATATCCTTGGAAGCAGAATTTAAACTTTTATTCTATTGATGATGATATTCCTCTGGATCTGAAAATTTGGAGAAAAGTGTCCTGTTGAGATTGCCTACATAAATACCATTCATTCTGTTAGGATTTCAATGAAATCAACAGGCTTTATCCACATAATGTTTATTTGTTCTACAAATAGTCAATATTTACTCACAGCTTTGTGCAAATGGCTCAATCAACCCTCTCATCAACAAACACATTTACATTTCACACCTAGAAATCACACGGGGCACCATGTAAAAGGGTAAAGTGACAGAAGCTCACCGTTGTCACTGTTGTCATCCACCAGGATGATCTCCTTGAGCAGGTGGGATGGGGTGTGGTTCACCACGCTGTGCACGGAGCGCAGGATGACAGAGAGAGCCTCGTTCACAAATATGAACACCACAGAGATCTGGGGCAGGTCCTCTGGGTAGGTCATCTGCTTGCACCTGCAGAGAGGAAAGACACAATTAAAACCCAAGCAGCCACTGCAGGCAAAACAGACTGAAGAGCATCCTCCTCTCCTTGCTCTCCATCTGTGTAGGGATTTGCAGACTTTGTCCTTTCTTAATGACTCAGGTTTTAGCTTTTATATTTTTCAGATTCTGTGCTGCTTTGGTGTGTAGTTCTGAGCTTCATATTAGGGGATGGTGAGCTCTCTGCACAGAGTAGGGAGACAAAACAATTCCTGCTCCAGCTGGGGACCAAGGACAAATGATCCAAATCTCAGGCCCAAGAGCATAAACAATGTGGACTGAAGAGAGAAAAACAAGAAGGGTGGGACTTCATGGGCTAAAGGTGTAATTGGACAATTAACTCCAATATGCAAGTGGACCAGAACTTATAAAAGTGAGAGATCCCAATGACCAGTTGTCCATTTTGTGACCATTTTGGTTTATCTGGGGTGTAGCCCTGGCTGGCTTCTTGCTCTACCCAAGGTGGACCCATGGAGGCCTTTGAATAAATCCCTATTTTATTCCTTAACTCTGTCTAATCTCTGTTCTAGGTCAGCCTTCATAAAGCATCATCTAATCCCAAGGAGAGATGTGGCAGAAGCTCAGAAGAATCAACCTGGTTAGGAGCAGCACCCTGTCCATCAGCCCAGCATAAACACAGGGTGTGTGCATGCACTGATTTGTAGCACCGCTCATTCCCTGTGAGGTTAAAAACATCTCTTGAAAACCAAAGGACTTGGTCTATATCGAGTACATATCAATGACTCTGCTCAGAAACAACCTGGAGAAGGCCAACAATGCCCCACCCTGGCTGTGCTCTGTGGGGAACCTCCAGCAGCTCTGCTGCTAACTCACCACTGCATCAGAGCTTTAAAACCAGCATTGGCTCAAGCAAATTTTGCATTTGCCCATAGCACTTGCCACCCTTCCTGACTGTGCATTTGTGCAGCAAGAGCAAACACATGGTGGTTGTTGTACAGGCCTGCACTTGCTGAATTATCTGCAAACAGGTCTGCTCCCTCTGAGATGTCACCTTGTTCAGCTGTTACATCCTCATTCACAATTTCCTTTTGTGCTGCTCACCGATACATATATTTTACCACAGACCATTTTGAGAAGAAAAACTGAGGCCTGGAGAAGTTGCACAGCACAGAGCAGAGCTCCTGGTTCCCAAGTCCTCGGCCCATGCCCCTCTGTAACACCACACTGCTTTATTTCAGTGGGATTCTCTCCCATTAGCAAAAAGGGTAACTTTAAAAACTACTTACCTGTTCCCACAGTCAAAAAGACATTCAGAATTACCATAGCAATTGCTGAACTTGCTCTCTAAAATACTGCTAATGATATCACAGAAAATGACTTCTCCTGCTCTTATCAAACTTTCTGACCTCTCTGCTCATTACTTTGGCATAACAATCACTTTTTCCCCCACTATCAGCAATCACAGGGATAGGGCAGGTGACAAATGCTTGACTGCTGAGTAACCTCTGCAAGTCAGTTATGAATTTTAGTAAAGTGTATTTATTCATAATTCCTGATCCCAGCACTATTTGCTCAGAGACCTGAGCACTCATCATTGATTCCAGTGCTACCATAGCTACTTACTGGCAGCTCGCTGGTGGCCTGTGCCACACAGAAGACCACTGTGTAAAACTTTTGGCTAAGCAGCATTCTTACACAGCCTAAAAATATGCCTGGAACAAGGAGAGAGGTTTTCAGGAGGCATGAAGGTTCTGACACAGCCCTCATTTTTGAATTTCCTTTTTGAATGCAATTTTCCTCTTGAGCACACTGATGTATAAAAGAAGTGCATCAGGAATGCTGCAGTAACAGGAAAGAGCCATCAGCTAAAAACATGGACCTTACAAGATTTCCTGTGATGAGGGACATTTTTTACCTGACAGCAATTTTCTCTGGAGTCTCACTTGTATCAACACATCCCAAATTGCACCTCAGGAAATCAGAGCAGTCCCAGGGAGTGGGTGCATGGCTGGTGCAGGTGAGGCAGAGGAGGGAGCCCACCCCAGGCTATGCCTCCTTTTGGGGTCCTACAGCAGCACTCAGAGCTGGCAGGAAAGGAGGGAGGGAAGTGTGAAACCCATCTGTGATGCCTCAGGTTTTAGCTTTTATATTTTTCAGATTCTGTGCTGCTTTGGTGTGTAGTTCTGAGCTTCATATTTGGGGATGGTGAGCTCTCTTCAAAGAGTAGGGAGATAAAGCAATTTCCTTCTCTAGATGGGGACCAAGGACAAATGATCCAAATCTCAGGCCCAAGAGCATAAACAATGTGGACTGAAGAGAGAAAAACAAGCAGGATGGGACTTGATAACCTAAAGCTGGAATTGGACAATTAACTGCTCTATGCAAATGCACCAGAACTCATAAAAGTGAGAGACCCCGTGACCATTTTGGTTCATCTTGGGTGTAGCCCTGGCTGGGCTCTTGTGCTGTCCAAGGTGGATCCGTGGAGGCCTTTGAATAAATCCCTACTTTATTTTTTAGCTCTGTCTAGTCTCTGTTCTAGGTCAGCCTTCATGAGACATTATCTGGAGACAAAACAAGAGGCTGTGGCACAAGAGGAGGAATTACAGCAAGAATGAGAGGTCATTCAAAGCAGCACTTACTAGAGAAGGGACAAGCAATTAAAGGAAAGGTGGGACCATCACAAATGGCCAAACTAGAAAGGCATGTGTGGAAGGACCAAAGTTGCCTAGGAACAGACAGGGAACCACTGAAATACTACAAAATCTCTGAGAATTAGGAATTTTGCTGAACATTTCTGAGTAAAAAGTATTTGTTTTATTGGCAAGTGAACTGAAACACCTGGACACGCAGCCACGTGTTCCTGGTCAGACTGATAGGGTAACTACAAGTGGGACTAATTCCTGTGCTTTTCTGCCATCCTCCCACTTTCATTCTGAGAAAAAAAAAAAAACCAAAAACAAAAAACTAATTCTAGCTTTAAAACCAGCACATCTAAACCATAACCTCCTAATTTTTGATTTATTTGTTCTTCATCACATTAAATCAATGCATTATTGTCCCAGGTGTGTCTCTCTGGCCTTGCTGGTTCACAAGACTTTTCATGCCTTAGTTCTCAGTGATTACTTACACTGTAGGGCATTAGGGACTGCTTTAGATAAAAAAATTTTGAATTGGTTTGAATTTCTTGTTCCACCTGGATGAAGTCATGCCTATCACTTCTCACTGCAACATTTTGTCTGCTAGTTTTTTGCTTGTTTTTCTACTAGGACATAGTTGAAAAAATGCATTTTGACTGCATTTGGAGAGAGCACTCCAAACAATATATATTGGAATATCTTTGGTACTGCCACTGCAACAGGAACACCTAGATGGGAAAAAGCAAACCTCAGAATTTAGCAGTACTTTAAAAGCTGTCATAAATTTATTTATTGCAGTGAGGATGAAGAACAGCAAAAGCAGCTGTCCAGCTAAGCACTTTGCAAAGCACAGCAATGATTTAAGGGTTTGTTTCTTGCAGATTTCAAGTCAACCTTGAACTCCCAACTCCTTAGGTCACTTCACAAAATGAGATTGATGTGCTGAGGTAGTCAGGAGAAATTACTGGTCCACTACCAAACACTTCTGATGATGTTTGAGAGCATGAGCAATCCCAGTTAAGGTGTCTTTCCTTAAAAATCAGTGGGTGCTTAAGTGCTTTGCTGGATTTTTGCCCGAGTTCTTCCCAAAGTGTTCTCTAATTAGACACCAGCCACAGCAATTTACAGTTAATACTTCCTTCATTCCAAGAAACTCTAACCAGAGTTTGACACTCCTGGCCAAGCAGTGACATTAGCAAGCCTCACACTGCCAAAGCACACCCATGGCTGTCACCTCAGCTTTGCATTGCAGTGGGGCAGCCAGTGGTGCCTGCAAGCAAGGGACACAGAGAGTGACAGAGTCCTCCTTGCAGCAGCCCTGGACTGGCCCTGGAGGAGGCAGCAGCAGGGGACAGATCATTAAAAGGGAAAAGGAAAGGCTGTAAAAAGCTTGTTGACTTCCAACGAGCCAAAGGGCATCCTTGCAGAAAATGGCTGGAACAGCAGCCTGGACACAGAGGAGATCATCAGGCAAGAAACCTATGAGCTTAGTACAAGACTAGCCACTTTTATTATTTCTTTTGAGAAAAAAATTACCAGAATAGGAAGAAATCAAACTACGAAATGCACTAGCAAGGCACACCTTTATAATCCTTCAGCCCTATTGCCAACAGAACTGTAGTAAGAAATTTGGAAATTATCCCTTTTTCAGCCCTGATGCTGTGCAGTGCCTGAGTGTTTCAAGCTCCCAATGCTCTGCCAGGGAAGGGAGCTGGATCCCACCACAGTCTCCACTTCTCTGCACCAGGTCTGACCACACTGGGAACTGTGTGAAGAACAATTTCAGCAACTGGCAGCTGAAACCTGGCCTCGTTAACATCCAGCACTCCTGAGTTTGGGAAGAATTGAGTGTACATTTGACCTCTGTGGTAGCTAAAGATGGTCTGAGCTGGGCAGGCACAGCTTACATTTAATATTCCTGTGATTTAATCAGCATTCAGAACTGTCAGCAGGTCCCACGGAGTACAACCAGCAGAGGAGCCCAGGTCTGCAGGGCACACAGGTACCTGGGCAGGGACACACTGCTGGATGCTGCAGGAGTAGGGATTGCAGCAAAGGCTGACAATGCCATGGCTAATCACTTCCAAGGGCCAGCTGAGGATGGATTAGACCTGATATGTGAAACAGCCTCACAGGCACCTTTCATACAACATGCCAGGCAGCAAACCTGGGGCATCCTGCTGTTGTCTTGTCTTTGAGTGTTCTCATTCTGTATTTGCTACTGCAGACCTTGGCTGGCAACCCAGAGTTATTTCCTTTCAAATCATTCTTCTCCATTCTAAAGGTGATTTTCACTCATTCATTCCCTTACATTGAACTGGTCCCTTAAATGAACATTTCCCAGCCAGCCTCCTGAGCCCAACTGTGAGAACTGTCTTGCAGGCACAAGAAAACAGGAAAAGCTCTTTGGCTGGCAAATCAGAAACCTGGGGAAAAAATCATGTCTAACATAAAAAGGTCATAGATCAGAAACTGGGACATGAGAAAACAAAAGGTACTCAGCTGCACATGAACCTGCTCATGGCAACCTCGTAAGCTTGGAGGCATTAAAGGGAAGGAAATTTTCTTCTGCCTGAACCTTCATTCCCTGATAGATGTATTTACTCTATTTGTATCTGATCCAAGAGAAACATGTGAAGTCCTCTATTTATCAGGCTGCTCTTACAGTCCATTTGGGTTGCACTATTTTTCGTGAAGGACTGTCACTGCAGCCATGCAGGTAGTTCAGTGCATTACCAAAAAAAAAAAAAAAAGAAAAGAAAAATCTTCCCTGCTCTATTTCCCCTGCCCTTTTTTTCCTGTCTACAAACTTGCTAAACTCCAAAAATGAGTTTTGCTCGCAGACCTTAATATACTGAGTTTGGAAATGGATTAAGCAATGCATTTAGAGATTTCTGACAGCTTTACCCTTCAGGAAGAAATGCAAACAAAATTAAAGCTGCTTCATGAATCTTTAAAGTGTTTAATACAAGATATGTTTTTCCAATGAACTACTGGGATGGAGATGACTGAAGGTTTCTCTCCTTCACAAACTTGATGAAACTGCTGTGCATGAAGAAACATCTGCAGTTCTGGCAAAAAAAAAAAAAAAAAAAAAAACCAAAACCACTCCTACATGCTGTGTACCTTGAAAGCTTCAGAATGATTTGTGTTCATGTTTTATAGCCACAGCAGGAGAACAAGTTGGAACAACTCCTTATTTGGTACACGATCAATGAAAGGACAAAGATAAATATTTTAAAAGATTATTGAACTCTTTCTCTTTAATGCTAACAAATACTGCTTTTAATCATTAGGTCAATATGTATTTTGAGCCCTGTTAAACCAAAGGCTCAGACTAATCTTACCTACATGGTTACCTTTTAGCACCTAAATGCTACTGTAACTCCTATAGGCACAGACGATTTACCACAGCTAAATCACTAAATTTAGTGTCTAGCTCAGTGCCTGATTTCTTTCTCCAGAAACCCACTGAGGCTTTACAGCTAGTGCTGGATGCAATAGTAACTTTTGAGCTGCAGAAATAAACTAACATTACCTTCCTCTTCCACACTGGCACAACAGAGGAGACGTGACAAGCTGCAAATGTCTCGCTGCCCAGCATGGGATCCAGCTGCTGACCAGTCTGCAGCAAAGCAGTGACAGCCACAGAACTGATTAGCTTCATGGATCATGAATCTGTCAGCCAGAGGCTCCAACTCCTGCCTAATTAATTCTCCTTCTCAGCAGAGGATGTTAACTGTATTATGGCACAACATTCTGTTGAGGGTGGATTTTCCCTATCCAAAAACCCAAACAGAAAATTTTTGAGATCAAGGCTTGCTCTTACCTTCTCCCCCTGTTTTGCAGCTCAGGGTCAATATTTCCTAAGAACACATAATATAAATTAATTTCCTATATATTAATTATATATTCAAATATATATTAATTACCTAAGAACACATAATATAAATACAGCTGTGAACAAGAGAGCAGTGGTACAGAATACTGATGCTCTGTGCATCTTGAGAAAAACAGCACATTGTGTTTACAAGTAAGGTAAGAAGAGAAATGAGCCATTTTCAGAAAAAGCCTTGAAATTATGGTGATACCAGAAGATGCCTTCTTCACAGTCTGTGGTCCTTATGGAACAACCTCCATTTTGAAATATCTTACAGCAAAAAAATCAACACCTTCTTCCTGAATTTGTTTGGAGAACTGCAGGTACAAGATACAGTGCAATTCTTGTTGGTGCTGTAAGTCTGAGGAAATCCACTAAAATAACCTTTCCTCCACATTTTCTCATATATAGTGATGCTGATTATCATTTTCTCATAAAATGAGATCTTAAATCTACTTCATACTGTAGGAAATCCCACCAGTCTTTTTCACATTCTCCTTGACATATTTTTTTCTTATTTTGCATCCAAAAGTCTAAGAAAGAAATCCCCTACATCACCAGAACAAAACCAGGTCAAGTCCTGGTACCTGAGCTAACCTTCAATACCTCCTGTATTCAGGAAAAATGTCATTTCATGTCAACCACAAACAAATGACTGCAGTGTGCAATGAGTTTTCCAGAACACATCTGGTCATGAGAATTTCCCACATTCCCAGGCTGGACAATTGAATCTGATGTCTGTAGAATTTTCAAGCTGGACACAGGTAGGTTAAAACTCCCCATCAATTTTCAACACCACACAATGGACAAGAGTTCCCTGATAATCAGAGATTTGTCTTTTGTTCTTTTTCCTTTCTTTTAAATTCCAGGCCAGTACAACTGTGACTAATTGCTCTGTTCATAAAAACCCAACACATGTTTGTGCCTTTTGTTTTATAACACATTTGCTCTATTTGGTTTAATGCCTCCTTTCTCTAAGCAAATTATTTTTATATTTATAGTAGAAAGCCCTGAGAACTGCCAATCAGTGATTGATAGCACAATACATATGCATAGTTAACATATGCAGCAAGATGACTCTACTTGTAGAGAATATTAACCCTTATATTTAAGATTATTAGACTCTTCAAAAGTAGCTGCTGCACACATAAAATAAGAGGCCTTCTATTTCAGTGAGCTATTTCTGGTTTTCCTCAGGCAAACAATACCAGAAACATGCCATTATGTCTAATACCCTTATTGATTTATACATATAAAAGTGCTAAAACTAGTTTCAATCACTTTTAAAACAAGCCTCTTTATTAACATGAAAAATGGCTCAAAGCTCATACTCGCATCTTTCTGTAGTAAAAAGTCTTTGCTTTTTTTTTTTTTTTTTTTTTTTTGTAACTTAACTTGAGTCACTAATATGTTTTGAAATACCATCTGTAAAAAATTTCCACTCTATCCCCCAGTGTGCCTGTCCGGATCTGCCTCTGGCTGTATGCATGCTGCATCACAAAGCATTAGGCTCATTGGAAATTAATGGAGAGGCTGAAATCTGCTTTCAAATGCTTTCCAAAAATCCTCAAAGAAAACAGATCCCCTGTGAAAGTTTATTTTTAATGGTGCTGCACTTAAATTTAAGGAGGAGCTCAGCTAAATTCCAAATGACACGTATTCTGCCTCATTTTAGGTGATTAAAACAAATGGCTTGTTTAGTGATTCTCAAGATTTTGCAAATATCTTTGCCTCCGTTCCAAGGATTCTTAGCTTCCTTTTAAAGTAAAAACTAGAAAAGAATTGTCTTTTAAAAAAGCCATAAAGGCAGTTTAAAAAATTCTGCTTTGAGATTGGAGGGCTCTTTAAAGTTAAGCGAAATATAAAAATTGGTGAAACTGATGAAATGAAATAAAATAAAGGCCAAACTAAAGGCATTGTGTAAATTTGATTTGAAGATCCAATCATCACAATACATTCAGGAAAATACTACCTTTTCAGCAACTATTTAAAAACTTAATTTTGGGAACCATATTGTCTGTGGGGAAGAGAGAATAGAGAATCTCATTTCAGCTTTGCCAAAACTAAGATCTCGTATTTCAAATAGGGAAGGTTCCCAAAGAGCCATCCATGAAACCAGAAGATGTTTTCCAGAGTGCATTCACAAAATTGGCTGCTGCCCCATGGCACCACTCTTTGTTGCTACCACCAAGGGTCATTGCTCTCCAGCAAGCCACGTGAAGCCATTTAGCTGCACTTCCAGCAGTGCCTCTTTGCACTTTTCCCATCAAAGAAGTACTTTTCCACTCAAGGTGATGCATCAAGATCCCAAAAAGGTTCTTTGTGGCAAAGGGATAATTAATCCCAGCATGTCTGCAGGGAGTGAGATGGTAACAGCCCAGGTAGCAGCAGGTTACACATCTAAAGGTACCACCTTCTCTGAAACTCCTCTCCTATTGCCCACCGAGCCCACGCCAGACATAAGGAAAAAGCAGTAGAATTGATGAAATCAAAGGAATTATTTCAATAAATAATGCATAAGAGTAAACTCACCCTTTTCCATTTGCACAGAAGAGTTTGCTGTTCCCTTGAAGCTATTTGTTATTCAGATAATAATATGTAAATACAGGAAGTTATCCTTGACTATTAAAAATGTACTGCAAGTATTTAACATTAAAAATTCCAGGTACTTTTGTTTAATTTTGACTATCTCTCTGCCTCAGCTGGTGTTGCTGGTGCTGGACAGAGGCTGAGTATCACAGTGTTACCTGGAAATGTAGGGCAATAAAAAAGTTTTCAAGGTAACTGCTGCAGAGCTCTTCATGAATTTCATTAAGGGTTTGCTGTCACATTGCAGTGTAGTGGTAAGGAGGAGAATAGAGGAATGCAATATTTTTCCACTATCACTTCAACTAACAATGTTTTTTATGGTCTTGGGAGGATATACAACAACATTTGGCAAACAATCCCTTCTTTAATAGGCTCCAGTGTATTTCACAGACCAGCTTTAATCTTTGGTCAAATTCAGTTATGCAGCAGAATGTTTCTTTCTACCTATGTACAGATACAGGTTAGTTGGAGGAGTAAACCACCAAATGGGAGGTCAGCCATAAACTGGATAAACTCCACCACTACCTGCCAAAATTGTAGTGACAAGTTCTTTAATCCTGACTTGTCCCAACTGCTGCAAGGCTGGTTGTAGCCCAGAAAGATAATGCTCCCCTGGTGATCACAGCACTTTTCTGAGGTGCACAAGCTCATTTGACTAACCAGCAACAGCCTTGAAAAGTTTGAACAGTAGTACTTCCTCCTACTTTAAATGATCAATTCCTATCAGAGTAAAAACAGAACCAAGTTTATGGTATGTGGGAGGAATTATGGTTCAAATAGAGCAGTGTTCCAAGAACAAATGCATAAAGAACATTGATTTAGCACTGAAAATGGGAGTATTAAATCCACGATGTTTAGATGCTTTATATGGGATTGAGGAGAGAGCCTGGTGGCAGCAGCAGAGTGTTTATCAAAAGTCTGAGTCAGGCAGAGAGGACAAAGGAAGGTGCACGTGCTGTGTGTGGGTAGGAAGCTGCCTGACAATTAGATGATGGAGCACATCCAAAGCTCTCCACGAGCTCTAGGTCAGGATTCCATAGGATAAATCATTAGGCAAGAGCAGCCAAATCCTGAAGGGCAGCTGGGACTTTACTCGTCCCTACATCTTCCCCAGTGGCACTTGCAGGGTTCTTCTCTATGCATTACAACTACTCTGTGAAATGTCCTACTCAAGGAAAGCACCTGAGCTTGTCTTAACTTCACTGAGGTTATTCATATACTTAAAACTAGGAACATATTTAAGTGCTGCGTTGGACTGGAGCCTAATTACACTTTTATAGCTTTTGTTTAAATTAAAGGCTAGTTAGAGGTGAACAGCACAGTATTCGACAATTTCATGCACTTAGAAGTTAAATGTTAACAGCAGTTCCCTTCTAACTATTTATAAGGCATCAGTTTGTATAACTTGAGAAAACTCTTGTGTTTTTATTTAGCTTTGGTTACATTTAGAAATGAAAAAAGTTTTCAAAAATCCAGCCACATTTACTGTCTAGCACACAGCTAACACCTAGAGCACACACTTTATAGCAGCAAAACAGTGCAATGCATGGGGGTTTTTTATATTTATGAGCTCTTATCCTAATTTAAAGAAAAAAAAAAGGTCAACATGTACTTGCTTTTCACTCAGGTTGACAGAAATTGGGCACAAGTCCTAGACCAGGCAACATACTTAAATAAGGCTGTGAATCTGAGCAGGCCAAGGACACTCAGAGCCTCTTCCTGGCTCTGACATTTGGGCATTGCAACACTTCACTGTTCCTGCCCAAACCAGCCTGCTGAGAAACTACTTCCCTCTTCACTTCATCTCGTCTGGTATCTCTTCTATCTTCTCCACAGAGCACAGGTGCATTTTAAATTCACATCCTCGGTGTTTGCAGAGTTGAATTAATTTGCTATCACAGAGAAAGGCAGGAGTGAGTAGCACTACCTGCATGCCCAGCAGGTAGGTTCTGTTCACAGTCCTGCCCTTCCTCATCCCTCATCTGCAGACACACACATTCAACCAGACTCTTCCAGGCTGTTTGCTCAGAGCTGCACGCACAGAAACTTTCCCCCCAGTGCTTCCATAGATTCCCAGCTCTGTCAGGCAAAGGAGGGGAGTGCTCCTCTCTGAGCAAACAGAGCACAAATTCCCTGTCCCTTGGTACATGGGTTAATAACTGCAAGGCAATAAGCCAATGGAGTAGCTAGAGGTCAAGCATTTGTTTTCAGGCAGTGTAGAAAATACAGGAGCAAAGCTTCAATGTCATTTTTATCTTGGGTTTAATGTAAACTTCACCATGACCCTCTGGGAGAACTGTGTCCTAGTGAAACATCCATGGCAGGGATGAAAGCTTACTCCAGTCACTGAATGAGACAACTGTTCACTTTGTGGATGGAAATAACTAAAATTTATGCCTTTCCTCTGAAATTTTAGGGGTACAGACTAACTTAGTAACAACACCCTAGGGTATTTTAGTGCAGAGTTTTAATTATTATTGCTGCTATTAATATTCCACCATTAATCAAGTCTGGAGGACTGTGTCTGCCTGAGAGGTGTGTTTCATACCACCCCAGAGGCCAGCCCACTGCTGGGGCCTGCAGAAGACAAAATGCATAAATGCAGACTAACAGAAGTCTGGTAGCATAGAATAAATAATACACTTACCCCCTGGAGCAAAGAAGAAAATAAACTAACTAAGGAACTATTTGACAACCTGAAGGCATCTCACACAGGTAAAATGCAATTCCAGAGGGTTTCTTTTCTAGAAGCAGAGAAACAGCAAGCTTGTGCAGAAGTAGTAGAGATGGCATCTCCAGTAATTTAAAACTGCCTGGAGCCTCACTGATAAATCCTGACACACCAACACCACCTGAAATTGTGGGTGCACTTAGACCAAACTCCTTTGGTGCTGCATTCAGCAAGGTGACCTAGGTTGACTGTGGTTTGGTTTTGAGACCACAGCAGAAGGTCTAGAAGCAATGCAACAGGAGACAACAACATTTCAGAAAGCAGCAGGAACAGAAAACAGGGTCCTCACACTCCAATATCATAAAATCTTCAAACAGCAAAACTGGCAGGTGCTGTTTCAGAGAAACCAAACCTTGGAAAGCATCTAAATCAAGCTAAGCAAGACAGGGAGCTAACATTGGCCAGCCTGTATCTGTCAGGTATTTCTGGCTCTGGCCACTTTTAAGAGTCTCTCACTTTTATTAGCACTAAATTCACTCAAAACAGGAGACACAGGCAAAACAAGCATGAACTGACACTATTAAAATGAAACACTGCATCAACCTGGACTTCACAATTCAGTTTTATTTCAGACAGAAGAGTAATTGACATTTTGGCCTGTTCATGTTTTTATCACAAAGACACAAACAACAACAACAACTAAAAACCCTTGAGGTTATGTGACCTGAAACCTTGACTTTCTTATACTATGAAACCTATCCAAATAAAATAGGAATAAGAACTTGCTAATTTTTAAAGCTACATCAGAAAGACATCTGGAGATAATAGAGACCTCACTCTGTCAGCAGAACTAAATTTGCAAAAACCTTTTAAGAAAGAAATGGGAAATATTATTTCAAACCATTAGAATGCCTTCAAAGCCCTACAAAGAATCTCAGGTATAGTGTAACAGATGTACATGAAAGGAAACATAAAAGGAAAAGAAATACCACCCTGAATTCATTGCCTGTCTTGTTCTGTTACTTCTTTTTATGCTGTAATGTGATATCATGGAGTGTAACATAACATGACAGTTCAGAAATTTACAGGAATACCCTTCTCTCCCTGGAAGTGATAGCAGGCAACCACCAGCCATGGGCTCAGGGGAGGGAAATGAAAGAAATTCTAAAATGCCAGCACACAGCTGCAAGTCCTGGCTGGATCTCAGCAGTGCTTCTGCACTACAGATGTGCATTTACCTATGAAAGAACAGCTCACAGAATTTGTAGACAGCATCCCACCATTGCTCTTCTTTAGGAGGAAATACACTTTCTGCCATGGAAATACTGTGGCTTTCTGGTTTCGAGTTCAAAAAATTACCACAGTCTCTAAGGCATACTTTAAAAAGAAAAAAGAAAAAAAACCCAGTGGTGCTTAAGGTGAATGTGCAGGTCACACGAGCCACATTTATTCTGAGGATTGATGAGAAAAATTGAGGGATGCAAACCAGCTTTTTGATCATTGTTTCTTTTCCTCCCAGCTGACCAGGCTGCCCAGGCTGGCAGGTCATTCTTCAATGAGTGCTGCTAGAACAGAAATCTGGTCTGGTTTCTGCATGCCTCAGAGCAGGTAACACTTTGGGCTGGATTCACCTGCAATCCTGTTCAAGCTGGCTGCCCATGGCTCCTGAGGGGGGACTTGCAGGGGACATTCCAGCCTGTACATGACAAGCAATGCTGCCATGGCATCTCCATCCTCTACACAGGCAGCCAAGTTGATCACCCCAAATTAGATGTCTAATTTCCAGTCACTGTTATGCAACCCTCCTTAGGTAAACTATTCATGTATTCAGGAGTACATTCTGGTGCAGACAAATTGCAGGGAATGGCTTCCAGCCTCGCTGCATTTAAACACAACATTGCAATCAGTTATTTTTCATACTCCCTAGTTAATCAAATTCAGCCTTCACTAAATCTACATTTATTAGTGCTGACAGTCATGCAGAACTTGTCTTCAACAATTAGTATACACAAAGGCACTGCAAAAATGTAGAACAGGAAAATTACTGCATTTGAACATAAGGTGGCTTTTTGGAAAAGGTTGTTCATTTTTATGGTTCTTTTTAATTTAGCCTTTCTGGTGCTCCTTTCATCTCACGGGTCAGTGTTAATAATCAAGACCTATGTTATACACTTTGCAGTATAATTAAAGTCACTACTTAATTGGAAAGCCTAGCACTAAACAAAAGGGAATCAATAATGAATCTAATGGGAAAAGCCAGAGAAAACATCTATCGAATATCAGAAATAACTGTGAGATACTGCCATGTGTCCAGCATTGCTGCTATGGAGACTGCATGGAACCTGGTGATGGGGAGGCTCTGCTCATGAGCTATGTCCTGCAAAAAACTGTGGTACTAGCCTCAAAAAGGAAGATTTCTCAATATCTTTTTTATTATTATTGAGAAACACAGTCACTGTTCCTTAGTCTTCTCACTGGAGTAATTTAACATTGCACAACTAACTAAATATACAAAGACCTAAAAGGTGACCTGGGATTTGGGAGACCGAGGTTTGAGCCCACATTCCACCTAATCAATCATTATTTGTGCAAGGTGAGCAAAGCTCCAGCAGAGGTTGGGAGAAGACCTGAAGTACCTTCCTAAACAGGGTCAGGTCACGACTCCAGGACCCAGCGACAGCTACAGAGGGACTGTGCTGATACAGAGCACTACCTATCATTTCCTCAGAGTTTTCTTGCCCAGCCAAAGAAACAGGTGAGTTTTTTTCCTCTCCTTTGAGGGCTTTGCACAGTTCAGTGTGAGCCCCTTACAGCCAAGCACGAAACATTTCTCAAACTGCAGTGACAAGCCCGTGGCGTACACAGGGATACGCAAATAAGCACAGCTGGCCCAGGGGTAGCAGGATGAGAGAATTGAGGTTGTCAGCTGATATCCCAAATGATCCGAGTCAGAACTACAACACCAAATGCTGAGGAGGAGCTGGTCAGAGCCCAGCTCGCTGCAGAGGAAGCAGCACAGGGATTTGCTCATTCTACACCAGCTCCTCCTGCTCTTGGGCAAGACAAGTCAGCTGAAATTGGCTGCATCTCCAGTTGTCCACACAGACAATGTGCATGCAAAGGTGCTGGTTGTGGGGGATTCACAGCCCAGCCCATGTAACTTGACAAAGCTGCATAAACTTCCAGAGCATGTGTCTGCACCCCTCCCCTTAGCCCTGCTCAAAATCCACATCTGGACACTGATTTGGGATCTAATTAAAACACTTCAGTTAGTTTCATCTCTTACTGAATTTCCCTCCAATAAACAATCTTAATCTGTTGCCCAGAGGTAATTCTGTCTGCTCCATTTTCTCTCCCTGTTTTTCCTTCTCTCTGCTTCAATTTACGTCATATGTTCAGAATAGCAAAAAAAGGATTTTTCAGAATTTTACAGTGGTTTTTTAGATTGATTGAGAGTGGGTGCAAAAAAAAGTCAAATGCTTTCCTATAAAAAATAAAGCTAATTGAAATCAAAATATCATGCCTATACTTTAATTGTGAAACACTGTTCTGCTTAAAAAAACCAAAATGCTTAATTTCAATTATGTTTCATTTTACTGACATGATATTTAATCTGAAAGTATTGGTTGAAGCTAGTAATGGAAAATTCATCATTTAAAGAGAGATTTTTTAAATGGGAAACTAAAGGTTTCATTGCTCTAAACACTTTGTTTAAACAGACATTTCACAGAAGATGTTCAGCCTAACACAAAATATTTTTAGGCGGTTTTTTTTTTTCTCTTGTCATTTTCTGATAATCAGAAATTCTGATTCCTGGAAAGCTCTGGACTTAAATATTCCTAGTGAAAAGCCCCATTACACTGCACTCTGGTTAACCTGGAAAGAATCCTAAGGGTCTGTTTGAATTTGGAGTTTCTTGTGTCATTTCTCTAAGTGGCTTAAAGAACACTCAGCATCCCCAGAGGATCTGAAAAATGGGTCACAAGGCAGAGCAAGCAGCAGCAGTGGGGAAAAACAAACAACCCCAGACCCAGCCTTCTCCAATGCACTGATCCAAAAGCTGTGAAAGCTGCCTGCCTTGGAGCCCTGCTCCTGCAGCCACGTCCAGCAGAGGATGGCAGGGCTGTCTGTCAGAATCTGAGGTATTGATGATTCCAGATTGTAGAAAGTCTCTGTCTTTCTGCCCCGCTGCCAAAGCAGAAGCCATAATTGGTCTGTGCTGGTTCCCAGGTTGTTTATTCTGTTTATCTCTCACATGTTCTGCTGCCCTGCCCAGCTCTGTCCTGCAGGGCAGCGTGTGGGGCTCTGCCCTCAGTGGGATGTTACAAACATTAAATACCAGAAACTCCCTGGGCTGGATTTACAATAACGTGCCAATATCTGTCACCTACGTTGGACAGTGTGTCCCCAGCCTGAACCAACAGAAAAATGCCAACACCACAGTGAGACATGGAGGGCATGAAGAAGGAGAAAAAGGACAAGGCACACCCAATTTCATCCATCTTGTCCCCTTTGGACCCCTCATCTAGAATCCTAAAATTTTACTTTTGCACCCACGCCACATTGAATTATTACTCATATCAAACACTCAGAGCTTGTAATTCATTCTGTGAGATTGAAAACTCTTTTCCATGGGCAGAGATCACAGACAGTGTCTCTGGGGGCTCTGTCCAGGGGGGTTCCTGACCCCTGCCAGGGTCCCAGACCTGCCAGGGCAGCCAGAGGGAAACTCTGGATTCCCACAGCCATCCAAGCCCAGCACTAAGAAACTGCAAACACACCCGTGATGGGGCTCAAGAGAGCTGCTGACTGATGGCTGAGATATCACAGGGACTCCACAGAGATCTGCTGCCAACAGAAAGGGTCAGAGGGAAAGGTGGTGGTTCTGCCTTTGCAGACAGCTGGAGCTCCCTGGTCACTGAGGACCATCTCTGACAGCAGGGCTGCTCTCCTGGCCTCACTCGAGCTGCTGTTATTAAACCTTTGAATGAACAAATCACAGGTCTATTTACCAAGCCTGGCCTCTTGGTAACACTATTTGATCAATTCCGGAATTCTTTTTGATAGGTAATTAAAAAAGCTTTTCCTTAGGTATGGAGTGGGTTGAACCATTAATTACACTTCACAGCCCTAGAGATGCAATTTTTTGCTATTGTGAAATGTCGATGGCAAACCACAAAAAATGCTTGTCTCCATAAAAGAACAGAATAAATGAAAGCAATTTCCTCAAGACCCAGATTTCTCTGCGTTTTATGGCTAAAGACTTGAGTTGCCACAGCATTAATAAGTTTGTTCTTTAGGGCTGAATTTTCTCAATACAAACATCCATGACCGTAACACAAAGAAATATCTTCTTTGGCTGATAGAGCCAGCAGACTGAATCCACATATTAATATTATTGTTATCACTGGACTGCCACAATGCACTGAGCATCCAGTTGCACAAAAAAAAAGATTGGTTAAATTAAAGATCCTCACCAAGCAGCGACGATTTTGTGTAAAAGCCAATTTAGCCATTATGGAAGCTGCAGGATCATATTAACTTTTCTCAAAAGTATGCATAATGCATGACAGCAAGTGGTTTTGACAAGTGCCTGAGTGTGCTTGTCTGTGTGTGTGGATGTGTCCTGCATATAAAGAAACCCCTGAAGTTATTTAAGTTGCAAAGTCAAGTGATAGAAAGATAGGAAATGCTGAATTTACAGGTGTTGCACCTGTTCAGTTCAACCCCTTGCTATCCAGCCTGTGCATCAAAAAGAACAGGGGAATTGATGTTATCCTGAGAGAAAATGCTTATGTCTGAAAGCATCTGGTTAGCTGACACTTCGCAATTTTCCAGCATGCTATGCTGTAAAACAAACAGCTTTTGTAAGTTTGGGGGCCTTTACCCCTGTCTTTGAATGACATTCCCTAAGGTTTTGGGCATCTCTACTTTCTTTAACTTTGCTAAAGTCAAAATCTACTGTCACGTGGGGCTTCAGCACCTCTGCATGATTACCTTCATGCATGATTGGGAAGGGCTGAGTCTGATCCTTTGTTATTTAGCAGGGGCTGATATTTTGGCTAGAGCTGGCAGCAGTGGAGGCTGTTATCCCCCAAAAGGGCAGGAGGAAGAATTCTGCCAGCCTGTTGTAGCCACACAGGGACACCTGCTCTCCTCTGCCCAGTGCCTGCAGGGCTTTATGTGGCTGACCCCGGGAAGTGCAAAACCTCCACTAAAATCTCAGCTCTGTTGCTCCAGGTCTGGTTTTGCCTATTCAGTCAAACATTTTCCCTTTGACATTATGGTAAGAGAGGCATGGACAGAGCCCAGCAGATTTTACAGCATTTCCAGGGGCAGGATTCTAGACAATTCTACACCTAGACATATTGGGAGGGATGGCTGACAGGAATACAAGTTCTTATGCTTTCCTACACACAAGGTTCATTGGCATCAGTAGATTATTTTCACTTAGTGCTCAGGTTTTTTCAATTACAACACTCATTTTATATATGGAAGAACATATATGGAAATTACTCCAATAACACTTCACCATCAAATAGCACTTTTCCCAGAGAACCACAGAACAAGCTCTAGCTGAGCCCTGTGCTTGCAAAACAAAAATAACCTGTTCCTTGCAAGAAAAGCTTCTATTTCTTCCATTTCATAGAGGAAATAAGGTGTGTTAGTGAGGGCTAGGAGTCCTCACTAATAAAGCTAATACTGCTGTGAAGAAAAATCAGGACATTAAACATTCTGAGTTCCCTGCAACATATTTTCTACAGTAGTATAGCCCTTGAAAAACTTCAAATATTATATTATTTATACATCTCTGATAGATCCTTAAAAATCCCTGATATTGAGAGAAGAAGCTGAGATATATTTATCATACCATGCTCGACTCAAATGGTAATTTTGTAATTATTGTGTGATTTGTGATCACAAGCAAGAAGTTTACTGCCATTGCCTCTATTTGGCACACAAACCCAACATGCACAGAATTTCCTTTTGTCTCCTGTACCAACAGAAATTTGTATCCTAAAGAAATGTTTCTGAGCTAAAAGGAATAAAAGTAGTGGCAGCAGCAGGTAGGAAAGCAGAACAAAATGTGAGAAAAGCATCTTGAGGGCAGGAGTACCCACCCAGGCTTGAGACTTTGCTGCAGTGGAAGGACAGGGGGAGGTGACTCCAATTTAGGAGCCTTCATGGTCATGTTGGCTGACTCTGCACCTCTGTAAAGCAACATATTTTTTAATTTGCTGCATGGGGATGAAAATACTTCCTGGAAAGCAATTAAACTGCCAAATGTTTATGAACCTATGCTTGTAGATGGAATAGAAGGCTTATTCTATCAGAATAAGAGAGTGGACAACACTAAGAGGGGAGTTCAAATGTACTAAAATACAATATTTCTCATCAAGCTTGGAATATTATAAGTCCTGAGTTTGCATACTGAAATCATGTTTACTTTCATAAATTGTGCCTGTGCAGTATAGACTTGAGTATAAATTCTCCCTGTTCATATCTTTAATAGTGGTTTGAGAAAATACATTGAATATTTCAAATGGAAGCCAGAATGGGGAGAAAGCAGAGTTTAATACTTTGGGAATGCAAATTTGGATGTTTTTATTCAGACTGGCCATGGACTTTGTATATGGCCGTGGACATTGATTCTACCTTGCCCTTCAATTTAAAAGTGAAAAGCCTTCTCCTGTAAAAAATGAACAGTTCTGGGAATGACAGGAATATAAAGCACAAGCAAACTGACAAGCTCAGCAATGGAGAGGGGAGACCACTGAGCAAGTCTGCACACAGAGAAACTGGACAAGAGTGGTATTTCAAGGTCTGTCTCAAGCTCATGGAGGTTCAGTTCTCTCCAAAACATAATTAGAGCAGATTTTCTAAACCAAAGAGTCCAGCTCAGCTTTGGTACATGTCCTCCTTATGCTGGGGCCTGCAGAGCTGGATGCAGTTCCAGGGGGGTCCCAGAGGAGTGGAGCAGAGGGGCAGAATCCCCTCCCTGCCCTGCTCCCATGCTGGGGGATGAGCCCAGGACACGTTTGGCTTTCTGGACTCTGGGCCATGCTGAGCTCCATGTCATCCAACACCCCCAAATCCTCCTCCTCAGGGCTGCTCTCAAACCTTTTAAGTGGGAAAAATCTTCTTACACAAAGTCCTTCTACCTTCTCCACGCTCTCCTTTTCCATAGCAAATTCAGTCTGAAGGGTTTTCCTGTGACTCATCTAGAGACAAGTGCATCAATTGCAGCTTCTAGATCTAACTAGAACCTCCTCAGAAGTGTCAAAACGTGGCGAGGAAGGCAGTTCTCCCAGTGACACAGATATTTAATCATGTGGCATGGCCTGATGAGATACCCACAATGAGAATGTCAAAAAGCTCATCTGAATGACTCATCAAAGCTTCTGAGCAAAACTGTGGGAGAGCATCATCTGAAGTGAAACATCACTGCACTGCAAATGGTCTCATGCCTCTGACAGCTGCTGAGCTGGATTTGAGCTCTGCAGCCTTTGCTTTTGCATTTCCTAGCAGAACACATCTCATTTATCCTCATCCCCCTGCCCACAGCAGTGAGTAACAGTCAGACCTCACCGACCTTCATTTGGGAAACTTCACTTTGACTTTAGGGTCTCTGGGGCAGATCTGATGCACAGCTCCAATATTTGCATAACCACAGACTCCTCTTTCCCCAGCATAATTCCATGATGGAATTTTATGACACATCAAGAGAGGAGGGATGAGAGCATTGAACAAGTCAATGTACTTGCATCAAATGTGCTATCAAGGCACTATTGTTTTCTTTTTGCCTCTTCTGTTACCTAAATTTTGTTTTCTGTAGCAAGTGTTTGATAAAACAAAAGGTGAGTCAATACTTCTGAGATCAGTTTAATATGTAACACAGCTAAAGAAATTTGTGGTTAAGCTGAAGTTCTGTTTTTGGCAGCTTGAACTGCCTAAAATCCTAATTCAATTGCAATCTACTCACAGACACAGCTGTTTAGCTTGGCTAAACTTTTCTCATAGCTTAATAAGATATTTTTTATTTAACTTTCAGTTCTTCCTAGGAGCCCCAGTGGGTCTTTTAAAACAGAAGATTATTATTAGAAATTAATTAAGTATTCTTTTCAATTCTGTCTCCTGAGAGCAACTAGGCATTGTTGCTGATCTCCTCTGCATTAAGACATTACTGATTGTCATTCATGGGATGATAGTGTGCATGTCTCATCTGGAAAATATATAACTCCATAAAGATGAAAGATTTGAAAGTTATTTAATACAAAATATAATAAATCAGTGCAAATAATAAACATGTAATTGCAATGTCAAGCATAGCACAGGCGTGTGAAGACTATAAACACTGGAATAAAAATAGACACACATTCTAAAGACAAAAAAACCACCTTACTGCAATTACAGGACCCCGATGGATTGCACTTAGTCCATGTTTCAGCACACTGCAAACCCTGACTAAACAATTCTAAGAATATCAAATGCAATTAAAGACAATTGATTTGATAAGATGGGGGTATTTTTTAAGGGAGCAGTGACTATGAAGTGTTTGTTGCACTGCCCCCCTCCCACTGCACGTGACTACAAGAAGCACAGACTAAATTTGTCACCTCTGAAGGCTTTTTCTAAATGAACCACACCTCAAAAGCACTGATATCCTGATGTAATTTTTGATCTGAGGCCTTGAACATGCATATTAATGTACTACTGACAGAATTAGCTATGCATTTAATTAATGAAGTTGGTCTATTTCATTTGAACTCAGCTCAGGGGTTTCTGTACAAGTATCTGCTGTCATATTCCAGCCAGGAAGGGGTGTGAAGAATGCCACCATGGATTGATAGTAAAAGGGTTTTAAAATCATGGGGATTAAGGGTTAAAAGGAAAAATAAGCTTTGTAGGCCCTGGAAAAATAAACACCCTAAGCACATGGAGAACTTGTACTTGCTAGAACTGCACTGTGTAGCTAGTACATGATAATTGATATAATTGTTAGATGTGATGATTGTTTATTAATTAAATATAATTGCTGTTTAATCATAAGAATAATCATGAGAAACTGTGGTCAGGGACATAAGAAAGATCATGAGAAACTCATGTCAATGTATACAATAGAACAATATAAGTTTAATAATTAATATGTAAGTTATATAACGATAGAATATAAAATACATTCAGCTCAAAAGCCATGTCAGATTCAGATTTGGGTCTGTACCCCTGATTCCCAGAGCTCTTAACAAAAGCACCTGCAGATAATCACATCCCGTGATTATGTGTGTTCCTGAATGCTAACAGGATCAGCAGAACAACAATCAATCCCTTACTCCAAATAATAATGCAGAATTCAACTTACTTTTTAGGTCTGTAGTCAGGGATGGACCTGTCCAGTGATATCCTGTCACTGAGCTGGGCATTGTAACCATATTCTTCATACTTAGTCTCTGATTCATGGCTATCATCTCTCAGCGTAGCAGCCATTCCCCCCTGGCCCAAGCCTCCTGGACCTTCAACTAATCCCATGGGCTTTGCCAGACCTAAATGAAACAGATTAAAAAAAAAAAAAAAAGGAGAAAAAAGAAAATCAAAAATCAAATTATTAATATAAAGGATATAGACAGAACCTCTTCTGTGACAGAGAATGTTTTCAGATAAATGAGATCTGAACTCCCAGCTCTTAAACCCTCATGGCTCTGTGGAAATTATCCTCAGCTTCTCAAACCAAAGTCCAAATCAACACATCTTGTTGTATCTGTGCATAATGAGCAAACTATAAAGAATCAATTAGCAGCATCTTTTTCCAAAATGGCTAATTATTGTTAAGATAATTAAGAAAAAAAATTCCCCATTAGAACTGGAGGGTTTCCCCATGTAGCCCATTAAAACTTCATTCAGTTTAAGGGAGAGATGTTGAATTTCTACCACATGTGGGTGTGCCAGTTTAACTCCACATTAGTGACAGTTCTGAACCTGCTCTGTGACTCAGGACCACTGCAGCCCTGGTCAAGGTTTGGTTCCTGTGTTGGGGACACAGTTATGGACTGGTCACCAGCTTCTGCTGGGTAGGAAATACAGGATAAATCTGATTTCACTGCCTGAGTCAACAGATGAGTGATCTGGACTCAAATACACACCCTGCCCAGCCTGTTGCCACAAAGATGTGCTAAAACTATTTTTAATGGAGCTGACAGTCCACCTGGGAATCACTCCAGATTTCTCTGCACTTCACATCTGACAAATGAAATATGTAAGATGCTCAGCTCTGTAGAGCTCACAGCAGCAGAAAGTTTGGACACTCAGTAAGTGCTGAGAAATCAGCCAATTAACAATGCATTTACAGATTTCATTCACTGCTCAACTCAAAAATAAAAGTAAAACAAAACTAAACCAACGTAAAAATGCTCATATGATCACATCACCAGGAACCTCTTCCATGGCAACAGGCATTTAATTTGGTGCTGAATCCTCATAAATAAGCTCCTCAAATATCCTGTGTTTAATGTCAAAGCTGTCCTTTCCAAAAGGCTCACCATCAACAAGTCATTATAAGTGACAAAGTTATTTAGAATAACCCTGGGAACACCATACAGGAATGTGTGACTCTCCCCCAAATCATTTACGACACCAAGTAAAGCAATTAGAGCTTGACCCGCTCAATTTTTTGCAAATCAAGACTTTTTCAAGAGGAAGATGCCATTACTTCAACTAAATGATTAAAAAGAAAGAAACTGTCAGCATTTGGTAGCAACAAACACACATGGCAGTACAAATGTGGGACTGGCTTCTCCAAGTCCCATTAAGGAGGGCAGTTCAGACCCTTGGGAAGGAATTCTCTTCCACCTCACTGCAAACAATTCCTTACTTGTTATAGCTCCATCACCATCTCTGTTCAATCACAGGACAGCCCATGGCTCATTACTGATCTGAAAGAGTAAAATTTTGCATTTTTTCCTGCAGTGCTTATGACAAAATACTGTGCTGAGGTAAAGTGCAACAATACAAACAGTCACAAATGAACATAAAAGGGATTCTGCTACTGAATTTCAGACACTGCCAACAAACACTGCAGTCAGTGGTCCTGAGTCAGGACAGCTCTTTCTTGTGATTGTGTCTTTGATGCCTTCATGCTCTTCATCATCATGTACTGAAACATGACTAAAAATCAAGACTGGTCTGGATTTCAAACCTGAGAAATTCTTTTAGTTTATTAAGTGAAGCACTTCAATCCATGTTCAATATTCTGAAAATATTTAAAGGAGCTTCATTTTGAAGAAAATGATAACATTTGCCCTTTTTGTTCCAATTTAGGACAGGAGGCTACTTGGCACTTGGACTTTCCTTTGGAAAAATTAGAACAGAGAGCCCTGCATGCCTGGCCTGACAGTGATTCCTTGCTTGAGTAATTACAGAAATTATATGTCTGAGATTCTTCATCTCTCCCCACCCAAAAGGAAGAGCAGAGCAGCCTAATCTTCCTGCATGACACAGTCTTAGACTTAGACACCAGCAGCAGTGATGCTGCAAGCTCTGCCTGACATGCCCAATATATGGAATCTAAAAGGGGCTCAGTTTCTCAGAAAAGTCAGCAGTTCCCTCAAAAAAACAAAAAAACAAAACAAAAAAAAAGACACACAGAAAAGGAGAAAAGGAGTTTCAATCCAGCAGAAACTTCACAAAAATAGGTTGGTATCAAGATGGTCAGGGGACAGGTGATGGGAGGAGCATCCCCCAGCCTGGCTGAAGCAGAGCTGCTGGTGAACACCTCCCAGCACATCCCCCAGCCCCTCATCTGAGAGCACTTCTCTGTTTTCTTCTTGTTCTGAAGCTCATTGCAGACTTCCAGCTCCTTCTCCTATCTTTGGGTTACTCACCTGCAGACCTAACTCACACCCATTTTTCCACAGCATCAGAAGCCAGTGAAGGCAAGGCACAGAGCCAGGGCCAAGGATTGACATCATGGGAAATGGGGATGTGCAGAAAGGGGATGCCCAGTGAGCAGCTATTTTTAAAGCTGTCTTTTCTTTAAATTTTCTAGACTAAAAATATCTGCAGCTGATACACTGGGAATGGTCATAGACTGTTCCATGCTGCAGATGACAATGAGGTCACATATAATTAGTGTCTGTCATTCATTTCAGATTTATTGCTCCCACTGCAGAGATTTCTGTGTAGGCCAGAAATTGTTGGGAGAATGGAGAGCAGAACAAGCCAGCCTTAGTTCCTTAACCAGATTAATTACTCCACAGGATGCATCATTTTCTAGGAAGAAAAGAGATCTTCTATTTTTCATCATAAACCCAGTCACAATGGGAAAAGTACTAAGGAGATTTATATGAGAAACTGTGGCAAAGGCTAGATCAGATTATGGCTGTGATTATTTTATTATAATTTTTTTTCTTATTTGCAACACAATTACAGGCAGCTGTAAATCAGGTTCAGCCAAGGTTCTCAGACAAAATTAAACTTCTGACAAATCAAAATAAAAATAAGTGATTGAAAATAATAATAGAATGTCATAATACTGACAGAACTGCTGCAAATCTCCAAAATGTCCTTGCTGGCCTGTCTCAGCCCCAGCTTGAGAAGGGCTTCAAAGCCAGATTCTGAACTTTATCTACACTTACATCATCTGCACATTTGAATAGCTGCAGAAGATTATTTCAGTTTCTAGCACCTTAAAAAGAGGGAATAAAACATTTCCTTCTAAAACTCCTGGCACAGGTCAAAAAACCTGACATAGTTACCCAGCAATTCTACCTGTGTCTCCTGAAACACTTCTGTCTATTAAACTGGAAACATAAAATTCATCAGCAAAACAGCTGTTTCCTTCCTTCTCCAATTATTATTTCTCACTTGAAAATACCACTGCATACCATGTAAAGCAATAATCCTAGCTTTACCAAAAAAAAAAAAAAAAAAAAAAAAAAAATCAGGGACAATAGCAACTCCACATAGATTGACAAAGCTGACTTTCAGCATTTCCAGTTACAACTTTGCAAAGAAAAGAAAAAAGGTTCAGAGATTCTGGAATAGGTTCAGTAACAGCTTAAACAAGACTCAGCTTACAATGCCTTTTTAAGCTATTTTTACATAAGCTCACCTGTTTAGAGGCAGGAATTAAAGCAGTTGCAACTATTGAACCAGCCCTAATGCTTCCACTATGAATTACTGTATTGTGCTAATTTTGTGCTCTTGTTCTGTTGCAGCTAGAAACTTCAGCTGAAGGTCACAGCCTCACTGAATGGCATTTCAGGAGGCATGGAGTGAAACACTGATCTTCCTCCTTCAGGAGCTGCATGTCAGAGTGAAGCAGATGCACAAGAAAAGCAGCTGGTTGGAGGAGGAGGAGGAAAAATGCAACACAGGTGAGCCATTCAACACTGAACTAAAGGTCTCAGCTCACCAGCTGTTTATAACTTCATTTTAGTGATCCCCAAAAATAACTATTAGCTGTTGATTTCTGAAAGAACATGCTCACACCAGAGAAAGGCTCATGTTGTAAGCAGCCCCTTGCCTCTCACACACACCCAGCACAGCCCCACTGGCATAAAGTCAGTGAATGCATTGGCAGTTCACTGCACCAAATTAAACCTGAAAAACTAAAAGCATTTTTCTGTTGCAAGCATGAGGATCAACAATATGAAGAAAAAGAAATATCTTATTTGGAATGATGTCCCTATTTGACAGCGTTTCAGCCAACTTTGCAAACAGCAGCATGCAGTATAGGGAGCTGCTGGTGTCCAACTCATGATTCAATCTAAATGTTAAACAGAGCCTGGCCCTTAATTTCTGCATATCCCAACTTTCCATATCCCAAACCAGTTTCTCCCACCATGACCCTGAAGCAAGCCTACATAATATGTAAGATTTGCTGCCCAGAGAGCTGATCTGAATTTTGCCCATATCAAAAGGTGTTCACTTTCTGAGCTAGAAGGAATACTGAACGTGGAGATTTATTTTACACACAGCAACCTTCAGCAAATCACATCCCACAGGGATACAAGCCCCAACTTTTGGAAATTGGAGAGCAACAAACAAAATCCCATCTAATTTAAGTGACTCCAGCATTTCCATTTATCTGAAACCCAAAATACAGTCTTCTTTTTTTTTTTTGTAGTTGTACTCAAGTTAGCTGTGTCCTTGGTTAAAAAGTTTATGTCCCCTGGTGCCTGGTATCAGCCCCAAGTATCTCTGCAGATATATCAGGGAGAAGACAAACAGCATCCTGCAGCTGATGGCTTGAAAAGGAAAATACAACAACTTGTAAAGCTGAAGCACTTGATATGCAACTTTTTGTTTCTAGAAACAGGAGGTGCAGTGGTTTTGTAGCTTAACTTCCTCTCCAGACCCCAGTGGAAAGCCTGAGGCAGGATTTCTCAGTCTTGATGCCCAGAGGAGAGGCAAGTCTGTAAGACATCCATGTGTGAGAAGATGAATGATGGGGAAGGGATGAAGTGTTTGGCAGCTCTGCCTGGAAGGGGCTGCTCCTTTCCCACCCCCAGCACCAGTCAGGCAGAGAGCGCAGAACCAGGAGCCTTGGAAAGTATGTGGATTATCTGGAAAGAGGACTAATATCCAACCCCTTGTGTGCTTTGCCATATGTTTCTTCTTCAAAACAAGGACTTTTCCAGGTTGCAGAGAGCACTCTGAGACACAACATGTGCATATCTGTCAAATGCTTAAAATACATTTTATGGAAAATTCCATGAAGATGCCCAGGGCTGTTCTCAGCAGCTGGGCTGGAAGCTGACCCTTATTCCCTCCTACACACTCTGCTCCCACCATATTGATTCTTTAATCCTTAAATCCTCCAAGGTAACTCCTACCAGGACAGGATTTGGCCAGAACTATTTTTTTCCTTAGAATTCCCATGGCCTGTAGTCCAGACTCAGGATATCACTGCAGCAGATGCTACGTGAGCCCAAAAAGACAGATCCCCTCCCAAAGAACTCACCATCAATAACGACAAGAACCAGATGCAAGAAAGATAATGAAGAAAGAAGATATGAAGACAATATAACAAGGTCAAGGTGTTTCTGAAATGATCCTTTTTGTAGAAAAGCTGTGATAAGAGCTCCCTAGTCATTCAGGTCATTTTGAGATGAGGAAAGGTGGCAGTTCTGTGTCTGTAGAGGGAAGGGGTTCACCTCTGGTAAAGTTGCCCCATGCCAAATGCAAGACTGAATACTCTGAGGAAAAGGAGAGGAATATTGAGGAAATAAAAAGACTGAGGGCCAGGTGTAGAAGACAGGCAGAGCAGGACAAACTGTGTTAGTCATCTTGGCACAATGTGGAGAGGGATCTGCTTCATCAGTGTTGACAAAAGGCCTGCTGGGGACAAAAAGGAACAGGATGTCCTTGCAGAGCTCTGTTCCCTCTGAATCTGCTTTTCAGTGGGGCAGCACACACCACTGCCCTCTTACAGTTGCCTAATCTTTTGTTCCTTGGCTTCACAGAAACTGCAGCATTGCATAGGCTAGTGCATCTCTAGACACAAAACTCATTAGTGCTTCTTAATTGGAAGAAATACTGTGTTTTTATGTACAGATATCTAATATCAAAAGTAATTGCTTTTATAGAACACTCATTTGGAGCTGGTTACCTCTTGAGATGAGAAAATGTATTCTAATTACAACAGATAATTCAGGAGGAGATAAACAGATTGACGACTGGAAGGACCAAGAAATAGCAGCTGTACAGTCCACTGGAGATGAAGATAAAAGCTCATTTGTGAGGTAGGACACTGATCCCAAATTTACAGATAATAAGAGAGGTGCCAGAGTTTTGCCAGAAACTTGGTATAAACAAAAAAATAGATCTCCTCCCTAAGCAAGGAAGAGCTATATAAGGATATATTTTGAGAGACAAAATAAAAAGCCCCTACCCCAGATGCATAATTTTAAATTATGTGTGTGACTCTAATTTTTTTTTAAATTTTTCTTTCAGCGATCAAAAAGTTCATTCACAGAGGAAGATCACTTTGTTATCTTTAAATAAATAACAGATGCCACGATTCTTCTAAAAGTTTTTAAATCCCAGATGACTCGTGGTTTTTGCTGGTGAAACATAAAATGTATTTTTCTTTTCAGGGATATGGAGAAAAGCCAGAAAACTCCTCTGGTGATGGCATAAATCTGGAGTTGAGGGGGAGGAGCTGAAATGTTGGTGTATCTGCCTGGCAGCCCACTGATATTAAAAGGAGACAAAATCTGAGTGTCATCAGTTTGGCAGCTGTCCTCTGGCAGTGGCCAATACCTGAGGCTTCAGAGGAAATGAAATACAAACGATGAAGCACTTGGCCAATTAAACTCTGCACAGGCCCTGGAAGCAGAGTTCCCTTCTGAACCCCATAGGCAGGTAACTAAAGCCCTGAAGCATAATATTAGATTACCCTCATTATCTTAACTCAGACAGGTAGAAACAGGGCATAAAACCACCCAGTGTCCTTTAAAAGCCCAGCCACTAATATTAGATTCAATGGGCTCCTGCAGCAATGAATTCTCTGGTACTGTCACGGTCAGAGTGTCACCAACTCACATGAAATGGATAATCTGTATCAATATATTAGATTTTCTTTAATTTTTCCAGGGAAACAGAGGTGAAAACTCCTGGCTGAAGTGATCATTAAAACAATAACAGACATTCTGGAGGAAGGGAGAGTGACCTCTACTTGAAAAGCTCCACAGTGCAAGAGCTAAAACTTTGGGGCTCTTTAATTAGATCCAGGAACAAGCTGGTTCAGCCAAGTTAAAGGGTTTTTATTTCATAAATGAGGAAAATATATTTTGAAAAGCAAGGAGTTTGCTTGTGTTAGTCAAAGGTAGGGAAGGGAAGCAGTGGACCATGGTGGGAAGGGAGTTGTGACCCAAGGTCTGACAGGATGGAGCCACAGCTGGAAAGCTGCTGTTGGATGCAATGACATTTCCTTGACCCTACAAAGCTGACTGCACTCCTCCAATCACTAAAAATACCCCTTTGACTTCTGATGCAATTCTAGATGAGAAGTCCCTGACCGCTCTATTCTCAGACCAGCTCCACTACAACAGTCAATCCCACAGGGGGAGGCTGCAAAAGGGAAAAAAATAATCTTTAAACACAAGGAACCAAAAAAATAAATCGATCTAATTTCAGGTCCTATGCAGGTTCATACTGTTCTAGACCCCATTGTGCTGATAATAAAGTCCAAACTCATCAAAGGCCCTACCACATCTGACATTGCCCAACCTGCCAAATTACTGCCTTTCAGCCCAGGATTCACCCTCGGCTCTCTGTCTCAGAGGGATTTTGTCCAAGGTTAAGGAAGATTCTCCTCTCCTGCTCAAGGGTGTTTGGAGAGCCCTGACAAGGGCCAGACAAGCCCATCTCCTGCAGCATCATTTTGCAATCATGCTCCACATTATTTGCAGACACTCATACGCCTCCCTGCTCATTTACCTAAACAGCCTGCTATTAAATTAAACGAACATAATCACACAGATAGCTTTCCCAACAACAAAGTCATATAGAACACTTTGCTATTTGTAAAGCTGAAAAGCTCCTGGTTGTTCAGCTCATTTTGCACAGCAGAGGATGGCAGCATTAAACCCAGACGTGGGAGCTGCTGGAACTCAGAGTCACATCGTGCTTGAAAGCGGATCTCGATTTTCCACTCCTGTGAAATTAGTCACCGAGTTCACCCCTGGCAATGCCCCCACAATAAAGAGCCAATGTTAACAACCACAGACCTGCTGGCTGCAGCCACTGCTCTCCTTCCGTGCTCCAGAGCACTGCCTGCTCTTCCTATTGGCATGGAGAATTAAATGAGCTGAGAAAGTCCCTGGGTTTGTCAGAGCAGGGCTGGTTCTCTATCTGCTGCCTCTCCATCTCATCACTGGACATTTCTCCTTGGGAACGAGTGTGAGAAGACATCAGCTGCTGTTGAGGATGAGAGACTTCAAATACTTCCACCCAATCTCTTGGAAAACAGTTAATTTGGATATTGGTTTTCTCAGGAGCCAGAGAGAACCTTGATTCCTCCCCTTTCCTTTCAGTGTTGTATTGCCTTAAAAGCTCTGTAAGGGTGACATACTTTTTTTTTTTTTGCATCATTGCACATTGGTTTCAAAACATACTCATTTCCCTGACAGACTGTCTATTTTAGATCTGTAGATCTGTGTATTTTTCTTGACCTGTCTTTGTATTCTCCTTTCTCAGGCACATCTTTGACACCTCTCAGGGAGCTTGGCTTGGGAATTTGGTTGAGACACAACCTGCATCTCTGCTTTTCCTCCTCTTTCCTGCCTTCACTTTATTTTCATATCTCATGTCAACACACACCACAGCTGTGCCTTGCTTGTCAATGCCAGGCTTCAATGCCTCCTTCCATCAACCTCTTAATATGTGTATGATTTAATTTTCTGCCAGCAGGACAAGTCAGCTCAAAACCAAACACATTTTAAACAGCAAAAAGACAATCTTGAATCCAGCACCTAAACAAAAATGCTTACAAATTAACAAATTCTGGCATATTTGAAGCTAAAATGGAAGAAGTTATTATGCAGAGTCCTTCTAATTGATGAGATGAAGTGACAGCCACATTTATAACAGATCTATCCACAAGAGGATGTGCCCAACTAAAGGTCTGAGTCTCTCCTGCTCACAAAGGAGGAACAGAAGGAGTCCACAGTGCTGAGAATCTTACTTGGTTTTGAAGTGCCTTGCTATTGTTAAAGGAAATGCTCAGTCTGGATTTGGTTTTGGCTCTAGAAAGGAAAGCTTTAGCTCTTTATATTCATAAAAGAAAGCCTATTTAAAAGTGAAAGACACGATGTTGCATGGATAGCGTATAACATACAATTAATCAGGGATTTATCAAGGACAAATAAAAAGAATTAGGTACCACATTCTCTGGGGGAAGCAAATCAAAGGATGAGATAGCTTTGCAAAAGAAAGGAGAAATGAAGATAAATAGCAATTGCCAATAAATTTGAGAAAATAAAGATGTAATGTTAGGGGGAAAATATTGGCACAATGTTTTATTTAAAAGCGATAATAAAAACATTGCTTACTTTGATTTCTGCCCTTTCTGGTTTATTGTTGATATAAAGATAAATTGACTCAGACTTCCAGGAGCGGGAAAGCTACAATCTACTATTACAGGCACTGTAAAAACCAGCCCTGCTATAATAACTGATTCATTATTAACAAGATTGGCTTCATTGCATGTGGGTATTTGTAGGAATTGACTGTGACCCAGGGCTGATTTGGGCCCTGGCAAGCCCACAGCAGGACCCCTGGGCTTGCCTTGGAGAAGGCAGGATGCATTTGGTAACAATGTGCTGCTTTGATCTGCCTACAGAGCACGTTTAAATTACCACACATATATAGAATTCAGATCATATATAAAGACAATGGCCAAGTTTTTGAAGTTGTGGGTCAGCTATCTTCAATTTACCTTCCTAATGCCACTGACTGCAACAGTGCTGATCTGGTTTTCACCAAAGCAATGTAAAAAGAAATTCAAGTTTTCAGTCTCAATTTTTCTTCAAGTTTTTCTCTCCTTTGTGCAAAATTCCATGAAAGAATGAATGTCTCTGTCCCCTGATGTGTCTCTGGTTTGTACTTACAACTACATTATGAGGTGTTAAATTACACAGTAAAAAGAGAAATTAGGACAGTGACAGAAGGTGCCTTTATACAGGAGGAGATCATCCTTCAGTGGAGAGACTGGTATGAATCAAAATTTGAATTCCAGGACCCGGATTTCTGAGTTTACAGCTTGGGCTCATCACTCCTCAAGGACACAAAGCAGATGTGCTCCCTGGTCACGCTCAAACTTCAGGTCACACCCACATTTCTCCAAAGCAGCAAGAGCTTCCCAGCAGCTGAGCCCTGGGATGGGATGGGATGGGAAGGGAAGGGATGGGATGGGATGGGATGGGATGGGATGGGATGGGATGGGATGGGATGGGATGGGATGGGATGGGATGGGATGGGATGGGATGGGATGGGATGGGATGGGATGGGATGAGCAGCAGGACATGTGTCACACTGCTGAGCACAAGGCACCAGGATTGCTGCTCTGCTTGCTCATATTTTAATTATTCGCTCTGCTGAAAGGCACTGAGACAGGCTAGTGGGACCTGAGCCTGCCATTTCAGCAGGCTGAAAATAAGGCAGGCTCTCCTGCAGTACTGGTGGAGTGTCAGGGAAATGTCATGCTCCTGTAGTTATTAACTGAATAAGGAATGTAGAGAAAAAAATGCTTGTGCTAACATATTGCCAATTAACAGAGCAAGCAAAGAAGTTCAATGTGGACATCCGAGTCTGGTTCCTTTAAATGCTCAGAGCTTAATTTGCATGATTGTGTTTAAATAAGTAAAAATCCCACTTGTCACCAATATGATTTTTAGCCTGGTTTACTAAGAAAAAACATTTTGTGGGATCATACTGTCTCCATTTGCCTATCAGTCTGCTTCCCTCTCCATACTCTCCCTTCACTCTGCTTGTTAGATATCAAGGACTGCTTCTAACTTCAGCCAAAGCTTGGCAGATAGTCAGAGGTCTCCAAAAATTGCATTTCTGTGAGTGTCACAGAAACTGACATCTGGGAAGAAAGTGCCATTAAAATGTTCCTACTGAGAGAAGAGGTTTGGTGAAAGATCAAACACAAGAGACCTGTTGGAGCTCTTAGAGACCCCCCAAGAATTCACTTGTGGGATGCCAACCCACAAGAAATTCAGCTTTCTAGGTTTAGCTTCTCAAGGAACTGAACAGATATTTTTAGGATTAAATGTGTTAATCACTGGGTGTCCAGATCTGTTAGATGTCTGGCTGTTATATCCACCAATTAACAATATCACAAAGTTAACCTGAGGACACAGATAAGGGGAGGGGATCAGGGGAGCAGAGATGAGCTGTCACCACAGCTAAAGAGCCCAGGACAGACCCCTGGAAATGAAGGCCAGGTCTCCTGGGTATGGGACTTGTATTTCAGCAGTTTCAAATATTGTCTTCACCCCTTCTGTCCCTAGTTCCAGTTTCTGGGAGCTCACACACTCTGCTTCTTGTCAGGAGTTAGTGGCAATGATGGGAACCAGGGTAAGTGATAAGAGTGTGTTTTCTGGTCACAGATCAGGGGATTCCTAATGAAATCGTGAGGATCCCATTTAAAACTACGTGTCCATACTATAGAAAATTCCCATGGAAATGCCTGACTCACTAGATTAGCACTTCTACCCTTGGAAAGGGGGAACACAGGCTTAGAGGTGCTGCACCCTGACAGCAGGGCACACCACTACATGCAACTCTGCCTGTTTCCCCTGGAATTAATTAAAATATTAATCCTTCTGATTTCTTATGGTAGGAGTGCTATTCCCTCCCCACCTTTAAAAGGAATATGAAGCAAGTATGACCCTAAAACCGACAAAGCCTCATGAGCAGAGGAGCAAACAAAACATCTTTTTCTCTTTTTAACAGGGAATTTGTTATTTCAGTTATCTGTCAGAATACTTTTGAAAATAATCAGCCTCTAGTTTCAGAACCATATGCTGAGGCACTGAGGAGCCACAGGCATGCAATATCACCCATCAAACAGATTAGAAGCATCTTCTTCCAGCTCAGGGACAAAACCAGATCATACACTGATTTCTGCTTCTAAAATGAATTTCCATCCTGAAATATCATTTTGCTTTATGACAGTACAGTGTGTCTCAGCCTAGTCATGCCTAATTGGTGCTGAGCTTTCCTGTCCTCTGGGCCTGGCTCTGACTTTGCTCTTGGTGCCATAAGGAATCCACACAAGAGCTTTTCTCTCCCAAAACTGGTCCACAATAACCATCAACACTCCAAGTTAAGGTGCATTGTCAAACTGTGGTATGGCTGTCCCAGGGTGACCTGTCCTGCCATGGGGAGCTCCACCTCTCTTAGGGCCAGAACAGTTCTGCCATGAGTTGTGCACAGACCCTGACCCCAGTTCACTCACCCCATGAGCATTTCCATTGACTGGAATAAGGAAAATTCATATTGGCTTCATCCTTCCACAGGCTCCACTGTGTCTCAGACTCAATTTGTGCTCCAGCTTCTTGTCAGGCTGATTAAAGGCTGAGAGATGCCTAAACAAGAAGTCCTGTAGCATATGCAAAAATCCTTCTGCGATGATCATCTCCTTCTCCAAGCCTGCATCACTCAGCCCGTGTCCCTTGGCACGCTGGGCTGCTCCATCCCAGCTTCAAAGTCAGGCCCATGTCTTTGTTCCCTCATAAATATTTCTCCTCCATTTAAGCACATCTTTTGTTCACTCTTCTCATTGTGCGAAGAAGACTGGAAATTCTCACTTTGTGAACTTTTTAATGTGTGACAGAAAGAGGGAGACCAAAGAATCCAGTTATTAGGCAGATCAGGTCCAGAATGAATCACAGAAGAAATTCTTTATTCTGTGATCTCATCTGAGAGGGCTCTCTGCAGCCTGGCTTTGAGTTATGTGGGCCTGGAATGGGAACGTAGCTGTGAATATGGGGCCCATACCAAGCTGCCTCTTTCAGGAAACAGAAGGTTTTGCATACAACCCCACTGGATACAGGCATTATAAAAGGCACTTCTCTTCTGGAATTAATTTTCTGTTGAATGGGAATGCATCGAGCCAGATGGATCTATTTCAGGAGGAGCATCATGCTGGCACAGGTCTAAAATCAAAGATTATTAGGTTTGTGTATTCAGAGCTGGAATGGCTGAGGGTGAAATGTTCAGTGCAGGTGCTGACATGGTTTGTGCCTAAAGGAGCACCCCACGAAGGATGTGTTGAGTGAGTTTGCCAAATGTTAAATTGAAGAAATATGTGAAATTTATAATTAATACCTGCAAACATTTTTACTGCTCCTTGTGATACTAGCAGTGAATAAACAGAAGACATTTTTCAATGCTGAGAAAGTTGCAACTTCTGGCAGATGCAAAAGTTCATTAAAGAGTGGTAGAAATGACTGGCCACCTGGAAGAAAGGTGGCTCCAGTGGATAATTTGGCTGCCCACATCCCTGTGATGGTTTTGGAAAGTCAGCAGCCTAAATGCACAGATCTGAATCCTGGGGACTCTCCAGGTGACACACAAATTATGTAACAGAACTACCTAAAAAAAAAGTGGTTTCCAAACCCAAGGCTAGCACCCAAGGTTCACACCCAAACCACCCAACCACCCATTTTTCCACCTCAAACCCACTCATTGCTGTGAAAACTGAAAGCATCAACTCTTCCAGCAGCTGGGCAGCTCAGCATTAGCTGTTTAATAACTCAAACATGCTCAGCTCGCTCTCCCCTCATGCCCCACTCCCATCTGTTACATGGAGCCACCTGCAATCCATCAGCAGCTTTTAGCATTAACAGCTCGGTGCTGGCAAATCTGCTTTTGCTGCTAGAGGTGTGAACAGTGCCTGCTCCTCAGCTCAGTGCTGGTAACACAGGCAGCACTCACCCCCAGCTCACAGCACAGAAATGGGTGTCAGCACTGGCCACCAGCTGAATTCTGCTCCTGGAGCCACCAGAGGGGCTGAGTTTTGCAGATACAGAACTTTGCAGCTATCAGTAGCCTCATTTTGCACATGGCTGCATGACCAGAAATCTGTCTTACAAGGAACCTATGGAGCAACTGCAAATTTTCATCCCCAGGAAAACTAACCTTTGGGTTATACAATGATATTTCATTTGGGGATATTTTTAGTCTTATCATTGCCTTCAGTTCAGCGTGCACAGGAAAGAATACCACCAGTCTTTGCTACAACACAAGGCTTGCTTGAAAATGAGTAAATATAACAAAAAATACATTTTTATTTACAAAAGCTGTTCATCCTAGAGGCATATGAGAGCTGTAGAAAGAAATAAACTCAATTTCTAAAAGGGCAGTAAGGCCCCATTGCCAAATAAAATACAAAACCAGCATAAAAAATCCAAATGAAAAACAGCCAATTAACCCTACCACCCAACCAAAAATGCTAGAGGGAAAAAAAAAGAAGCAGCAAACTTCCCCAGTATTGCAGCAAAGGCCTTTCCAACTGTCTTCATGGATATCTTCCAAGAAAAACAAAATCCTGTGCAACAAACCCCTTTTTCTTTGCAAATAGTCCTGGAGTACCACAGGCAGTACAGCCACCATGAAGTGCTAATCTGACCTGGTCTGAGAGCTTCTTTTTGCAAAATGCAAACTGGAGCCAAACAGCACAAACACAGGAGCAATGAGAGCCCCCAGAATTAGGAGTCAGAGGTAAAAAAACCCACAAAGTTCACCAGACCTCTATTAGAAAGGGGAATCCTTCCAAAACCTCCAAGGAGGAAGGGCCCTGTTCTCATCCATTCTGAAGCAGTACAGGGACACAGCAAGGCTTAATCCTTTGTGCTACATACACATCATCATGGCTCCTCATCCTGTGGCAAAAATGCCTTCACTTGGCCAAATTTACTTCTGGAGTTATTGTGCTGATCACTACTGACTGTGCTGATGCCTCTGGACCAAGAGCAAAGATTAATTTAGGCACCTGATTTCTACAGGACGAAGTGCACGGGTGAGCTGAGAAGAATTTGAATCATTGCTGCAGGGACAAAAACCTACTTGAGGCAGTCACCCCGTGCAGGCAGCAGGGTCTGTCACCCCCAGGGCTGGCAGCACCTGCACTTTGCTTAGAAAGCAGTGTCACTTTTGTACCTGGCTTGGATTCCCAGCTGAACACAGCTGCTGACTCAAGCACAGACATGGACACAGCTCCCCTGGAACAAAATCCAGCAACACCCTGGTGGGAACAAAAGAACTCCAGTCAGAAGGCTTGAGGAATAGAACTCAACTGAACTGATTTATTTCAAAAACATTGCTCTTTTGATAGAGAGCATCATGCAGACCAATTTCATTGTTCTTAAAGTAAAAACAACTCACACCATTGCTGTGCAGTGAATGATGCATGGTGGAAGAACATATCTATGAACAATGTGAACAACAAGAGAGATAGAGAATTATTTACATTCCTTTCCAACTTGTTCCCAGGCCCTAGCCTGGCAGAAACCTCTCCTTTCTCTCTAGCTGAACTGAGAATACCCTGGGAAACCCAGAGAGATCAGCCAGCTCTGTGCTGTCGATCCTGGGAGCCACAGACCTTACACAGCTTCTTTCCACAGAGCTGTCCTGGCTTTGCCCAGGGGAAGGAGGTCCAGGAGCCTGCTGGGGGAGCAAGGCTTGGGCCAGGGCTGTGCCACCTTACAGGGGCTGCTCAGCCCAAGGGAGAGCCTGGTGTTGCAGCAGCCTCTTGGTCTTGTTGCTCTAAATGTGATTCCAGACACTGGAATTCCAAACATTATGCTGTGAAACAGATAACGCTCTCCTGTAGTACTTTAGCATCAAATATCTCTGCCTGACAGAGCCATTTTTAAGTAGCAAAAAGCTACTAAAACAGAAGCTCTTTCAAAAACCTTCTCCCTGGTTTAGTTTTCTTCATCACTGCCCACTCTCCCAGGATGACATGCAAATTACAGCTCATGTATTAAAAGTATAAATCAGACCAGTGGCAAGTGAAAGTGCTTCTAGAGAATGGCTCCATGAGAGGTGATACAGGGCTTAAGATACTCAGAAATCTATAGTCTCACCTTCTCGAAAAACGTTTTGCTCATTTACTTCAACTCTTCAGCCCCCAAGAGAACTCTGCGTCCACACTGCGCATGATGACAAAGCAGAATCACTCTATTGTCTCCTCAGCTCTCTACCCTGCTGCTGCCCTCAGACTCTCCTTCAAAGCCAGTAATCAAGGACACATTTGAAAGAAAAATGAAAAAACAACAAATAAAATTGGGCCTTTTACCATTTGTCAGGGATTCTCAAGACCAGCCCATTTATGCTGCATTGTTCCATAAGGACTGCCCTCAACAGGGATACAAACCAATTCATGGCCCCAGACTCATCCTTGGTTTGTGAGAAGATCCCTCAGAACACGTCAACCAAGTAAATTAAACACAAACAGAGTTGTTCAGGAATGAAATGGCCTGACAAGTGCAGTAAGAGGGGCAGGGAACTGGTGTGAGAGCTCCTCTGGAACACCCATTCCACTGTATTCCCCACAAAAGGTGCTGCTGGACTCTTTCCATCCACAGCAAGGAGTCCAACTGAGCTGAACCAGCTGAAATAAAACATTAGTGTGAAGAACAGAAAGCAAAGTCCCCTTCCCTCACTGTGGGAGGAGAACATCAAACCAGAAGGGTAAGAGAGCAGAACTCAGCTCCAAAATACCACTTCCTTGGACACCTAAGGACGTGCACACGCTCACAGCTCACTTCATCTGGACCTACACCAGGTCACGGGTGTGACATCACTTCAAGAAATAACAAATTGAAAGCCCAACAGATCAAACTGAGAAATAACCAACAGAACCAAGGGTGTCACCTTTATCCCCAGCAGCACTACTGTGTGTTTAAACTCAAAGTAACCCCAAATAAATCAGAGGGCCCTAGACCAAGTTGAATCATTGCTGCCTTCTGTTGAGTAAGTCAAGAAATCTTGGCTCAGGAGATGGCCTTACACTCTTTAATCTCCTACAGGACTTGCTGAGTAAGCAGTAAGTGCCACTTGTGCTGTATCTTTCTTCAATACTGTCTGAAGAGCCTAGATATTCCAGAACACCTGAAAGGATAGAAACTCTAGGGCAGAAAGAGTTTTTAACCTGTTTGCACCTGCCCTGCTGTCCTAGAAATGGGCTTTGCCTCCACCTCTGAAGCTTTCAGATATTCACAGGCATTTCCATGGCATCACAGCTATGGGTTTTAGGAAAAGCAGACACATCCAATTAGTATTTGGCTGGTTTAGCTCTGTGCTCTCAGGAGAAGATGACTTTGGGTCACTGGGAGGATCTTTCTGGTTTTTGCTCTCAGGAACTCGAGGTATCTTATTTCAGAGGACAGTTTTGATCAATAGGACTACAACAAGGTTGGAAGCTGCTCTGCTGTCACTGGCTCTCATCCTTCCTGTTATCCATAACATCACAGACTCCTTTTATTTTCTACTTTTTCTTTTTTCTGTCCTTCAGTGCACTGACTTAAACTAAATGTTGGTAATGACTACCAAAAGAAACCCCCCAAACAACAACAATTATTAAAAACTATGCCAAGTATGCTGAGAAAGAGAAACTGAGTGCCCATTAGTAAAGTTAGAGAGGAGCATTTAAAAATGGCAGATTTGTTAAACATGACTCATTTCTTTTCCTTCCTTTCATAAATCTTAGTACTTCCTTGGATAAGTGCCACACACTCAGTGTCTGGAACCTCATTCTAAAATGATGCTCCTGGTGTAACTGCTACCTGCTTTATTTACTAAAAGATCAAACAAACAAACAATAAAACCCCCTGAACTCAAAAACCAGCTTCACCTCTTTCTATCAAGGGTATTAAGTTAAAGCCAGGTTTTCTAATCCTCTAAACCTGTGCAGTGGCTGTAGGTGTGCAGCCACCACACTGCAGCTCCTCTCTGGGAAGATGACAGACCCATATTTGCTTTTCCAATTCCAGCTAAATGTACAAAGAAATGGAAAGATACTGAACCAGAATACAGCTGAAAAGGCAACAAAACTGACACCAGGCAAAGGTTTCCTTTCTGCCTCTGTAAACATTGCTTTTAATCTCATACGGTACAAATGATTCAAGTTCCACACAAATGAGTCAATGATAAAATTACCACATGATTTTTTTTTCCTGTCAAAATAAGCTTTCTTCCCAGCTACAAAGGCAAAAAGCAGAAACATTACATAAAAAATAGTTTTACCACTATATGAAACACAGAGTACAACTTTAAAATCACTGATGTGCTGCTGGAATGGAGACATAATTTTTTGTATTTGTCAATATTTTTGCAGAGCTGAGTGCAATTTTGTCTGTTTTATAAAAGAGAGCTGCCTTCTTTTTTAATTAAACTTTTAGAACTTTTCTTCCTAAAGTGCCTAAATAGAGTAATTCTATTTCAAATATTACCTTATATTTATATAGGAGCTCCCAAATATTGGTTCATTACATTTTCCTTCTGTTATTTTGGGGAATAAAACCTTGACCTTCCTGAAAGCACTGATTGTGAGTTCCCTCAGCAACATAAATCAATACTAATACAACCAAACCAAGTGGGATGGGGAAATTGGTCTGTTGGACTTGACCATCACTTTGCAATACAGAAGGTCAGAGCTGTAGCAATGGTGACTTACCCAAGCTTGAGAAAATGACCCAGCACAATAGAAAATACTGTGTAGTAAACCAAGAAATGGCAGCCTAACTTAAAAAAAAAAAAAGTTAGCATTTTTCCCTCCTGCCTTCATGTGAACCAACCTTGCACTTCTTTAAAAACATCCTCAAAATGAGACCACGTGAAGAGAAGCCCATCACCAGAAGGAAACCACATGGCTGAGAGCAGAGCCCACACGTGAGCTGATGTTTCTGGAAATGTTTAGGTCCTAATTTAGCCAGATGTATGTTAGCAGCATAACCACATAAAATATAAATAGTTCTAAAACATGTGGGGATGAGAAGTTTCATTGGCACAAGGCTGCAGTCACACTAAACATGACCCGTGCATGTGTAGCTTTACCTCTCTCCTCTGCCAAGGAATTGCTCTTCAGCTGAGAGCTGCCAGCTGTAAAAACTTCTTTTTGACAATGTGGACATGGGATGTGGACATTCACATTACTCTCTTGCAGCCTGTTCCCAACCTTTACTTTCAAATGTGGAAATTTGGACCCATTTTCAACCAGTCCAGAGCTTATGAAGAATAAACTGCCCTTTTAAAAATACTACTGTAACTTTTACCTATGCAGATTGCCAGGCTGAATTGTAAATGCAATCACTTGGCTTCCAGTGCACTCTAAAAATCAGGAGTCCCAGTCAGCAGGAATCAGTGCTCTGCACCCAGGTCCTGCTATTTCCATCAGTTTAAGCCTCTGTGCTGCAATTATGTGAATTGTCCACTTCTTCCCCCAGCCTCCTCCATGAAATGCATATGTAATGTAAACCCCATTTATCACACTGAAAATTGCTATTGCATTTAATCTTCCCAAAGAGACCAAAATCAAATTATGATGTGTAACGAATGATAACCTGTCAAATTCAAGGGAATACTCCCAATTTATCCCTCCACATCTAAAATAGAACAGGTCAAAGGGGTCTAGTGTAGAAGACATGGGCAGGAAGACATGATGTGAGAATACATAATGAGAAGATGAAAGCTCTCTAAATCTTTGCAGATTGAATGAAATCTAATTACATGCTGTATTGATTGTTGTGTATTACTGGAAAGAGACAGTGAAAAGGGAAAAAGGCAATTAGACTGAAACTGTAGTCTGACCTTCAATTGCTTTTGGCATGAAAGGTTATGCTCTACTTGGGGCATCAAAAATTCTTTATCCTCTATGTTGAATCATTAGCTACAGACTTAGATGCAAAACTGATTAGGGAAAAAAAAACAGTCAATTAAATAATTTTTTAAATTTTCCTCTTTAGAAAAAAAGTAAAGGTAAAGGAAGAAAATATGAAGGTGTTATCATTATGACATTTAATGAATTGCAACCAAGTCTAGCTGGTATGAGTTCTGTGTTGAATGACAATAAAATATATCCATCAATAGCAATACCACAGAAAAAAAAAAAAAAAAATATATATAGATTGCTCAACTAGGTCTATAATAACTCTGTTTTTCAAAATAAACATTGTACCCAAGGTCAAACATCAGGAGGTAATACAAAGTCTCACCAAGAAAATTCCACTGACACATTTCATTGCTTTCCTTTCCCTTTACATGCTCCAATCATTTGCTTCCACCAAACCCAGCAGCAGCTGAGGGAAAAGAAAGCTTTCAGAAATACTATTTTTCCCAAGTTGATAAAAAACCAGAGCACGAGCCAAATGAAAACTATTGTTTGGGTGTATGTCTGCACGACTCTGCACAGGGAATCATGGCAATTCTCATTCATCCCATTCTAAAAACTCTTGTTCTGCCAAAGATAATAGCAAGGACTGGCTTCCTCCTGACTTTCATGCACTGTCCTCTGTGTTCTGCACACACCTCCACAGGCACTGCACTCACTGATTTCATTCAGACTGAAAAGTTAATGAGTTCTCAAGTGATCCGTTTTGGATTGCCTCTTTATATGTTTGTAATGTTACTGCCTGTGTTTCTTTTCCTTGCAGAAGGTACACACTTCTAAATATAATTTTCCTGATTGTATGTAAACAAATACGTGTGACAGAAACAAAATTCTGTGCAGCTGCAGGGCTGGTCTCTCACAGAGTGGCTTTTTATTGCACTGGATCATCAACAGAGCCCCTAGAAAATCCAGATAGGTTTTACGAGTTCAGGTCTCATCCGAACAGAAGAGAAAAATAAAATAAAAGAACACTGAGATATTACCAAAACATACTTAATAGGCAGCTCTAAATTTGCTGATCTCAAAGGGAAAGAACCAAGAGCAGAAAACTCAAATACTGAGCTGGGCTGACCTGCTGCAATGATAGCACTGAGCTGGACTCAGTCTCCTGCTGCTTTGAGGGGTTCTGGGTATGCAAGGAACTCGTATTCCTCCTGAATAAAATCTGTCTACCCGTGTCTGTCTCTCCACATAGAGGAGACTTCGACCCACCTCATGACAAAGTGACATCCAACACAGCCTCAGTTGGCTCTCTAAGCTTGTGATCAGGCAGCATGTGCAGGACAGGGGCTGAGAAGCCTTATTCAACATGAGGAGAAGCTGCAGAGTGTTTGTGTCACAGCAGCCCTGCCGTGTGACACAGCACAGCCCTGTCAGACTGGCTCCCCTGGATCCCAGGCTACCTGAGCAGCAGTGATGCCCCTTAGGACATGAATACTGAGTCATGGGATTACAAACAGAACAGCACTGAGCAAACCCAAATAGAGATGCTCGGTCCTGATTTCACTTACAGCAATGCAACTCTGATTATTTCAGTGGAGCACTTCCTAATTTCTTAGGAGTTTTTCTTTTTGTTGAAACAAGATGGGGGGAAAAAGTATTTTTTTGATAATGATGATGAAAGAATTAATCCACATTTACGTACCACTGTGTAATAATAAGAACCTCAACAAGCACATCAGAGAAAAACTAAGGGGAAATAAATAGGAAATTTGAACAGCTGAACTTGAAACTTTCTGTATTTTTCTGTGTAAGAACTTCCAGGAAAAGAAGACTGCCTGCAGTGTTTGATATGACCTGAAGAAATAACGCAACACTAAGTTCAAATAATTTCACCATGAAGATGCATATCCAATAAATGGAATTAAAGAAGATGAAGAAAACAGTTCCCAAAAAAGAGGCTTGCTTCACAGAGAACTTCCAGTCATTGCATGCAATGGTGCCTGCCTAGCACGGTAAGGACTCCTGCTGATTCTCCAGGGGATGCTATGCTGAGATGAACACAGCACAGCAAAATCCTTCCCAAAGTCTCCCCTGTGAAGAACACCAAGAACAAATCATAGATTGGGCCAAAAAACCCCATTCATAGAGCTGTAATGGATAAATCTTGCAGAGCAATCTGATTTAGTTTGGGAACTTTGTGGCTTGATGGAATTCACAAGAATGATTTTCCTCTTAAATCCAACATTCTTCAAAACTGTTCCAAAATATGGTTAGAAAATGCAGCCATTTACACTTTCCTTCTAATTCCTGAATGTGTGGGTTTGAGACTAGCACCCCACTCCAGGTTCCCCCTCTCTCTGCCCTGTTTATCCAGAGGGGAGCATGAGGGGATGCCTGTTCCCTAACACTTGCTGGCACAAACTGCACATTACCATAACAGCCTAACTTACTCAGATTTATACATTCATTCACAAGGTAGTAATAGGAAACATACTTTATGCTAACCCTCCTATTTGTCTGCATTTTGAGGCTACAGTAGCCTTCCTTAAATCAATGTTACAAGTAAGATTTCCACAAGCAGCCTAGAAGCACATATTAAACGTACTTATACTAAAAATTGTATTTGTTGCAAAACACTAAATGTTACATTTATATTATAATCTTATACAAAAGTTCACTCCTTCAACCTTTTCTTGTCCAAAACACTGCTGTACTTAATCACATACTTATTTATTTGATGTCTCACACTTAGAACTTTACAAATCTATGCAAATACAAATGCAGTCATTTTGAAGAATTAGTTTCTATATGAAATGTTATCTGTCCTATAACAACTTTGATGGCTTAGCCTGTTTTAACTAACATGGGAGGGTTCTTTTCTTACCTACCAATATTTTTCAAGGCTGGTGAATTAGAATGGTAAGTCATAAAAAGAACTGGTGGATGCTTCCCTTCCTCGTCAATGAGTATAACAAATTTAAAAGGCAAAATCATTAGGGAAACATATGGGTGCTATGTTTAAACAGACCATTGATAGTGCACAATGTAAGAGCTCAGCAGAAGGGTTTTAAAGTAGTTCTGAAACCAAGTATATGACTTCCAGCTATAATCTAACACCGTATTTGCTATACAAACAACTTCCTATGCAGAGTTAATATATCCAGGCAAACTGTAAAACCTGGTCCAGTTTGTAGGGACTTGCTCTGATCCCAAAACCCCTGAACTGCATCCTCCTGAACTTTGCATCTATTGAGGAAGTCCTGACTTTGGACCAAGAGTTGGCAGACAGGCAGGGTGGTGGTGGGAGGCTGGACAAACCCCTCCAGCAAAACCCTGCACCACTTCTTGCGCTCGGTTTTCAGCACTTCAGCTCTGGGGTGGGTGCGATCGGTGCCTGGGCTCCCCTCCCCGGCGCGGGGACACTTCGGGGGCTCTTGCCCATCCTGCAGCACCTCCCGGGGCACAGGACATCCCCTCCCCGCCCCTCGTACCATTGAGCTGGTTGTAGACCACTTCCTCCAGGTGGTCCAGGCGCTGCAGGATGGACTCCCTGTCGGCCAGGCTGCCCACCTTGGCGCCGCGGCTCCTGGCCCGGCGGTCCGCGCTCCGGACGATCTGCACCAGCTCCTGGGAGCGGTCCTGGATCCTGCAGTAGACGGAGAAGAGGATGATGCCCACGAAGACCAAGATGTTCACCGTCAACAAAGTTTTGATTTTCCGTGCCACCGCCATGGGAGCCGCGGGCGCGGTGGCGGGGGGCGCATCCAGGCGCGGCGAGCGGCGGCCCCGCGGCCACCCGGCGAGGGGCGCGCCCGGGGCGCGGAGCGGAGCCGGGGCGAGCGGAGCGGAAGGCAGCGGAGCCAGGGGGAGCGGAGCCGAGGAGAGCGGAGCCAGGGGGAGCGGAGCTAACGGGAGCGGAGCCGAGGAGAGCGGAGCTGTCCTTCAGCACCGCCGCGCCGCTCCCCGCCCCGCGCCCGCCGTCGCCCCGCGGGGCCCGCGCCGCGGCGGGCAGGGCGGCATGGAGCGGCGCCGAGCGCTGCTGCTCCCCGAGCCTCCTCCTCCTCCTCTCCTCCTCCTGCTGCCGCTGCTCCCGCTCGCTGTCCGCCGCCCCAAACGCAGAGCGCCGGTGCGGAGTGACGTGCTCCGGGGGATCTCATCTACATGCACACGGCGGAGCCGCCCGCCCGCCCCGCCTCGCCCGCCCGCCTCCGCGCCCTGCGCAGCGGCCCCGCAGCGCCGGGGGCCGCATCGCGGCCCTGCTGCCCACCCGGAGAGCGCCCGTCCCGCCCGAGCGGCGCCGCGGCACCTCCTGGGGGCGGCAGGGCCGAGGTGTCCTTGGCTCCCGCAGGGGAGGCGATGCCCCACCCGTCGCAGCGGTGGAGAAGAGATGAAACAAGTTCGCACGCTCCCAGCGAGAGAGGGAGATGGTAACGCACCCAGCTCCGCGGGTTTCCCAGCAGCCCGAGTACGGCACTGGCTTGGGGTCCTGCATGGAAAGGACATGGTTAGCACCTCATCCACGGGCAAGAGAAGTTCTTGCCAAGCATCCAGAGAAATATAGACTCATAAAATAGTTTAGGTTGGCAGAAATGTTGAAAAGCCCGTCTGCTCCAAGCCCCCTGCTCATTGCAGGGACAGCTTCAATTAGTTCCCAGAGGAATTAGGAATTCAGTTAGGTTTCCCAGAGCCCTGTCTGAGCTGACCTCAAATATTTCCAGGGATGGGGCACCCACCACCTCTCTGGGCAACTTATGACAGCATTTTACCACCCTCATCAGAAAACATGTATTCTTTACATCTAGTTCAAATTGATAATCTCTCAGGTCATAACTATTAACTCTTTCATCTCAATACCTATGGGCATTACATATGGCCTTTCAAAAGCTTCTCCATTTATGTTCACAGTGATCCTCCTTTTATACAAAAAGATATATCCATGTCACTTAGAGGGTTGCATACCCTAGGGTATGTCTTGGTCCTGGGAATTTTTCTCCTTTCATCCTTCCTCCTGGTTTCAGAAGCAAATGTTACAACCTCCCCGAGTTCATTGAATCTTGACAAGTCCTGCTCAGGGTTTACTGAGATACAAATTCTCCACTGCTTCTGACCCTCCTGCCGCTCACCTTCTGCAAGACCCCTGGGGGTGCAGTTTCTTTCCTAGAGGAATTCGCCCCTGTTTTTTTGAGGATCACCAGTGAGACCTGTGTTGAGCAGAAAATACCTAAACTGGAGTTTCACCATCATGTTATCTTATCCCTGGAAGAAGATGACACAAGCTTCTGCAGTGTCATCTCTTCCAAGTATGGAAATATATACAGGATTTAGCTATTTCCTACATTACTGGATTCTTAAACACAAATAATGCCTAGGTGCTGGATCAGATCTTTCACTCAAGCTGTAGCAAAACTCTCTTAGTCACTCAGCAGAAGCAGCTCAGAATCTGAAATTTTCCAGTGCTTTGATTATTTCAGTAGTATTCTTATTGCAAATCCCTCACAGCATTACATTTTCCTAACATATAACAATTTGGTTTAAGAAAATATTGAACTAATACTCAAGTACAGCTTATTTGATGGCTCCACAACATTTAATATATTATAGCAACACCTGCTGGTCTTGATATGGTTAAGAATCTATTACATCCCTATTTCCATTATAAACTCCAAGTTCACAAGCTGGCCACAAGAATTCAGATTGGATTCTGACACGAGTTTATAGTTTGTCCCAAGGCTTATAAAACACCTTCAACTTTCTCAGAGAATTTACCAAGTTTTGATGAGGATTTTTTGCACCACTGCAGTTTTAAAGTGTCTTTCACAGACATGACTTCATCCATGACTGCCTTAGCTAAAGGAAACCACTTTTTGACCTAAGTAAATTCCTTTAATGGTCAGCTTAAAATATTCTCATATTCTTCTGTACACACCCCAGACTATGTTCACATGGCTGAAACCTCACCCAGTATCACTCAAATAATAGCGAGCTCGTGTAGCTCACTGTTCCTTCAAACAACTCAAAACAAGTTGCAAAAGAGATACTAGAGCTGACTGAAGGACAGCAGAAATGTTTCTGGACAAATTTCATGACCAAATGATATTTTATATTTTCCTTGGAACCAAACAAAAAGGCACTGTGATATTTTCACACAAACAGCACTTGAGCTGAAGCCGCTGTTTCCCTGCCCAAAATGGTCAGGTTCCAATTTTAATTCCCACAGAAAATACTTATGTTGCCAAAAGAAAATTTGATCAAAATCAATATATGTAACAGCTGGATTTCAGTGAAAATGCTCTACCTGAAACCACGGGAATCAGCTCTGATTGCTGATCCATTCTGCAGAGATCATGGGAAGGCATTGGTAGCTGTTCCCAACCAATGGATCAAGCCAGAGGCAATGCTGGGATTCCATTCCAAACCACAAATCCAGTTCCTCTCGCTGATTTTCACCCCTATTCATCCCCAGAGGGTTCCTATTTTCATTCATCATTGAAGATGGATCAGGAAGATGCTGTGAAGGCACACCAAGACACCGTGCATTCCAATGGCAGCCCACAGGCGATCACACTCCACATCCCTGTGCTCCCACTGTCCTCGGCCAAGGAACGCCTGGATGAAGGACAGCTGGCTGCAGATGTGGTGCCAAACAGCCAGAGGTAAGGACTCTGAAAATCCAGTCAGCTCTCTGAAATATCCACCTGCCACAGGCATCTCCCCGAAAGCAGCAAAGATGGTTTATTGCCTTGGGGCACTTCTGAGCTGCTACTGGGCTGTCAAACAGCTGAGGCTGTGATGGTAACAGCAGCATGTAAAACCAAACCTTGTTGTTGTCTGGGGTTCTCCTTGCAGCTCTGCTTGGTCTTGTGCAACGTTGACCTTACAACAATTATATTTGCTTCTGTTAACTCTTGGTTACTGCAGAACGCTCCACCTTGGCATGAAGATGTTGATACAGAGGAAAACTTCAGCTGCTTCTGCATTTAAAATCCTGTTCTACTTAGCTACTGAGCTATGAGACAGAAAATTTCACTTAAAATAACAAGGAACTAAAATGTTTTGAAGAACTCTAGTAAAGCATCAGTCTTACAGCTATTATGTACAGAGCCTATCATGCAGCTTCTCAAGGCAACAGACTCCAAGTCAACCTGACCCAGTTCATTTGGAGCTACAAACCTCAACCAATACACAATTTATGTTTTTTTTAGCCAGCTACTGAAATCTGTAGATTGTACAATAACTGAGTATGAACATACCCACCATCATCTGGATAGTTCTCAAGTTGAGTTTTCCCAAAAAGTGCTCAGAAAAATATATTAAAAGAGATCATGTGGAAGTGCCATCCCTACAGCAGAACCCTTGGAGGCACCACACCTTTAGTCCCAGGTGTGGTGAGCACATGCTTAAATAACCAGTGAGTTTCAATTTTCTATGAGGTGTCTTATGTTGAATTTAATTTTAAATGAGATGAAGGAACTGGCTGATGAAACAAAAATGTAAGATTTTACTTTTGAGAAAAGGCAAGAAGAGGCTGATTAAAAAGTTGCTTGAAAGTTTTTTGAATTTTAAAAAGCCTAGGTTGAAAAAAAATATTGAATTCAAGTTAATAACCATAAAATCATTCCCAACCACTTTTCCAAAAGGACAAGATTGATTCACCATTTCTAAAGAGACATACCTTTCTGATCATCCTGCTGCATGATATGAGACATTTGCAGGAATGAATAATGTGTAGAACGGAAGACTTTGATGTTTCAAGTATTTGAACACTATCTTTAAAGAAAAAGACACCACAGACAAAATATTATGCCAGTGCTGATCTGCAACTGCAGATTCCAGCTGTAGTTACTCACACACAGACATCACCTACCGTTTTCCCATGAAATCCCAACTGCATTTGCTAGGACTTTGCTTAGAGTTTTAACACAGACTAATATTTTTCTACTTAATTTTCTACTTATTTAGAAGAAAACAGCAGCAAAAGCAGCCAGCAGAGTCTCAGATCTGTGGAGCACCCAGACACACAGAGCTGAGGCCCTCACCCTGTTGCAAAGAGGCACTGCAGCCCCTCAGATACTGAGATGCCTTAAAATCTGAACACACATTTCAGAAATTATATATATAAGTGTGTGTGTGTGTGTGCGTATAACCATTTAATTCTGGCTGTAATTAATCACTTAATAAGTCAATAAGATTACACAGAAGTTTCATAAATGGAATTTGGGATGCTTCCTCTAAAACTGCAGCAATTCCCACTTGCACATGGGACAGTTCTTCAAATGTACAGCTCATGCTGTGTTCCTCCACCTGTGGCTGTGACACAAATATGCACTTCTTTTATATTCCCCCTGCTGCATTAAAGCTACAGGTTGACCCTGCAGAGTGAATTTATAATAGACAGCACAATTGCCAGCAGATCTGCTGCTTTCAAGCCTGTGAGATTGTGCTGATGACCACCCTGTAGTAAAAGCACACAGATAAAACTCAACAATTATCCAAACGTGCATTAAAACCCCCAATAAACCTGTCATTGTAAAACCAGAATATAAATAATGCCAAGACTAAAATATTCAGCCCACATACTTATATTTTACAAAGCTCTAATTTATAAACATTACAGCTCTCACCAATTTTAATAAGAATTGAGTGGAGCTACCTTTTTAAAATCCAATTGCATAGTCCTCCATCCATTTCCTATTGTTATCTCCTACTGTAATTCCTGAATAGCTGCTTGTTTGCTAAGAGAGGATTATCACCATTCACCATGATCAAAAATTTCTTGAAGGCACTTAGATTTACCCATGCAACAAGAGGAAAAGCTTCCTTGAGGCCCTTGTCTCCCCAAGTGACAGAGAGCTCAGCCCACCAAAAAAAGGGAAGGTGGCTGGGACCTGCCTGGCAGCTGCTGCCCTGCAATTCCAAGCTGCAGATTGATGTTTCTGATCATCCCCATAACTTATTGCAAAGAATTTCAGAGTTGCTGTGATAAGATAGAGACTCACACTGGAAATAAATCAGGGAAGCTTTCAAGGACAGCTTCTATGTTTATGAGAGTTGCAATAAAGAAAATAAATGTGCAAGAGATATATAAATGTAACTTAATATCCAGCTATTACAGATATAGAAATTACCTCATTATACTCATTGAAATCCATCTTTACTTATTCCTGATGCCAGAAAACTTACAAAGCCCTAAACAATGGCTAGGCTGTTAGCATGCTGAGACTTCTACTTTTCACACTGTCCAACATTATCTTCTGGTTCTGCTGTTCCTTCTTCTACTGCTCTCATGCACTGCACAGGCTTTAAAACAGAGACTGCTTTTTTGATAGGGCCGTTTTTAAAAAATGGTTCATGAATGATGCTCCTGATTCCAAGAGAAAATCAATTTTCAGCTCTGTCTGTGACATCTGTGGATTGTGATCCTCAGCTCTTCCTTGGAATCCATTTGTCTCATTTCCACTTCTACTCTTAAACAGCCAACCTTATGGTGGCACAATTTCCTGTCAGGTCTTTTATTAGTTTTTGATCAGATATTATTTTAGGAAACCAGATCAAGTTTCCTGTTCCAGCATGTTTTTAACACAGCAGTGCTGGCTTTGGGGAGAAGCCTTTTCTCAGAGCCATGTGGAGTGGAAGAGCTCTGCACTGGCACTAAAAAGGAAGGATGGAAGGAAGGAAGGAAGGATGGAAGGATGGATGTTGCTCCCTGTCCAATGCAGCTGAAAGCTGGTGAAAAAGCTGAACATTATCCCTGGCTTAGAATAGTTAAAAATGTTTTGCTCCTGGAATTGCACTGAATCCAATAGGGCATATTAATATTTGGCCATCATCGTAGCAGTCCCAGTTCTGCCAGGAGGAACAGGCTTGTGGGCATGTGCAGGTATTTGTCCAGGCTGATCCTCTGGTAGGAAAAGAAGCTCATACAATATTCATTACTGACTCATCTCTGTCTTGATGCACATTATTAAGAGCTGCCTGGCCCTCCAGCAACATCTTCACAACAAAATTAAGAAACACAGCCAGGCATCATGTCAAAGTCCTAAGAGATTAAATATTCTAAGTGCAGCAGCAGCACCAGGGTAAATTAGTATTGTTACCTCCTGACCCCCAGAGCTGCACCCAATGCTGGCTTTAAACAATAAAAATAATGAGATTTTTAGATTCCATTTATTTTGAAACAACAACTGGCAGCTTGAGAGAAGAAAACATGTTTTGGCAAATAAAGTTGACATTGACATTTTTAGTAAAGAATAGCTTTATGGTGCCTTGTCACTGGGCAAATCTGAAGAATCACTGCTGCCTCTGATGTATGATGTTTTTCACAGGGACAGTGTATGTATGAGTAATAAAGAACATTTAGTACAGTTTGTATCTGCCTTTAACAGAGATGTTCAGAATATTTAAATAGAAACCAAAACATTTCTAGCACTGAAATCTTCAATGTATTTTTAAAATATTTCATCTTAAAGAAAAAGAAAAGTTAAAGGCTGATGCATAATAGAATTCTATCCTAAAACTATGCCAGTGAGAAGCCTTGACAGATGGAAGTAGGATGACAAAACCACATTCATTTAATTGGGTTGGATTTCCTAATATTCCCAGTGAAGGGCAAAGTCCAATGTAACAGTTTTGGAGAGAGTTTTTGGGGGGCTTTGTTTTTTTGGTTTTTTTTTAATACACTTGAAAATGAGCCAGTCAGTAGGAAAAGAACATTTAAGACTATATTAGACTATGCAAATGTTTTCAGAACTGTTCTGTCTTTTCCTGCTCCAGACCACAAAGCTTCTCTAGCTTTCAATTTCTCCTGAAATTTTTCTGAAAACAGGGGACAGCTTGCCACAAGGGAAGTGACAAAATTTGCTTTTATTAATCTTCCTGTCAATTGATTTGGAGACCATATGGAGTTTAAAACACAAAGAAGTCCAAACCAAGAAAAACAAGGAGAACCAAGGGATCTATCAGGAGGCAGCAAAAGTGCAATGGTGAGGGGTGCTGCAGGTAGGCAGAGACATGCAGGTATGACATGCACACATATTCATCACCCTTTTAGCTCTAGATGCTGGGAAGACATTCTCTATTATTCATTACTTCTGTGGTGAGCAGACAGATTAAGCATTTTTCCCTATTAATTAATCTTGCTCTGGGCTATGAAATTGAAAAGCTTCATTTATTTATATATTTACTTATTTTGAGGGAAAATGATTTCTCAGCAAAGCCCTCCCCAGGGAAACTGCAGCATCAAAGCCTGTGGCCAGGCTCCCAAGCATTCCATACTGTGCCTGCCTTCAGCCACTACATCATGATATATAATTACAGACACAGATCACTCACTGCTTTGGATACTAAATACTGGGAGATATTTTACACTGGGGGCTTGATTGTGATACAAAGGACAGATCACATCCCACTGATATAAAGGAAATGTGAAATGGATCAGGTCTGAAGTATTCTTTATATTGTTTAGTATTATATACTATATCCAACACACATCCAGTGGTATCAGCTCACCAAAAAAATCATGGCATTGAATCCTTTCATGTCCATTGAGCTGCTTTTGATTTGCATAAAGCAAGGATGAGCACTAAGCAGTGTGTGGGCTGAGCAAGGGTGTTATTGGTGGTGGGTGTTGCCCTCCACCCCTGAGGCACACAGATCCCAGGAGGACATGGCTGGACTGAGCTTAGCAAGGAGCTGCCTTGGTCTGAAATCCTGGGCTTTTAGCTGCTGTTTCACAGAGTGCTGCAGGGAGCTGCACTGCTGCCTGTTAGCACACTTTGTTCAACACAATTAGTACAATTCCCTGCCAGGGAAAACACTGAGGGATAGCTCGGTGATAGACTGGGGTTATTCAACTCTTGACAAAAGGTTAGGAGAATTCTCTTGAACCAGTAATTGTCTGTCACATGAAATACTGCAACTTCTTGAGCACAGAAGGAGAACACCATAACATGAAGTGGATTAGGGCAGGAGGAAGCTAGAGGCAGGCAGGTTAATAGAGAGGAATCCAAATGGACTTGCCAAAACAGTCTAGGGAAGAATAGACAAAAAAATAAAAAATAAAAGTCATTAAGGACCTCAAATTTTTCTGATGTTTGTAGGTAAAATAACTGAAGCTGATTTCCTTCCAAGTCTTTAAGATTTTTGAGGTCACTATGTGCACAGGGAACTTCTATGGTACTGCCCAGAGAGGCCGCAGAGGACTTGGCACAAGAGCCAAAACAAGACAGAATGGCATAGAAAAAATAATGTATTTCTTGTGGTGACAACATTCACTACACTAGGAAAGGAGACTCACATCATAAACACATCATCCCAAAGCTCCAGAGCCCAATCCAGACAAGGTGCCACTGTTCCCTGGCTAACTGGAGGCAAGGGAAGGGGATTGCCTGCCCAGGAAAATGTTCTGCAGGTTTGGTTTGAGGAACGAGATGTAGGGAGCCTAAAGAAGGGGCACACCCTTTTCAAGTACATGAGTGCACATGAGGTTTGGAACAGAGGGTAAGAAAGGCTTGAAGTGAAAATTTATAATTTAATCTTGTAATGGAGCCAGAAGTGATGCTCACAGCACACATTTTACTACATTTAACTGGTCACAGATCCATCTACTGATTACCACTAAATTAATTCTGTTGATAAATCTTTCAGTATGTATCTTACAGTCCTCTTTTCTCCCCAAGGATACTTTCCTAAATTTTTTGTTCTCAATGTCTGCAAGAAGCATTTATCTACAACAAGACCCTGGTCTTGACTGGGACAGGGAGCTGCTTCCACCTATCACACACAGGACAAGTGAGAGCAGCAGTGTAAGAACAGAGCATCTTCATAACACCCACTCTATGTAGGACATAAATGAATACATCAGATTATTCTTTAAATAGCCTACTCTAAAATTAGATGAGTGAATGCTGCCACGTAACACTAATGCTAATGGAAATGGAAGAGCTGGATACCAGGAGCAGACAGTTGAGAAAATTTGCTGCCTTGAAAATGTTAATTCATTTAATTGCCACTAATTGTACATAGCATCAGTGCAAATTCAAGAACGAGAACTGAACAAGCAGTTCTGAGCCTGACCTTTGCCAGGTAAAACCTTCAGTTTAAGGAAAATCTGTCTCAGAATCTGCAATGTATTCTCTTTCATGCCCACCCAGCTTTCCAAAGCACACTGCAGGTGTGCAGACAAGCCCAATACTAAGAAAAATGTAGCCCAAATTAATCTCAAAGTGCAACTTCTGTGGCACACACAACAGTTCTGAGCCACATCTTCCATCACCTTGTTCCTCAACTGTATGACTGTGAACTTGCAGCAAGCCTGGTGGTGTCTTAAAATGGCCAGAGAAGGAGCATTTCTATCCACTCCTCTAAACCACAGCAAATCCTGCAATAGATAATTCAGTTTTATGGTTGGACTTTTCCAACCTAAACCATTCTATGATTCTATAAAAATTCCTACCCAATGGGATTTTGGGGTACAGAGAAGAGAGAAGACGGGGCCCTTTTGTTTTATGGAATGGAAAGCTGAGGTCTGATAGCCAACAAGACACTGAACAGTGCCATGGTGGACACAATTTGGTATGCTAGAGGAAAATTCTCGAGTCTTTTGGGAATTTATTGTCACAAGCCAGCTGCTTATACTGGATTAGAAAGGGAATTAGAAAATACACAACCCAATTAAAAAGTAATGTTTGTTTGCTTGCTTCTTGCAGTTCTTTTGCTCTTTCATACTAATTCCTTCTCTTTTTCATTTTTACTGAATTCAACATTAATATTGATATTCCCAAATAAATCCCAAGATTCATGTCTTTTTAAAATGCCTCTAGCATTTTATCACTCCATGGCCTGATCCTGCAGCTGTAAATGGAGCTGCTGCAGTTTCCAGCAGCTCAGGAACAGCCCCAAGCATGCCTTCAGTGGGAGGTGACCTCAGAACACAGTGACCTTTCCACAGCATCAGACCAAAATGAAAAGGTGCCCCAGCCTCTCAAGCAAGGACACTGAGAGGAATCAATACCACTTTGCACAGATTTACAGCAAAGCTGAAGGAAGGATCATGCTGAAGGCAAAACAGAAGAGGAATTTTTCTCTGTGTGTTTTTCCATTGGCAAAAGTTGGAAATGGAGCTGGCACCTAACAAATGCTGGTAGTTAACTCTGCTACCCTCTGGAATGGTCCATTAAAATAACAAGGACAATAACAGGTTATATTTCAAAATAGCACTGAAATTCCAGCAAACAAACTGGACTGACTGTAAATACCCTGCACAAACTTAAAAAAAAATATCCATCTCAGATTTACCAGATTTGAGGGTAAATTCCCATTTTCCATCTAAGCAAAGCAAAATCAAATTACACAACTCCTTAGACCTATGAATTCTCTTTTGCTTTTAGATGTAAAAACAAATTCTTCCTTGTTGAAAAGAAGGAAAAAATCCAGTAATTTATTAGGTTCCTTTAAAACCTGTGAAAAAATTTCAGATAGAAAGCTTGTGGCGCTCTACTTATTTTTACTTTCATGAAGGAACTCACATGATTAGAAAAGAAACACAAACATTCCATACTGAGTTGAAAGAAAAACTTCAAATAAGAAAAGAAGTAATAGAAAAAATAAAACCCTCCAAAATTATGGTCTAGAAAATTTCATTAGTCTTCAGATGAATAAGATTATAATATTCAGATGATAATATTTGATCAGATGATAATATTTGCATCCCATTTTCACATCTGACATTTTGAATTATTTCAATCCTTATAACTTCTCAGTTTAGGAAGTTTATACAGAACAAGGAATCATTCAACACTTAGATATTTGCAAGTCCCATTTTTTCCATTTTTTTTGGTGCCATTTCTGCTGTCATCCCCCAGTTGGGCCACTTGTCTGCAAAGGGATTCTGCTGCAGCCCTGCAGCACCCTCAGCTGCACTCTGGTGAGCTCAGCAGGGCAAGGCATTTGAATTTTAAATTGTAGAGTTCCCTCCATCTTTCAAGTTATTCTTGTTTAATGCTCAAAGCCAGGAAAGTCAATTGAAACTTAATTCTCTTCTTCTTTGATTTATAGCAGCTGTGGATTAAGAAGCTGATTTGGGACAGATTCAATTGTTTCCTCACTGAAAAAAAAAAAAAAAAACAAAAAAAACATAAGAGCTTTTCTAAGGTTTGCACCTTGAATAATGGTTGTGTGTGTTTTATTGTATTGCACCACTATATTTTATGAGAAGACATTATTCAACCCTTATTTCCTGGAATTTCACCATGGCCCATTAATGTGTTGTCAGAGCATGGGAGTGACTGAACAGAACTCTGTGCTCAAGACACATGGGGACAAGGGGCTTGGCTAACCTGGGATTTCATCCATTGAGAAACAGACTTCAGGCACCCCAAAATGGGCCATGTGAATTCTCTGCAACTGTTAGTATGATTTTTTTTTTTCCAAATAAACTTTAAAAGGGTGATTTTGTTTCAAATTTTCACATCTTTCCACACTTTCAAGTTCTACATTTCTAAATTATGCCCTGACATGAAGTGGACCAATTCTGACTCCAAAGAACTTTCACTTTTATAAACATATACATATACACATATACATATATAGATATATGGATTTCACTATATATTCTAGTGAAAAAGCTTAAATAATCATTTTGGTCTGGATATTTCTCTTTAACAATGTTTTGATTTAGTCAACAAAGGAACAAACAAACCAATTATTTGTATATCTCCAGTCTCCTTAGTAAAGCCTTCCCTATTCAAGTTTATAAGAGACAGCATGCTTCAAAACAACCCATTTGGATCTGGGGCTTAGCAAAAAAGATGTTTAGTTCATATAAATCAATATACCCTCAGTGAGGAACATGAAACTGTGCTTTGATGCCAGACCAGGATCCTACCTGGTTTTACTATCTCAATTCAGAGTAACTTTTTGTTTGAAAATGTATGTGTTTCATCCCTCACAAATATTCAGTTAAAAAAAAAATAATTACAGAAAACATGAATGATGTATTTCCCCAAAATACGGGCATTGAAATGCACAAAGTATTGGAAGATAGGGACGTGCTGTACAAAAAAACAGTACCCCTTGACAAAAGAGGAATGCTTTGAAAAGATAAAGGGAAGATCAATATGTTCCATCTTTATAGGCTCTCATCTTGTATTCTCCTGTAGTCTCAAGTCAAAGCCTACTTTTGTCTGTAGTCTAACAAAGAGTATCAGTGTTATGAAAGGTACAGTGGCTCCTTCTTTATGCTCCCTGATAACTCGTCATTTACAATCAGCCTGAGATTCAAAACAGCTTTTTCTTCACCTGCCTGGCTGCCCTGGCAGAGCAGCCCAGGCCCTGCTGGGTGTGGAGCCGTGGCTCCCTGCAAGGCTGCTGCTCCTTTGTCTGATCCCTCCCTGCCGAGCCTGGCCACAGCAGGGAGCTGGGGAAGAACAAATCTGTTTGTCTGATGGACCAGGGCTGCCATACCTCACAGCTGTGTTACACACTGAGTGCAAAACACGCCTCACAAATACCTTCACCACGGGGGAGGATGTGGCAAACCCATCCCCATTCACCAGAGCTACAAGCACAGGGTGCTGCTGTGCTGCCGCGTCTGCCCCAAGGATTGCTGCCTTGCCACAAGCAGCTGTGTCTTGGCTAAGAAAGGCAGAAGCCTCCCCTGAAATTGAAAAAAAAAAAAACAAAAACAACCAAACCAAAGCAAACAAACAACCAAAATATGTAGTTCCCTTCCCTCCAAACTGTTATAAATTTAAAATTAAGGGGGGCTCTCAGGTAAAAATATAGGAGCATGAATATCAGTTCATTATTAGGGAAGAAAATAATAAAAAGATAAAATAAACAATGCAGTAAACCAAAACAACACTGACAGAGTCAGAAAACAACCTGACTCCCTGTTGGACAGGGTGTAGGCAGCAGTCCAATTGGGAATTATGGCTGCAGTCCTCCTGGAGTGGCAGGTGTAGTTCTGTTGGAGCAGTGATTGTGTAAAAAAGGTGTAGTCTTCCTGCAGTGGAAGAGGCAGCTGTTACTCTGGGAAATCTAGTGCAGAAAAAGCTGTACTGGTGTACCAGAAACTCCAGATTATATCCAGGTAGGAATGCTTGGCTCCTCCCTCTGGGCAGAGCATCCCACAATGGGATGCTGCAACTTTTACCAGTCATGCAGTGACATTCAATAGCTGATTATCAGCAGATGTCTCCCCTGAGAGAGGATTGGTTGTGAAAGAGATAAGGAAAATCTGCCCACTTAACAGAAGACAGTTGCCATACAGATGGCAAATACATCTTGCCTTTCAATCTGGGACAAGCTGAAAGCTGAGGCAGCCACTGAGGTTCACCTCAGCAGCCAACTCTACATTGCTCCTGAAAGTCCTGCCAGGAAAATGTAAAACAGTTCTCTCAACAGGTGAATATAAAACAGCCCCTCAAGTGCAACCCACAGCTGCACAGCAAGTACAGATCAAAGCTTGTTCTGAGAGAAGTACCTGGGTGTGACAGCAATCACTTGTACACAGAGAGACACCACTTTCTTCCCTTTTCACCTAATTATCTGTATTTAAGCTGTGCCTGTTTACAAGGAGTCATGCAGGATGGAAAAGGAAGTACAAAATCACACTCGCCTCTTCCACAATAACTTAAAATAGCTTCCCTGGAAACGCAGAGTCCCTGTGATATTCCTTGGTGTCTGAGCCAAGAAAACTTTAGCAAGTCCTGAGTCGTGAGGTACACTGTGACTCTGTTATTTTTGCTTGTATTTATAGCAAGGTTTTCCTCTCCAGTTAAATAGCATTGGTATTCAGCACTATTTTGAGACTTTCTGGAGGAGTTGAGGGGAGGAAGAAGGGACAGGGGATGGTGGGTGGTCTGTCTGGGAAGCAACATCCCTCCATTAACTCATGGCAAGGCAACTTGCTGGACCACCTACATGACTTGTCACTTTCTGTCTCCACAGACAAATCACTCAAGAAAAAGGAATTCTCTTCAAAACCAGATTGATTGATTTCTTTCTTTCTCATGTGTCACCATTCTGGCCCATCACAATTACATCAGAAGCAGACTGGTTAGCTCAGAGTATTCTATAGCGACTGCACGAAATGCAGAGTGGGGTGTTAGAGGTTGCAAATGAACTCCTGCAAACACGAAGTTTGTCCACCAAAGCAGCTACACTTACAGAAGCCCAGAGCTGGAGGCAGTGGAATATTGTTGCTTCATTTCTGGATCCCAGAATCCACCATTGTAACATCAGGGATTGCAGGGAATCAGAAAATCCTTTTCCATGTTGGCTCTGATCATAAACCCCCAGCACTATGCACTCATGCAGAAGCCCATGAAAGTTATCAGATGGGCTTTTCTAATCTGAAAAATCAGTAGGATCTTCATTTGCTTGCTGCCCACCTGTCCCACGTAAGGAAAGCAGGGTGCCCACCCCATGCAGAGGGCAGCCCTTGGGGCTGGGGCAGCACGAGGAGACTTGCACTGCTTCCTTAGCAGAGGCTGGAAATCAGACATTTGCTTTATCCTGACATAATTGCATTTGTTAGTTGTGTTACAGCAGATAAGGAAGTAGCCAGCAGGACAACAGAGTAAATGATGCCCACAACCAGCCTGCAACTTGCAAACCCAAAAGCACCTTCCTTAGAAACTCAGAACTCTGTTAGTTGAAAGCCTGAGATAAGGAAGCAGATGTATCCTTGGAAGAAATGCTAAAAAGACAAAATCCTTTTGCTGCAGACAAAGAAAGGCTCTGAGGACTGAAACCCATTTCTTATCTTCCAGAGAACTGCTTTGTCTGGATGCTATTAGCACAGCATTCCTCTGATCATTTGTAAATGTCATTTACAAACTCTGGCACAATTGTTCTGTGCAGAATAGATTACAGGTCCAGCCTTCCTCCTTTCAGAGCCCGTGCTCTGTGTTCAATAAGGATGCTGCATTTTGTGTTTTTCAGTTCCTGCCCCACGTGCTGCACTGTCACAAACCAGCCCCAGCACACTGCTGAACGTGTGATGTGGGACACACAGGGCATCCCACTCCCAGGCTGAAAACCCGCACTCCTCTTCTCACAAAGCCTTCCTTTGAAGTCACCACTGATCCTGGCCGGATCAGAGAAGTGGGCTGAGCCACAGGGAACCAGCTGCCTGAACTCTCTGTGCTCACAACCCTCTCATGCACACAGGGATTTCTGGCCCTATTCAGGACTGTCTTCACATCTGGGTTGATCCCTCACACCTCCCAGTGTAACATCAATTTGCAGTATTTTTGATACTTGTTTTGTTTTTGGCAAGAATATCACAATAACAACTGCTGTTTACACAGACCATATTGTCATTTATGTTGTCTCCTCAGAGGTACTGAGGCAGACAGAAAGGGAAGTTTTCATTTTAATCCTGTGCATATTTCTTTACTCAAATCCTGCCTGCAGAACGATCTGAAATTCATGCCAGTAGTGTCCATTAAAGAGATATTTGACAAGCCTCATCTCCATTCCCTCTTAAACAAAACAGGGCCCAGCTACCCCTCCACAGCATCTGATCAGCAAAACAGTGAGGTAAGAACAAGAGCAGACATAGCAAATAAAGCTCTTGGGATGGCACAGCCCAGACAGAATTCTATTCTGGATTTAATTGCTGCATGCAGGCAACGTAGGAATATGGAATAAAAGTAGTGGATGCTTCACCAGCCATTCATATGGGGGCTGTATCTGCTTGCTTAATTTTAAAATTCCAGGTATCAAATAAACATGCTGAACTCTGGGCCACAAGAAGCAGATGTTGTATGTTTACTTCTACTTTGAGCTGTAAGGTGTACTTTTTTCTTGGTATTTTAGCGACAATGTCCAATTCTGAAAGGCACGGGCTGTTTATTAATTTCAAAGGAGGAAAGGGAACTCTCTGTTGAATTAATTAATTTCCTTCATTTCATGCAAGGCTTCAACTTCACAGCTTGTGATCAAAGAAAGGACATCTGAAATAATGTTAAATATGGTTTAGGTTTTACAATGTGCTATCTGCTAGTTTGGCTCCCACTTCTCTAACAAATCTCTTGCAAACACATCATGCAAGGGCTCTGCAAAACACCACACAGGAATGACAGCGAGGGCACTGGAACCAATGTTGAAACTAAGCAAAAGCCATCTATTGCCCTATTATTACCAGTTGAGAGTTGAATCAGCATAACACCTCCTAAAAATGACCCTCTCAATCTCCTCAAAACCATCCATGAACAAACACCTTCAGCAAGGGGACTGGTACCATTTTTTCTAGAGGAATCCAAAGTCAGGTGATTCCCAAATGCTGCCAGGTACCAGATCCCATCCTGGTGACATCTGGATTTCTCTTGGTGCTGTAGGTCCCAGCCAGAAGGGAGTTTGCTCCCTCAGCACACTCCAAAGGTGTGGAGCTGGTGAAACTCCAGCATCACAGAGACTCCACTGATTCCAGCCCAACATAGAGAATTATGACGTGTTTGCCAAAATATTAATGTGTGCTATGCTCCAGTGTTAACTAAAAACATTTCTTAATCCACCGGCTAATCCAAACAAACAAATTAGTATAATTGGGGAGTTGTGCTTGCGAATACAAAGCACAAAGAGAGGGAACATGAATTGTCTTGTTGTCATTCCTCTCAGGCAGCATGTGCAGCTAGTTGTGCTCCTTGCAGTCTGAGCATACTGGTATAATTGATGGCAACATTTATCATAACAGCAGCGCGAAAGCATCAACTGCTTGATGAATTTATTTACTCCTGCCCAGAAGTGAAGCTATGATTGGACCACTTTATAAACATCAAACTGCTGTAGACCTGGTCTGTTGTTGTTGATTGCACAAGGGGAAAAGAGGGGGAAGAAAAAAGAATTAAAAACAGGGCAAAAAAATCTTGATTGGGAGGCTGGAGGTTCAGTGAAAAGACAAATGTCTTTCATTAGAGGAAAACAACCATTACTTTATCTAATTAAAAAAAAATAAAAAATAATGACTCTTGCATCCATGATCAACAGCTGCAGCACTGTCTGCTGCAGAGTCTAGTCCTTTCTCTGGCAGGTTTTTTTCTCCCCAGCCCACAGCACTCCTGGAGGCAGAGAGCTGTAAAGAAAGCACCAACCTTCCGAACTAACATGGCAAGGACACAGCTTAGTAAGGCAAAACCAGGAACCACATTTCTACTTTGTCATCTCTTGTCCTCAACAGAGAAATAGGGGGTCATGTTCTCGCTGCCCTGACACAATAGTCATATGAACCTATGCAAAACGCTGCTACTTTTCCTGGGTGGATTCTGCACTTTTTGTCCCCAGATGGAAGTAAATACAATAGGAAATAGGTCCAATGGCTTTACATTTGCTAAGTTTCCAGACTGATATCTAAAAATGTCTGAAAACCATGGCTTGAGATGGAATGGTCTGCAACACTCAGGCTCCACACTAAATATCGTTGTTTTTCAAATAATGGTTTTTTAAAATCCTCCTTTTTTTCCTGGCTGGCTCCTTTGACTTCCCTCTGAGAAGCACAGAGGCCAGCAGTATCTGGAGATGAATTTCAAACATCCAGTTGCTGTTTGGAGCAGTCTCTATCCAGCCTACAGCAGAGCCAGCAGTATCATCACAGGATGATTCACAGACAGGGAAACAACACGAATTCCATTACAGGCTTCTGCAGGGTAAAGAGTTCATCCTTAATGAGATCTTAATGTCTTATAACTCACTAGATAAAATTTAGTTTATGATATTATGCTAAGTCACCAAAATGTAGTCAGCCCTGATACAGTCCGGCTCTAAAGTCCATAATTAAGACTCAGTGCTTCAAACTGCTGAGAAACTCATATCTGATTGGGGGTAGATTTTTTTTTTTCCTTTAAAATAATAGGTTCTGTGCTCAAAGGTGTCAACTTTCCCAGCACTGGGACAAGGAATTCCAAACATGCATTGTAACAAATAAATGTAAAAGCACACAGGGGTACATGCCAAAGGGGAACAGTGGTGAGCTGTCCTCCAGAGGCTGTGCAAGCTCATGTAGGGCAGAGACCAATGTGCTCCTCAAGCACTGCACCAACTGACAGCTGCTGTGTCAGACCCTAAGCAGAAATAAGTGGGATTTCAGAAGCATCTCAGGCCTCAAGAGCACAAAGGTCACTCCATTTCTTTGTTGTTTGCATTCCTTAATGACTTGGGAGCTTTATAAAATTCCTGCTGAAACCTTTTAAATTCCCTTCCTAATTATGCTGCATCTAGCTCTGAAGAGCCACACACAAGGCACTTTGTTGGAGAGAGTGGCACAAGCACCATGATCCCAGGAAGAGCCTGGGAAGGAGAATGGGAACAAGCACGCTGCCTCCAGTGCCTGCAGGACCAGCCTGGTATTAATCTAAGGATTATTTTTATGAGTGGGACTCGTGTCCCCTTTATGTTTTATGCAGCACTTCAAACTCCAGGTCAGTGTCACACAAAGAACAATAGGATAATCATAGTAATAAAATGCTAATCTATCCCATTAACCTCTGCCTGGAAAATTGCAGCAGACCTGGCTTCCAATAACAATGCAGGGAGGCCTGAGGAAAGGGCAGATTAGACAGATTCCAGCACAGGGAAAGAACCCATCAAATCCTGCTGCATGCAGTTGCTAATGTTACACACCCCATGGAAAATTGGATAACAGCAACAAGAACTGCTGGTGGCACAGTTTCCATCCTGGCTGCTGAGCTCAGGAATTGAGTGAGCCCTGGGCAGCCCAGCCAGGGAGGGAGATGGCTATTAATGGAAAAGAAAAGCCTGAATGAGTAGGGGTAAGCAGTTTCCACCACACTCATCACTGTTCAATGAAAGGCACAGCTGCACCTTTCTCTGAGTTATCAAAGATTATTTCAAAAGAGTACAGAATGGCATTTACAGCAAGATACATCCCACCCTCTCTTCTGTCACTCTGTTCCACAAAGCACTGGATGTGGTTCCCTCCCTTTAGCAAAAGCCTCTGGGGGGGCCAAAATATTGCTTCCCACACGAGGGGGCTGCTCACAGGAGGCTGCTCACAGGTAGCCCTCACCCAAGTCCTTCAGAGGCTGTTCTCCCTTTGTCAGAGGACACAGATTTCCAACAGCTGCAAATGGGACTTAGAGGAGAATTTAAAGTCTCAGACAAATGCCTTGGTAGATAAACCAAGGCTAGCTCTGCTGGCCCTGCTAACAGGAGTCAGCCCAGGCCTGGCTCTGCTGGGAGCTGCCAGAGCAAACAAATGCTGTGCATGGAGAAACTGAGCACAGCATGAGAAAACCACAGAGCAGGTCCTGTGGTTCCCTTTTCAACATGAATCTCATGGTTACTTCAAAAACCCTGTGAAGGAAGGCAAAGGGACTCTCTACTGGCTTTCAAGATTCAAGAGGCTTTCAACTGCAAGGAATAAATATCTACAAAGACAATTATTTTTGCTTTTAGTATAAGTAGCTCCTTAAAAAAATAAAACCACAACAAGCATGTAGCATCTCAGGACAGGCACCAGGGCCCGTCACCAGTGCTGCCCTGAGCTGGTCTCACATGCACACACCCCCTCACAGAAGAGAAAACCCTATTGTGAAAAACGCCAATCACTTGGTTTTTAAAATTTTAGAAGTTTAATAATAATAAAATGGTTATAAAAATAATAATAAAATTAGAGTAATAAAGTTTAGAGTTAGGACAATTATAAGAAAATAAAAAGCAAAGAATTACGGATGTCCGGATGCTCTTGGACACTAAGTCATGAAAAGCATGACTTGTGAACAAAGGAATCACCCTTAAACCAATACACTATATCCTTCATGGTTATGCATACATTCTATTTCAAACAAGAAACTCTGTCTGTTGTATGTCAACTGTTCTTTTAATCCTCATGACATCTTTGAGTCTGAGCAAGGCCTGAAGAAATTAGCTTCTTCTGATAAGAAGCCATAAATTCCTCTCCTTTGGAAGATTTAGGTGTTCCTCTAACCGAGTATCTCATTCCTAAAAAAAAACTTCCCCCACATACATAGTCTCTATTTTAACATTATGTTGGAACCTAAAACTATATTTAACACGCTACTTCAGAGAATTAATACAGCATAACTTTCTCACATTACACATATAATATTCATTGTAATATTTGCGAAAAGCCAATCATAAAATATTCATTTTTCACACTATCCACCACAGGTTGCAAAAAGTCCTCAACACCATCAGAGTGAATCCATCCTTGCTATCCAAATATATGTCTGAGGGATAATTTATCATAGCTTTAACAGGGTTTTAAAAATCATTAATATTGTTTATAAATATCAATACTCTTTCTCTACATTATTTAACTATTTCATAAGCAGGCAAAAGCCCATCCAATTAACAGGAGATTTTCTGCAAGCTATTAATAACCTCTCAGGTATGCCCTAGTCCTCAGTAAGACTATATGCAAGCAACAGTGGGATGTAGAGCTCAGGGCAACACAGGACCAAGGCACAGGGCTGCCAGTCACACTTCCTTGGCCTGGGTCTGCTGGGGAAGACTTTCCCCCTGCAGAGGAGATGGAGCTTTCCTGCAAAAGCACATTATTGACCACATTAGAAGGGCATGAACAGTTTTGGTGTTCATTTTCCATGGTCTTTCTGCTCATTTCTTCTCTCTGCTGTCTTTCTGAATGATCTCGTGCACTTTCTCCTACTTCACACATCAGAAGGATCACCAAGAATCACTCACCCTCCAGCCTGAGGAAAAGGGGAGCAATGCTCTGGGGAACCCAAAGGTGCTGCAGTCATAGAGGAGCCTCAGCTGGGGTCCAGGATCCCCCGTGGCCATGGCAGCACCAGTCCCTGGGGAGATGAACTCTCCCAGGGTCCTCCTGCCTTTCTGGGGAGCTCTGCATCCTACCCTGGACTCTGGGCCGATGGAGCTGCACCACAATGAGGAGTGACTTCAGACCCAAACTCAGGATGCTGCACACCACATCTGCAGGTAATGTGAACGAGCACCAGCGTCAAGGCAGATTTATGCCAGCTGAGAAATCTGTTTTCTCCCAGCCCACCTTGCAAGCATAAAACATTTTCTTTCCTCAGTCATGAGACACTAGCAGGGTTTGCAGGGCTGTGTCTCCAACTCCCTCCAGAGCCAGCTCTGCCTCCTGAGGCTGCAGTAGTCTCACCCAGGATGTTTGGTCTTTTAATTCAATTCCCTTAAACCAACAGCACTGCTGAGGCTTTCCCCTTCCATTCTCATTAGCAGACCAAATATATTCTAGAATGAATTGCATAATTATATCAGCAAATCCATTTTCTCCTGCAATGTTTTTTCCAGTTTTCCAAACTGTGGGGCTTCTTTTTCCCTGCAGAACTCCCCAAAGAGATGCCACAAAGCAAAGCAATCATGCAAAAAGATTTATGACAGTCATTTGTATACATGAGTATGCTCACAGACATTCAAGTTCCCTCTTCTGTCTTCTCCTTTTATTTAGTGTGAAAGCACAAGCTGTTCCCAAGTCACATTTATACATTTTTCATAAATCAGATATGCTACTCTTATCATTTTAAAGATGGACATGAGGGGGGGTTGTGTGTTTTCTTGTTTTCAGGGTCCCAGCATATCTCATGCTTTGCCTGAAGTCTTTAAAAAAGCGAATTTAACCAAAAGGGACACTCACCTCATAATTAACCATGACCTGGACTGAGCCTTTGCTCAGTGTAGGGTAACACAAAGTGAAGGAATGGTGCTGCAGACACAGCTCCTGCCTCCCCATCCCTTGCCTGATCCTGCAGCTCTCAGCAGGTACAGGCTGGAACCAACCTTCCAGGCTGTATTCCTGCTCAGGAAAACAGGACACAGAGCTGAGCAGTTACACCCCCAAAAAGAGCATGACAGGAGTTCCTGCAGGGCTCCACCACAGCCTGGCTCTTCTTCAGCATTCAACCAGTGAGATCCTGGTTAAAGCACATGGTTCATGAAAACTTACACAGATTCCTGGAGCTGCTGTGGACTTGGAGAACAAACACAGACATCTCTATGTTTCCCCCAATCTCAGTTTCCTATTTGCAAATGCCTGCCCTATTTTACAACACCTCACAGCAAATGTAGAACATTTGTTAGGAACAATTTCATCCTCATGTTCTTCTTCTCAACCCATTTTGTTCTCCCTGAAACAATAATGAAAGCTGAATAAACTGGGAAGAAATGTATATTTTTCCCCTAAAAACCCCAGCAGTATGCATATATCACATCTTACAATCTGCTGGAAAAACAAGCCAGGTCACAGCTTGATTAGTCCATATCTGGTTTGTGCCATCCTTTGCTTTACTCTGTGCAAGGTAAAGGAAAAAAATGTTCAGAATGAGAAAAAACAGGTTCAAGGTGGAACCCTGATGTCCTGGATGGAGTTTGGGCTGCCTTGTGATGCTGGGAGATGTAACATTCTCATTCTCTGGACAGAGAGACATAACTCTTGTCTCTCAGGATTGCTTGGAGAAGCACAGAGAAAAGAAGAGAAAACAATCTTTATCTCTGTTCCTTTGTTTTCCCCATGTAGAATGTGGTGTGGAGGTTGGTTACCTGCAGTGATGCTGGGTTGGGTTCTGGTGAAGGTTGTTTGGGGTCAGTGACCAGTGGATCCAGCTGTGTTGGACTCTCAGCACAGAGTCACGAGTTTGTAGTTAGATAAGTAAGTAAGTATGTAAAATAGTATGGTATATCTTTAAATAGTATATTAATGTAATATAGTATAGTTTTAATAAAACCATCCTTCAGCTTTTTCATCTGGAGCCAGACATCATCATTTCTTCCCTGCAGCCAGGGTTCACCACATTTTACCACAGGGAGAGCCCCAAGATTGCCACAGGCTCCCTGAGTGTCCCAAACCCAGAGGAGGTGATGGCTGCATGTGACATGCACACAGCACAGAGGACTGGGAGCAGCAGGCACTCGCCTTGCTCTGCTCTGGCAATTCTCCACTCTGGTCACATCAACATCTGAAAACCAGGCAAATGGCAGAATTCAGGGCAGAACCCTCCCCTGCTTTGCATCCTCCCTGCACAGGCACACAGCCCCCTGAAGGGCTTGGCAGGGGCCACTCAGACCTCAGCACATCATTTGTCCTGTGTGCCTGGTGAGCACCTCAGCTCATGACAGCACCCACTGGACACACAGAAGCACTGAGGGAGCTCCTGAGCAGAATGTCTGCCCTATTACCCCGCTGAATGCTTCCACAGACACACCAGAACATCAACCTCCTGTGTTCCTGGGAATGTGCAGCAGGGAGAAGTTGAAGGCCAGGGAAGACTTCAGCCCTCCAGAAATATTTCAGTGCTCAGCACAGAGCCTCCTCTTCCAGCTGCTCTCTCAGGAAGCAAAGCCTGCCCAGGGTTTGACTGACTCAGATCCATTTTTATTTGTGTTTAGCACATGCTTTGTGCTACTTAAGGCAAGTGTCTTCTCTGCTGCAGAACAATTGCCAGAGTTAGGATTAGTTACACAATTATTTTTTTTCCTTTCTTGGGGAGAAGCTGAACAAAGCTTTTCTCATTCTTGTCAAATGTACATTTGCAAAACACTGGCACCTATTAGACACAAAAGATAAAGAAGGTGACATTAAAAGCTGAATAAAAAGGGAGTTTGGGCTGTTTCCTGTGAATAGAAGGCAAAGAATTGCTAGACAAAATCAGATACTTTCTGAAAACATTTCATTTAGTTGGATATAAGCACTTTGCCTGATGATGATGTTTGCCTGGCCATTATGTTTTCCTAATACACAGGATGCTGAAGCTCTGTTCAGAAAGGCTTTGAAATGACACTGAAAGATGCCATTTCTGTACAAGAGCAGTATCAGAAAATGTTCCATATTTTAGCAGTCCAGAGTATCAAGATCACTCAGCAGTGGAAGGTGGTGAAAGGAAGAGGCTATGAAGCTATCAAAACAGGAGAAGAATCTGTCCAGATTAGAGAGAACTGTGAACAGAAAGTCCCTTTATTTTTAAATGCTATGTTATTAAAAGCCTAGCATGACCAAATTATGCTGAAATTGTTGCTAAGTGTTGAAAGAATAAAGATGAATGTGACAAGAAGAAGGGGAAAACAAATCACACGTTAGGAAAAAAACAGTTTCTAACTGATAGCAATTAAACCTGGCTATGAAGGTTAGTCTCCTGATGTGATTTTATTTCTAATCACTGCAAAAGTGGCTGTGTGAAGCTGTAAAGCCAGTCAGAATGTGTCTATCTCAAGATCTATGGATTATACACTTGGCAGATTATTTCTTACAGGGACATTATCAAGCTGCCATTCCCAGTGCACTTTTAAATAATCCTGTAAAGATAACAAGTAGTACTCTAATTAAAAACATTCTTTTCCATCATGTAAATCACTTTTAAGATATCTGTGACTGATACGATGGACTACAAATTCTGGTAGCACCCACCCAAGCCTGTGCCAGCAGCACGCTGGTATATAATTTTATCTAATTGATCAATTAAATTAAAATAATCTTTGAAACAAGCTATAATAAGAGCTGTATAATTCCAGTGCCACCTATTATATTCCTTGCCTCTTTATCTCCTCTGTCTCATTAAAATATTCATCCAGGCCCTGGCTGAGTAATAAAATGGCAGCTCTGATGGTTTCATGACAGAGAAGTGGATGAGCTATGGCTGAACAGTTCAATTAACTCCAGCTTCTCCCCATGTTAACTGTTTCTTACTTGTATAAAAAGTATTGAACCAGGTCCTTTTCTACATCCCAGTCACTTCACTGCTTGCAGCAATTCTCAGCCTTTAGCAGACAGCCAAAACTAACACACCCCCATGAGATGGCAGTTGCAGGTTCTTCATGGGGATGCTCTGTGTCTGCTGGGTGTAGACAGGACCTTCTACAGAAAAATTCACACTGTATTTATTTTTATCTCATCATTCTATGAACAGTGTCAAAATGTGATTATTTCCACCTCTCTGTCTTTTGGAAAAAACAGCAGATGTGAAATCCTTTTCCAGGTGGTATTTATAGTAGTTTAAAGTGAGTTCTGATTGCTTTGCGTTATTTGGGGACAAAAAAATCCCACACAAGGGAAAGCTGAGAGACAAATGGCGTAGGGGATTAGAAAAAAAAATTAAAATAAGGGGAGTAAAGAACCTGGAAGAGAAAAACTGCAAAAACCCCAATCTGACATCTGACATCTCACATCTTTCACAAAGAATATTTTGTCTTTCATATTAATTTACAATCATTTTGTAAACCTTGAAGAAAGAAATCTAAAAATCTCAGTCTTACTTGGGAAAGAAGGAAGTTAAAACAGATAATGCTGCCCTGCCCAGATGACCACAGCCTTCTTTGGGATGCTGATCTCAGGAGGATGAAGTCTCCCATTTTTTTCACAACTCAGTGTATTGCAAATGAAATATATTGGCTCAGGCAGACAGAATAGGAAAATTCTATTTCAGTCAGCCAAGATCAATGAGCAGACTACTGACCGGTAAGAGAGTCAAGAATTAGCAAAGCAAAGGACTTTTTAATGGAACTTTATATTGTCGATCTCCATCTGCCATCCAGAGTCTTCAGTCAAAGCAGGAAATTCATCCAGACATTATAACCACCTAGCCTTACTCTGACATTGGGACTTAACATGCCTTCTCTTGTTAATATCATTCAGCAACAGCTGCATTATATTACCTGTCAAAAATTATTAATCCAATTCTGTTTTCATGTATATTTATCATTTCCCTGCCAACCACAGTCAAATAATTCTGTAAGACACATCGATTTCCTGAATGAATTAAATGAAAAGTGTCTGTCATAAGTTTTACAGACAGTAGAGTGATTTTCAGGTACTCTCAGTTTTTTTGCTGTATTTTATTCCCAATAACCTGCAGAAAATAATCAAGGAACAGGGATATAGTCATTATGAGACCTTTTTTGCTTCCTTCAATTTTACTTGCTTTGAAGAACTGTGCCATGGAGCCAAATATTCTTACTTCCCTTGTATTCTTATTCCATTTCAGGCAAGCTCCTTGTGAAAAATACTATTTTACTATAACTGCTCATCTGAGTAGTTCCCAGAATCAGAGATAACCAAGTTACAGAACCACAAAAGGGTTTGGGTTGGAAGGGACTTTAAAGCCCATCTTGTTCCAAGCCCCTGCCATGGGCAGGGACACCTTCCACTATCCCAGGTTCCTCCAAGCCCTGTCCAACCTGGCCTTGGATACATCCAGGGACAGCCACAGCTTCTCTGTGCCAGGGCCTCAGCCCCCTCAGAGTAGAGAATTTCTTCCAAACACTGAATCTAAACCTACCCTCTTTCAGTTTGAAGCCATTCCCCCTTGTCCTGTCACTGCAGTTCCTGCAGAAGCCCATTTCAACAAAACCATTCTGTGCTTCTCCCTTGCATTCAAATCATGACACCCAACACCTGGGGAGTCACTGCCCATCTCCCAGCACACCCCATGACAGCTCTCACACCCTGTTTAAACAATTCCCCATGTACAAAACACTGCCCAGGTGTGCTGTGGGGCACAGACTGCACTCTGCCTTCCACAGCTGGGCAAGAAGTGCCACACAGCTCCTGCAGCTGGTGAATATTTACCATTTCTATCTAGTATCCATAAAGAGAATGTGATGCACAGAAAAAACCAAGTGTGAATTGTTGAAAGACAACTGGAGGTCTTGGACATTGAACTCAAGAGTCCTGAAGAAACAGGACACTTCTCAAGCAAGTCCCTTTCATTATTTTCTTCAAATGAAATTATAATAAAGTTCACCGTGCCTAAAGCAAAAAATTAAAGTCCACAGGGACTTCAAAAGTGACAAAAGGATAAAAGTTATGTTAATATGAACAGAGAGTTTCCTTCAATCCAGAGCAGGAGGTGCCAATCCCTTGGAGATAACAGACAGAACCTTTCAATGACATTCAAATGACTGGTGAGAAGTTGTTATTTTTCTGGAAATGTCTTTTCCTTTCAGCTCTCTTCAAGTATTGATGAACTGAACAAAAACCTTTACTAGTTTCTTTGTCTCCCCTCCAGCCCATATCCGAGAGCACCTTGTAGATGTCCCAGTGTTTGGAAGATGCTGCACCACGGGGAGGTTCTTGCTCAGGACCAATGAAACATAAATTTTAAGGAATTTAGAGATTTTAGAGGAGCTAAGATTTTAGTTAGAGATAAGCCTTACTAGAGTTAACTAAAATAAATGAGTAGGCCTTGATGAAGTCAGGAGTTAGTAGTTAACTGATAATTGATTGCTTGTCAGCACAATGTTTAGCTAGCTGGGTTTATAATGAAGAATACACAAACTGACAAAGAGCTTTTAGGAACGTGAGACAATTGTGGGCCTCCTCTGTTCTGAAACCAATTGAAGATAAGGAATGGGAGTTCTACCAAGAGTTCATTTGTCATATTTGCATCGAAAAGGTAGAAAGGTCAGAACAAAGAAGACTTCATTTATTTCCTCATTTTGAGACCCCTCCCCATGAAAGGGACACCGACCCATTTCAAGGAACAAACTACGCATAGTTAATAGCTTTTGAAGTGATTAGCATATGAAGTGGGGAATGGGATGTACCAAAATGATGAATATGTATTTGTATTTTGGGTATTCAATACTTGTATGGATAAAAGGACTCTGTAATCACCTGGAAGCTGCAATGTGGATTTGGAAGTGATCCCACACACAATAAACACACACTTTCTAACTTTAAACTCTTAGAGAGTTTTTGTCCGTCACAGTTGGATATCGGTACTAGATCAATATCCGTATTTTTTTAATAAATCACCATGACTGAGTGGGGAGGCAGAGTGAACCTGACTCATCTCAATTTGATAATGCCAGTGGGAACACCCAGGTGACCCCAGAGCTGCTCGTCTCTCCAGCTCACTGCCTCCACCCCATTCTCCAGGATACAACTTCACCCATCCTCATTATTTGCAGGCAGTAAATCTTCCCCACACTAAAGGACCGAGATGCAAAGTGCAGCATTGTTTTCAGGGATCTCACTGCCAGCAGCTGAGTGATGCTGCTCAGAACGACACCAAATGAGCTGTGCAACGCAGCCTGTTATGAGTTGGACCTTGTGTGCAATACATCAAGCTTTTAAATGTGAGACACAGCACTGAGCAGGTGAGGTTTGCTCACAGATTGTAGAACAGGCATGGTGCTGAACTGGGGAAAATGACAGCTCAGCAAAGCATTTGCTGCTCGTGCTCCGGGCATGCAAAAAGCACAGCAGCTCTGACCAGGGCCCCCTCTAGCAAACAGCACATTCCTCAAACAACTATTTCACGTTAGTAAACCATGCACAATAGTGAGTTTTTCCATGTTTTCCATATCAATATCTAGGGGGAGATTGTCCCCTGCTAGTTATTCAGATGCAAGTACATCTGGGAGATGACAAAGGGGAACAAAAAAGGGGACAACTTCCTCCCCTCCCCATCTACCTCTTTTGGTCAGCCCAGTATTACCCAAATAATCTCTTAGCAGGAGAATCTAAAAGGAGAGCCTTGACTTGAAGGAGCTCCCAGAAAAACAGGGAAAGTACGAATCAGAAAGATGATTTCAGCATTTGTACTTGTGTTTGGGGCAGGCAGCATGATGCCCTTTTTAGGGACACTGAGAGAAGTCTACAATATTTTTTATTTGAAGGCATGACAGTCTAGATAGGAAACCTAACTGAACACAGAAAGAAAAAAGGCATTTCTTAGAAGTGATAAAGAAAATAGAGTCTGTCCACTGGCTGAAGGAGGGAAGGGAATTTGGGATGAGACAGTGAAGAGCTGGTGTCTAGGTAATAGGTCTAGGTCAAAATGAGCATATTTGCTATGCTACCCCTGATGCTTTATTGCTGTGGTAAGAGGCAATGGCTTCACATCCCCACCAGGCAAAGCAGATCAGCAATTTCTCCAGGATCATCTTGATTTCATTCTCCTCTTTGAATTCTAGCTTTCTGCATTTGGTATTTCCTCAGCAAATTTTTCTGTAGCCACCATGCATAACAAAACCATGCTACTTCTACTCTCAGTATTCCCAATTCTGCTGCTGCTATTTGCTCTGGCCATATTGACTCAGGTATCCCACAGCCCAGAACTGCTTCAGTACTGTTTGCAAAATTGAACAGTTACTTACTGAAATCCTACATTTCTCACACCCACCCTTGCATTTAGAATCATCTGTCTGTGAAACAGCTAGAAAATGTTCCTGAGTAAAGAAGCTGCCTTTCCTCCCCTTGTGTGACAAAATGGGAAATAGGAAATCAGAGCACAGTGACAGCAGAGCCTTAGCTCAGGCTTCATTCAGGCCTTTGAGAGGTTTCCTCCCTTCACCAACCTGCAGGGAAAGAATGTCTCTACAGGTGTATAAGAAGTGCTACTGACATCCCATCACACTCCTGCTGCACGCTGAGAATATCACAGAATGTGGAGGTGTGCAATAATTCCTTTCTCTTCCCTTCAATAATACAATGAGGGTTTATGCAGCTGCTCAAGGAAGCTGAGAAGTAACCTACAGTTGGATCAATGGAGATTCAGACTCAGACCGTGTGTTTGCTGAGAAAATTTGTGTCCCCTCCCAGAGCAGCTCCCCAGAGCTGGGTCAGGAGCAAACCCCAGGTCTGAACATTCGGGTGCAGATTTGTGCTGTGCTCAGTGGGGACAGCCAGACAGCTCAGCTGGACAAACCCCAGCTCAGCTCAGCTACCACTGGGGAGTCTCACAAGCTGTTATAAATGAAAGTTATGAATTGCTAGCAAACTGCTCCTGGGGACAGGAACAGGTTGGAGTTCAGAGCTTGCTGAGTCGCTGCTCTGCGGGGCTCTCGTGCCAAACCCGCTGCAAGCCCAAGGGGCTCTCCAGGGAGCACCTTGGTTTGTCTGAGCTTCTGTCCCCAAATAACCATCTGAAGCTTCAGCTGGAAGAGGAAACGACATAGTGTACATATTAAAACAGCTACAACGGAGGAGGAAATTGCCTTTCATTAATTTTCCATAAGTAGATTACACCAAGCAGAGTGTAAACAGTCCCACGGGCACCAATTACCAGGCTTATTCTATAACTGAATTGTCCTAAACAAGCACCATTTTAATTTGAATATCAAATACTTTACACAGCAGGAATGAGAAGGAATAAACCAACCTAACAACGCATTTGTTATGGATTTCTACAAAATTGCTGTGGAAACCTCTGTGTCCCCAGTGGATTGTGCATGGTCTCTGCCCACATGCTCATGCTGCACATCTTCCTCCATCCCAGGAGAGGCAGCACGTGTACATGCCAGACATTGTGCCATTAATAAAATGGCCTCAGAATCTAAGGAGAGGCCAAATAATGAAAGCAAACCAACCAGACAAAAATCCCACAACAAAGTCCCCTCTACAATTAATGAATCTAATTAATTAGATTTGGCATAATTCCCTTGTTTTTCTTTTTTTTTCTCCTTTTAAGATACTAACTTACTAGAGCTATTTGCTGCTTCTAAAGGTCTTCATGAAATTAGCCTTCAGGCACAATTTTTCTCTAATAAATTGGAATGAATAACTCCTTCATATGTCCAGGAATGAGTGAAGCCAGTGGCATTAAAGAGACAGAACCCAGCATTATCCAGGTCAGTTCTCCGACATAAAAGCAGCAACACACATTCCCATGAAGATCTGGAAAATCCTTTTCATATCCCAAACTCTAGCTTGTTTGTGAACTATGAACATTAGGAACATCAGCAAAAGGCCTAAGATTCAATAGATGAAATTAGAAATGAGCTAATAAAATGTTCTACTCTGTCCAAAGGAAGGCAGGGAACTTCAGAGGACTCTCCACAACTCTTTCAATCCTGGTGAAACACAAAGTTTTGTCCTCATATTTGTATATAGTGCAGTCGTGGTTATTTCAGATCAGCTCTTGTGAGTGTTAGCCTCACTCAAACACATTAAAGCCATGTAATTTCTGTTTGTGGAACTGAGAATGTACAACCTATTTGGGCTGGACAGAAGGTCTAAGAGAGGGCTGGGTTATCCCAGTTTAAAAAGCAGGAACCAAGGCATGCATTAACTAGTTTAGCCAATAAAGCTCAGGATCAAAGCCTGAAGAACATCTGCTTAAACCACAGGGCTCTGAGCTCTTCATCTTCTCTCAGAACATTCATCCTCCAGGAAGAGTAACAACTCTGGGAAAAGCACCAACAAATCTGCCTCTGATGTGAATCTCCAGCACACCCTCTGACATGGCAGAGGTGCAAGGTGCTGCCCAGAACCTTTACTGGGACAAGTTCAGCAGTGCTGCCACAGCACACTTGACACTGCAGTGTGTTCCAACAGACCATGCTGTAAATTCAAAGCCAAGTGTTCTCTGTAGAGTTCTTGAAGAAATAATTTAGTTCCTAGGTGAGGGCAATGTTGTTAAATGTATTTGAAGCTCTGAATACTAATCAGTCCTTTTTGTCCTGCTGTGTATTTTGGGTTTGTTTTATATCACATAGATGAATGGGCAGGGAAGAGCAGCCTTCCAGAAACTGAGTTTGGTCTTTGCCCAAAACCCATTTTTCATTTCCATGTAACAACAGCAAGAATTGCATGTCCTCCACTTGTACTTACACCATTGAAAGAAAAGGCCCTGAAGATAAACACAGAGAGAAATTCCTACATGTAAAACAGGAGTTGGGAAGTTTCCTCTTCTTCAATTTCATTAAACAGAAGAAGAAAGCACAGCAATTATTTAGACTGAATCTAACCATCCTGTTTTATAACCAGTGTCCAAAAAGGCCAATCCACAGCATCTTTGCATTACTGTTCACACATATGAAGGCAGGATTGAGCCACTGCATCAACAAGACCCTACAGGAAAGAGTTTGCTCTCTGCTCCATGTGCCTGGCTGCTCCTACAGCAGCAGAATTGGGGCCCCTTTCCCCTCCAGTGGCAGACTAAAGGTGATCAGCCAGAGGGATTTGTGCCCAGAAGTGAAGTGCTCAGGAATCCTGTCCCCATCTGCGCCAGCCTGTCTCCTCCTGTGCCAAGCCATGTCCTGCTGAAGCTCCTTGGTTCCTCCACAGGGGACTCGAGCCAGCCCTGCCTGGCCATGGCCCACAGGCACTGCTGAGGAGCACTTCTGCAATTGGCACTTCCTCTTTTCCACTGTTTATCAGGCTGCTACGTCATTCACAGAAAGGGTGAAGACTGAAAATACCACAGTCAGCTGCAGGTACAAGTCATTTCCAGATTTTGCCACCACTGATGAAGCAGGAATGACAGGTCCAGGATAAAATTTTCAGTCATTCCTGTGGCTGCCAGGATCTCAAGCACCTCTCTTGCTCATTACACATATGTATTGTAATTTCTTCCATGTTCCTGTATTCTGCTTGCTGTCTGGATCTGGCAGGGGCACATACTTCTGTTTCAGCCCCATCCATTATTACCAATCCAATGGAAAAATCATTCCAGATCCCTCCCCCAGCACAGATTTCCATGTGACCTTGACCAGGTCACTGTACCTCAGTTGTTCACTCAGGGACTTACTTCAATAGATCACTGAAAATATAAACCACAATTTCCTAGAACAGATAAGTTCCCAAACATAAGGATAAGGATTAAGGATGGTTAATGGGCTGTGCATGCTAAACTTTACTACACAGGTCACTGGATTCTGTCCCCCACCACAGCCACTGTGTCCCAGTGTCACATAAAGTCACGTCAGCATTCTAAACCACATCCAAAGTCTCCAGTTCAGCCTGTGAGATGAGATTTGTTGGATAAAAAATAGCAGCAACGAATTTCAGGCTCAGCAGAGAAGCTGCCTGTATATTTATGAGCCTAAGTCCAACCTTTAAAAACTCCCTTTTCGCTGGTGCAGGTTTCTTCAACAGGAAGTCATGGATAAAACAAAAAGAAGGTGCTAATGATAGAATAGTCAGGTAGAAATAATAGATTTTTTACTTTTTTCACATCCCTAGAAGCACAATTGAAGTAGCAAGGAGCATCAACAATTTATTTACTGGTCTTTGGTACCACATCCTGCTGTTTTTCTACCCCCAAACAAGACCCTGTGGGTTTAATTAAGTTTTCAGAGGAGGCTTGGGAGACACGATTTCAGTCAGTCTATGTCATTCATTCCATGTTTTCTATGGATGCACGGGGAAAGAACCCTACACAGCAATATAAATCAAACATGTTCCTGGTGAGCAATACACCAGACAGACATGGCAACCCTCCCTTGTGCTGATGTTCTCACACTGCAAGAACACAGGGGAGGGAAGGCCAGGAAAGCTCTGCCCGCGCAGGGCGAGGAAGCCCTCAAAACTGAGCTTCTCATGGACATCATTCTTCACCAAGGAGCTGGAGGAAGATGCACCTGGGTCTCCTGAGGAACCTTTCCTCCCCCCTTGCCCATCCACATGCCACTGCCTTATCCCTGGCATTTCCAGTCTCACCTCTGAGACTCCCACAGGCCATGAACTGATGCTGTGGTCTGGACAGATCCCCCAGGAGTAGGTCCAAAGCAATACTGAGACCTCTGAAGATGCAGATGGGCACCTGCAACTGGGAGTGCAGCACTAATAAAATCCACCAGCAAAAAGAGTTAAAATCCTTAACTCTCGGGACAAGTAAAGGATTTTTTATACTTGGCCCTATCCTTCTGCCTCAGTACATCACCTGCACAACAGGAAAACAGGAATATCTGACCTCTGTGGGACATGTGGGAGGCTGGGAAAACACCCAGCTGCTCTAGGGAGCTGTGATTGTGCAGCAGGATTTGCAGATGCATGCACAAAGAACCACAGCAGGCCCTGTCGTACAGCACATTCAGACTCACAGAAATGATGCTACAAAAGGTATCAGGATTTCTTTTTACACCTTCCTGATGAAAGCCTAGACTTGTTAACACCCCCCTTTCGAGTCAATCAACCAGCCAGTGCTTCTGTTCCATAAATTACTGTGTTCATGTTGAGCACAGCATACTCTGCAGAAAGGATGAACCATTTCTTTCAGGTTGTTTCTGGCAAAACTGGTGTCAACAATCTAAACCTTCTGCCTCCACTTTTTTTTCTGACTCAGTGAGTGCTAAAATAGTCTTCTGCCCCAGCATTTTGAGGTAATCTCCCACCTGCATTATCTCTGACCTGAAGCCCTGCTTCATTTTTGGAAGGCTCCAGGTCAGTCTCTTGTGTTCACTTGTGAGCACATTGACTCTGCTGTTTCTCCAGAGGGAAATCCTCTGCCCTGACTCATCATTACCAGCAAACCATTTGAATTTCAAGGCAGTGTTGCTTTGGCATTTCAAATGACCAAACACTGTAGCTATCTTAAAAACAAAGGAGTTTAACACACCTATCCAAAACCTTAGCTGAACATTACAAGCAGTAAGAGGGTCAGGAATTGTGCTTTTAGAGATATTAAGGTCAATCCATATTTGAGGAACATGACTAGAACCCCAGAACAATAACTGGAAATAATTCCCAGGCCTAAGCCTTCTGTGTGCCTTTGCAGACAACCCCCCCACCCTTAAACTACTTCATCTCACAGGCCCCTGCCAGAGTATTTTTCATGATTTTAAAAAATGACTGGGTTTATTTGCTCTCTTTGTTGTTTTTAAGCCAATGTCTTAGAAGCCTGAAAGTGAAATATATTTCTTTATCAATTCCTTGTTTTTCTCCTCCTCTGCCACCCATGCACAGTGGTTTGCTTACTGAGGCTCATTCATGTGTAGGAGCTGCTGGCATTGATGTATTTTCTCAACAGGGTGGAGGGTTTTGTTTTTTATATTTTTAGAGCTGGCTGGCACATTGATTTAGGCTGGCAGAAAAAGCAGATGAAGATGATGTTAATTTTACAAGCAGAATCAAGCAGGGATAGAATGCTGGGCTTCTGTACCAAAAACATCTCAGTGGGCTACCACACAGACAAGCTCAGGATTTACAGATTATAATTCCCTGCCAGATTTACTGAGACTGATGACACACAGGTAAAGGAGTTCACTTCCTTTTGAAAGAATATTTTGTGCAGATTTTGTAATTGTTTCTGCTCTGACTCATGGAACACTGCTGGTCACTTGTAAGTAGCATCTGGATGTGCACAGTGGCAGTGGGAGCTCTGTTACTCCAGGAAGATGGATGTACACCAATTTATCCCTTCCAGCCATTTATCAGTTCATTAGCACTACTCAATGCTTTGCTCAAAACTCTCTTTGTGGATATAACACACCAAAACCCAAACAAACAAAAGCAGTGATTTGTTTATAAGTGCTCTTTTCACAGGAACACCAGCCTGGGAGTGAGCACTGCCTTCCTCAGCCATAGCACACACCCAAACACTGTCTAAAAGCTCCTGTACCACATGTAAATTACTTCAGATCCTCACTGAGCATCTGCTTGAATTTTACAGAGGGGTCTTTCCCCTTGCAGACACCCAATGCACTGCAGAAAGAAAGGACACCCTCTTCTTTCACTCTGCTTCACCCATCTCCAGTCATGGGAAAACCATGCAATTATCAGTAACTTTGAGTTAAAATCCATCTGTATCTCTCGTGGCTGCTCATCCACATCTTTGCAAGGGCTTTGGTTGGTGCATGAAGCTGTTTTGCAGCAGTGCTTTGCACACAAACATGAGGCACACGTTTCAGACCTGCCCTGAAAACATGCTCATGCTCCAGCTGGACACGTCTGTGTGTGTTAAATTTGTCATCTGCCTGGGAAAGGGTGAGATCCTGCACTCCACTGGAGGCTGCCTTGGGACAAGAGCTGGCTCAGATTTACACCAGTATTTCCTCTTCTCCAACAATAAGGACAACTCAGAAGGAATCTGAGAACACAGAGAATTTCATGTGTTGCTTAGGGTCTCTTGTAATATCACAGATTATTATCCCTCCATATTTGTTAGAGGAGTTTGGAAGAAAGAGGAAGGATTGCTGGAAATTGGCTTTTAAATCTGGCTTCCCCTGAGAAAGATGGTCATGCTCTGAGGTTTGTGGTATTACTTGATAAGCAGTGATTAAAACAGTAATCCCAAATTGTAATCAAAAAGCAGTCAAGGCTCTGAAATTACTTTTTACTAAGCTTTTTTCCCCTTTCAAAGACAGCTCTGTATGGCAAAAGATAATAAAACACCACAGACACTGTTCCAATTTCATTTAGAAATATTTGAGCCATTAATTTATAGTTTGGAAAAGTTTTTCCTCTTGTCTCTAAATCCACTTCAAAAATAGGTCTATAGTCTAGGAGAAAGAGGGAAAAGCTCTTTCCTGTGGCTATATTGCTCTTGAATACCTGATATATTTATGTCATCACAGTATGAAGCAGGGAAAAGGTTTCTCCCTACCCAGTGAAATGCTTGAGTCAGCCTTCCCCAAGCAACAAAATGTCAACGTGTGATTGTCAGCAAGAGCCTCTCCTAATTGATATGGTTTTGAGATTTCTGAAAAACAAAACTCCTGCTGATTGGATTGCACAAGGAGAATTCAGTGCTCTGACTTCAGGGTTGATGTCTGCAGGTTCACTGGAGGAGGAAACCCAGAGTGGCTGTGCTCAATAACTTCTCCTTCAGCCCACTCAGCTAGAGCTGCGTGTTCACATTCCCCCCATCAGATGAAAAGCACACACAATAGCTCTCATGACACTTTGATTTTCCACACAGCAAGTGGCCAAACTAGCAACCAGTTTGTTTTAAAACAATGATGTTGCCAGAGGAAAAAAAAAAAAAAAAATAGCAGCACATGTGCTTTTTAAAATTTCAGACGTAAGGACAAAGCTTTCATTAAGCTGGAAGATTTTCCATAGTTATGAGCAATGATTTGTGATTTTTCCCCTTTGTGCTGATTTTGCAAGAGAACAGAAATAAAATTCATCAGGCTGTAAAAATCAATAGTGATGCTTTGTCCTGTGTAATAGAAAAACTGCAGAAGTTTATCAAGCTGAACAGCAAAATTCACAAAGGAATGCAGGTCATATCAGAGGGAAGAGCTCAGCCTGCTGCCTGTGTGTCCCAGTCTAACCCCACACTCCAGTCTTAGTCTTTATTAGGGACAAAATAAAGACACTACAAGGTATTGCCTTTTGCCATACGTGCCCTTATAGCTCTGCAACCACATTTATTTATTTTAGGAACAACTTAGAAATTTCTGCTCTGTAAATGCCATTCATGGGTTACCCTGAAACCCAACTCACACCATTCCAGGTCTCACATTTCCCCCAGAGATCACTTAAGTGTTTTTATTAACCATACCTCTCCACAATACAGTTTTCAGCCTGACATTTCCCCAAGTCAACAGGGGGATCCTGAGGAAACAGGATCAGCTGCTCCAGCTGCAGCATGGACGCAGATCAGCCCAAGCCTGAGGATGAAGAGCCCCAGGCACTCCCCATCCTGAGTGCCTTTGGAAAAATGTGGAAAGAAAAACTTGATTGTGTGTTGATTATGCAGTCACACTCCTGACAAGGCCCACTAATGAATGCCCTTGTTTTACAGAACTTGATGGAAGCAAAGCTATAACACAAACTTAAAAAACAAATTTTCTCAGTGATAAATGCTTCCCTTCTGTTCCATTTAACAGCTGGATAGTGAAGATGAAGACAAAGCACACGTTTTATCTGTGGATTAAATTAAACCCTGGATTACAAATTGTAATTGAACATAATTATTTCAGTAGTAGAAAAATTTAAGGTTGCCCTCATGAGACAGAATTTGCCCCACAGAGCAGCATTAACATGATCAAAATGGTTGTTTTCTACTAACACACATTCTGGTATTCCATTTCCAAGCAGCTAGCAAAACATCCTCCATTTCTTGTGGAGGAGCAAAAAATCCCAAGATACCTTTATGTTTTATGCTACTCTGTAAAACCAGCAAAGTATAAACTCCATAAAATGGCTTTTAATCTAGCACAAGCTTACTTTATACCGTGTGATACAATCATCTAAAATAAATGTTGTGGGTTAAATTTGGAAAACAGAAGATGAAATCTAAAAAACCTCTCCCTTTTAATGTCTGAAGTACAAACCCCAGCTGCCTTTCATGACCAGAAGACTTCAAACCAACAGAATATTCTATCTGCACTGCTGCTCAGGTTTGCTTTTCTCCCCATAGAAGGAAAATTCCTACTTTTCTTTGGTCACAAGAGTGCTACTGCTCATGTCAGCAGGGCAAACGAGATCTGACTGACAGAAAAACAGTTCTGTGCAGGATTCAGAATCTGTGATAAATGCAAATGCCCTTTTATTACTTTGTCATTCAATCTCATGATCTTACACTTGTGTAATTGAAATAAACATAATGCAAAAATTAAATTAAATACCTATGAGTAGGACTCTGCTAGAAATCATAAAAGACAGGGCTACATCGAGGAGGAGATTTATTTCGGAGCACTGAGTTCATGTCCTTTAGAGACAAAAATAGGTACTCTGGACAACAGACAGAAGCAGGCATCAGGTTTGCTGTAAGGACAGGCAACTCTCTGCACACATCCAAAATCATCAGCTCCCAGAATATAGAAAATCACTATTGAGCAGTATCCTCAAAAACCCTAAAAACCCACATAAAATCACTAGGTTGTTTTTTGATTTGTTTTTTTTTTAAGTATGGCATAAGTCAAAATGTCAACATATTAAGTGGGATATAAAAAAGTGAAAGTACTCAAAGGCAAAATTGACTCAGTTACATTTGTGTTACCAATAGCAAGAAGCATCTGACTCATCAGAAGATGATTTCATCCAGCCTTTTCAGGAGGATAGGGATGAATGTATTCAGTATCCTCAGGATGATTTGGGATGCTGTAGGAACACTCAGAGATCAAGGGGAGCCTGTTTTTCTGGGTAGCAAGGGACACCAGAGCTCCTTTGGAAGGAGATGAGTGATTACAGTTACAGGAGAGGGTGGGAAGCTGGTTCACCATGAAAGGGAATGCAGCACTTTTAGTGACAGTGGTTGCAGTAGATCCTACTGAAGGGAAAAGGAGCAGGGATTTGGGAATAGGAGAGAGATGGCAGCAGGAGAAAATCTGATTTTCACAGTGGAGGTGCCTGGTTTGATGGGCTGAAGGAGAAGAAGCTCTCCCTCATGAGCAAAGGAGGCAAAATAACAAAGGAAGAAGATAACTCCATTCCAGACATCAACAGGAGTAAGACTGCCTCTAGGACAAAAACAGGATCACAAAAGGCAGGATGAAACGTGAGAATAGGGAATGCCTAGAAGAGAAACTCAGTTTTGCAGATAATGAAACTAAACCTGAGACACACTGGATAAGAAGACAAACCAACAGGGAAGCTGAAAAACACAGCAATGAATGCTGTGAAACCTTCAGCTCTTTTGACCCACAAGGCACTGATAGAAAATTCTTGGGTTAACCCTTTTGTTTCTGGTATTTTTTTGGTTATTACTTATATAATTTAGTTTCCATTGCAATAAATAGAGCAATATGCTAATAATTTACAAGGCAGGATGAGCATTCCTGCCTGATGTTTGTAAGGCATCTCCAGATGGGAATAGAAACCATGATGTACCCACACACCTTCCAGACCCATACACACACCATATATAAACCTGGATAAAGGTCAGGTTGTGTCATTAATCTGTATTTAGGATCCTTCCCAGCACATCAGGATCTTACTGCACTAAAGACTTACAGACCAAACCAAGAGCTCCAACCATATTATCAGACTAAAAATGGTGGATCACAAGGAAGAAAGCAAGGTGTTACTGGCTGACATAAAAAGTAAGCAAAAATGAATTCTGGTTGTGGTCATTTTTTCTTGGCATCACAAAGGAAGACAGTTTGAAAATTTGAAAGAAATGAACAGTAAAGCTCTATGGACTTTTAACAGAAAGCTTTTCTAATTCATCTCAGAAATCCCAGGTCCTACTTCCCTGCACATCTCTTTCAGACCTGCTCTAAGTGCAGCTCTATAAATACACAGATCTATGCAGAACACAGGTGTGTGTCCCACTTCTGCCTCTCCCTGTACACAAGTGAACTGGGATCAGGATTTGCAAGAAGAGGAAATTCTCACTCTGTATTCAAAAGGTAAATAATGACTCTGACCTACTGTTCTGACCCAAGACAGTGCAGGCTGTCCTTTATCCATCACTTACTCTCACAGCATACAAAGCAGTACAATTCAGGGAGTAAATTAATCATTTTCTCTTTCTGCAGTGTACAGGATATGGACTGTTTTACTGAGTGACTACTTCTTTATAAGATAAGGTTAATCAATGAAGATAATTAGACACTTCTGGTTAATACATCCATGTCACTGAAAAAAACCCACATTACATCCTGCATTCCCTGCTGAAATACAAACAAACACTGGAACAAATCCAACTGGTATAAAAATGACCTAACTGTATGGCATTGAAAAACTCAGATTAAAAACACTGTGTGGTTCACTCCAACCTGAACACTCCTGAATCTCAGAGGAAATCACATCCTGCCTTATCTCCACAGTCTGAGCCACGAGGTTAAACCTCTGTGGTCAGCCCAAGCCTTCCTGATTTTAGTGGATCTTTGAGCAATTTGTAGCGAGTGTCAATTTGTCAAACCCCTAGAGCTGGTATTTAGCATCTGGGCAAAAACAGCTGAGAGAAAACCCAGCTCTGTTTCGGGCACAAGGGTTCAGCCACAAAAAAAAATATAAAGTGCACCCTTTTAAGAGTGAGCCTTCTTCATTGTTTCTGTGGCATCTCTGCACAGCAATTATAAAACCAAAGTCTGATTAACCTCACTCTAAGCCCATAACCTCTGCCTGCTCAGGCTGCTTTTGATGCAAAGGGAGACTGAAGGATGGACAGTTTGTCCAGGGCACAAAGAGGTTCTGAGGTGCCCACACTGCTCCCTTGGAGAAATCCTTCTTTGCCATTGCACCTGTGGCACCCACAGCTTTTATTTCTAATTCCTGTGATCTGTCCCAGGTCACTGCTCAGTTCTTAACAGGGGGGGCTAGATAAACCTCTCCAGCTACCACTGAGAAATCTATAGCCATGGACAACCAGCAGATCATCGGGCTAATCTCCTCTTGTCCCACTTTAACTGAAGCTTTTAGCAAACAAATATCGATCCATTGTTCCACAGCCACAAATCCTCAAGTAATTCTCAGTGAAAAGCAGTACTTCTTTTTGTCAGGGAAGCTGTCTTTTAACCAAAAGAAAGAAAAAAATAAAATAAAATATTTTTTAAGATTTTGTAAGACCAGCAGTCACAGATATTTTGCTCCTGCCCAAGGACTCTCACTAAGTCATACAATCCTGTTTTGCTTCCACTTCCCCTGGTTAACATTTCATCCCCAAGTAGGATTTGGGCACAATTTTACTTTTCTCATAGCTGTGCTATTGAGTGTCCTCTACTTTTCTCGCTCACACTTCACCTTTTCACTGGCACTGCACTAGAAGCCTTCCCTGGCTTCCTTTCCTGTCTGTAGTTTTCCTCTTTCTCAATTTCAGAATAAAGGTGACAGTGCCATGGTTCCATCTGAAATGTCACCTTCTTATTTTTGCAAGTCCCAATACACAGCCACATGCAGCAGTGGCTGCTCAGAGTTCCAGGGTTGCTTGCCAATGCCTCATCTAAAATATCCAAGTTTATTTTTTTCAGAAGTAAGAGATGATAGCAGCTTTAATGAAAGTGGAGAAACAACAACAACAAAACAACATAAACCCAGCAGGAGCCCTGGCTGAGAAAGCTGTTGCAGAGAATAAGTATTTTACTTTTCCTCTTTAGGAATGATAATAGTTTCTTTTCTACCAGCACATCTCAGCATGTCCACACTGGTGTTGTTTTCACCTAGGTGAAATTAAAAACAAACAAACAAAAACAATAAAACCCAACAAAACCACAAACAAACCAAACAAAAACCAAACCAAAACTCAATCAGCTAAAAAAAAACCCCAAAAAACCCCAAAAAACCCCAAGTGTTATGCTGTAGGTGGAATTGCACAACATCATGAGATGATGACCTCAACCCAGAGGAAACATGCACAGAATTGGGTGCACCAGAAGTCTGAAATAATGGGGAGGAGCCAAACTCAAGTGGGCCACCAAGCCCTTCTGATGGAAACCACGGGGAGATGCTCCACAGCACGAAATGGTGTCAGGGATTTCACCAGAGTGGTGCTCTATCAATGGGAAAGGGGCTGAAGAAGCACAGACAGGACAGTGCCTAGAGCTCATCATCACAATGCACCATGAACAGGAGGCAAGGGAGGTGGGAGATGAGCCCAATGCCTCTATTTTGTTAAATGGAAGACAATTCTGGCTAAGAAAAAGACATTTCAATGTTCTCATAGCTCCAAAGATCTCAGATGCCCTTTGAAATTTAACTTGTGTTACCAGGTGGATCTCTCATGAAAAATTACAGCTCTTCAAACAGGGGCTGTGGGTGACACTACTGCCTGCATTATAAAAAGGGAAAGTAGATGATCACCACTGATCCTGAAGAAAATTAACTTTTTTTTCAGATAAACAGACTTTCCCAGTCCAGAAGAATAAGAAGGGAGATGCTCAGCTCTGCCATTTTTAGTCTTAAATGGTTTTTTGCTCTTATTCAACTCTGAGGTCAGAGACAATTTCACTATAATCAAAATTCCAGATCTACTAAAGATTATTCCAAATCCTTATGTCACGCAGTTTAATTGTTTTCATTATCTTTGGAGTTTTATTATTTTAATTATCTGCGTGCTTTTATTATCCTACATATTGATGATTTTTCCTTCTAATTAAGCCTATAGTTAAGATAGGAATACGTTGAGCTTATTTGTAACAAATAAAGCAAACTTTTATCCCCTTGGTGCCATGATGGGAGATGGAATCCAACATCTGGAAAACTTCTAAAAAGCTGAATTTTGTTTACAGGATGTGAGAATCTGAATTTGATGCCAGTTTCTACCCAGATCCCAGGAGCAGGGCATTGCCAGCTCCCTGCAGGGGGGAGCTCGAAGGGCAGAAATTCCTGATCCCACAGCTGAGCTGAGCTTGGCACCCTTCACCTCTCCTGGGCTACACTGGGTGTCACTGCAATGCCAAGCTTTGGCAAGCAAATCCTGCTTCCCCGGGTCTTGCTGCAGCCTTTTGCTCCAGTGCTGAGGAAGTTATCATGACATGTCATATTTCAGCTGGAAAAAATCTATTTTGCATGGTTCCTCCTGCAATTTGCATGTGCTTTGCTTGCTCCTCACAGCGTTGCACGTGTAAAAGGCACTTGTAGTAAAGGAAGAATATACATAGCATGGTTTTCTGTTCAAATTTGGTTTTGTTCATGCTGAGCCAAGACTTTGATGCTAGACAGCAGTGGAAGGAATGCCTGAACTCAGAGCACTTTAATTTTTTTTTTTGAAAGATTTACAAAATGCATTAAAAGTGGTGTATAAACACAGAGTATTAACAATTCTGTGGCAAATAAATTATTAGCTCTTTATGTTGTAGGATAAGATTTTTCTCTTGCATTTTCTTTACAAAGGGACTGTTAAATATTTATGCAATAAAAGATAAAGATGGTGATGCTACAGAGCAAACAATTAGGCTTTCCTAACAAATTCCTCCAGTAAATTAAACAATATGTTCCTGAATTTTGAAATCCTTCTCCACTAATTATTTCAAGCTGTATTCCAGGATTGCATCTAGCTTTTATTATAATGTTTTGCATGGAATTATGCAGCCAAAAATAAAAACAAAACTCAGGATAAAGATCCTTATCCTAGAGTGGGTATAGACATACTGAAAATAGTCCAAATAAGCATACAGGCTCTGGTGTCTCATCTTCTAATGCACAGATGGATTTTGGATAAAGCCATGTAGGCCTTCAGCAGAAATAAAAAGTCCTGATCAAGTATTTTCCATCCCAGGGCAGGGGGAACAAAAGATGGATCTTGTGCAACTGCCTGAGCAAGCAATGATAGTGTGAGACATTGCACCAAATCAAGCAAATCCATCCTTACAGGCAGCAGAAACTGGTGATTATTTTTACATGCCTCAGGTACAGGCAGCAGAAACTGGTGATTATTTTTACATGCCTCAGGTTCTCTGATGAGCAAGAAGCAGCCCTGGCCCAGCTGTGCAGCCTTTGCTGGGTATGTAGGGCACAGAGAGCTGCAGAGCTGCATTCTTGTTCTTAAAGGAGGACATACTACAAAGTATTCTTAATTACAGAGTCCATAAAATTGTGACAGTCCCAATGATTTGGTTTGTGAGGAATGCAGAAATCCCTTAGTCAGAGGTAGACAAAGATCCAGTATCAAGCTGAGTTCTGCTGACAAAACATTATCATTGTAGCTGAAGTAAAAATGGTCATTCAGTTCCAGAGAAGGTACATTGCAAATACTTCTGCAAGAGCTAGACAAATTTCTGATTTTAATTCCAGGGCATGTCTCAGACAATGGCCTAGCCAGACACTACCACTCTGCATCTTCCTGTTCACATTCAGATTTCATCTGAGTGCACCCAAACTCCAGATTGGGAAATTCAGAGCAGCCTTCTGCCTCGTGGCAGCTTTATCACCTGCTGGAGCAGCTCTGTGCTGCCTATCTGACAGGACTGTCAATTCATTTTAAACTTGATTCTTAAAAGCAGATGCACAGCTTCAAAACCTCCTGGTCTGTCACATATGGAGATGCCATCTGGTCTGTTACTGCTTCAGTGTGACCCAGTCACTCAGCCCTTTCCTTCAAGATCTACTGAGTGCCAAGACAAAGTGAAGTTGGCAATGGTGGGGGGTAGAGAAATTCAGATTTACTTTTCATTCTGCCTTGACTAAATGAATAAGCAATAGACGTTTATTCTTAAGTACCACATAAAATTAAGAAGCCTCTCCTGAGGCCAGCTGTGCACAGCTGATGGTTCTCCAGGAACTGGAGAAGCATATTGACTTGCCACCCTGGTTTCCTCTTCAGTTTTGTTCTGCATCAGAATGGTACAGGTAAATGAAAGTAACCTGCTAAAACCCATTCAGATAAATAAAGCATTCAAGCTTTAGGCTGACCTTGAAATGCACAACCAGAACCTGGACATTTAAGAGTTCAGGCACAATGAACATGTTTTTCTTGGACAGTGAATTGGAGAAATATTGAGAAGTGAAGCCATTGTTAAAACTGATAGAGGAAAAATCCTGTCAATCAGGATCCTAAGGGAAAAAAGAGTCCTATGGGGTGCTTGAAAAATAGATGCTTAGCTACCCATTAGATTAGGAAGGATGGTAGAATCGTTTCCATGGCTCACACTATTTATAGACTATGCCTATCATCCCTAAAATGCCAGCAAAAAAAAAAAAAAAAAACTCAGAAGAGGCTTCTCACAGCAAAGGAAGAGAAGATCTAATTCAAAATCCTGGATATCAGCAGCCAATTAGCAGCTTCAGCACAGATGTGAGCTATCCTTCTCCCTGCTCCACATCTTGTCAGTCATGCATAGGTAATGCTCACTTCATCCTCTTTTATCAGCTTTTCAGGACAGTGGCCATGGTAATAAACGACCCTGTTGCTCCCACAATACAAATGGAAGTCAGCACTTGCTACTGTACACAGAACGAGAAGAAATATAAAATGATTGTGAGGGGAGATGAGGCAAAAGAACACTGTTCAGACATTGTAAGGCTATCTTTAAGGCAAATCTTTACTCTAGATAAAGAAACAGAGATTGGTATAATATATTTAGACCCCTCTATACCTGGTTATGGTTCCAGGCCTAGTTCCACATCTTTGACAGAGCCTCTGAAAATAATCCAGTCCAGATGCAGCATTTGGAGTCATCAATATGAGCAAACAGTCATAACCTGTCAGAGCTTCCCAGATAGTGAAATGAAATATTAATAACAAACCTAAGATATAATTCCTCTGATAAACCAAAGGATAACACAAAAGCCACGCTGCTGCTGTCAAAAGAGCTTTGCTTTGAGAAACTTCTGGAGCTAAACCATGAGTCACATTGGCTTCCCACTTGCTGAAAGCATCCTGGGTGATTCAGCACCTGCTAAGATGCCACATCACCCTTCAGACGTGTCACTGCTGGTGCTTCAGGAAAGGTATTCAAAGCAAACTCCTGTCTACAGACCTGCAAGGCATTTTCTTCTCTTTTGGTGTTACTAACACAGAGTTTGGACCAGATTAAAAGAGCTACTCCACATAGGCAAAGGTCTTCTGTTTTACTGGACTGGTCCCATGCTGCCCTCAGAACTTGTGTTTGTCCAAAAATTCCTATTTCAGGATGCAACCTGGCTGAGGCTACAGACTGCTGGAAATGGGGCAGCAACCACTTCCTTTTGGACTTTTTGAAACCCTGGGCCTTTGCTCTGTGCAGTAAGGCTCAGCAGTAACAGTGCTTCTGGCTCTGCTGTGAACCAGTCGGGTGAAGCTCCTGGAACAGATGTGTGCCAGATGTGTAATCCCCCCAGGGGCTGCAGTGCCCTCTCATTACTGCTCCAGTCCCACTGGATTTGTCACTAAAGATGCCATGATATCAGAGCTAAGTCCACAAAGGGTATCCCACCACATACAGCACACAAATTTGTATCCTTACCCACTGATTACTCCTTTAATTGCTGAGAGGAAACTCCTGTTGAGAAGAGTGGATACAAACCAGCACAGAGTTAAGTGAGGAGAACCACTTGGCAGCTTGTTAGCTTGGTTACCCAAAGACTTATCAAAATCTCAACAAGGAAATCTGATTGCAAGATGATTAATGCCAGTTGTTCACCATTCCTCCCCCACATGCTTCCAAGGATGATGTTTTTCCACCCTGGCATCTATAATATAGTTAATGCTGTGTGGCTGAAGGCAGAAGCAGAAATGCACAGAGCCAGATGGGAGCAGAGGAAGGCAGGGTTTAAGTTGTCTATGAAATGGAGATGATTATGGGCAGTGCAATTAGCAATCTGTGTATCTGCCTGCCTATGACTCCCCAGGTCAGAACACACTCGTATTGTTTCAGTGCTGAGGAACGTTTATTTGCTATTGCAAGAGGATATGGAGCAAAACCCTCCAAATAATCCTGCCCTAAGAACATTTATCAATTAGTGGCAGGCAGAAGAGAACCCCACCACATGGTGATGTCACTACAGGGAAGACTACAGCAAGAAACTGCCCTGCACCTCCATTCTGTTGAACGTTTTTCCTCTCAGAGTTGAGGGTGCACAAACATCACAGTCACCTGCAGTGAAAAGATTCCTTCAATTCAAGCTCAAATCAGGGAGTTGTAACACTGCACAATTCCCCCCACCTTGTCTCAGTCAGGTCCATTTCCATCATTTCATTGTGCCCAAGAGCTGCTTTCTCTGCAAACAGGCAGAATTCTCACCTTTACTGAGCACAAATCCGTGACAATACCCAAATCAAAGAGGCTGCAAAAGGGAAGATGGGAGGATTTGGTTCTTCAGGGCTGATGCTACAAATTGATTTTAACGCCACTCAGAGAGCATTAGCTTGGGTCTGGCTTTTCAAGAAGGCTTGGCCCTGCAAGTTCATGGCAAGAGCTGTAGTAATGATGGGATTGTTGACACCTCTGAAGGTGCTTTTCTGAACAGACAAAAACTCAGATCCACAAAAAAAGCCACAACAAGCCCCTCAATTAAAAAAAAAAAAAAAAAAAAAAAAAAAAAAAATCCAGCAGAGATAAGGCAGGAAATATGATAAAATCCTCCATATTGCCTTCATCACTGATTTTTGCAATGTTCATGTTTTCAGTGCACAAAAATCTCAGAGGAATGTTACTCCTTTTCTGTATCTGTTCTGAATGTGGCTTTTTTTTCCCGATGGAATTTAATATATTCCTGACATGAAACATTTAATGCCTGTTGCACAAATGTCTAATAAAATTCAGCCCCGTGGCTCTTTTACTGTCAAGCTAAATAGGATCCATTTGAAACAAACGTGCAGCTTTAAAATTTCCTCATCTGAATGCTCCTGTCTTTGAAGGGAGCAATTCTCTTCTCCCATTCCCTACAGATCAACAGGGATTTAGAGGAGCAGTAGGTGGAAATCTTTCAGCTTTGGTTTTGCTTTGCCAACCCAGGGTTTTAGATGGCAGAGCTGTGCCCTGCTGCACTGAGGAAAATGAAATCTTCCTTAGAGGCACTGATTTTTGCAGGTTATTAAAAGTGTTCATAAACACATGAAGAAAAGCAGCCCCAGACATTTTCAAAGGAAGGAGAAAAAGGGTTGAGATATGGTACAAAGGGTAACTACTGCAAAGAAAAGTTTTTCTCTAACTTAGACCTCACATCACTCAGGGCAAATCACTCTTTCCCTAACACATGAGGAAAGCTTCAATCTTTACAGACAGCTATTAGTTTGAAGTTTTGCTCAGCAGTCACCCCTGGAGGAAATCAGTGGTGGTTAGCAGGGCTGGTTTTCCTGGGACTTTTTGTTGCCCTCTAAATCTGTAAGGGTAGAGAAGACTCCCAGGAAGATGTCATTAGCTTTCAGGATGGCATTTCTGGAAGGCAGAATTGTCAGAGCACTTGCTCTGTGGTGGCCTCTGTTCCAGCACTCACAGAGGTATGTAAATAAAGAGATGCATTTAATATACTGATTCTCTGTTGGCTCCTCCACAGGGAAGCTGATCTGCACAGCTCATGTTTCTTTAACATGCAGCAGCATGTCCTCTTCTACACAATATCCAGAAGAGACACCTCCACTTTCTGAATAATGAAGCATCTTTTTACTTTGAAAGAGAAAATAAAATCTGATTATAAAAGCCCCTGCTGCGGGTAATAATGGGTTTAAGATATTTTACGATTAAGCATGTAAATGCAGTTTTACAGGTGGAAAATAGACAACTATGACTTAACTGGTACATTGAGAGAGAGAAAAGGAAGTTATTAAACCTTCATTTTGTTAAATGTGTAGGTAAGGAGTTTTAAACACAAAGAGTGAGAGAGAAGGATATTATTCATGACTTCAGACTCAGTCTTACTAGACTGAACATGCAAACAAAACTTATATCTAACTAAACATTTATTTTAAATGAATCATGATATAAAAGCACTAATTCGAGCTTCTAATTAATTTTCCAAAAGAAATTATAGTTATATTTCTAACACTTAGCATTTCTCGTTTGCAAACATGTTTTAGCCACTTCATTCTTATGCAGCACAAGAACAAGAGCGGAGAGCAGGAAACAAGTCAACAAACCAAAAAGTCCTCAACACTGCAAAAGACGGGATGAAAAGGATAATGGTAACTTCCAGTGGCAGGCAGAGCCATGGGGGGGTTTATGGGCTTTAATTGGGTAGCAAAGATTTCTGCACCACCAGCTATCAATTACACGATGCCTCACATCCCCCTTTTGCCAGTGACCATTTCTGTGGAATTCCTGCCAACTGAGGTCCCCCCTGAGCTCTGAGCACGAGGTTTGTGTCACATCTCCCCCTGTGAGGACACAATGGGATGTTGCTGGAGCCCTGATGCACAGACTGCTGTGCCAACCATCGTTTCTCAGATCAGAAACAAAAAGCTAAATCATAAATCCATCTTTGGGCACAGCTTAGGCATCACTGCACAATAACACCTGTATTTTAAAAGCCCTCACTTTTTGCAGCCAGCAGGTTGTGCAGGGAACCTTTGGCAGAGCTCAGAAATACAAACTCTTTGCAAGAAGTCCACAGCGTTGCCTTTGCACCGACACCAGTCCCATTCAGAGAGGTGGTGGGGTCTGACAGACCCAGCACACCACAGCTCTTCCAGAGACCTTATTCCACCCTTTTCCCAGCACAGAGGAGTCTTCAGCAAGACCCTTTGAATCTGATCATTTGATGGCCAGCACAGAGCACGTTCACAGAGTTTCCTGTGCCTTTTATGACAGGGACGTGCTTTCCGTGCTCACACTGCTCAGCAAAACGTGATCCCTTTACACTGAGGTATTTAAAAAACTATCCAAGCCCCAAAGCTGTCAGATGTCTCTGTGCAACCACAACTCTGCAATCACCATGCCCTGGTAATTTAGGGTGGAATGGTACCATTGCATAATCCTTCTTTCTTAGTGATTTATAAAGTCCTAATGCAGAATAGCATCAAACTTCAATGCCTGTCCCTTAAATTCTCTCTAATATTTATTCTGCTGTTTTGTCTACCTGCAATTTTTTTTTTCTTCTTTAATAGGAAAGTGTTTAAACAGCTCTTTCAAGTATTGATTAGGCTGGTACTCAAAGAAGAAGGGAGGTGATTGATGAATATACCTGTTCATTTAAAGCAGGTCTGAGGCAGCAATGAAATTAGTTGCTGACTTAAGTAATTTGGTCACAAAATTATGCTCATGTAAGTAGCAAATAGAGTATTTTTGCTGTGCAGTCAGAAAGGCAACTTTGGATGCTCCCAACAAACAAAAAGAACTGTGTGTGACTTTTTACAGCACCTTAGATCAGTGTCAGACTGGTGGATTTATGCAGGAAACATACAGTTAAGGGTTGAGAGCCCATTGCTTTTTTAGCCAGTGATAAATCATCCCATGTGCAATTTGTGAGGCTGTTATTTGTGGAGCTGAATGGGAAACTTACAATTTTTTCCTTTTTAAATACACTTACAGTTTTTCCTCTTTAAATATATGTCAAAGCTAGAAGGAATTGCAGTGCTACACAAAAAGTGAAACCTGTTCCAAGCACCTTGACACATTGATAAGTCAGAAATTACCTTTGAAAGACTTAGAAAAAAAAAAGCCTGTCATGATTGTGCTTGGTTTTTAAGAGAGCTACAGCAGAAATGCTTTCACAGCTTTGGACAGTGCTTCAGCAGGCACAAAAATTCAGGAGTCTTGAAGGACAGAGAGGTAGGAATGCTGTTTGATCCATGGAAAGGAAGGCTGGCACTTTTTGCCAGGGGTAGGGAGGCTTTGCAGAGGAATGAATACCCCTACCCAAACTCTGGCAGTTCTGGGCAAGCACTGAAGATGCTGCTCAGGCTGTAGGACTGGAAAAGTGCTGCTCCAAGAGCCCTCTCACCCCTGTGCACCTGGGGGTGTCCAGCACCAGCCACTGCCAGAGAGGAGACACGACTGGACGAGGGCTGGATCCCAAAGGAGCAGCTTCTCTGTCCCTAGCAGGTAGGATGTGACACAGGAACATAAAAACCATCAACTGCAGTCTGCATAAAACTTCTCTGCTTTTGTATCACTTCACGTTTGAGGTCCCTTTCTCCAAATCAGAAGTGGTCCAGCACACATCCAGAATAAATATTTAAAGCACAAGTGAGAAGAAAAGCTCCCTTGTCTTTCTTTGCCAATCTCTTCATCTTTCAGCATCACTAACAGGCCTGCTGTTTACAGAGCAGTGGCAAAGCCTGATTAGGGATGCAACTTTAAGAAAAATAATGTGGGGGGGAAAAGGAGCAGATATCCTTGAGATCAGATGATTCCCCAAAATGTTTGATCCCTCAGATCAAATGCAGTGTTTTTCTTCCCACTGTGCCTCTGTGTGTGCATCTGCACCAGATTACTTGCAGGTACCACAGTCCTTAGAATTCCTGATCAGAGTCATGGGGGAATTACCACAGAAAGGAACAAACATTGTCCATTAAAAGACAGCCTTGAGTTGTTTTTTTGCCAGTTTTCTTGCTTTAGGCTAATACTTTGGTGTTCATTCAAACCACTGAAGTCTCTTATCAGGGACAGCACAGCACAGAACTTGAAATGGAAAACATAGGCAATATGAGTCTCCTTAGAAAATATTAGAAGCCTAACTTTGAAATGCCTTAATTTTAAATTTCTTTCTTTTCACAATTATCATTCCTTAAAAGCAAAACAATGTCAGTAAAGTAACAGAAGGGAAAAAAATAGAAGTGCAAGAAGAAGAAACTAAAAGAAGCAGAAGGGGAAAAATAATGGGCTGAAAATATTACTTCCCTAGGGTTTTTATTCTGCTTTTTCCTATATATCACCCAAACTGCAGAACACGAAAATTATCTATTAATCACATTAAACTTAACCGTCCATTAAAAAGTATTTTAATATCACCTGTCTCTCAAAACATAAAAATCTCCTGACAGCCATATCATTTTCCTGACTTACTCACTCCTTTTTCATGAAATGAAGTTGATGCCAAAGGAAACCCAGGGATAAATGAGGGCCTGTATCACCATATTCCCAAACTTTGATAACCTGGATCACTGGGGATAGATGCAATTATAAGAATTAATAATTCCACTAGAGCACAAGAGGGTTTTTGTCCTTTCTCCCCATTAGTAAGGGCTCAGGTACCTCACCTGGGGTCCCTTTCTTGGTGTGCCTGGCACCCTCCAAGCTGTCCCTGCCAGACCAGAGCAGTGGGACACACATCCCTCATCAGTGCTGGGAGATTTTTAGCTGCAAAGCTGACTACAACAGAGCCCCAGAGTAAATGATCTCCCACTCTTGCTTGACACCCAGCAGAGCTCCTGTCCTGCCACAGCTCAGTGTTTGCCAGACAATAAGAGGTGGAGAAATCCAAGTGCCTCTCGTTGTTTAACAGACCTCAAGGTGCAAAATTATTGGTCAATTACCCAAAAAATCTCATCTTTTAAACTCTCCTTTTAAGCCTATTTTGGTCTTCAGGTAACCAAGTAACTCATCTTTATGCGTTGGTGATTTTTTTTACAGCTGCCTGTAATCTCCCAACTTACAGACTGAAAATCATTTAAAAACAAATGAGCTTCCCTGCAGATAAAATTCAGAGTCTCTCTGAGCTTTCAAGATAATAAAGCTAAAAGACAACGTTAAGTTCAAAGGGGAGATGAAAAACAGAGTAAACCAGAAAGTCCCATAAAGTTCAGAATTAAGCCTTAAGGCTAGAAGAAATGGACAGAGAGTAAATTCTCCTTTTCAATACACTATTTTATGGGAGTGGGATGAGAGCAGCAGCAGGGCACAGTATCTCTCTATCTTGTTAGCACTGTTCATATTCTCATGTGTTTTTCTATGTGTGTGCTTGTACTCCAGCTGGGCCTGGTGCCATCACATATTAGATATTCACAGTTTCAGACTTCACAGCCAAGATTTTCAAAAAGCTCCAGTAGCTTGAGGTGCCTCCAGTGCTGAAACATCCTAAGGCAAGCAGCTTGACAGCACTCTCAGTAAAGGGCTTTTTAAGGCCTCTCAGGCTGGATATTCAAATAGCCTGGTCCTCATAATCATCAATTTGTGACAAAACCTGGCAGTGGCATGAGGCACATTTCTATCTATATAAACTGCTGATGGAGCTGGTGGGTGGCTTTGGTTGGACATTGCAACAACATCTGTTATAAATACAGCATAATTGTAAACCTGCCTCTCCCCTCTTCATCCAGCACTTCAGCATTTTAATGAAACTGCTCCCAGAAATGCACCTCTTGTTTGTCTAATACCAAGCATTGGAATAAATTATTTCATTTTTCTGCTGTTTTTACAGATCCTTACAGACTTGAAAAAGTTGTATGTGTGATACTCAGCATATGATTTTAGAGCTTTTATAACGTTTTCCTTTTAACTTGAAGAAGTACCTTGGAAACAACTGCAGTTCAAACATCCTTAATCATATTCTCTTCCCATGAAAATTTAGCAGTACAGCCTCATCCTTGTTTAAGCCCACAATAGTTTACCTTCCTTTAAAATTGGCCTGCAAATGTCCCTCTCGGTGGCAGTTCAGCCACTCTGATCCCAGTGCCATGGAGGGAGTTGTCCCCCAGCTGGGGGGAATCACTCATCCCCTTCCACTCTACAACCTCTGAGAGCCTTAGCATATGTAAGAAAAAGACTTATTCATCAGAAAAGATGACAGGCACTGGGTAACAAGCTGCCAGTACTGTGGAAAAAAAAAATAAAATAATAGCTATTTTACTGGGGAGATGCAAGACAGAGAGGACAGGATGTGTGGGAGTCCAGGGCTTCCCTCTGGCTGCCCTGGGACCCTGGTAGGGATCAGGAACCCCCCTGGACAGAGCCCCCAGAGACACTGGCTGTGATCTCTGTCCATGGAAAAGAGTTTTCAATCTTACAGGATTAATTACCAGCTCTGAGTGTTTGATAGAAGTAATAATTAAGTGTGGCACGGGTGCAAAAGTAAAATTTTAGGATTCTAGATGAGGGGTCCAAAGGGGACAAGATGGAGGAAATTGGGCGTGCCTTGTCCTTTTTCTCCTTCTTCATGCCCTCCATGTCTCACTGTGGTGTTGGCATTTTTCTGTTGGTTCAGGCTGGGGACACACTGTCCAACGTAGGTGACAGATATTGGCACGTTATTGTAAATCCAGCCCAGGGAGTTTCTGGTATTTAATGTTTGTAACATCCCACTGAGGGCAGAGCCCCACACGCTGCCCTGCAGGACAGAGCTGGGCAGGGCAGCAGAACATGTTAGAGATAAACAGAATAAACAACCTGGGAACCAGCACAGACCAATTATGGCTTCTTCTTTGGCAGCGGGGCAGAAAGACAGAGACTTTCTACAATCTCAGAATCATCAATACCTCAGATTCTGACAAGGATGGAGGAAGGCTTTTGGGCAAGCAAATGAAAACAACTCACCCAAGAAGAGGTTACATCTCTCAGCACATTCTGGGAAGCTTTGCACATATGCAAATGTCCCCCTGAGCTTCTGCACATCAGCACAGGGGAAAATACCTGGGGGCTCTACAGGGGGAGGGGAAAAATGAGGCCAAAGGAGCTCCTGCACACACAACTGCTGCACAGGACAGAAAGGGAGAAAGGCAGCACAGGGGCTGTGGGATGGCTGCAGAGGCTCCAGAGCAGCAGCTGTGGGAGGCAGCTCCAGGGCGAGGAGGGGACCAACAGAGCTGCTTCTGAAGCAGCATGAGGAACACAAGGCATTGGCTTCTTGCAACAAAACCCAACCCTCAGAATCCCTCCTACTCCCCACACCAGGTTGCTGAGGGCAGAAAACACGTTCTCACCCACTTTGCTGTTTCCAAGAGCACGTGCAGAGGCACAAATCCATTCCAAACAGTTTTTGTGCTCCAGTAACCCAGCACAACCTCACAAAGGGCACCAGGCCCTCGTGGCAGCTCAACATTTACATGCTGAAATAAGAACTGTGAGCTGCCCTCAGCAGAGAGAAGGGAAAAACCAAAACACTGTTTGACCTCCAACACAGCAGCCTCTTCTGCCTCTGCTACCATCCTCAAGCTGAAAAATATCCTGTCCCTTCTGAAGAGGATGGTCCATATGCAGCAAACTCAAATGAATCACCATTTGCATAGCAGGAATTATCAACGTGGGTCTGAGGTCTCTGTGATCCTCTTTGCTGCCTCAGAGAACCAGCCAAGATTCACCAGAGATCCCATTAATCTCCTCTCACAGCAGAACCCCAAAGCTGCCCCAAAGGCACAGCATGCCCACAAACAACATTCCTTAGCAAGATCCAGGCACTTTGGAAGGTTTCACTGTTGTCAAGAAAGATTTCCAAACTGAGTTTTATTTATCCAATCTAAATGGAATAAATTAAAATAAAAAGTAGAATAGAATTACCCTCAGTTCAGTGGCCCACACCAGTCTGGTGCTCGCCCTCACCTCTTTCTGTCCAAAAGAATTCACAGCATAGTGCTCTAGGATGTGTCTCAGCATAGTCTGGCTGCACTTGAGCCTCTTAGACATTTGTGACCATATTTAAAAGATCAAAGTAAGTGGAGTGTGTTTTCAGCTATACTGCCTTAAGTCAATTAAATACATCTTTTCAGAAATATGAAAAATGTAATTATTTGCATTGGATCAGCCAACTCAGCATGTTAGTCCTGGATTCTCCCATCTTTCTCTAAAACAAAAAAAATTACAAATACCCAGCAGAATTCCCAGTCTGGGCCCAAGTTCCAAGCAGGACTGTGAGAGGGGTCAGAGGAAGCATTATGATAAAGAATTGCCACATCATTTGGGAGAGGAGTACTGCAGGATTTGCCATCTGCAGCCATTTTCAGAAGTGACAGAGACATCACCTCCACCTTTATCAGCTGGAGCCAGAGAGAGCCAGTCCAAGGAAGCACTTTGGGGTTTTTTCTCCTGCTCCTGAAGAATCAGATGAATCCCAATCAGCAAGGCATGAAGCTGAGATCACTTATGAAATGCTGGGAAAGGTCAAAATTCTCTCAACTTCACAGGAAAGTCCTGCAGCAGTTTTGATCAAGATGGTGAAGCACAGATTGAGTTAAAATCAAAACCCCAAACACCCTGATGCTGTGCTGAGCGGAACCTCACATTATCTAATCTAAGTATGAAATATTTAGCAGTTTAAAATTCAGTCATGTCAGCTGGAGTTTAATTTCTCTTTCCCCTGTGGATTTCAAGTGTCTTTTTGAAGCTTTTTGGCATTAAAATAAGTAGAGAAGAAAATAAAAAAAGAAGGAAGCAGAGTTTAGAGTAGGATTTCTATATTTCATAGAGCTTTGTGCTAATAAATGAGGGGTGGGGGGCTTGGTTGAAAGAATAAAAGTGACCATTAGGACAACATACACAGCACCTAAACCAATGGCTTACTCAGACTGTCAAAATGGATATTATACACTTATTATATATTAATAAAATGGATACTATACACTTATACTGATTCATCTCCAAGAATGAACATTATGTACAAGACACAAGCAGAAATAAAATGTTTCATTCTGTAAATTCTGAGATTTACATTTGCTTTCATTTCTTATTGAGAGGGAGGAAAAAAGCCAAACCTCAACCAAATAACCCCAAAAATAGAGCAAATAATTCCATAACCTAGAATAGAAGTGACTGACCTGGGAGGTGGCAGATATGAGTCCAAATCCCACTTCTGAATCATTTCAGCCTAAGCTTGGTCACATTTCACAGTTAAGTGTGCCATGACGAAAAACATTCATGACATAATAGAAAATTCACAGCAACGTGGCCTGGTGGTTAAACCACACACCTACATGTGTGTTTGACAAATCCTTTGCAACAGCCTTTCAAAGATTACTGCTCTGCCTTGTCAAGATAGCTGTGGAATTTGCCTGAAGAAGTTGTCTCTTTTTGAAACCAAAGTTACATGTGGTTGAGAAATGTAAAGGATGGGACAAGAAAGGAGGAGTTTTCAGCATTAGTAGGGAAAAGCTATAGGCTACATTAGAAAAAAGTATGGAATGCAATGAATCAGCAGGAATACATTTTAATGTGCCTAAATTCCACAATTTACCTTGTGCCCTGTGAAAAGAGGGTCTGAAAATAAAAGAGCCCAAAGAATTCTGGAATACTATCCTGATACAAGGATCCCCAGAAACTATGCAAAGGTCTGCTTACATGCTGCTTAGATTACAACACAAACTAAAAATTGCTGTTATCATTGAAATTATTCGTAAAATCTTTTTTTTTTTTTTTTGCCCTGGCTAACAATATTCATAATATCAAACCAGTTGAGCACAAACAAATAAATTTTAAATTAGGAAGTGGTACATCAGGCTTTTATGTCCTCCAACACTCAAGTCAGTTTTCCAATCCAACACAAATCTATCTTAGAACTAAATTCATGACCCTTCTTTTGCTGAATTTTTGTTGTTGCTGTGGTATTAAGAAACATAAATTGTATTTCATTTCCATCAAAGTACCAATCAGTTTTTTGTTTCTTCAAGCACGGGTTGAATTACAGCCCCTTTTGCACTTTGATTTTGATTTCTGTTGGTCGGTTCAAAGAGCAGGCAGTGGAAGAGAAAGATGTAGAAATAAATAAGATGGCAAAGTCAAGCATTTTCAGCTATGATATACAAGAGATGTCAAAATTCTCCAATGCATATCACACTGCTAATCTAGGTTTGCTAGGGTGATTAGAGGAAATCACCATTTGAAGTAAATAAAATAATTTGCTAAAATGTATGCCACCTCATGGAGATGGAGAAATTCCCATATTTTTGCAATTGCTTCTTAGCAAGGAAATAAATGCTAATTCTATTGGGGGAAAGGAGATATTAAGAGCTCAATCTTAAACAATACTTGTGCTCTAGGAAATTGAAAACATCAGAATTCAGCTCTTGTTCCTGTGACACAAAGAAGAACAAGAATCTTTCATCTGAAACAGTAAAGACTAAAGCTGCAAAAAGATATTTGGGAAGAGAGGAAGATGCCATATTTGAAACAAAAGCTTCTGTTCTTTAAAGACAACAGATGAGAGTTAATTGCTTCACAATGGAGAAGGTATTGAAGTATGAAAACAATCTGTATTTTGGAGAACTGTTCTGTGTCCACAAGTTGAGTTCATTACTAATGTTTTATTCATATCTTTTAACAACACTGCACTAAAATCCTACAATAATTTGTCAGTTTGTATCAGATATCCTTGAATTGTAGCAGATCCCAGCTCCATTCTGGAAGTGATGGAAGCAGATAGCAAAACAAGTGTTTATGCGGATACAGCTGCTTGAGAAACCAAGCTAACCAAACAGCCTCTTTCTTGCACCTGGGAAAGGCACTGAGGGTTCCACTAAAAGAACCCCTTAAATAAACAAAAACAGGCATCAGGAACTTCTCAACCACAAAATCAGGAGCAATCATTGTCTGATTTTCTTAGAGATTAAAAAAAAAAGCCCCCCAGGTTCCTGCAGGCATTAACACAGAGAAAGTCAGCCATAAACCACATTTTACAGCATCATTAAATTGACCAGAAACCACAGGTTCACCATGGTTAGCACTATGTATACTCTTAAAAAGTAAGCACACACGCAGAAACAGAGTTTGTATTTGGAAAATATAAGACCTGTAATAAAACCCATCCTTGGCTTGTTTCTGGAGGTCTCCTTGCCCCTTTCTGAGATGACCTTGGAAAGGAAATACAACAATTTCTCCTCTCAGCCTGGGATCCACCAAGCATCCCCCCAAGGCCTTGGTTTGCCCTCTCACCACAGCTCCCCTTTTGCCCAGAGATTCTTGGGCACTCCTGGCATCAGTCTCAGTGAAATAAGCTGCTGATACCCACAGGGAGCTCAGAGTGCTGAGCAGTGGCCCTTGGAGGCAGGTTTGCCCCTGTCATTATTGTACTTTCTATCACAGGATCAGGCACGTCAGGAATTATTCACAACATGGAATGTCCATGTTCATACAATAAGTTAACCACAGTCCTTCCTTACTGAAAGGCTTTCAAGCAAATATCTTCACTTGCTGTGGCCATTGGAAACCTCAGCTCATCCAAAATTCATCACTACAGGCAAATGATTCAAGATGTTCCTCCTCACACTTCACTAGCTGAAGGCTACTTTGGGTGCCTGTTTCAGAAGCATGGAAATACTAAGCTAAAGTTTCCTTTAAAATACAATTTGCAAGCCTGGCATGTTATTTATTTATCAGAGGGAGATGAAACTGTTTCCATATTTCCCTAAAATAAATGTACCATGGAGTACTGAGTTAGTTTAACTAAGGTTGCCTTTGGTTTGACCTGCCTGCCAGCTGCACAGCTGTTAATAAACTGCCAGACCACACCTCATCTCCAATAAAAGCTGAATTCTAACATCAGCAAGTATTCTTATTGCAGAGGCTTCATGGACCTTCAAAACCCCAATTGCTGGAAATTTCTGCTAAAATAGCAGAAAAGGCCCAGGCTGCCTGTGAGAAAATGGGAGCTAATTTATATGTAAACCCATGTTACACAGTGTTCATTCTCCAGGCCTGACTCACACTGATAAGCTGTTAGCCCAAATAAGGAGGGGGAGGTGGGAAATAATCTTTTTTTTTTTTTTTAACATAAAATTAGCTGTTGAACATCCTGCTCATTCATTGTGTGCCTGATCTGAGGTCTCTCAGTGATATGGAAAACAGCAGGAGCAGAGAGCAGCACTGGGGGCCCCCAGGGTGTTTTTGCTTCACAGAGGAGGCTTTGGAGGACATCACACATCCAGGAAGGGAAGAGGTGAAGTCAGCCACAGCAGCTAGGAAAAGGACCTTAAGGCAGCCTGGAGGGAGTGTCCATCTCTGCACAATCCATGGGTCACACCTGCATCTCCTGGCAGGAGGGGAGGGATCCCCAGAGACAGGAGTTGCAGGGGTCCCTCCTGCACATGGTGGGGGTCTTACAGCCCAGCATCCAGATTGCATCCCTGGGGACAGCCATCCCTGCTGCTAATTATCCCCAATTATCTCAAACATGAGATTGTTCTCCGGTCATCTGTCCTTAAGAACAGGAAAACATCATCTGTGGCCACTCACAGGTAGTTTCTTTGTTTCAAATCTCTCAATTTTTATCCTTTTCTACAGTTCCAGGCACTGGGTTTTTTCCCAAGCCTATTTTTTTTTTCTCTAATTGCTGCTGCTAGAGGTGTCACACCTCACCTGTAGCTGTGCATCCCAGGTGGAATTCATTTCTCCAGCTCACACTGACCGTAGTGTTCTGAACAACTCATCTTCTGTATCTGTGGGAAGTCTGAAAACTATGATGGGCCCCAAGACAAATGTGTTGGGTTTTTTTTCCATTTTGCAAAAAACTTCTTGATTTCCATTAAATTCATTTAAGTCATATGTACTGTTTTTTTCTTTACAATATTTTTCTTTGTTTGAAGATATTGTTTCTAACATCTCAAAAAATATTCAGTTAGAGCACTGGGGAGAAAATATTGAAAGCTGAACTATATTTTAAGTATTACCCTAAAAATAGCATGATCACAGGTGGAGTTGAGCATGATTTCACTCCACAAAATTTTGTACAATGGCATTTTCATACCCTTCTCTGCTACGACTATAACCGTCTCTCAGAAAAACTAATTAAGCCCAAACAATACAAAACAAAATCCTGTGTCATGTTCAAGGAACCTGCTGGGACCTATCTGAGCTACTGTAAGATAATTTAATGAGTACTCATTAAATTAACATCTACCCCCACAGCAAGTTCAGCAGTGAGAGATATGAGCAGAAGAGCTTTAAGTGGCTTTTCCTGCTCTGGGGGCTCCTGCTGTCTCATCTGGTTCAGGCAGCTCCAATTCTGTGCCTCCACACTCTGGGGAAGCCCAGGCTGGCTGTTAAACAGCTTCACAAAATTCATTTTTCCCGTAAATTTCTAGCATTAAGAGGAAAAGAAGATCTATTAGCCTCAAGCAGAGCTGCCTGAGGAATCCCAGTGTTCCCCCAAGGGAGGTGTGCTCAGGGCTGCTCAGCCAGGGCTCCCCACTGCAGGAAGCTCAGGGTGGAGGACAGCCACCCTTGGGGTGTCCCTGCAGCCACCAACCCCGGGCAGGGGGTGGCATTCACAGGCCTGAACAGAGAGAGGTTTGGTTTTCTCAGCATTTCTCCTGAGAGAAGCAAAGAGAATCAAAACAATTCTTACCTCATTCACAGCTCCCTGTTTGTGCCCATGTGGAATGGGGTATGGAGATTGTTTACCCAAAATTATTGCTTGATTGGACTCTGGTGATGCTTGTTTGGATTCATGGACCAACTGGATCCATGTGTGTGTCGCACTCTTGGCAGACAGCCATGGGGTTTTTTTTCTTAATAGTGATATAACTAGTTAGTGATAGTTCTTGTTAGTGTAATAGAGTATAATATAGCTTAAAAAAGGAATTAATTAGCCTTCTGAAATCAGTGGAGTTCAGACATCATTCTTCCCAGATGTTGGGGGCCGCTTTTACAATAGCAACATACAATAGTAGGTGCAATACAATTTTACAATACCCAACATACAATAGTGGGTGCAACACAATTTTACAATACCCAACATACAATAGTGGGTGCAACACAATTTTACAATACCCAACATACAATAGTGGGTGCTGCCTCACCCACTCTGCAAGCTTTCACGTGGCCTTGTTAACCCCTGAGTTCCCAAATGCAGGATGGCTGTGGAAGGTGGCTGTCTAGTGGGGAAAACTCTTTGCTGCCTTGGAAGAGTCCTTGGCCTATAAATGGCTTTTGTCTTACAGAGCCAGGCTGGAGCCAGAGGGATGCAACAGAGACAGGGGTGCAGTTTGCTCTTACTCAAACTGGGTTTCATGGGCTGCCCACTAATTACAAATAAATAAATAATTTCCCTCTCTAGCAGGTGATTTAGATGCACTGGCAGGGTACTGTGGAGATCAACAGGGATGTATCAATGTTTTATAGCAATACTTAGATGGACACAAAGAAAGCTCAGCCAGGTTTTGTGCTGACTCACATGCCCTGGGTAAAATGGAGATAACTTCCCTTTGAACTCAGAACAGGTTTGTTTTCACAGCCTGCCAAGCTGTTTGCTGTCTGGATAATGTGCTTGGTTCAAAAGGCATCCACAGACACCAGGCACTGTGAAAAGGCAAACTGCTTGATACATATTTAATATTAGGGTACTACAAAACAAGTTATCAGTGTTCAGGATCACTCACCAGCAAACAGTATCAGCACAATGCATGAGGAATATCATGGCATATTAGGAGAGTCCATCACTGTGTTAAGGACACAAACTCTTACAAACCCATTGCTAACACCTTGTTTAGGCTCACACAGACTTTAGTCTCTGTCAAAGGAGCATCCAAAATTAAGTTTATTCATGTCCACACAATCCTGAATGATACTGAACTGTTTAAAGAAACAATATGTGTCAAAGAGCTGCAGAACAAACTGAGTGGTGATGGTTAGAAGAGCACTCCCCAAATGCCCTACAAATGCCTTCTTGGCTTTTGGAGAGCCTAAAAGGAGAAAAAACCAACAGCTGATGAATCTTGTTTAGGTTTTTTTTATACCCAAAACAATTCAAAGGACTGCACTGTTGAGCTGGCAAGGAGGTAGTTCCCAACTGCTAGGCCCTCAAGTCTGGCTCCAGTGCCAGATTTCTGCATTCACAGTGCAGCAGCTCCAAACTGTGGGGCAGCTTTTGGGGACTGTGCTGCTGTCAGCCCAGAGGTGGACCCTGCCAGGGATAAAAGGAGATATTCCAGAGAAACACTGGCTGGGCATGTACCTGCCCTTTGCTACCAAGGCTCTCAGAGCCAGGATTCCAGCTTCTCCTCTGCCAGAATTTCAGAGGCTGTGCTGGAACCATTTGGGAAATAACGCCCGGGGCAGTCTTGCTAAGAACAAACAGATCCTCTGAGCACAGCCAGGACACGGCAGAAAATCAAAAAAACAAAACTCTGCAGTGAAATTGTGTAGACACAGCTTATCAAAGTCTCGACAGCACTTTTATTGCTGCTTGCAGTAGGACTAAAGTAGTGACTTCCCAAATGATTCTCTCAAAGAACAGAGATAAAGACATTTCTATCCTATAATGAGAATTTGGAGGTGGAAGGATTTTTTTTCTGGAAAATAAAGTATATTATATCTACCCTGGAGTGATAGGGCATAATATATATGTGGACCTGTGTGGCAGTAGAACAAAAATTTATAACCAAGAGGCAAGAATAGTCTGTACTCCCTACAGAATGTTTTGGTATGCTTTTGTTTGTTTTGCAACACCATGGCAGTCCCGTGTTCCCCTTGGCATGCCTTTTGTAGCTGCATGGAGCTCTGGGCTTTGTGATGTTCTAAATCCTAACCCTAGGTGTGACCCTAACCCAGGTGGAGCAGGAAAAGGCTCATGGGGGTGAGGCTGGTGCCGAGCAGAAAGGTGTGGAGGGAGCTGTGCTGTGTCAGTTCTGTGTCCCCCTTGCATCCCTTTTGTAGCTGCAGCGTGTCTGGAGCTCTGGGCTTTGTGGTTTTCTGAACCCCAACCCTGGTGTAACCCTAACCCCAGGCAGAGCAGTAACAGCAGCCTTGGGCTGAGGCTGGTGCCAACAAAAAGGTGTGGATGGAGCTGTGCTGTGGCAGCCCTTTGTTCCCTTGGCATGCCTTTTTGCTGCTCCCTGGAGAATGTTTGTTTTGTTCTAATGCTGTGTTTGCCTCCGGGACACTTGTCAGGTTGCTTCTAGCCAAGCTTCTTAGAAGGCTGTGGAAGCAGGCAGTCTGAAGTCTGGATTGATTTTAGCTTTTTTAAAATGCTGCAACATTTAGGCTTCTGCTACTGTTAAATCTACTTTTATGAGAGGGCCATAAAGCTTGATGTGGTGAAGCAGGATTGCACCCAACAGCCAGGAGCAGTGCCCAGCAGCCTGGAAGCCATGGCCACAAACACAGCTTAGGGTAAAAAGAGAGTCAGTCTGTTTAAATAAAGCTCACTGTGGCACAGAGAGGCTGCTCTGGGACTGACCACTCCTTTTGGTCAGGAGAGCTGAATTACTGCAGCTCTCAGGAAAAAATTGTTCTGATTTCTATATGAGTGATTAGTTTTAATGAAGACCCAGATAATTTTTGACCCATGTTTAGTACAAGAAAACACCATCAGGCATCAACTAGGCTAGCTTATCCTAAATGCTCCTTCAAAACTCAGTGGAGCTCTTCAGCTTAAAGGAAATACAGGTTGCCAGGGTAGATGCCTCTCACCCACATACACTGAGTTTCCAGCCAGCGTGGTGTCCCAAACCAGTGCCTCAAACCAGTCCTAGAACAAGGCAGCATTGATTTCTACCCACCTTGCAGTCCCCATTGTCCTGGTAGTCCAAGCCCCAGGCTGATGATAGCAAAACCTCATAGTCCCAGGTCAAAATGTGCCCAGACAGACCTGGGTCACCAACAGGAGTGTCTGGGTTTGGCATGTTCTGTCCTTTACCCAGACTATAACTCCAATCCAACAGCTCTTCCCAGTCCTAAATCCAATCATTGTCTAAGTCCAGTCAATGCCCCTGAGGCCTAAACCCCACATTTCAACCATATTGTCCCCAACAAGGAGCAAATCCCACCTGTCCAACACCAAAGCTAAGCTGGTTGTTCATCTTAATTGGCAGACTTCTGGCACAGTCACACTTTTGCTGGTTTTTTATCTCAGTATTTATTTCTCCTCTTGCCTCAGGAATTCACAGACACAGAGGAGCTCATTGCCTTCACCAGCTGTGAAGGAACATGAATTACTTCCAAAAAAGAGAAAGGCGTAGGCTGAACAGTAGGAAGCATCCTGTTCTCTAATGGGCATTTCCACTCAGCTGCTGAATCAGGGAACACTTTCAGATTCGTGCTGCCACTCTTTGGAACACACGTCTTAAATGATATTGATTTCCAAGACCATGAGCTAATTTGTTGAATACTTTGCCACTTAACAGTGCTTTACATGGAGTTATCATCATCCTTCCGGTGGCATTTGGAAAGCCCCGTTCTGGAGAAACAAGCTCTCAGGGAACACAGCTACAGCCAAGGAACACTTAGTCATTAATCCATCTTTGTGATGTTTGTACTGAGCTGTACAGTCAGATGGATCCTCAGAGGTACCAGCTCTGAGGGACTCACAGCAGCACACATCAACCTTCAGATGCCTGCACACATCAGAGACCAGAAGAGCCTTGTTCTCCCTTTTCCATTGCTGAAGCACAAGCCATGGCTGCTGTCACAGCAATCTGCACCCTTCCTTTCCCTCTGCAGAGCAAAGGAGCCAGTCCTGACACAGGAGAATAAAGAGTTTGTAGTTCTGAGCTATGGGCAAATCAATTGAAGCCAAGATGCAGAGCATGGATTTAAAGACATTTAACATCCCTGAAAAAGCAAAGGCCCAGGAAGCAAGCACTGCCTCAATTATGAACAACAATTCTCACCAAAAAACACCTCCAAAGCATGGAATATGTACCTCCCATATATACCTGATGTGCATTTCAACAGAAATAGCTGCTGCTGCAAGGGATCCAGAAAAGGAAGATACAATTTCAAGGCTACTGGCAGCCTTAGCCAGAGCACATCTCTACAAAGATATGAACAGGGCTGTAATTCCAGGCCTGTCATCTCTGTCATGCTGAGATGACTGCATTTCCAACCACACAGGGAATTCAAAAGTCACCCCCAGCATCTGCTCCTTGACTATCAGGAGCCATCCAGTGAGAGCCCTTGCTGTTTGCAAGTTTCCTTACAATTTAACCTGGCTCAGGGCAAACCGAGATCAGCTCATTTTTTTTAATTAACCACTCTATGCACTGATGTGCCCAGGCCAATAGAGTTGCTGATGGCAGCACACATCAGCAGCTCTGATTATTCTAACCTAGATGAACACATGAAACAATTTGACAGGAATTGTGCTGTCAGAGGATTTACCCAAGAGGCAGCTGCATGGCTGGGCTCCGGGTTCGATGATAGCTTGAACAGAAAAAACTTGCTCAGAAGAAAACATTTCCAAGTGACCTATAATGCAAACAGGATCACTTCTCAGACAAAAGCATGCAGGAGAGCTCATAAAATACTGCTCTCCTCCTGGGCAGAGCTAAAGCTCCTGGGGTAGCTGCCTTTCTACACACAGTGCCTAAAGGCAGCACACGAGCGCACAGTCAGAGGCATTTTCCCAGGACCAATTGATTGGAAATGTGCTAAGACACAACTTCTTCCGAATTGACCAAAAATCCATGTAATACCATGGCATTTTTTTCCAGTAGGAAGGGATAACAAGAGTCAGAGGCCAGTTTTTATTTATACACACAGAAGCACACAGTGTGCATGCACTCATACACCCACCACTGTAAAAGAGTCTCTCACAGCCCAAATTGAAAGATTAGTTCAGGCTTTCTTTAATGTGCCACTGACTCCTGACACTTCCTTTGTCAGTGCTATCATGCACTCTGGATTTGCTGCGAGCAGGAGCTGCCAAAACCCTTCTGCTCAAACTCTCCACACTCCCTTTTGCAATCGCTGCCAATCCCTCTTGGACACTGACACCTCACCCCACACCCACAGCAGGACCTCAATCCAAGAGCCAAAAGGAAAGGGTTTTCCAGGCAAAGGAGCAGATCAAACAGAAACAGAACAAATCCCACAAAGAATTTATGTCTGCGCAGAATTTTCTGCCAGCAGCAACCCCCAGTTTATAAAAGGAAACATCTTGCTTGGATCAGCTTGGAAAGAGATGATCAGCCTGGGTTGTGCACTGTGCAGAATTTTTAGGATGCTTAGCTTTCTACAAGTATCTATTTTCAGAGAAGACTTGATTTATGGCTTCATTGGCATTGCATTGCAGCATTACAGCAGTGGGGGACGGTGACAAGGCAGCACCAGAGCTGATCACTGCAGGCTGGAGGAGTCACAGGGATGCTGAAGGATGAAGTGCTCACATCCTCAAAGGTGGGAGAGAACACAAGGAGCAGGATGGCATCTTACAACCTTAAAAGGGGCATCAGTACTAATACCAGCACCCTGTTCTCTTATTCGAGACCTTGTTCCAACACATCTTAATGATGCAAACCCCAACATCAATGGTGTAATGCCCATAGTGAAGTTTTGAGAGTTAGCAGCACTTTGTGGTAATGAACCAGTGGTGCTGCACAAACATCTCAGTGACCCAAGATATCAGGGAAAATAACACTAAAGCAGATGAAAATATATAACTATCAGATATATGGAGGTAGACTCAAACTCTGGAAAATTCTTTTACTCGTGGCCAGTGTAACTCCCGAGCAATTAATCTACTAATATCCTTACCCTACTTCAAATACTCAAAATTTAGATACTTGCCCAAGCTCTTCACTCAACTGGTAGTAAGATTAATTGGTATGCTATATACACCTCTAAGTGATATTTCCAGTTATAAATACCAACCTGCATTCTGCCACACTAAATTTGATATGCACCAGTGATCACATGAATTTGAAAGTGGTTTTCTCAGCATCCATCCTAATTTGGAATCATCAAAAAAAAATTAAATTGTGTTATAAAACTTTTGCTATTTTGCCCTGAGATTTGTGGTAGCTGATACCTGTCTCCCTTCAAGAGACATATCAGCCATACTTTCCCTAACATTTTTTCCTGATAAGTGCAGTTGTCCAATGAGAACTGTAAAGTGATCTGTGCTTATCTTCCCCAGCTATTGCAAAAATCAGATCTTTCTGAAACAAAGTCCTCTGCAAGATGAAATTAAACACAAACTTGTAGGCTTAATTGTATTACTTAGAATGGAGTATTGATTGTAGCTAATTTTATCACCCATTTTGAGGGTTTACTTGCTGGCTGGCTAGCTGTCACTTTGATAAATGGGAGCCAGTGGATATCTGAAGAGGGACTGATATTTATAGTCCAGAAAATATCACCACTAAGTTTACAATGAGAAATAGCCCCCCCTCTTTGCTAACAATCACAGGAGCAATTAGGTTTGATGAGGCACAGGGACACCTACTGTAAAGCAGATGGTCAGCTCAGAATGTCTGGCTACCTCAAATGGCATTTTCCAAGACTCTTTACAGCTCAGGTGAATTTGGCCCCTGCGTGAGCAGCAGCTGCCACTTGGAATTTCAACAATATCCCACTGCAAAGACCCTCAGGACAGTCAGGCCATTTAGTCAGGACAGTGACCATCCAAAGGCTGAGAGAGAGACATGAGATAGAAGTGGTTCATGAGATAAAAATGAGCCAAGCCAGCAGTCTGGATTTCTGCAACAAATACTGGAGCTGTCTGTTCATCAGATTTGGGGAATTATTGTTATTCTTTATATTTTCACAACTGCAGGTGAAATTTCTATGACTATAGAGGATTGTAGTTACCAAAAAGTGTTTGCTAAAACATTTTACTCTATTCTACAATGTGAACAAAAGTGCTGTAATCTTAAAATTAATTTCAGGAAATGTATGCATTTAGGGCTACCAAATCCTAGTATTAGGACTGTGTCTTATATTTAATCCAAACCTATTCTTTGTAGACCATTATATTCAGCTCAATTTGCATATGAAGTCTACTTAATGATGTCCAACAGCTAAATGAGGAAGGGGCCACAAGGCACAGAGATGGTGGAATAGTTGTACCATGAAAATAAGAAAATAACCACCTGGTGATTGATTAGCCACAGCTTTGTTTTTAAATGAAAGTTATTCATACTCGTAACCATTTCCATTGCAAATATCACAAGGATTATCACTCTTATTACACAAGGATTATACTTATGATTCTTTTAGCCACAATAGCAGGATTATCATATCAGATGAGTCTCAATTTGCCTGCCTCCCCTGACTTTCTGGCTCTAATGAGCCATCTGGGTGACCTCCTTCTCCACAACTGCCCTCACAGCATCTTTTTAACACACAAAGCCAACAATAAAATGACTGCACAGAGCTCCTGCCAAAGGAAAGGAGGAGAACAATGCAAAACCAAGTTGAACAAGCAAGAATGCTCACCAGCAATATCCCTAACACTCTCAAACTTCCCAGTAGCTGGCACATTTCTTGCCCCAGAGCCACAGCAGAGTGGTGTGAGCAGGCAGAACACCTCTGGCAGTAGCAGGGAAGCTCTGCTGGCCTGCAGGAGCAGCAGGGAACCCTCAGGAAAACAGGCACAGCCACCATGGGTCACCCACCCCGACAGGAACAGATAGCCCAGCAGAGCACCGAGCTCTGGTGGAGAACATTAAACAAAGTAAAGGGTGGAGGCAGACAAGAGGAAAAAATAGTAATGAGATTTTAAAAAGAGATAGGGAGAAGGGGGAGGAAAAGATTAGAATGCTGAACTGAGGGGAAGAAAGTGAAAACTGCAGAGGAAAAAAGAATGAAAAAATTAATATCAGAAGAATAAAAAAAAAAAGGCAAATGAAAAACAGGAAAAGAAATGACAAAGGAAAGAATTAAGGAGCTTAGTGCAATAGCTTTATTGTTCTCTGAAAGCTCCTTTAGTACTAATAAGAGGGGAGATTAAGAGTATTTCTTTCAACTAGCAAATTTAAGAAATATTTCCTCCTACTATCTTTCATTCCAAATCTAATTTTCCCAAACATTAAATTAGAGCTAGGAAAGACTTTCATATATGACTAAAACTGGGATGAAGTCAGGAATAGGCATCAAATGGCAGCATCTTAAATAAGGCATCGTTATTTCTGAAGGAGATTTTTGTTTTCTTGCTTATTTGCATTTTAATATCAAACAGACTTTGAATTCTGAAAATACAGGCAGTGTATTCCACCTATATTGAACTCCTTCCCTTTCCAAGATGCACCAAATCTCCTACTGAAGTCATGGAAAAAACCTGCCACTGAAGGTATGGAAGAAAACCACTCACCCTGTCACAGCAAGACTAAATATGCCTTTAAAAGCCTCGTGCTGCAGCTGGTCTCTCACATCTATTTCCCAAGAGATTTCCTTGCTCACCAGCTCTAAGAACAGACATGGAAGGGTTCACAGGTGACTCAGAACCTGAATATCTCCTGCAGAAGCTGCATTTGGAGCTCCACCAGAAAAACTTAACAGTTTTAACAGGGTGAGGCAGGAATATTGGCCAAGCATCACCACAATGTGGGAAATTCTAACACAAAAGAAGTGTTTTCTTCAAATTGAACAAAAATGAAAAGATGATTTTCAAGATAAACACTGGGGAAAGTATTTTTCTGTTTCAAAATGCAGTCATCACCTAAACATTTGTGAGGGAAATGGAGGAATTGAAAATCCAAAAAGTCTTTGGCATTCTCAGGATTTCCAGCACCTTCCAGTGGAGGTGCTGCCAAGGCCAGGGCAGGGCCAGCTGCCCAAAATGCTGCTGCAGAAATTGAGGCTGGAGCAATGCTACAGACATACAACACTGACCTCCAGCTTGGGCCTTTCAAAACCATATTTTTCACCAGCAGTTTTCTCATTTCCATCTTCACCTTTCTGCCCCAGAAATGCAGCAGGAGTGTTGCAGTGTTGCAGTGTTGGAGCATACCAGTGGAACATACAATAATTTGACCCTTACCCATTTTCAGGGATGGCTCCTCTCCTTTTGGAGAGTCATTTTTGAAGGCAAACTCTTCTGAAGCAATAGAAAGCATATCCATGACTGGAGAGCATAGGCCAGTCAATAAAATTAATGGTTTATATATTAAAACAAATTAAATGCCAGAGTCCTGTGCCTATCACATGGACATGCTCAGGTTCATGAATAGAAACTGGTCGATTCCCTGGAGTACATGCTGGGATAATAGAACAAATGCATTTGTACTGACAGTCATTGGTAAATGGCTAATCAATCCCTCAGTGCTGCTTAATTAGTGACTGCAGGAGACCCTTTTAATTGGCATCTGATACTTGATTTGAACAGACAAATAAAGTGCCACTCAGCCCTTATTGCCAGTGAACCCTTTTTTCCCCCTATTAACTCCACTATAGCTCCTGAAGACCAGACCAAATTTCCAGTCACAGCCTAGCCTGACACCCTGAAGTATTTTATCATGATTTCAGTGCTGATGTTGCATTGAAACACTGCATATGATCTGCTGGTTGCTCAATATGGTTTATATTAATACAAGTTGTAGACTGTCACTGTTCAGAGAGTAGGTAGTTACAAGGAATGCATTGGTTACATTATAACTGGAATAATTTATTATTGAGCAAGCAAGTTCAACAAGCACTACAAAAATCAATTTATAATTTTTATGTACTTCATCTGGGCTGAAAAACGGTTTTGTTCTCCATTATTTTCTGACTAGACCGCTTCGACAGAAAAAGGGGGAATAAAGCTTTTAAAATTGCAGTTTGGTCAGCAATGCACTCTGGAAATCGAGATTAAAGATGACAGTTTTCAGATGCATAAGTTATGCTTACTTTGTTTTATGGACCTAAGGCCACCATGGTGCCAGGCAGTCCCTTGGCAAAGAAAATCATCCAAAGGTTAAAGAAAGAAACATAGTTTGACAGAGTCAGCCAGAAACAGAGGTGACTTGCATTAGCTGAAAAGCTATTCCACGTCTGTTTACTCCTTCAAATCACTGATTCACAAAAGGTAAGCTGGTGGATATTAAAACTTTCAATAGCAATGGCAGCTTTGAAGGAATTAAACAAGGAGCACGAAAATCTTCAGCTGTGCCTGCAATTGCTATGCAAGACACAAACCACACACCTTCCCAGTAGCATGAAATCCAATTAATACAGTCCTGGGAAGGCTCAGTGATGAAGATTTAAAGGTACAATGACAGATTGTAAGAGTTAGCTGAGACTCACACCCTTAAGGACCTTGTTAATACTGGCAAGATTTACTTAGCACGTGTCCAGCTGGTCAAGTTAAAGGGAGAGTTCATCATCCCTGTGGACAGGAGTGTCTGATTTGCATTGTATCACCAGGCCAGGCAGAGGGAGGGAGGCACAGGCATCTGGCAACAGCCTATTCCAGCAAAATTTACCCAGAATGTGGCTCTAGGACATCAACCTCAGAAGGGGATCCCACCATCACACACCTCTGAGCTGTTCAGGGAGTAATAAATCTGTCACCAGATTGTCCAAAACCAGACCCAGCTGCTCAGTTCTGGGATGCCCCTTGTGCTGCATCTACAAATGAACAGTGCACCTGCCAGGATCCCAGCCTCCTGCCACCACCACTTTACACATTGCTTCACATCACACACACATTTATTTTAAAAGGGCCTCTGAGTAATCCTTGGCAATGATTAGCTTTGATGAAATCCCCCTGTTCACAATCAGCACTTTGCCTTGTGATTTGTCACTAAACTAGTTTATCATGTAACAGTCGCCCTCTAATACTTTACAGTTTGAACTGTTGTGCAGTTTAAAGATATATGTTGCTATTTTCTGATGCTATTTACTTAATTTTTAATAATATTCAGCCTCTTGGAATCACACACCCTGGGAGGCTGTTGCACCAGCATCCCAGCAGTGGAGAAGGGTGATGAACACAGTGCAAAGCCAGTCACACACAGGACATTTCCTGCTGCTTTCTGCTCTGTGCAAGGTCACAGTCCCCTGTTTGACATGTGCCTCCTTAAGCCAGAGGAAAAGGGCAGGAGAAAACACTCTCTGAAAGAACAAGCAGCTCCACAAAACAGCCCAAACCTATTTTGCAGGGAAAGGAAGAAGTGTATGTGTTGGAGCAGCTTTGAACCCAGAAGCTGGTGGCAGATAATACACTCACACAAAAGTTCAGGCTTTGCAGGATCATTTATCACCTGTGACTGTGGCTTGCAGTGAGAAAAGTTCAACTTGTGTAAAGCATCAGCACAACTTTCCTTCTGCACAGGAGGGTGACCTCTCAGGGAGTTTTAACAGTGGATTTTCAATGTTCTACCTATCAAACTATTTAATACAAGCACATATTTCAGAGAGGCTTAAAACATGAAAGATATAGAGGAAGGTTCCAGTTTGAATTAATTAAGCATCTTCCTCCCCCTTTACTCTCCATAGGTTTCCTCTTATTCAAATCCACCAAACCTGTAGACTTCAATGTGAGAGGAAATACAGCTTCTTTTAGAAAGGGGAAGGAAGGGATGTGATTGTAATTTAGACAATTTTGATTTCCTTGTTCTCCACCAAAGACCACCCCAATTTTTATTTTTTTTTTTTTGCCTTGGAACACTTCACAGAAGACAGAAGTTGGGTGGCAGCAGCAGTGAATAGGAAGCAAGAGAATTTCAAAGATCAGAACAGTAAACAGAGCTTAAGGAAAACACATTATCTTTTAGAAAAAAGGCTATCCCTTTAGAAGAAAGTGATATGAGAAGGTTCTGGAGAAAAACAAGTACAACTCTATATATCTTTATTTTCAAGTGGAAATTTCTGCTTCCTATTCCAGCCCAGAAGCTGAACCTTTGTCCCTGAAAGCAGAATATTTATTGTTTGGAAACATTGCTGCCTTGCCAGGGAAATTACAGTTCAGCTGCTCTATGTTTTCACTTCCTTCTGAGGACCACGACCCAGGTGGACACAAACATCAGCAACACCTCAATTTCTCCTCATCACAACCAAGAGGATAAAGTCATTCTTAAAGGAGTGTCCCAGCCATAACAGAGATGAGAAAAACGAGTTCACTACAAAACACTCCCAGAGCTGTTCTGTGAAGAGCAGTGATCAGTCAAGAACCTTTAACTTGCAGAACGAGGCATTTCTGCTGGAAGGCATCCAGCCAGGCTGCAGAAACACAGCTCTCATCTCCTTGCTGCTTCATCAGCTCCATCCAGAGCCCAGGGAATCTGTGTCCATCCAGGTGTCTCTGGCTCTGACAGGAATAAACCTTCCAGCCACCACAGACACACTTCTGCCAGTTCCAGCCTCCTTGCAGAAGGCACAATTAGAGTTGGGCATTATTTAATGAATGTCACTCCCAAATTCCATCTCTGCCTGCATTCCTTTCCAAATCAGCTCAAGGGTTGTCTCTACAGCTACACCATTTAGATGGTAATGGAGCAACAACATGATCAACATCTGAAGGAAGAATTGACCAGTCTGAAAATGCAATTACTCCAAAGCTGGACACAGATCTGTACAAATTTCTTCCCCATCAGATCAGAGAGAATTCTGCTTTCAGATTGTGCAAAGTAATTTCCTCAGCCTAGCTTTCCCCCAGCAGCACAGGGCTGAACCTCCATGTGGGACTCACATTCAGTCAAAGAAAGAAACTGAGAGTTTCTAGCCAGGCAGAGGCCTGGGAAAGAACTGGAGAAGAATGTAAATAATTCTTTATGTCTCTTGTTTTTCACATTGTTTATAGTTAAGTTCTATCACTGTGTGTCACGCACTTTGTGCCAATGCTGTGGGTTGTTTTCACTTCAGAACCAATGAAGTTGGTCCTCACGAAGCTCTATATAGAAGAGTGGTGTATTTTGAATAAAGGGGAGTTTTACTGTCAGCATCCTTCTGATCTGGGTCTCTTCATTCCTGTCCTGCCTCGACAGCGACACCTCCACAGCAAGATGCAGCTCCAGGATGCACAGGCACGTGTCACATCTGGCTGGCACACGCTGGAAGCTTCAGTGGGGCACTTCTGGAACAAACCACTGGATTCCAGCTGGAGCCACGGGTAGTTTTTATTCAGCACCTTGGAGATGGCACCTCCACAAGGGCTCTCAGGATCTGAGCTGTTTAGAGGAGGGCTGGCAGCAGGGATGCTGCATCTCTTCGATCTCACCTCTAAATATCACATTAAACTTTGAAGAGCAATGACAGACCAGCACTGCTCTGACACTGAGACATTTCAGCTTTGAAATGCACTTTGCCCTGACAGCTTTAGCCAGGGAAGCTGCAGAGGGGGGAATGATGCTGCATACCAAGAGGGATTTGTCTGTCACAGAATTAGGGTCTATATAATTTAAAGTCATACATACTTACACTGCCTGGCTTTTGTTGCTATACTTTCCAAGGGGTTTTAAAATGGCTCCAAGAAACATTTAGGGGAAGAAAAATAGGTTGAGATCTGGACTCTCCAAGATATTTTAGCATTAACAGATTAGAAAATTACCCAGGAAGGGTCAGAAATCATTCCCTAAGTAGTCTCAAAGGTAATGAAATAAAACCCACTGAAAGACAAATAGGAACATGAAGGCCTGAATATCACTATTTCTGCTTTAATCAGATTCCTGAGAGATCTAAATCCACTAATGCTAAATAGCAATAAACAATAATAGCACTTACATGGACCTATTCAACTCAGAGGTGTTATAGGCACTCATTTATGAATGCATAGCACATCAAAGAGATAGGCACAATTCTTCTGTATCACCAATATTAGCTAAAATTGGAATTTCTGTTCCAGAAGAAATGCACTCAGAGTGTAGATTCCCTTCCAAGCCATAATAATAATTCTAAAAATTTGATTTCAGGGGCATTTCTATACACACTGTGCTTCATTTTAGCTGAAAAATCATGAAAATAATTGATGCCACTATCAGGTCTGCTCCACAACTTCCAACTTCCCAGCTCTAAAAGTTGATCCTCTTCAGATACTCCAACTCCATTTTTCTTCAAAAATCTAGTTTCACCCAACTGCCACATACTGCAAAGTTGAATTCTGATAAAGCTGCTTTTTCTGGAAGAGAAATGTGCTGGTGAGAAACAAACTGCTGCAGCAGGAAGGACCATGCACAGTTACTCACACAGCACCCCATTTTTAAAACAAAATACAATCATATTTTATTCAGATATTATTACACAATGGAAATTTGACAATTCAGACCAACTTCGCAAATTAACAAGGATGAAAAAAAAAAACCTTTGGCTGTGTAGGGATCACAGGCAGCAGAGCAGCATGATGATTTTATCCACAAAAATGTCCACAGACACAGCTACCACAGAGGCTGACTTGGAGTCACCCAGCCAAGATAAAGCCATGCCATGTATCCCCCATCACAGGGAATTCCTCCTCTCCCAGCACTTGCCCAACACGATGGGTTTGCAGTGATTAGTGCTGGGAACCATCCACTTCCACCAGGCTGATTCAGGGCTTATTAAAAACACACACACACTCACACAAATTAGCCTGTCTTAATTATGTCTTCATCAAAGGCAATCACAGTGCCTGGAACGTTCAGCTCGACACCTTGTGCATCAAAGGAAATGCAATCCTCCAGGCAAAATGTTTACCAAGCTGAATGACCCAGAGCAGTGGGAAACCAGTGTCACATGGAAAACTAAGAGCCCTGGTGTTTCTAAAAGCCTTCCAACAGTGGGGTAAAAAAGCAATCATAATGCATTAGCAGAGGAGGGTATTCACACCTCACCCTGACCCTTTTTTTAAGCTATAAAAGCAAACTCTGCATGAGCAAAGCACATAAAGCTTGAATGGGCAGTATTAATTAGAAAACAAAATAGTAATGGGAAAAGCTGCTGTGCTCTTTTTTTTCCCCTGCAATTTTTAGTTCAGTAAGTGCCCACTTATAAAACCCAAACAAAGCACTCAAAAAACCTGACCGTGGGATGACATCTCCTTGTCTTGCTCTGAGTAATGAACCTATTTTCTTCTTCCTTGAAGATAAGACAACTTTTGACTATGAGAAATATAGGGGAAAGTTTTCTATTATACGTATAGGTCAGCTAGAGAACAGAGGCAGAACATTGCAATACAGCAGCGAGACAAAGTGTGGAAGATAAGTTTTCCAGATGCTCTGCTACACCCTCTTCTCAGATTCCAGCATTTCAAGGGCAGTTTCTGGAAATGCCAAGAGATAAGAAAAGTCTCTGACTGGAGTTCATTGATTTCATAGATAAAGGAAGAAAAGGATCACAGGGGTGGGGAGAGAAAGGGGAGTGGAGGAAGAAAAAAATGGAAATAAAACTTTTCTGTTCCAGTGCAGGGGTAAGTGAGGATGGGGAGGGAGAAGCTTGGCCACGAGGCACCTCAGGCTATTTGTTCAATCTGGTTGGCACTGAACCTGAAACTTCAGCTCTTGGTGCTCCCCTGGTTCAGATCATTGGTTGTTGCCCTGGAACCAGCGGATACAGAGCAAATTTCTCACCCTGTGCCCATGTCCTTGGTCCTGCCAGGAGGATTTGAAAGCAAGGCATCAAAGCTGTTTAAGCAACAGATGAGTCAAGGATTTTGTAACACAGAAAGCAAGACTGGGTGTTAGGAAGGCAGAATTAGAGATGGCTGATTAGCTGTGAGCTGAGAGGCTGTGCCAGGGCATCTCTGTTCCACAAACATCATCCCAGTGTGACAGGGTGACACGAGAGATGGGGGAGAATTCTTCAACAGCAGCAAAGAAAGGGAGAAAATTAAATTCCCTGTCACTCAGCTGCAAGTGGTCTAATGAAGTGACAAGCAGATTTCCCAAAGTAAAAGCAAGGCATGCCTCTGTCTGAATAAGGACCATTAGACTGGAACGTGAAAAAAGCTTGTGAGCATAAATGCTGAACTGGAATAATCACTTTTTCTAGGAAAAAATAAAAACCAAAAAACCAATAAAACAACCAAACAAAAACCACAAAAAACAAACCAAACCAAACAAAAACCCAAACAAACAAACAAACAAAAAATCTCACTAAAATTTCCTAGCAAAGCATGTTTCCTTGCCCAGGCAGCAGCACTCCCCAGCCCCAGGGCAGCACCCTGGGCTCAGCCAAGGTCAATCCTCAGCCCAGCCTGGGCTCAGCTCTGTGCAGTGTCCCAGGGAAGGAACCCCTCTTCTTCCAGGGCAGTGCAGAACTACAGCTGTAAACGTTCTCTGGTCTTGAATCAAGTTCTCTTTTCCCAGTGGAGAGATTTTTTTCTGGTGGAGAAACTTCCACAGAACATCTCCAAATTACTCCCTGCGTTAGGGCAATTAGTGGAGTCCAGGGCTGACAGAGCTGGATCCCTTCCAGAGTCCTCCAGTCAAGCAAATCCAGCCCTCTACACTTAATTAAAGTACTAATAGGTTTGTTTCATCACCAGGGTGCCCCACCAGCCCAGAGTTTTGCTTCCAAATGACCTAGCCAGAAACCACAGGCATTCAAGTGATCTGTTATTAAGGAGTATTTATCACCAGGCAGGTATTTCAGCTCTCAGAAGTCTGCAAAATGGGGAATTGAAAGCTACAGCAACCTGTCAGGGCTTGGAGAGAGGTCCCCAAAGCAGGACCCCAATGCCATCACCTCCCTGCCCAACAGGCTCACCTGGCTCCTGCCCTGGCCCATACACAGCTCTCATACCAACATATAATATTCATTAGATCATACAGAGTATGCAGCTAATTAGAAAATTATTTCATTTACACGTGAGCAACATGGATTTTTTCCCTGAGAGATTTATCTCAGTCCTGTTTCTGAATACATTCCCTGACTGCTTGCACACAGAGGCAGTTCCCAACTCAAAAACTGCCAGTGGAAGTTTCATTTCCTCCAGCTGGTCTTATTTTCCTTTCACTCAGGGATGCATCTGAATTGGCTCAGGAAGCTGCACATGATTCTGGGAAGAGGCACCAAGGACAAGACAAGTTTGGGGAATTCATTGTAACACCAAGTAAGGTTGTCATTTCATTAGTTATGTTCTTGGAACTATTCACACATCAGCTCATGACCCGTGTAAATGAAAACAAAGGGTTTGGTTTCATTTTTCATTCATTTTACTTCAGAGCCTCTACTTTGATCAGTTTACAGTATCAACACTCCAAATTTATTTACAGTGGCATATTTCCAATGTGAAAAAGAAAAAAAAAAAAGCAAAACTAACAAAGGAAGAAGTGTCACTTTGGGCCATTTCCAATGCCATGAATTACACAAGGCTGGATTCAGCTGGAACACATCCCACAAGGATGCATTAATTCCACACACTTCAAACCTAGCAACGTTGAACAGATTTATCAGGAATAGACAATTCAGAATGTATGAGTGATTTAGGACATTGCAAAGGGGCACATATGCTGAGCCTCTCCTTAACTGGCCAATTTTTTTCAGCTGAGCTATCACTGACTGGGGCATATTTCATCACTGTGGAAACACTCCTTGGAAATAACATTAAAGGACAATGCTCAATGCCTATGTTAAAGAATCTGTTACAAGTTTCTTTAGAGCAAAAGAGGATTTCAAGTACTGGGAATTTTTTTCTGTAGTCCCCCCAGAAATTAAAAGGCATAGTTTTTTACATTTTGAGCTTGAGTAGGGAGCAGCAACAAATACCTTGGCACCATAAAGTCAGTGATTTACTTTATCTTCCTTCTGAGCTTAGGTAACACCCAAAAGCCTGAAGGCCTCCAGCAAATATAGAAACCTTCCAAAAAAATCTCAGTTTTGTCATCTACCTAGATAGCTCCAAGACAACCCTGTTAACAAGACTAAATGACTCTGAGACATTTTAACCCCAAGCCCTTGCATGTGGGTACTTTGATCATGCCCACCATCAGGTATTGTTTACACCTAACCTTAGCATTTGCCCTTTCTCAAAGCTGAGATAGGTTAGAAAGGATGGAATTGGCTTCCTGTTCACAGCATTTATCGACCTGGAGAGGTCGTTATGATAGACTGCAAGTGCACAAGGTCTCTGCACTGCAGTCTGATTTCCATACAGTTATAGATTTTGTGATTACAGCTGCTCTGTAGAGGTGCATTCAGCTAACAACTGCAGCCAGGTCCCCCGTCCAGCTCTGCTTTCAGCCTGCTCAGGAGCCTTGGTGCAGGGGCTGCCGTGAGCTCTTTGCTCTGCAGAAACACAGAGCGTTTGCCCACGAGGACAAAGATGAGGTGACTTCATGCTGGAGACCTCCAGCCTCAGCTGCACAGCTCCAGCCAGCCCCAAGACAGGTACCGAGGCCATAGAAAGGCCCTGACAGCATCATTCTGACCAGACACTGTAGCTAAATTGGTGTCCAGGACTGCCTTCAACATTTCTACCTCTGTTTACCAGCACTGCCACTAAAATAAAGCACTGCCAGACATTCAGAGTCCACTCTCATCTCCACATGAATACTGAACTGGCTTGTATTGCAGGAAAAAGGATGGGCCTGAATGCCTCAAGCTGCATTTTCCTCTCTTATAATGAGATCCATGGGTCTAGTAAGTGGTATCAGCCCCACCTAACACACTGCCCATGTTTTCTCCCATTGTTACCTAGATAAATGTCCATCCCCAAAAAGATTAAGGCACTAACAGGATGAGATACTGGCCTATCCCTGGTCGCTTGTCACAGTATTTGAACTTGTGTCTTACATGGTATTTTTATTTGCTTGTAAAAAATATTGTAAAACTAGATTGAGTTTTCCTGAGGGGGGCAGTGGGGGGAGGAAATTACAGAGACCAAAGTATTGCCATGGAACATTTTTCCTGGCTGAGAGGAAATTTTAAGGTTTCTGTTCACAAGACTTTTTAAAAACCATCAACGGTTCTCAGAGGAAAGACACAAATCTCCACTTTTATTTGTTAACTTGATTAACTTGATTGGTGTTTTATTTTTCTTTCAAGATTCTGCTGAGTCTGCTTGGCTCATGGCCAAGGGATGCATTTTGCCTCTCTATTTGTATCAAATTAAGAATGACCATATCCAAGTTGATGTGGAGCAGGCTGGTAGACAAACAGAGTATTAAAAAAGCTAATTTCCTTGGCAGCATTTCCTTCTTCTCTGGTACTTCTGAAGCTCTGGTTTTCAGCACCACTCCATGCTGACAAACTTTCTGCCTCTTGACCTTAATCTGATCTGAGCTGTGCCAACACTAAGTGTCAAATTCAGATGGATAAAATTGCTCTGAACCTCACCTTTCTTACAGCCTTCCCTGAAGCTGACAACACTTCATATTTCAGGAGATCATTACCCAGAGGAACCCGTGGCATTTAACGTGGATGAGCCAAGCCCCAAAGGGCACCTGGACATTTCCAGCCCTGCATTTTTTATTCAAGCAATGACATCCTTAATTAAGGCCAACTGAAATCTTAATCCTGGATGTGCCTGTTGTTTAAAAAAAAAAAAAAAAAGACCATTATCTCCAAGCAGACAGTCCATCTGATCAGGGTACAAAAGTTTCTGTGCTTAACATAAAACCTTTGGTAGGAATGGAGATAGTATTTCTCTGCTCCTAGAGAAATTAATTAGTGCACAGAACTGTGTTCAAACACCTTCCTCTAATGCAACAGAAAGCAGCTACTGCTTCACACTGAACTTCTCCTAAGTCTGAGATCTGTAATGTCTGTTTCTGTAACTTAACAGAGTCAAAGATAAATCCCTTCTCAGAAGGAGAAAAAATAACTGCCAAAACACAAAGGGGTTTAATTAAGAAACAACTCCTCATTTATCAGTATTGGTATGAACATGTAAAACCACACAGGGAGTTCTTAAGACAAGAGTCTCAGGAACGAGGACTTGCCTTTGACAGGTTTGTGGTTAGCTCTGTTCTCATCAGAGATGAGCAGGAGCTGCCAACACCCACCCAGTGCCATTGGTGAAAACCAGGAGGCGCCTCACGTGATCCAACATGTTTTAAGAGAATTCATATGCTTATTTTTTGATTTAAACCTTCTGTGGATCAGCTTCAGTTTGGGGTGTGAGGTTTGCATGTATTTGTCTTGAGAGCCTGAGGTGCTGTTAATCCATTTACACAAGCGTGAGCGACTGTTAATTACTGCAGTCTAAACAATTGGGAATAACATGAACCAGATCCATAGTTACCCTCTTCACACCAGCTAGGCAATACCTGGCCCAGCACCACCAGCCTAACAAAAGATCATGGTTTTTTATCATTTCAGAGATATTGCTCACAAACTCATACTTGCATACAGATGGTTGCAGTACAAGCCACAGAAGGAGGAAAATTAACAGGGGTGCAACAAGGCTGATGCAAATCTTCCATTTGCATCCATTTTGCCACTGTGAAACAGGTGTTCTGCTGGGCTTCCCCACTGGATATGCAACTCACTAATTACCAGATTTGTCTCAGGACCACTGGCACTAATTAACACTGCAGTCTAATTAATCAGAAATTTAAATTCCACTGAAGAGCTTTTGAGCTATTTTTGTTAGACACAATGGAGGACATTTTTTGTTGTTTAGTTTGGCTCTTTTGACAGTTGTTTTTGCTTTGAACTAGTAGCAAGATTAATAGGCTTGATATGAGTAGAATTGATCACTTCCTATTAAACACCTTTTTGTCTTTATGTGTTTTTTTAAACAGACATTGTTCTTACCAAGCTCAAACACATACCCTTACCTCGCCTTTGGTTGTATTCTCAAAACACTGTTTTTTTCATGACATTAATCAATTTGGTAACTGTTGCTTGCCATACAAGCTTCCATCTCCTACTATGAGCAGGCTGGGCTTAACCAAGGAGTCATCCTGCCACAGATTGTGAAGACTGAAGTATCTGCAATTCCCTCCTAGTCAATATTAATTTCAGTCCCATGGGAGAGAAACATAATTTTTTTTTTTTAGCAATGCAATGATTTTTGGAAAATGTGAAAAAATATGAGTACTGATTGCTTTGAATAAAAAAAAATAATAATAACAGATGATAAATGCTATCTGCTTTAAATAATCCTCCTTCCCTACTGTTACTCCTCTACCTCTCTGTGCAGGTTTACCATAATCCTTAGCTCTACAATCTATGATTAAGGTGCTTCATTAGCTCATTTAAGTAGTGCAAAGTACAAAAAGTTAAACACAGCATCACACGAGCCTCTGCTCCAGAGTTTTCCAGCAGCCATGGCTTTGAGGAATTCTGGCACAGTTTGGTCACACAGCATTTCACCAGGCCAGGACAACCCCTCAGTCCCCATCCAGCAGGGTTTCAAACCTCTGGGAATGTCCTACCTGATTTTCTGGACCAGCAGGAGCAGGAGGTCACCGCAGCAGTGGTTAATTTTGGAAAGCACAGACACACCAGCTAAAACCCAGATGAAAGCCAGGGAGAGAAACTCTGCAGCTCTGGCTGGTCTGGGTCACTGAATGCTTGAGCAGCTGAGGCAAAGGGAGCCACAGGTGCTGCAATATCACACCTAAGGTGGGGTGGGGAGAGTACCACAGGCAGGGCTTAATCCTGACACTTTGCTGAGTCAAAACAGAAGTTAACATTGTCTTGCTGGCTTCCACGTGGGGTAACATGGCAAGTCCTGACTGGCTGCACACTTTGGAAAACTTTCACTGATTTAAGAGATTAAAATCTAAACACATCAGAACAGGCAACAACTTGCAGAAAAGGAGCCCTCTGTGTGAGCAGGGGGAGGCACAAACAGCCGACCTCCCTGTGCCTGTGCCCCAAGCCACCTGCACAGAGAAAAGCCACCTCCAGAGAGGCTGCAGCAGCTGAACTCCAGCAGTTCCTTCCCCAGGTACAGCCTGACCCAGATGCTTTTACACTTGTACAAAAAGAACATCATGCAGGCCTTGTACCCCTCTGAAAACCAAGGCATGTTTTCCATCTCCCATTACACATCCATGCATCGCTGCATTTGCATTCCAGGGTTTTTGTGTGGAAGGAAGAGGGGCTTTGCAATCATCCTGCTGATTACACCTACAGCTGGTGAAAATTAGGGACAGCCAGATGGTGTCTCACCAATTGTTCTGCAGCTGGCCACAACGAAGGCAGCTGGGGGAGACAAATGCTCCCACCACACTCATCACAGAGAAAAGCACGGAAAAAAGAAATTGAGCTCCATAGAGCAGAACTCCAACTCATTGTTTGAAAAAAAAAAAAAAATACAGGATGAGGAAAATTGTTTTGTGTAATTGCCAGAGGAGAAAGAGGGGGGAAAAAATACCACCAACGTAGTAATTCAGTGGTATTATCAAACCAGCGCAGCAAAACTGAAATGAATGTGGTTGATTCCCAAGGCATGGAAGTGAGGGATGGTCAGGCACGTGTGTTCCTTGTGAGGCTGCACACTGACACCTGCAAGCTCCATGTGCTGTCCCCTGAACTGCTCAGATCATTCCCTCCCTACAGCACAGATGCAGCTCTGAGGCTCACAAACTGAAAAACCAATTTTTGAGCAAACACGTGCTGGCTGACAGAGAACCATCCATTAACACAAGCAGTGAGGGGATACGAGGGGCTACAATGGAATTCTGCTCTATTGCAGAGCCTACCTAAAAAAGCCCAGGCTTTGGATTTCATTTTCTGTGACACACATAGACCTGTCCTTGACTGTCACAGACACCACAGGCTGCAGTGAGCCACCCTCCCACCTGAATGAACCAAACAAGGAATCTCCATCTCAAGCTTTCCATAATGCTCAAGCACCAGCTCACTTTAAGATGGGAACTGTCATTCTGATGATTTCACAGATGATTTGGAAAGGCAATTCCCTAAAAGGTCAGTGATTTGTCTCTCTACACCTTTAGCTTCAATGCATCCAAGGGCTCTTCAGCTGCTGAATCCATTCCCAGAGCACTTTCCATTACATCTCTCCAGCCAGTCATGCCTTTAGCCTTACAACCCTAAGCTGATATTCCCATAGCCCTGGATAAATTGTGCTTCTGAGCTCTGATTTCTTATTCCAGAGCTGTGATGGCAACAAGTACACCAAAAATTGTCTACAACAGTTGTGTAAATCTTACTATCCTCATTCCCCTCTCACTTCAGCAGAGTTTTAAACTGCTCATGAGCACTCAGGAGCATTTACACACCTGCTGAATCTTCACTGTGTCAAATAATTGGTTGGGGAAAAAAGACCCCAAACATAATTTCAGTCTATGGCAGATTCAAAGCCACCAACATTCTTCCAGCATGACAACACAACACTGAATGAAGCCTCTTGTCTGTAATAGAAATTGCACAAAATTGCAAATGAAGCATTTGAAATGCTTATTTTCTTGGGAAGGAAAACCAGAGCAATCTCCAGAGACGTGGTGACAAACCATCACAGTTCTGCCATCATGCCACATGATCAGGCATTTGTTCTCTTATGACATTCCATCTTCTCAATGCACTTGGAGTTTCTGGTTTTGTTCTTTTTTTTTTTTTTTTGCAGCCAAGTAACTCCTCAGCACTACTACAGAGCTTCTGCATTTCATCCCAGAGGCTTCACCATCTAAATGACAAGGAAAGGGAATCCTGTGCATGCAGATGAGGCAGCTGTGCCCTGCAGAGCCAGCCAGCAGGAGGCTGAGGGTCTCATCATGACCAGAGTTCATGAAGCTTCACAGACTGGCTGCTCAAGCAGGGGCAACCTCATTGCTTGTGCATCTCACCCCAGAAAGAGGGAAAATAATCAGCTTGTTTGGGAAAGGCAAATGTGGCACTGACACTTTGGCCGCTCAAGGGGCTTTTCAGTCCACAGCTTGAAGAATATCATGCCCCAACTCAATTTAGCCTGACATTTAAATCAGAGGTCCTGGTAGGCAAGTACCTAATAAAAGCAGTATTTTGACATTGAACAGTACATGAGAAGGAAAATTGTCTATCAACAGCAGAAAAATTGTTATATTCCCCGTGTTTGTCCACATCTTCTTTGAAGACAGATTTCTCCACTAGAGAGAACAACAGAGGGCCATACATTAGTCTCCATTTTTTTAATAAGCTCAAACTTATAATGTGCTGAGTGTTTTTACTGAATGGTTATCAAGGGTATAATTGTGTGGGATTTAGCTAAAGGAGGAGGAGGAAGAGAAATAGGTCAAACTTTTGTGCTTTAGAAGTATCATAATATTACTTTTGTTTAATTAGTATTGCCACAGATCTTTGTAATGAACTTGCAAGGACAAAAAATAACACCTCATGAAATTTTCCCCCTAAGTTACAAGAATTGTACCACATTAACTGTGGTACCATATCAGTAATGATCAATAAGGAAAAAATGAGATAGAGTTACATAAATATACATATATACAAGTTTCATGGAAGAAACTTTAACACTGTAAACTCATGCCTTTCTACAGATGATGATTCACTCATTAAATCTAGAAACATTTCCAGACACTGAAGCAGAATAACGTGTCTGTGTGGGTATGGGGTAACTGGAAAACTCCTTTGATTGATAGCTGGAAATGTTAAGATTCTATGTTAAGAACATACACTTATTATCAGAGCTGAATAGACTTGCAAATTTCCCCAGAAACTTAATGACCACGTTTTGCCTGTGTTTGATTGATTTACCTATAAATCAAAAGGATTTCCTATCAATTACCAGTCTGGTGAGCTGAAAGGGAACAAACCTATTTCCTAAGCAGGTCCCTTACAGTGCAGCACAGTGCCCATATTCCTTCTCCCCGAAGGAACCTCAGGGCAGCCAGCAGGTCTGTGTGCAGCTGAACCACACACTTCTGGCTCTTGCACTGTGCACTGGGAAGGGAGGGAAATGCATATATTGTGTACACATAGATAGATTTCTCATTTTAAATTGAGGTAGGTAGATAGAGAAACACAATAAGCAAATAAATAAAGCAGCAGAAAAGAAACCCAGACTAAATTGGTACTGGGACTGCATGGCTGCTGCTCTGGGCTCTGCTTTCAGCTCACCACATCCCCAGGCTGCTCTCAGCCCACGCTGCATCCTGCCACATCCACCAACTCCACATGGACCAGCTCCTCAGCTGGTACAAGCTGGCGCTGCTCCAATGACTTAATCAGAATTTTGCTAATTAGCACCAGCACACGGCTGATGGCTTTCTGCCTGAGAAGATGTGAACGTTTTTCCTGCCTGCTGGCCTGTGAAAGCTTCTGCTAGCATGGGGTGATCTTTTCTGATGTGGTGGAAGCACAGCTGTGTGCTGTGTTTGCATTCCTGGAGGGGACTCCAGCGGTTCCTGGCACCCCAAGGAGAGCCCCTGGCAGGATGCAGTCCTGTGCCACCCAGGGATGGCAGCCAAGGCACTGTGACCACACAGGGCAGCTGGAAAAGTGCATTCCTGCCACCCTGCCAGAGGAAAGGAGCCCTGCTGGCCATGGTGTGGAGCTGTGCTGAGCCAAGCAGTGCCCCCATTACAGTGACAACCCAGCATACCTGCAGGGCAATTAACAGCTTCCCAATTAACTCTGGGAAGGCAATGAACAGGGACAGGGGGCAGCACTTCACTGTCTCTGTGAGGGGGCTGTGTGCACACAGGCAGATTTAATTCTCCTGCCATCCCAGCAGGATTTATTGGTGATCTTTGTGACAGAGGCACCTGCAGAGTGCAACAGGGATGGAATCCAGTTGCACCACACACAGGCTCTGCCTCCAAAAGCACAACACACAAATGACACGGTGACAGATGAGGCATTTGTTAGCGAGGCACGGACAGGTTAAGTGATGTGACCAAGGTTGCACTGACAGCTGTGCATGTTACCCTTTATCCAACATGGGTAAGCTTGAAATGCATTCCCAGATGGAAACAGACTATAAAAACAGAGTCAGTACTGCCAGGAAGCCTAGGTTAAACTGGAGTAACTCAGATTTGCAGAACTGACTAGTAAAGCTCATCAATTTTACTAAGTGAGCATTTCATTAGATATAAAGAAGATGGACAATAATGGGCAGGAAATTAACAGAATAAAAGCAGTCCAGGATCATATAAAATTACAGCTTGATTGGTGTCCAATAAAATGCAACATTCAGAGAATGGTAAAGGCACTGCCACTAATTAACTAAAGGTGTTTGATCACATCATTACTCAGATTCCAGGTTGTAGCTGGAACTGTGCTGGTGTTAGGAATTGAGGCAGTGGAGAAGGCAGCACAGATCTTTCAGCTGACCTGACAGTACAGTGCTCCCACTCCCATCTTCAGCTGCTATTCCTTCCAATGCTGCCAAATGTTAAACAGACCCCAGAAGCAAAGAGCTCAGCAGTTAATGTGCTACAATTTACAGTAGGAGCTTCACCTATGTAAAATACAGCTTTGTCACCAGCCTCAGCTGCACGGGTTTCATACAGAAGACACAGAGGCTACTCTGACTCCCACAGTTATAACTCAGCAGAAGAGCTGGAGCAATATTTTATTATGAGAGGCTGCAGGCTTATTTATTTATCCAGTTTGTTCACCAAGCAGGGGCTAAGACAGGGATGCAGCCTTTCCCTCAGGCTCACACACGTGTGAACAGCTCCCTCCCAGGGAGGGAATGGAGCCTGGCTGAGGAGAACAATCCAGCACTGCAGGAAGCCAGGGAAGGAGCTGTGGGAATACAGGATAGCACTTTTCCCAAATGCCTCTCTTTAGCATTCAACTGAGAACCAGTATCAATCCAGAATTACATTTAATGGCATGATAAGGCTGTCAGAAAGAAGCCCTGAGCCAACAGGATTTTAACCTCTCTCCATCCTGGAGCAAGCACAAAGTGTGAGAGCAAATGTGGCTAGAGAGGTGTTTAATGGATGGGTTTTGTATTTGCTTTATGAGGAATCTTTTGATCTGGGACAACAGGGTGTACAAAGGGTACAGTTGCACAGGTACCTGACCTGCAGCATTGAGACATTGCATGGGATGCTGAGATTTGTGCCAGGGACCACTTCAATTCACACAGGTTATCATTGTCCTCAAGGGGCCACCCTTGAATCCAGAAGTGAATAATGTGCAAGGGAATCAGCACAGGCAAGCACTGGATTCACCTGAGGATTCCCTCCTAGAGAGCTTCCATAACCCCACAGGCTGCTTTCATGGCAGCTCTGCAGAAGAAACTGTGCTTAAGGAAGACATTTCCTGTGCTTTTCTTTCTGGAGCAACTGGTGGAGTTCAGCAGGGCCCTGGGGAGGTTGTGAAGGGGATAAGGAATGAGAGGTTGCCTTTGAAAGATCAGGCCACACTCTGGCCTCTTCCCCAACATCCCCTGTAGAGCTGCTCCCAGCGAGCTCTCCCCTGTTGAACGGCATTCCCCAGGTCACTAGCACACACCAGGACAATGTGACTTTGGCAAGGAGAAGGCCTGCCAATAAAAGTGTCTCTACAGCAGCCCTTTCACCTCGCTAGGACTGACTGCTCGTGGAGTTAACTGTCCATTTGCAGCTTCCAAATGAAAGTTGTCAGCTGTGTAAATACTGTTGTTCCCATGGGAGCCGAGTTCCCAAGCCCTGCTCCAAATAGCAGAGAGGATGGGAAATCTGACAAACCCAATTCTTTGTAGGCTCCCTCTGAAGTGTTTCTGCAAATGACAGTCTGGAGCATCCTTCCAGGCTTTACATTTTCCTTCCTTCCTGCATCTGCAGGCAGCACATGCTCAGCAGCTGTGCCCTCACCTTCTTCCCAGTGCCAGCTCCTGGCATCAGGAAATGCCAGCTCCTGGAAATGTACTTCTTTGAACTCCACTACAACCAGGACAAAATTCAATGTGACACACAAAAAAAAACTGAGTGCTTGTTTTTTAGGCCTGGCTGCAATTTAAATCTCACGAGCTGCAAGATCACCTGGGGGTTCTAAAATTACTTGTGTACAGGTGAGAAAAAGGTTCATTTATTTTCTGGCACTTTCTCCTGGAGAGCTGGGTAGCATCTGCGAAAGGCAGCGATTTCATTTTGATTAACGAGAAAGGTTTGCTGAGCACATATGGAACAAACCCAAACCACAGCGAGCACAACTGCTGGGCCCAGGAGGGCAGGGAACTGGCCCCACAGCCAGACATGGGCAGTTCCATGAGTCCAAAAGGACTCACAGTTCCTGAACCCAGCAGCCACAGAGCTTTTAGGACCACAAGGACAGGCTCGATCTCCACAAGGAAGAAGGCACCATAATTACAGAGAATTTTGGCCTGTTTTAATCAGGGTGGTGCCCGTTCATGCCAACTGTCATTAGCCCAGCACTTCCCCTGCTGTTGGAGGTAAATCAGGTATGGGTTATAACTTCCATATCGAGCACTGGCTTCCACTTAAAACAGACACACTGGTGACAGCTGGACAGATGAGATCAGGCTGGTGTTGAGGCTCTAAGAGGCATCCTACCAACGCTTCCTCCTTGGCTATCCACTTTCTCAGGTTTTCTAGTTCATTCTTCGTTTGTCTAAAAATTCTTGCTTGTAGCTTCTTTGAAAAATCCACTTTTTTCAAAGTAGTTTTTTCTACCTTCTTCAATTACTGTTTCTGAGTTTCAGCTCACATGCTATTTCTAACTTCTTCCCACACAGCTCCAGCTCCATCCACCTTCCCTAGAATTTTACATTTGAATTGTGTCCTCTCTTAGTTTCCTTTCTTCTAAGGAATTCAAGCCTAATTTTCTTAACCTCTCCACATGGCTCTAAACCATTGAGACATTTTATCCTACTAGTAACTCTCTCCTGCACCTTTTCTAATTATTCAATATGCCTTCTGTAATAAGAAGAAATTGCTAAACGCAAAAGCCTCTTTTCTGGCAAACAGAGAGATTAGAAAGAATAGGGCTGCCATGAGAATTTTTCTATTTCCTCTCTGTGAGGACAGACAGACACCTGCTTGCAGTCTGAGTAGACCCCAAAGTATCAATCCTGAGCAGGGGCAAAATGGGAGCAACAGATCTGTAGGGGATTCCTTCTGCTTCCTCATTTACTCACACTGCACAGACTGCAGCTGCTTCTTGCCCTGCTAACAGAGCAGTAAAAAATCTGATGCCCACTTCAATAAATATTTCACTCAAAGGCCTTTCAGCAATATTGCACAGTGCAAGTATCTTGCAGGCTGGGACAGAGCAAGTTCCTTTCAACAGTTTTACCAATTCACTTCTTTCTTGACCTAGACAGATGGGGTCAAGCATTTCATTCTGTGAGCATGTCTATCAGCCTCCTCATCTATTTCTTGGCAGCACAATACCACTGCAAATTCACGAGAGAGATCAATCTAAAGACAGCCAAGATCAGCATCTTTACAACCTGGGTGTCACCTGTAGAGTGGTCTGTAGGTTTATTCATCCCTAAAATAACCGCCCCAAGCAAAGCCCCGGGAGCCTCCTGGAGGAGTTACTGCAGTGTCACAATTAATGGGTGACAAACAAAGCAGTTCACAGAAACTTGTGAAAGACTTTGTCAGGCATCTTCAGCCTACCAAGTTAAGAGAATATGAAAGAGGCAGAGCTTTTTCCTCCTCATCTTCATTAACCCAGGAGAAACACTCTGCAGTGACACGCTGCCAGCTGTCATCACATTCTGCCTGTTAGTCCTCACAGTAGGAGAAGCAGCAGGGTCTCTAGATTAGAAATGCCTCTAACCTCGAGAAACAAGTCTGATGCAAATCTCTGAATTACTTTGACTCTTCTGAATTACCAAAGCACTTAAGTTCAGCTCCTAATTCCCCATCTAATTCATAATTTGTAAAACCTGGAAGTAAACACGCAATGCTAAATTTTAACCAATGTTGGAAGTCAATTCTGGATCAGAGCTTCTGCTAGGAAGGTTCAGAGCAGTTAGAAGCTCCATGAAAAACATTTGCAGTAACAGTAACCCATGCTGCTAAGCTACCTTTTAGTATTATCTGATGATTTTACAAATTAAGAAAATACAGTAATTATATCAAGTCATTGAAAGATTTTTTCCCCGTTTCCTCCTTGTTTCCAAGGTGTACTCAGAGAAAAGACAGTGCCCCAGTGGGAGAAGCTGCTTTCAAGCCCACCCTCCTCCTGCTCACCAGCTCAGCAAGCCAGAGTGAGCAGGCTGCTGAGACCAGTAGGAAAATAAACCCTGAAAATACAACACCTGCAGGAACATTTTGATTTGATTTTTTTTTTTTTTTTAGTTCCACCAAAACTTTTAAAAATCATACTGTTTCTTCTACCAAGCAATGAGCAGTTCCTGCATTTTCAGCAGCTTCCTTTGGTGGAGGGCACAGCCTGGTAGAACACAAGGGCATGAAATGAAACATTAGGAATTCCTCCCAGAATAATTGAACCCATTACATTCTATGAGACTTCTGCATTTCGTTTAGGCTAAAATAAAACAAAGGCTGTGTGTCTTTCCTGAGATTTTCTTTCCATTAAAGGACTGAGACTCTCAGGAGGCTTCTCTGGGCAGAATTCTCTGGATCAGAAATGCACTGAGGCATCCACTTATTAAGAGGGGTTTGGGTGAACTCAGTGACTTCACATTTAAAAAGAGCAATAAGAATTGCCCAAGAATTTTCCAGTGGCCCTTGACAGACCTCGAGTGTCAGGCTAGAATCGTGAGTGTACAAACATGGGGGAAAAAATAGAAATATTTGATCAAGTCTAACTGGGCGAACTTCTGTCAGGGAAAGCACCAGGAGCACCCTGTGTTTGCTCAGTCCTGTTGTAAAATTGCTTCAGAATCTCCTAAAGCTTTCTGCCTGCAGTTTCTCCTGGGTAAAAGAGGTCTGGCTCAGCATGGGGTGCTAACAGTGCCTGGGAGATTTAATGCTGCATTTCAGTACCAGCCCACGGAGCAAGCAGTGAAACTCCCTCATTAAACTGCTCAGAGATAAATCAGTGCTAAACTGTAATTGCAATTTGCTTTTCAAGAACACCCATTTCTCAGAAGTCTATAAAAGTTCAAGCTGAACATCAACGAAGCCAAATTTTACTCTTCAGCCCCTTTGTTTTTTGGATTTGAACTACTGACGATTACCTTCCTTATATACCCTGACATTTATGAGATCTATGGGCAATGTGTTGTGTGCCTTTTGGCAGGAGCACAGCATTATTCACACCAGAGATACCACTGTCTGTAATAACTCAGTGAGGGGAAGGTGTAAGCATGGCAGCCTGGCCTATCTGCAAAGAAAAATAACATTTCCCTCTTTTATGCTACCAAAAAAAAAAAAAAAAAAAAAAAAAAAGTGGGTTTTGTTTTTTTTTTTCCATTCACATCTAAAAAGGGAGCTTTGGGAGACAAAGGTCTCATTTTGAGCTCCATACCCTCTGAGGAGATGGAGAATAATCTCAGAAGCATGAAGGGGAGAAAAAAAAAAAAATTAAAATTACAGTTAGCTCTTTCTGTCCAATCCTGTCATTTGCTATCACAGCCAGACACACCTGCCCTGTGTTTCTAGGACCACATCTCATTAGCCTGGGGTTCACACATGCCTGGGGTAATCAGTGCTCTGCAGAGAGCCCATTTGAAGGAGAGAGCCATTTGGAAGCCCATTTCCCAAACAGATGTGCACAGTTTTCTCCCAAAGCTCACAATGCAATGATGTCCTTGGCATTTCCTTCCTCACCAAACAAATGTCCCCAGGAAGAGCCTCTCTGCAAAGCAGACCTGGCCAGACACAGCCTGCTCAGCCAGCAGGGCCTGGTGGATTCCCTGGCAGCAACCTGGCATCGTCTGCCCTTGGGAGCAGTTTCATCAAGAGCCAGATCTGCTCTGGCTGTGCCAGCTCTGGGACTGACATCTGGGCCATTTCCAGCATGGAAACAGGGAGAGCTCTCCTGGTGGGAAACTGCAGCTCCAAACGAGAAGTGCAGCTCCACGGGGAGTTGAGAAATGAGAGCCGCATGGTGGAGTCCCGTTTTGGAAAAGAGACTCTGGGGAACATTTCAGTGGAAAAACCATATGGCTCTCCTTTCATATCGAGTTGTTGCCACTCTGGAGTGTCAGAAAAGGGAACTTGTGCAGTTAGCACAGTGAGCAACTCTTGCAGAAATCATGTGGGGCTTTAGAAGTGTACCTATTGCTGCAGTGCACGTAAGGATAGGAAGTGATCTGGGAAAGAAAAAGGATGGTTAATTGGATTGAGATGGCATTTGGAGAGAATAATTAATCAACACAAGGTAAATTTCACCACTGGCATTACTGCATTCCTTAGCAGTGGCAATTTTGTCACTTTGGACAACAGAATTTACTTTTGGGAGTGTCACCATCCAATTCTACTGTACTTAGAGATTACTTCTGTGAACTTCTTTTTTCTAGAACACAAACTACATTTCTTCCTTTTCAGCCTATTGTTTCCCTTCTCCTTTTGTACCTTAACAAACTTACTAGGACAAGAGCCTACTGATGCTTTGAGCTTATTCTCAGTGCACATCCAGTCAGTCCTTTCTGAATATGTACTCGTCATTTTCAAAGTTTAATTGTGAGAACTTTTTAAATTGTGTAGTATGCAAAGAAAATGGACTGTTGCTATAGTGCAAATAAATCAGCCAGCTGTGTCAAGAAAAACTTGGTTTCTATCTTCATTAGCTCTACTATATGCTTATAAAAGAGCTCAGACCAATGAATTCCACTTAGAATTTAAAAATAAGAGGGTGGGGGAAGGCAGGGAGAGATATTTCTTTTAGTACTGACTTTGTGATTGCTAAAGAAGTAAGTGTTACAGAATTGCTCCGTGCCATGGTGAATATTTTAATGGACACCCTCTAGTTTGTACTGCAGAGAATTTAATCTCTAGGATGTTAAAAGCTAAATTGCATAGTAAGACAGCAGAAGCTGGGAGATCACAGAGGACTTCCAGATCTGTTTGGGTTTTGTCTAGCACAATGGAGCAGCATTTTTCACTTCTGCTCAATATTTGTCATCCATTAAATCTGCTTAGGAGGTTAGTCCAGCAGTTCACACACACTCCATCTGGTTTCACAGAATGCTGTATCCCTTGGTGACTGGTAAAGCCAAGGAAATCAAGCAAGTGACTAGACTGTGTGGCTTCAAACAGTGCAGAAACACATGGAATGCTGAGTTACATCCATTTAAGTCTACCCTCTGCAATACAGTGCAAAATGGCAATGAGTGGTTTATGATGCAAGAACTGAAATTATGTATTTGCATCTCCCCTGTAACAACCCAAAGACACTTTTACCTTTCCTGAGGAATTCTAATCCCTTCATGTACCAGTCTCAGGGCCTCTCACTGAGGATTCCCTTGCAGCATTTGGCCCTTGTTCAGCAAGGCTGCACAAAGCAAGCAGGAGGGAACACACTGCCAGGGGGGCAATGCACAGGCCAGCCTGTGTTTTAATTATGGAGAAGAGAACAAGTTATTCTGAGAGATGATGGCAGACTCACTGATGATTTCTTTGATGGAAGCCTGTCCTGGTGAATGGAGTGTCTTTCAGTACAGTGGAAATAATGAGCTCCCTAGTGTAGGCTCAGCTGTTTTTAAGAAACCATTTTCTTTCTGCTCCACAGTTATCAGCCAAGCTACACCAATCCTTTCAAACATGGCTCAGGGTAAAAAAAGGAAATGCATGGCAGTCTAGCCTATCATTATGGACAACAAAACACACTGTGCCAAGCAGCACTTCACTCTCTGATTCAGAAATCCCACATTTTGATCAACAAGGCCCTTTACAGTCACAAGCAGCACAGGTTTCACACACACACACGGGATTCAGCCCCAACATCAGCCTCATTAACCTTCAGATTCACCCAACACTTTCGCCTGCCTTGGCCATGACTCCACCAGGGCACCTTCAGCTGAGGCTTTATACTTTAAATTTTTCTGCTGGATTCCCAAATCAGCTCAACTCTCAGCCACAGCTCCAGCCTTCCCACAATTTATTTAGTGTTTCCCTTCTCTCCAGGGACCATTAGGCCCTACTGGCTCAGATTTCTTTGGAAATACTTTACTAGGCAGCTCTCAAGAAATAATATTTGACCCCAGCCTGCGTTAAAGCATGAAGACATCAAAAGTTTCATATGACACACAGCTCCATGTATCCATATTTCCCACAGATGCCAGGTTAAGGAGATCATCTCTGGTTCAAGGGTTGAGTACTTGTTATCCTAAAATTCAGATTTCTCCATCAAGGCCCAGTGTAACCCAGAGCAAAGGTGATACTAGAGGAACAGAGAGACCAACACCAATGCCAGGGCAATGTTTCTTACAAGTGGCAAAATTATAAGCAGAGAGGATGAGAAATGATTAAGCACTGAAACGAATACTGACCAGAATAAAACAGCTTAAGAAAATGAACATAACATTCTAATTATGAGGAGGAATTAACTTTCAGCAACAGCATAGCCTTAATTAAACCCTACAAAGAAAATGTAGTGGTAAAATAAAACAAAAGTAAAAACTGCAAATCAGAAATGAAGTAATATTTTCCTCAAGATAATAGGTGGGCTTGCCCCCTCTTCCTTTCCAGGTCTTTAAATACAATATACTCCCTGAAATTATTCCAAATCTAATTCTCCTTTTGAATGAATCAGCATTGATGCAGTAACTTCAAAAGCAGATGTACAAACCAGAGACCTAATGCTGAAACTTAAATAGGGGAGGATGAAAGAAAAGGCCTTCTCTACTATTATTTATCTTTCATGAGCAATCCCTGAGTCCTGCAAATTTATTCATTATTTGAAAGCATTTCCCAAATAGGCAGTGTGAATAATTTCCAGACTTTGGGCAGTTGACTAAAATGTCCATTTCAGCAGATGCAATTCAAGATTGGCACTTTTACAGCACATTTCTCCTCCTGCCTCACCACCGGAAATATCTCAGCAGGGCTCTAATGAATGACAAGGAGAGAGGCAGTGCACATCCAGCACAAGCTGCTGTGTTTTCAGGAAATGGGGAATACTCTTCAGGGAAACCAGACACAAAGATGGATTTCTTATACACTGTAAGCATCCTTGAATATCATAAGCAAATTATTCACGAGCATAATTGAGAAGGATGTGGTGAATTGAGCTGCATCTTTCAGTCAGAGCTGGGACCTTCTGGCAAAGGCCTGGCCTCTGTATGAGAATCACTGAGTAGAGCTCATTAGCCTGAGTTCTAATAAAAGGTAAGATTAGATTACTAAATTCTTAATTAACTATAAATCTGTCTCACAATTCTCTGCTTCTGAAGTACACAAATTCTACAAAGAGGTGGCCAAAAGCAGAGAAATCCTTTAAGACTGACAGCTGTGCTTGGTGCACCTGCAGCACCACAGCTCTGCATCCCCCGGGACAGTGACTCCAGGACAAACCTGGGTGCAGAGCTGCAGCTCTCCCCTGCACAGCTGCTACTGTCCAGAAACCAGGAGGATGCAAAATTTACCAGAATAAACCCATGAGTCAAAACCTGACTCAGATTTCCCATGAGCCAAAACGTGCTGGTATTAAAAAAAAAAGGAAGGAGGGGACCATGTACCAGGCTGCCTTCAGCTGCCACTCACCAAAGATGGATGCGTTCATTTATTTCAGAGAAAACCTCCTACAGCCCGTGCCCTTGGCAGATTGCCCTAGAGATCACAACTTTGAAATTACTACTTGGCCTGGATCTTTTTAACCAAGCCAGCCTGATTCACTGAAAGTCATTAAAATTTGGAGAAACTAATAAACCATACCAGACAGGTTTGGTCGCTTCAGCTCTATGTGTTGGTTTTCTCAGGTACTGAAACTCTAAGAGGAACCAAGCCAATGCTGTGGAATCATGCTCATCCAGCAGCATCCTGGCACAAAAATCTTTCCCAACATTGAAGAGATCACCAAAACCTCTTTGCTGGTCAATACTTGGTCCATCCTCATTTTGAATGGGAAGAAATTGGCATTGTACTGACTAACTCTGAGGGCACAACATGCCAACACAACACCCACCATGCCCTGTGTGTGTTGTAAATCCCCCTTCTCGCTCACTTTGTGGCAACAATTCCACTGCTCAACAATTTGAGTGTCTCTGCTCACGAGCCAGACCAGAGCCCACGTGCAAACCCAGCGTTTACCTGAATTTTTTTCGCTCAGTGAAGACCGTTCACCTCCCTGACAACACGAGGCACTCCAGTTTGATGGATTACAATCCCCACCGTGGGCAGAAGCGGATTTAGCTCAGGTACAACACGAGTGCAGCCACTCAGGGCAGCTCCACAGGACACCGAGGGCTCTGACAGCCGCGGGGTCGTTCAACGCGCGGCTCAGCGCCGGCCGCGTCTGACAGCTGGAGAATAACAACGGGGGAGCCTGGCAAATCAGCCTGGGCTGCCTCAAATTGGACCGGACTGACTCCCTCTCTCCCACGCCGAGGACAACAGCAGAAATTTGAGCCATACGTTCCACAGTGGAACTGGAAGTGGATATGAAATGGGCTCCCAGGGGCCTGGGTAGTTGATGCACTCAGACTCGGCGCTCCTTCCCAGCTGTCACTCAGGCAGTGCCTGCTGCTGAGTGCAGATAAAAGTTGTTTTTTCGTATCCAAAGACTCCTTGATTGCTGTTAGAGAGCCTGATCCAGGCTGTGAGGAGAAGGGAGAGGCAGAGCTGTGAAAACAGAGGAGTGCCTCACTCCCTGCATGTATTGTTTTAATTTATTTGTTTACCACTATCCAAACCTATGGCAATTAGCAATAAATTTAAATTACTTTTTGTTGAATCAAGTCTGTTTTGCCCATGATGGTAACGACCATTTGTCTCGATTACAAGACTTTCTATCCTATTTTCTCCCTGCCACCATCCTGCTGAGGAGGAGTGAGAGAAGAGCCCTGGCAGCCAGCCAAGGGTCGACCCACCACTGGAATATATCAAAATCTACTGCCTATTCTCCAGTATTTCAGATAAGGGGATTTAGATGAAGGCTTTGTAAAACTGGGGAAAACTAGGGAGACAGCAGCAGAGTGCACTGGAGACATTTCCATCTCGAGACATCAAGATGTTTTGCAGAGATCAGAAAGCACATTATATCTGGTTTTATGGGGGTCTACAGGAGCAAAAATAAGAACAGAATAACAGCTTCCTGGGCCCCACCCAGTCATGTTTGTAACATACATGGCAATACTGCTGCTAATACACATGAGGACTATGAACAATAAAAGTTAACACATCTGGCATTTCCTTGACAGACTGGCAGGAGGGAAATACATGTCTAACATCTGGTTTGGGGTTAGGGTTCCCTGGCACCCAGCTGTTGGGAAGCACAGCCAGAACACCCTTGTGCAGAATGAAATTGTCCACAGCTCAGTCTTCAGAGGCATTTACAGACTTCCCCTTTGTTAAAGCAAACCAATTCTGTACGTTTTGCAAAGCTTCAGCACTATGGAATAGAAAGTAGACTGAAAAAGAAAAATAGAAGCCAAAATATAAACCCTGTTAAAGAGAGGAAATTTTGCTGTGTGAAACAAAGGGGTTTTATGTTAGAAAATGGTTTGAGGGGAAGAGATGCATTAATCTTATATAGGATGCACAAGTAGTGGGAGCAGCAGAGGGTCCACGGTGTCATTGGAAAACAACCTTATTACCTGAGATATGTGTATTTTGTGTCCTGACAAAGTGTAATGTTCCATGGGATATGAAAACAAATGAAGGAAGAGCTACACCAAGGTCCACCAACAAAATGAGCATGGAAGAAGCACAAACATTGCTAGGCTAGAGGGAAAAACTGAAGTTCAGAGTAGCAAAGGGTGGTTAGCAGAGCTGATGCTCAGTAAATTCATTGGCACAGCTGACATGCACTGCACTATCAGTTTCAGTAATCTAGATGGAGAATGTGATGATATCAAACTGGGATGCTGAGCACTGGAGAGCTCCACACAGTGAAAAGACACCCAGGCAATGAGGCAGCTGCCTCCTGGTCCCCCATTCTGTCATGCTGAGAGCCAGGGGCATTGCTGCTGTCACTAAAATACCTCACTTTAAGGAGTGCACTGCCTGGCTCTGCCTGGGACTGTGCTGGGTTTGCTGGCCAGGATCCCATCCCTGCTTTGATTTCTTCAGCCCTTGGTTGGGCTAAGACACAACATGATGAGAGACCTGCAGTCTGCAAGAAAGACAGAAGCACAAGGCTTCAAAGCACTGCTCCCACCTGGCCCTGCAGGAATGAGGCATTTCTGTTCAGCACAATCAGAGCTTCAGAAATGTTTTCTTCCATTTTCTAAAAGGAAAATTCCGCTTTTTAACTACAGTGTTTTCAGTCTGCTCTGTGGAGAGGAACTGCTGTGCTCAGACCTTTGCCTTTCTCTAGCCAAGGATTCCTATCACCCAGAGCTGCAGCATCAAGGAAGCCATGGAAATCTTTTGAAAGGTAATATAGCACTTTTAAAGCCTTGAAACATGCTGAGAAGGAAGCAGGTCACCTTTGCTACATCTATCACCAGTGTGATCTATGTTCCCTGCAAGGGAGGCAATTCTGTGGGCACAGGCTCCTGTGGCTGTGTGTCTGTTTCTAAAACAGCTACAATGCAGATGCCAGAAAGACATTTCTCTGGAGCAGCCACCACGTTATAAAATTTGCTTTGTTGTAGGAAACCAGGTCCACCCTAGGAGCCTGCAATTGAGCTTTCTCCTGTCTGTGCTGTCTGTCCATGCTGTTCTGTACCACCATGTAGCAGTGACTGCTGGCACAGTTTGCTCCTATTGCTGCAGGAGCTTCTGAGCAAAAGAGAGCTGAGCCCATTAACTTAATTCTTCTCTTATCCAGTCCCATCTGATCCTCCCTGCCACTCCACCTCTGGCATCACTCCCCTCAAGCTCAAATCTGCAGGTGTAATTCCTATGGAGCTTTATCAATAGATATCAGCTCCCTCCTATGAGTTTCTAAGCCTTCCATTGACTTCTAAGGTAACAGGAATCATCACAATTTCTCTCCTTTTATATATATATATATATATATATATATATATATATATATATATATATATATATATATATATATTTCTCTTGTCACTCTGCAAATGTTTCAACTGGCCCCAGCTCCATGCCTTCACTGTTCCTGAGTTGAATCCTTTAGAAGTTGTTGATTGTGACTACGGATCTCCTGGCACATTACCAAATTTCTTCTTTACAGTGTTAAAGTCTGCCCAGCTGCCAACCCCCCTTTGCAGGTACACATAAATAAACGAGCTGCTGAGAGCATTTTCAGCCTGTTATCACTGTATTGGGTGTTCCACACAGAGAAAACTGGAGCAGCTACAAGTCACACTCTTTTATTTAATATGTATCAATGCCAACCAGTATCTAATGGACATAATGATTGAATACTGACAGGCATATTTCTCCAGCCTAGTTCTCCTTTGGCAATAGTGCCTGACCAAGATTGATGACTCTAATACCAGAGCAGGCAGTTTGTTTGTTTCTTCTATGGGCTTCATTTTTCAAATAGCCTCAGATTCCCCTTCCCTCTCTCCCAAAGAAAAAGGGAATGGAAAATTGCAGTGACTGCTGAGATACCTGAACAAGTGCTGCTGCTGTCTCCTCAGGCCAGCAAACCACAAAGGTCAGGTTCACTAACGTGCTAACTGGGTTTATTCTGCCATAATTCACAGGGTTTTACATCAGTATCAAACTGGTGTGTCACAGTGACACATGCAGCTCCCCGGGTGAGGATTCAGCCACTGGAGTGGAACAAAGCCTGAGCAGTCTGCTCAGATCACAACAGGCACAATTTCACAAGCACTCCTCGAGTGCTGCACAAGATTCCAGACAGCTCTCAGGAACAGGAGTGTCAGCAGCACAAACAAGATGAACAAAAGAGACTCCACCAACAAGGCATGGGTTGCTTTTTACATTCTTGAGGAATCAGCAGCAGATGCCAAGGACATCAGAGCAGCAAGGAAACATTGATGTGCCGAGCTAAGCTAGGAGCCATTTTACAGCAGGGAGCAAGGCTGCAGTGTATGTGGCTCAAAAATAAGATAATTAAAGTTTGTCTTGCCTAAGGACAATCCACTGGGAGGCAAAGTGCACAGCTGCATGCTCTTACCTAAAGAACAGAAAATGGAAGAAGGCTCTAAAACAGAAACTTGTTGGTATGTTCTGCTCTTAAAGGAGAAACCCAGAAATAATTTGCTTTTGTAGATCAGCTCTCCTGTGTTTTTATCAAGAATGCTGTGAACTTAGCCTACTGCTTAGTTCTGTTGTTCTACCACTTGCATTTTTATATGCTTTTTACAGAGAAGTTACCCGTGTTTTGTGGCACATTAGAAAAATTAAGATGCAGGTTCTGCTCCTTACTGGCACAAGGAACCCACACAAGGGACTGTGGCAATACACAGAGAGGCAGAATTTGCTGTAATCCATAAGCAGAAACAGCCTCTCTCTAAAATTTCCTGGGCCTTATTTCCATGAGGTCTTAGACAGCAGCAGTACTTGTAGTTCATTGTACTTCACAGCAAAAGCAAAATGCAGTCGTAAAGATGAGTGTCCCCAAAGGGATCTTTGCTCATCCTTAGCCTAGAGAGCTCCTCACTAGGCTATTACACTGTTCCTAATTTGAAGCAAGGTGTGCTATACAGGAAAGGTTAAACAGGACTGATCAGCAGGAGAAAGTGCATTTTACACACCACAGATCTACACTACAGCAACCCCATACTCTTCTCAAAAATCCTGTCCAGAATGAAGCATCACCACACACTCACACACCTGAAAAAGCTCACAAAGTATCCCTGCAGCTGCATCTTCAAATACAGACCTCTTTAAGGTCTGTATTTGAAGATATTTCCCTGTCTTAAAGGGGAAGAGACAAGACAGATTTCACACATTCTTGAGGACCTTGAGCCATGATTCTCAGCCATAAATCCCCAACACCATTATCAACACTTTTCATTCAACCCTCTGATTGTGCCCATTTCTTTGTTGCAGCTTCCCCCTAGTTCCACCAATAATTATTGAAAAGTCCTTGAAAAGCCCACAAGTCTGTAATCATAAACTACAGATTAGGCAAAGGTGATTTAAAATGCCTGGACTGAGTGCAAGAACATTTGGTAAATGTCAATTAGAAAATACAAGAGCCACCAAAAAAAAAAAAAAAAATCCCAGACTTTCATTGCTCTGAAGCACCTTTTGCACTCTGTAATACCTAAATCTAACTCATCCTCTTCTCACTTTATTGGGAGGTTTTTCTCAGAGCAGAGGTGCCTTTGAGCAAAGGGAGATCAGCCAGGAACAAAGTCTTCCTGGTAAAGAATCTGCGAGGTTAAGTTCTCCAAAAAAGGGGCAGCAAAGTAGGAGGTGCACCATGAAAATATAAATACTCAGAGTACATTATGCAGACACTGGAAATAAAACCAAAGCAAGCTCTCACTGTGTTTTTTTAGTGCTGGAGTTGTCAGGGTGCTCCAGTGAACAGCTCCATGATGAACATTCTCCTGTGACCTCTACAGACATACAGGTGCATTCTTACATAACCATCTTCATATATGGATGAATCCTGAATTTTAAGGTCTGAAACCAAACTAGCAACTATGTTGAAACTCAGGCTAAAACATTCTTATAACTATGAATTTAAATATTAGATCAAAAACCTCTTGTCCTAGAATCCACCATTTGCACCTCAGAGATCACTTGTATCTGTAAGATTCTGGTTTTCTTTTCAGCTTGGGACTTTAAAAAAACAAGTCTTTCACATTGTAATAAAAGACAGTCACAAAACACCACAGCTTCTAGAGTTTTGTATATCATGAATTTAAACTAATTCTTAATTATTCATGTGTATAGCATGTGCCAAGGGCAGAAAAGATATTAAACAATTTAATAAGCCTATTTTTAATTTATAACCTGCATCAGGCAAAACTTTGCCTGGATGTGCTCCTTCTCCAGGTGCATCCAAGAATTTATTGCTAGCAAAACATTACAGTAAATAGCCCAGTGCTGTAAAACACAGCCAATCAGCATCTAAAGTATTTGATAAAAATGCAACAGAGCAAGAATACAGACTCACAAGTCACTGAGCAGAGTGGCTTGGATGATGTCCTGCAGTGCTGTGGTCAAAAGCAAATGCATGAAAAGAGACTGAAGAACTGAATTCTGTCAGCTGAGGTAGGAGTGAGGAAGTGAGAGGACTCAAGGGCAGCACAACACTCCCAGGGAGCAAACTGAAAACAGAGTTTTAGTATTTGAACCATTTCACATTAAGCAAAGGCTGGCCCTTACCGATGTGTTTCAGTTGCTTCAATAAAAATTTCCAAACAAAGAAATGCAGTCAAGGAATACAGACAAAATAAAGAAATCCTGCTGCTTATCAAAGGCACACACTCATGGTTTTGTTTCTTCCTTCATAAATGCCTGGCTCAAATTCAAGATGTGCTTTCCTCAGAGAAGCGTGGAAGCATCTTAACATTTCTTGTCCTTTGATATTTGGTTTGCACACACATACCTGACACACAAGCAAGCCTGACACATTTCTGTGTGGGTAATACACAAGAGTAATTCTGCATCATTAATGCTCCTCTTTGCTTTTACAGCAGCACCACTAAAGCATTGTTGAGTAAGAGACCCTGCACAGTCCTGCAGTGTCTAAAACTTACCAAATCCCTCACAATCCTGTTAAGGCAAAGAGGTTCAAATGATCATAAACACAATAAAGCCACTATGAAATGCATGTAAAGGGACATCATGCAGGTAAAGTGGTAATTATTGGTATAGATCACAACTTAAAATCACTTAAACCCACACTTTCTTTGAAAAATAAATATGTATCAGCAGACCTCCAAACTCTGCTCAATACACTGAAATTATCAGTAATTGCCTTAGATCTAACAGATGTCACAGAAGTGGGTCTTGAAGATACAGCTCTCATAAAATAAGACTTTTTCCCTCAAAAAGCTGTTTTATATTTGAAATAATTTGCAAAACATGGGGGATTCAACACAAATTCCAGCATCCCAGATCTCCAGGTCCTGGGAGATGCCTCACTGTTTGCCTCTCACTTGGTACAACAAACTCTGACACATTCTAGTCCCTGCCCAATGTGGTTCAGCAGGCTTGCCCTCTGCACAGCAGGGCAGGTGGTGCACGTCCCTGGGAACTGTAACTCATGCAATAACTGCTTTCTTTGAGGTCCTTGGAAGCACTGTAACTATTCCTGGGATATTTTCTACCAGCCCTTGCTAAATGATCCATATCCTCTGCTGCAGCTACACAACAATTGATTTTTCTGTTCTTTCTAAGCACTGTCCCGTTGCCAACATATATTTCTCCTTTAAGTTCCTGGAGCATTTTGTTGCCTCTCCAGCTTAATCTCACCTTTCCATAAACTTATTTTATGAGCCTCCCCATCTGTTTCTGAGATGTGTGTGCATGTTGGGTGTATCTCTCTCTCCAGCTATTACCCAGACCAGGTGTATGTTTGCTGACTGCACAGCATGTACATGCAGCCTGTCAGGAAAATGAGATTCTGAACTGCTTCACTGCTGGTCCTGCTCCCCATTTCATACCTGTGACCACAATGAATCATGTTGGACACCCTGAATCACAGCCTGCAGCTCTCTCCCTGGTGCTACACAGATTGTTTTGAGATTACAAGCTCTTTGTGAGCATTAGGACTCAATTTCTGACCCAGTCCTATTGTGGATTTTATGCTGATAGTAAAGCAGGTTGTTAGCATCACATTCCTTCTCATCTGTTTGCCAAAAACCTTTAATATTGAAATAGTGAGTGAGGAATCACTGCACTGCCCAACCCTCCTGCCTGATATCAGTACCCTGGGGAGCTGCATCTGACACAATTAAATAAAGGTCAGTCCTAACTGGGTTTGGCCCTCAATAAAATGGATTCGCCACCTCTTTGAAAAGAAAAAAAAAAAATTAATAAGTGTCCATAGCACTAACATGTCCCTGTTGCCAGGGTTTGAAACCAGCCCTGCTGTGCAGGTGTGGACAGCAGCTCAGTAAGTGCAAGCACAGTTACTCAGGAACTGGAGCAAGACCAGCTTGCAAGGGCTGCTTTGTTACAGCAAAAAGCACAGGATGCAACCCCACAGCTTATTTTTATGTTCTTGGGATGGCTTTGGGGACTGAGGTTAGCCAAAGACAGCAGCAGTCAGGTATTTTCTGCTCTAACTACTGGTCCCACAGGCAGGGCTCTGTGCCTATAACCATCCCATCACATGCTCACAGCACTGTGCTTGTCATGTTCCTGGCTGGGGTTTAAAAAGAGAGTACATAAAGCTGTTGTTTCACAGAGCTATCACCCAACATTACGAAGCAGGATGCAGAATTAATTCCCAGCTGATTCATTCTGCAGGCAAGCCAAGGGTTAAAACACCTCACCAGATTTTGTGTCTTTTCCTGCCCTTTGGTGAATTTTCATAACAGAGGATGTGTTTCTCTTCTTAGGTCCTCAGCTGGGAATTCCACCTCACTGAACTGCTGCTGTTGTGGGGACCTATGACCTCCAGCATGCCTCCAGGCCCTCCTGCTCTTTTCTTACAGCACTCCACAGCTGTAGCTTGTGATTTTTATTTCAGGTCTTAAAGTTGTGCAGGGAAGTATTTTGTTCTTTATCACGGGGGGAAGCCATGGAGGATGGATTCTTTCAGACACTGCATTTACCCCCACCCCCAGCTCTTCCCAAACATGTCTTTCCACAAGTTGAAAGCTTCTCTCAGTTGGAGTAAAGAGCTGAAAAGAAAACCCATTTCCTCTGAGAGTTTGCAGACCAGCCTGTTTTCTGGAAGTGAGCATTTCTCTCCCTGCAGATGAAACACCAGGATGACCAGTAAATGTAATTTAATCATCAGGGGAAGATGTATTACAGCTCAAAAGCACCCCTGTACTTGGAGGAAGGGTCAGGGGCCCACTTCACCAGACGTAAGCAGAGTGAGGTTAAAGTGTCAGGGAAGACACTTTCCAATGAGTACCTGTAGAAAAGTACTCCTGGAAGTACTGAAACTATCATTAAACACAGCACAGGGTTCAAGTGCTGGAGACCCCATTTAAGTTCAAGTATTCCATGCTTCAAAACAAAGAACTTTCCTGCCCTACAAAGGGCAAGATCCAGCCTGGGCCTGGCATTCAATGCAAGTGTTCTTAAGTCAGCATTTCTGGATCCACCTATGCTCATATTTCTTTTTTAAAGTTTACTGTAAAGCAGAGAAAGAACTTGCAGCAAAGTGTCTTTGCTACAAGATAGATTTTCCAAAGACCTTCTGCCATTGCCACAGCCCCTGTGCCAGGCCATGTGTCCCCCAGAGATGAGGGATGACAAAGTGATGGGGGAGCATCTCTGACATTGCTCAGATGTAAAAGCCAGGGAGCAAATAGAAAAGGGAGGGAAGGCCATCAAACTAAAAGGTTTGTTTTGCTGTTGTTTTTCTCCCCCCACTCCCAGCAAATTAAATAAAAAGTCTAAAGACTACAGCTTGCATAATTTAACATGCCTGTAAACATGGAACATGCATAATTGATGTTAAACAACATGCTAATCACCTCATAATGTGAAGAGAGGGACAACCTACCCTCAGTTTATGTATAAGTAACAAGATGGAAGCCTGCTGAGCTCTGTATAATAGGTTCCCCCCCCACCCCCCACCCTTGCATTTGTGTCTCAGCATGATGGTAAAACACAGCTTAGGCAGGAAAGCTAATGTATTATTTATGCCAAGCTTTGAACTGAAATGCTTTTCCCTGTGTTATATAAATATATATATTACTCCTTCAAACACAGTGATTGATTCTGGCAGGTCACTGTGAGAACACTTTCCCTGCTACAATGGGAAGGAACTGCCATGCAGGGAACTCCAGCAGCAGCGAGGAGCTGCTCCCTCTGCACAGACACAGTCCCAGGCCTGTTCCCATTCCTGCAGCTGCCTTGGGAACTCCACAGAGGCCCAAGAGTTGTACAAATGCTGCCACCACAGGGGAGCACTGCCAGAGAAGCCTGCATGGGTGTCCTGAGATGCTTCACCTCTGCCACTTGACACTGCTGAATGCACTGGGGAGTGAAGGGCTCTGCTCCAGCCAGGGCACAGCAGGTGCTGCAGGGAAGCCAGAAAGTGCACCAGGATGCTGAGAGCAGGGACAGAGCTCCTGGAGACTTCAGAAGGAACATGGATGAGCTTAGTAGCAAATTTAACAGGAATTTTACACATTTTGTTTTCAAACTATAATGCAGCTGGGGGTTGAGTAAAGCAAACAGGTATTGAGCAGAGCACAGCAGAGAATCCACAAGTGCCTTCCATCTATATAACCCCATACATAGGGCTTTTGCCTTGTCAGAGGTCTGGCTTTAATGAAAATCCATCTTAAATAATCTATATGGCATTTCATTAGATGTATGCTGAGCTAGACTGTCAGTACAAATACATGTACCCAGTGTATCAGCTGGGGAGCTGAAGTCACAACAGGGCATTTTGGGTTCTCCTTTTTGGAATCTGTCATTTAAAGATGGAACACCAAATAATCTTTAACCTTGCCCCAGGCAGACCAGCTCTCTCCTATGCAATATGTTAGCCAGATAATTAAAAGACTTCAGATAGCCACAAACAGATGCAAGGCATTTTGTTTTAATGCCAGAGCTGTTTCACCAGTGGCAATTTAGAAATTTGACATGAGTTCCAGCATGCCCAAACTGTGCTCTCAGCTGAAAAAGAGGTAAATATTTAATGCTAGAAGGAGTAAAAAAAAAAAAAAAAAAAAAAAAAAAAAAAAAAAAAGAGAGAGAAATAAAAGGTTGTATGAAGTAAGAGATATAAGCCCTAAAGGAGGCAGCCAAGATAGCCAGAATCAGCTGTACTGAAAAAAAGTGGCTTTTCCATCTCTGAATGGAAATCATCCCTTTAGAGTGATGGCAGTACTGCTGGAAAGCTAATTGTGCAAACTAACTCCAGGCTCATTCCCACTGCCCACTCTGCTCATCTGTATCAGGGTAAATCTCCTTTAACTTGGTTCACATGAACTTCAACATCTTACAGCATTCAGATTGTATTTTACTGATTTGAGGAATTGTGGTGCAGCTGGGTTCTGAGGCTCCTCTTGCACAGCCCCTGTGAGGATGTGACCAGCAGAGAAGGCTCCAGGAGGAGCAGGGGCAGCCCTGGCCCTGCAGAGGCACAGCAAAGCCCTGCACTCGGAAAGGAGCAGGAGCAGCACACAGGAGGGGAGGATGGCACAGGGAGGGAGCTGGGTGTGAGGGCTACATCCCTGGGAATGAAATCCAGCTCCCAGGCAGATGGAGCTCAGTTTGTTTACGAGCCTGGGCTGTGCTATCCACTCAGTCCATCTGGCTGCCTCTGAGGGGGAGTCCTGCCAGCAGATAGTCTGGAAGGACCACGCTGCTCCAGCCTCCATTTATTTCATCATTCCACGTTAATCAGCGTGCTCTCCAGCCTGGTGGGGAGGGTATTGTGGAGAGGAAACACCAAGCTATGAAATGCAGCACTCTCTTCCTGATTAATACTAATGACTAAAAAAATTAGAGTCTCTTGAGCAAACCCTGCCAAATTTCTGCAGTCTCTGCAAAGGCTTACTTGTACAAAGATTACTTCACAGCCCTCTTACTGCTTGCTGCTGCCTTATCATGGCTGTAAATTGAATTAACACATCCAGAGCCCTGCAGCACTGCCAAGGGATTTAGAGGTCTCAAGATCAACAGGAGTCTTCTTCTGAACTATGATCCTGACCATAACCACACTGATGCTGCTGAGGGAAGATACAACACTGGACATCCTGCTACAAAGTGATGACAGCCTTCAGGACATTGTTCCCAGAGACACAGTAACAAGTACCCAAGGAAAAAACCCAAATAACCAAATCCTGGTTGCAATCAGTTGCTGACAAGCAGTAATGAACATGGGGCACCTTGGCTCTTATTTATACACCAAATGAGATGGAGGGCCACCACGGAGACAGAGCCATGTACTAAACATCTGTATATGCAGAGAGTATTTCATATTATTCCAAACAAGTTTTCATGGTTCAAAAACACCTGGTATAACACCAATAATGAAACTTAGTGAAGGCACCCAAAATACATCCTCAGCACTGGTGGCACAACTTTGTTAGTCCCATTTCTCTTAGGTGATGCAGGCATAATATCCCAAATTAAACAGAAGGAATGAACTGAACAGTTCTACATTTGATGTGAAAACTGCCTCTCAGTTCAGAGGGGAAAATAAAACCAGAAGAAGAAACTAAGGATGGTAAAGATGCTGATTTTTGCTTTTCCTTCAGCAGCGCTGGCTGTCCCCGCTGTGGGAGCAGCAGAATTACCCCATGGAAGAGGCGATGCCAGCACACAGAGTCCGCGGGACAGCACCGTCATCTAGCGGGCATCGGGAGAGCAGAGCCACGGCTCCTGCCTCGGGACTCACATCTACCGGCATCGAGAGAGCAGAGCCACCTCGGGACACACATATCCGAGAGAGCAGTGCCACCGCTCCTGCCTCGGGACACCCCCGGGCCACCAAGCTGGGAGTCCCCGGGGCAGGGACAGCGGAGCGTCCCTCTGCTCCCATCCCTGCACCCCGGCCAGGGCAGCCAGCCGCCCCTCCGGACTCGCTCTCAGACTTCCAGGGATGGAGCTGTCTGCCACACCCTCACCTACTCAGAGATTTCTTTTTGGCAATCAATAGAAAGATTCATTTTGAATAAGGGTGAAGAGTTCAGGCAGGAAATTAATTGACACACATACCCAGAGGTTTTTTTCTAATTAAAGTTGCCACAGTACAGCAACATTAGAGATCACCTATCAGTACTACTGCCCTCTTCAAAGTAAACCTTCCTAATAAAGTCAGAACAAGGAACTCCTAGTGACACTGATCCATCACTAAATTCTCTTCTGGGAGAAAACACTAAAAACACCAAAGACAGCAAATACTCCTGAATCAGAGTGTTAAGGTCTGGATCCAGGTGTCATTCTGTTTGTTGATCACCATCAGATTTCTCCAGCCCTGTTCCTAAGGCAATATTGTCACCAGGCCCTGCCTTTAGGCTAATAAGCATTTGACCTTTCTTCCACTTAGCAGTGCAGCTGCCCCCTGTCTTGGCTGAGGGAAACATGAGCAAAGCAATGCATTTTTACTACAGTTTTGTTCTTCTTTTATAATCCCTCTCAGTGGCAGAGCCTGGATGAGGACAGAGCTAGGACTGGGAATGTCCTGTGGGAGTTAGAACAATTCTCAGTCTCCGATGTACTGCTTAAAGTTCCTGCTTTAAAGTTGAGCCTCTGCTGTCAAAACATCTGCCTGGTTTTGAGTTGTGGGATTTTTCTTCCACATTCCCATTCTTCTCATTGTTCTCACAGTCCCTCTTTCAGTTTTCCCTCACCAAAATTTCCCTTTATAACACCATTTTCCCCTCCTCCAGAGATATTAACCCACTTCATTTGCTGCCTGCTGGGTAAAAAGATAAAAGGGCTCTACTTGTGTCAATTTAAACTCTCTCTTAATAAAGGGAACCAGAGCATTTATGCAGCAACTATTTACCTCATTATGTGGTGTTGTAGCCAGGTATGTGCTCCAAGTTTAAAGCAAGCAGCTAAAATCCATTTTCTGTTTCTAAGAGAGGGAGTGAAAGCAATTCATAATGAGACTGCAAAGTCTCCATTCCCAGCAGAGGACAAAGCTGCATTTAACAGTAGGAACAGCACAAGAAAAGGTGGAGTCTTAATTCCAAAGCAGACATGCACAACACAAATTAAACAGCCAAGATTAAGTGTGCCACATTGGGATCACCACGTTTGCTATGATGAATATGTTGTACAATCCTTGTCAGATCCCGGGGGAATTAAAGCTGCAGGAAGGTCAGACACACTGTCATTACTGCCAGAGCATTCCATTCTCCACTGCACACAGAGAAGAGCAGAACACTCCATCCTCTGAGTTCTACCTTTTGCCAAATAACTGACTCTCATGACCTAAATTGATGCACTCATACCTTCAAAAGAATGCTTTATTTGAAGTTTCACCTTTTTTTAATTTTAAAACTATGAATGCAATCAGAGAAGGCATTTTTCTTCTCTTTCCTCTGTGTAAGAGTTCTTATGTCTCCTAGATAAATACTTCTGCTCTCATCAGATAAATCTGGTGCTGGAAATCCCATAGACATTGACTTTACTCTCACTTTGACTCAAAGAAGCTAAAGCAACAACAAGTATTAGTTCAGCTTTGTGGTGTACAATCATTCATTTAGCCACAGAGCAAAAAGTGTTTCTAAGCTTATCACAACCTCAACTAATCTGAAATTATCATCCCAAAAAGCAGCAACAACAAAACAAACCTGAAGAGCAAGCACTCAGCTTGTAGTATTTTTTTAAATCACTCAGCTTGTAGTATTTTTTTAAATTGATAGATGGCAGTGATTGAAAATCAGGAGTGAGATCTCTAGCATAACATCCAAGGGAAACCCTCAGTATCCATTTAACTATTCTCACGTAAGATTATCCCCGAAGTCTCACACGGTGCCACTAGATGTCATTCTTGGACTTTCAGTTGAAACAATTGTTTGGGTTTTATTTTTTCCTCTAGTTGTTATGCCAGTTGCCACAAAGAATGAAGACCTTGCCGTGATTCCACATCTTAATTTAATATGATAGTTCCACAAGAATATATTTGGCTTAATGTTTATGGGAGAAGACACATGCTAAATTCCTCCAGTATGAGACAGGAACTGGTCTGCTCATAATTCAGCCCAGTATATAATCTTTATAAAAGGAACACAGGCTTCAAGAACTTCTTGTTTAAATATTGATCTTATTCTCAGCATTGTTTAATATCTGTGAAAATATTAGAGGAAAGCAGTGTTTTATTGTGGGGAGGTTCTGCTTATTTGAGGGTTTTTTGGTCATCTCTTATTTGCCAAAGCTGGAGGTGTAAATGAAATTATGTTTCTGAAGGTCTTGTTATTTAAGGAAATTCTGATGGACAAAATGTGCACAACTGCCCACATTTTAAAATGCTTACAATTTGCACCTGTGAAGGGGGAAAGAACACGAGGGGTGGAACTGGGAGGCATTAAGTAGCAGAGTAAAAGAGGAGCAGGACTGCAGAGGGAAAAGAGCACAGCAAGCAGACCAGAACAGGACACCAGAATCAAAGGCAATTTGAGAAAAACTTTTCAGATTGCCAGCACCAGGCACCTACACATGTCCATAGTGAACACCATGCCAGAAGTGGTGTGGATTCAGAAACACAAAGTTTTTTGGGGTCAGATCCAGACCATGGTGCTCTACAAGCTCAACACTGCAGATATCATTATTCCAAGGCCAGGGCTATAGACAGCCCCCTAACACACAGGGATTTAAATTTTTTTGCTGTGAAGGTTACTTAGATGCTTGAGTAAATCCATCTGACCCTTTTTCAAGGTTGATTAATCAAAACACTGGATAAACATTCCCTTGCTAGCAGCAAGTGCACTTAGGCAGGCAGCGCTGTGCCCCCCGAGCTGATCCCAGCAGGGAAGGTCACTGCAGCACAGGCACAGCCTCCCTCAGTCCAGGCAGCAGCTTTGGAAGGACCAGGATGGATTTTTCTGGGTCCACATTGAAGGCACTTGAGATGGTATTCCAAGCTCAGACTCAGGTGTTTATTATTTCTTATCTATGTTCCAGTCTCACTGCTGTGAGTTCAGCAGGTTTTTCATTAGCAAGGCACAAAATGGCTAACTCTTGTTACAGGGTCTTTTAAAACTCAACTACCCAATTAAGAAAGGATACTTAGATTATTTTCACTTTTAACCCAATAAATGATCCCCTGAAGTCTGAAATGTGGACTTTTCTGCCCAAATACAAAATACCACCCAAACCCATGGAGAAGGAAGAAGGTGAAGAAGGAGGAAGAAAAAGGTAATGAACCTGTCTCCACCCTAAAATCTCTATCTTGCTTCATATTTATTTCTATAGTCTAAAACCCCAAACTCTAAGTTTTCCAGTCTGCGATATTACACACTTTTAACCAACTGCACACTCGCAATCCCAGTGCTATTAATCAATTTTAAAAGCCTCTTCCACTACCTCAGATGAAATGCAGTGTTCTCTGTGGGTCTGTGCCTTTAAGCACAGAAAGTTTAAAATTCTCAGCATCCAGGATTCCAACAGAGCAGGGCTCAGAGAAGCAGAGCTTTCCATCCTGGCAGGATCATCCCAGCCCCTCAGCACTTTGCAGTTTCCCTGCATTCAGTTCTTTCAGGGAGAGGGGCCCAGAGCTGTCCCAGATGCCAGCTCCTCCAGCTGGGGGCTGCTCCCTGGGGTCCTTTGTTCCTTTCTGCAGCCAGGCAGGAGTTCACTGATCCCAGCCCTCCCTGCTTGTCCCTGAGCAGAGTGCAATAACCAGGATGTATGGGTTCAACTGCTTTCCTCCCACTATGTGCAGAGGGAGGAGGGTTCCCTTTGCCAGAGCATGCCTGGTGGCTTCGGAAGAGCAGATGCACTCCTGTCACCTGAAACCCATCACATTTGAGCTGGCCATCACAACACCCACCTCCTGCCCCACTTCCCACAGGATCTCTCATGTTTAAGCATGTGGAAGTGATGATCTCAGGACCAATACTCTCACCAAGAAAGGAAAAATATTGAAAACATAAAAATTTTAATATTGTCAGGAAAGAGGAAAAAAGAGTAACTTGCACAAGCGACAGACTCACAAGAGAAAGCTGAGCACAATCTTTACACAGGGAAACAACCAATTATTTATCTGTAATAAACAGATCTAAAAATGCAATTCGTGTAGAAAGAGAAAAAGTTCTTTTACTGAAGAAAAAAAAACGTGTAACATTGAATTTGAAATAATCCATCCAGCATCCATGAAAGATCCCATTCTAGCACTTACTCTCTTGAGGCACATTCAGAAGTAAAAATCTCATGTAGGGATTATTTCATTTACTGCAAGCTACAGCCCTTAGCCATGGGAAGCCTGGTGGCCACTGACCAGTAGCACCACAGAGAAGTTCAAGATGAACAGAACAAAGATATTTCTCTGGACATGAAGTCACCAAACTCAAAACCAGCACATTCTGTAGCTGAAGAAGCTGCAGCCATCCTCAGGATGGACACCCAGCTATAATTACAGCTCAGCAGCTGCCTGCTCTCAGTCTCAACTCAGTCTTTTTTATCATAGGAAGCTGCTTCCTATATAAGCAATCAACTTGACAAACAACCCAGATGTTCCCACCCTCCTGCACTACAGCAGCTACATAAACGATGAGGTCCTCCAGCTTCAGCATTCCTTCTCCTGACCAAGAAATAGGCCATCTGCAGCTGGAATTTGGGACACAGCATTCCATACCTGTCTCAGAGGCTGCCAGCACGTCCCAGTTCTGTTTTGGTGCTGCAAGTACAAGGGGCAGAGCAGCCTCACTGCCTGATTAAAGCAGCCTTGATTTATGCAGTCAACTGGGGCTACAAGAAATAGATTTGTAGCAACACAACATAACCGTGTTACAAGGGGGAGCTGGGGATGAGTTCAGGACAGGTGTTCTGCAGAATTTATAATCCACATCTGTATTGTGAAGCAGCAGGCAGCTTATTTAAAATGACAAGGCTGGGGAGAGTCTGAACAGTCCTCCTTTCCTTTTTAATTTTTTTTTTTAAATACAGAGAGGCTGGTGGGGAGAAGCCCAGCCAGCATTTGCAGCGAGCCAGTGGTCCCACTGCAGTTCTAACATGCTTAACATAGGGGAAAACATCTTAAGGGAGTGAGTGGTAATGGGCCATGAAGCATATGGCAGTGTTGTGGCATCTCAAGAGCCATATGCACAGGCCTACAAACTGTTGGGATGTGATACACTACAGATAATATCCGTGATAAATTATTCACTTAACCAAAAATTGTACATCAACCCTCAACAGCTGGTAAAAGCTGGATCCTTGCCCAGTACATTAAGGAAGTTTGCTTCCTCAAAGCTCTACTGTTCTTTAGGGGATTTGAATTATGCATGTTACCATGAAAGCTAATGCTGTACATATGCATTCAAAGTTATTATTAACCTCATCAGGCAGAGAAGGAGTGGAGCAGGCAGCTGTTTTTCTAGCTCATGTGCTTAGGATGTGGTGATGTTTTAAAGGACTTGCTGAGAGCAAGGATGTAGGAGAGTTGATTTTCCCCTTAGAGTAGCTTGACAGTAGCCAGTTCAGCCTGAAGGGTCTCTGGGGTGGTCACTGACAGAGCCAAGCCTGCTCTGCAGTATTTTTATTCTAGAAGAACTAAAAAGTAACATTTTTTGGTGATACACATTATAGCTGTGCTGTGCCTTCCATTTAGGGTTCTTAAAATGCTTCCCAGACACATGGGGGGACAGGTCCCCAGCAGCAGAGCTGTTATTTTTAGTGACAGCACCAAACTCTACTGCACCTCCCAGAGCCCCCTGCTTGAAGTGGAACCATTGCAGGGTCTGATCTCATGTGGGCTGACCAAGCTGTCTTTGCTGGCAATTACACCAGCAAGTAAGGACTGAATCTTAAAACTTCAGCACACAAAAATCAACTTTTTCTCTGCAATGTGTAATATCCAGGGTTTTTCCCAGCCACCAGTTCATCAGTCCTTCCTTTCTCAGCCTCCCCCAGCCCCTGGGACCACTTTCCCCCATCTGCTTTAGGGAATTGTCTCCTCATGACAATACTGTATATCTTCCCTCAAGCATCCGAATTCACCAGGCTCCCACCTTCAACGTTTACATTTCATTATTCAAATTCAGAGTTGAATTTGTTATTACAGATGTAAAAACAAATCAAGAAGCTTCAAAAACCTCTCCTTGTCCCCATCCCAAATCCATTGGAGAAGCCTGACTTGCCATTAACAAGACTTTGATTTTTTTTTTTTTCTATTCAGCTTTAAGGCTACATCTTCAAATGCTGCCTGCAGGACTGACATTTTCCTCTTCACCCCAAACAGCAGGAGCAAGGCTGTGGCATGAACTGCAGATGGAGAGCCTGGGACAGTAAAGGTAGCACCATTATCCCCTGCTTGGCATACATGTGCTCTTGGCATTCATTTTTTGAAGCACCCCCAGCCTTTCATTTTTCTCCCTTTCAAATATTTTGCTCTGCCAAGAGATTCAAAGCCAGGCTCTCTGGATAAATGGCCAGCTGGTGCTACAGCACAGAGTATCACGGGCTGCAAATGGGTTTGGAGAACAGTTTGGGGGCAGTTTACATCCCCTGGCCAAATGAGAATGGGGAGGCAGACCAGACATGCTGCTGGGACTGCAGTAAGATTTTGCAGCATTAACTGAGCTATTCTAGCAGCTGCTGGATAGAGCAATAATCTTTGAACGTGACTTCTTGGTCTCTTCTTCCAGAAAGACAAGCTAATTAAAAAGGGGTTACAGAGAGATTATGTGGACCAAGGGGAGATTTCTGAAAGGCATAAAGAGCAGCTCAGCAACCAGATCTCCCCCAAAATCAACGTGAATTAGGAAACTAACTCCCACTTGTCCTTTGAAAAGCTCTGCTTGCAGCTTTTAAAGCTTGTCCTCTGATCAAAAATAAATAAATAAATTCCAATTTCTGCTAGCAAAGCTGTGCATCACCTGAGACAGATTTCTGATCCCTTAGAGGATCAGTGCACACACACTGCGCAGCAATTTTTGGTAGTTCTGCTCTGTTCTGCCATTCCTCAGATGATCAATTGTGTAAACACAACCCATCGACCCTGGCTCCACGTTCAGCCAAAGGTGTTTGGTAAATAAGGCCAGCACAGCCCTGGTGCTGTGCTGCACACAGGAGCAGCACTCGCTGGCTGTGGAGACACAGGGATTAAATCAAAGTGTCCCCAGGTCTTCTGGAGACACGAGAGGAAGGAAAAGCACCAAAGTGAGCACAAGGCTCACCCTGCTCCCCAAACAGCCCCAGCTGGCAGCAGCAGCTCTTTGCTGCAGGCTCTTCTCCAGGGCACCCTGGGAGGAAGCAGCGAGCTGCTGCCAGAGCCAGCATCTCAGCTTGAATGTCAGTGTCATTTACACAGCAAATGTCACTTCAAGCTAACACCAGAAGGAGCTTGTCGGGGTAATTCACCAAGAAGCAGCAACAGCAACTCAGCAGCTCTTTTCCCCCCATACATACATAAAAAACATATCTACCTAAAATTGGATTTAGACTGTGAAAGGTTTTCCAGTGACGACATCAGAGTGATGAGTTTGATTTTACAGCACCAAAATCAACATGGTACAATCATGTGCCACAAGCCTGACATGATTTAGACACTTCCCCTGAAGATGCAGGCAGTTTACACCCAGTATTGGCTCAGCCTCTGGCAGCTCTGCTCAGGTAAGAATCACAGAATGATGAGGTTGGAAGAGACCTCTAAGATCATCAAGTCCAACCTGTGCCCTAACACCACAACTAGACTATAGCACCAAGTGCCAAGTCCAGTCTTTCTATAAACATATCCAGAGATGGTGATTCCTCCACCTCCCTAGGAAGACAATTCCAGTATTTTATTATTCTTTCAGTAATTTTTTTTTTTCCCTAATATCCAACCTAAGGGCCCAGCTCTGCCTGTTATTCTCAGGCTGGATAAAGTTGTCCATAGCTGGACTGAGGATTGTTAGCACATTCTACACTGATCACTGACAAGCCAGCACAAGTGGCAGCCAGTCCCTGCTAGCCTGGATTTTGCTGAGAGTTGGGAACAGGATAGTTTCTCTCCAGCATTTCTGCTGCCTCAGCCAGATGCCAGAGCTGCACCTCAGCACCTTAAATCAGCTGCTAGCCTGGTGCCACCACAGCACACAGAGCCAATCTTCCTGCAGAGATTGCAGCAGACACTCACCCCAGTGCTTGTGACAAGGGCAGGGAAGGCCAGCAGAGAGATTCCATCCTCCCAGCCCGCAGAGGAGCTGCAGGGAGCACAGCACAGCCCATTTCCCCTGCAGGCTGAGGAAGGGAAGCTGGCACTGCGCCTGGGGAAGCCATTTCGGGTGCTTTTGGGGCTGTCTCCAACCAGAGAGTTGGGAATAAAGGTGTTTACAGCATTTCATACAGAGAGAATCTTACACTTGTCATTACCTCATCTCTAAAGCCACTAAAATCATCGGGTGTTTTTTAGGATATGCCCTGTTCCTCTCAAAATCCTTCCTGCAAGTTACCTGGGACCTGCAGAGCAAGCACAAGGGCAGGCTTGGGAAGAATTACAGAATTGCTCATCTCCAGACAATAAGGTTCAGTGACTACAAATTCATTTAGTTACTCTAACACAACCCACGTGCCTGACACACGCAAACAAAACATCCACCTGTTGAATGGAATTACCTGTGGTGATGTGCAATATATTTTTATAATGTAAAACACAGATTGGAGTCTTCATTTCCTCCTTCCTTGACAGAATGCAGCTGCACAGAATAGAGACATAACACGGGAGCCTCATGAATCCAGAGCTAAGCTGCAGGAGACCAGGGGCAAATAAATATTTCACAAAGTGTTAGCACAAGACACGACAGCATAAATAAGTGTGAGGATAATGGCTCTGAATGCAATTTGGCTTAAGTCATCTGTGCCTTCAGAAATAGAAAGATGATTTATTTCAAGCCTGAACGACCTGAGAGAGAAGCAGTGGGGGTTTTCCTGGGTTATTTATTTATTTTTAATCATTATCTTTGACCTTTCTGCAGGCAGCAAAGGGAGCAGGGGTGGTGGGTCGCTGGTACAATATGTAGGTTAGCACTGGAAATATTTCTCAGGGGTCTGAGAGATACATGAAGTTAGTTGAGGTGATCAGAGCAGTCCCCAAAGCCCCTTTTGCTGGAACCTGTTAACTGTGTGCCTGTGCTGAGAGCCCATGCTGTGGCCACAGCTGATGAAAGCTTTTACATTTAATAGCTCTCAATGGACATTCCTTCCTGCAATTCATCCAATTGCTTTTTGACCCACAAAAACTCAGCACCTCCCACCCCTGTGGCAGTGTCAGCACACTCTGTGAGGAAGAATGTCCTTTTTAATTAGGGCCCACCATCTAATCCCCCTTAAATCTCACCCTAAAAGAGTAAATGCATGGTCACTCCCTACTCAGTTTTCTTGTTTCACTCAGGATATTACAGCCCTTGGTGATGTTCTCTTTGGTTATTTCTTTCCTAGGAGGAGACTCCTGGCCCTTTTCTAGGTCTACTGAGCCCTGCTTGAGTCAGAGCAGGGCCCAAACCCAACACACTTGTCCTGCAGCAGATGTCCCACACACTCAAACAGTGGCAGAACAAAGCTGGACATGTCAGAGCCTAAACTGAACCAAGCTGCTGGAGTGAGGAACACAGCACTTCAAGCAAAATTTTGCTGAAACATTGCCCCAGATCTGACTCACTCCAACATCCAAGCCTAGGTCAGAGGGTTTGGCAATTACAGCAGAGAAAAAGCATCTTAAATGTATTTTTTATCTCAAGGCATTCCCTGGTTTTGCTGGATTTTTTTAATATTGCCACAACTCATACAGAATTATGCAACATAAAAACAAAGGTGAATCTTTTGCTGTTCTAACGCCTTCATCAAGCATTAGCCCTTAATCTGAAACACTGGAAATAAAGTAATGAACCAAATACAAAACTCTGGAATTCACAAAATTTAAATTAACACAAACTTTGACCCACAAAACACTCTCAGGTCAGCTCATGAAGCATTCTCATTTCAGGGAATCACTTCCAGATAAGCACGCTGGGGGTTCCAGCTGCACACACCAACTCCCAGGCACCACAAGAACGGATCTGTGCCTTGCACATCGCTGCAGGCTGAGCTTTCCACAAACCCTTTGGAGCCTGGTGGTGCTTCCAGGCAGTGCCAGCCCTCCCCAGCCGCAGAGGAGCCTCTCCCTTTCCCACTGCAGGAGCTGGAATTTCCCCTCTGGGATTTCAGGCTGCAAGAGGCGTGCTGGGGCTGGCAGGCTGCCACCCTGTGCCACACAGAGCTGGTGGCACCCGGCCAGGGGCAGAGCTGTGCTGGCAGCTCCATGGCACCAGCACAGCAGGGGAAGGTGAAAGGCACCTTTGGGTGAGAGGGAAGGGCTGTGCACAGCCTGAAGGACAGTGGGGTTCACCCTTCTCTCTGGCCCTCATCCCCATCACTTGCTGCTGGAGGATGGCCCCACTGGGGAATGCTGCCCTGGCAGCTCCTTCTAGATGCTCCTAATGCAGCAATAGGAGGCACGTTTGAGGAAGGAGTGCACAGATAATTATTTCCTCCTCTGAAATCCCTGCTGGATTTGGCAATCCTGCAGCAAAAGCCTCAGCAAGAGCCAAGCAGAGGCCAGCCCTTGTTTGGTATTCCTGCTTTGAGGGACTGGCAATAACAAATCCAATTGCTAAACAACCCCTGACTGGAAAAAAAAAGGCAAAAAGAAACAGAAGCTGCGCTCGTAGAAGTGCAATATGTGTTTGGAGAGCATGGCTCCCAGCCACAAAGGCAGCCTGCACTGCTGTCCCAGCAGGCAGAGTGGGCAGCTGAGCCTCTGCAGAAGGGCTGAAACGCTCTGTAACAGCAAAGCAGGCACTGAATGCACTGAATGCCTGCTCTGTGCCCACAGATGGATCTGTGCACGCCCTGCAGCTCTGGCAGCACGTGGCAGGGCCATGGAAACACCTGCCAGGACACGGGGACAGCAGCCAGGAGGCAATGCCACTCCTTTGGCACTTGACAGCCATCCTGGGGGGCTGGAGCCCAGCACAGCAGCCCCAGGCAGGGCAGGGCATGCACTGACACAAAGGAGAAGGCTTTCCCTGCCTCTGCTCCCCCTTCCCTGCGAGCAGAAGGAGCAGCTGATCCCCAGCAGCTGTAAACCAGCCCAGGCTCTCTGATTTCCACGACTGGAGCAGCTCCTCAGCATTCCAGCTCCAGCCTAATTGAATCCAGCCCATCAGAGCCGGGCTGGATGCAGGAGCACAACAAACAGCCCAGGCAGTGGCAGCAGGCCAAGGCTGGAGATCCTGACAGCCCTGCCCTGCAGCGAGCACAGGCTGGCTCCAGCCCAGCATCCCAGAGCACAGCGGGCTTGGAAATGTGACTCAGGAAAAATGATGGTCATGTTCTCAGCTGGTATAACCTGGCTTTACTCCACTGACTTGTGTGGAGCAGCAGCTATTCAGTGCAGCTGACAATCTAATCAGATTGCCCTGCTTTGGCCTGAGAGAAGGTGCACAGCTCCCAGCCAGCGGGGGCAGCCACATGGGTCAAGGCCATGAACACACATATGGGAAAAAAAGCAAACTCTCTCCAAAAGAAATTGTCACATCTTTAGTGAGAATACTGTCCAACCCATTGTCTGGTTCAGTTAAATTAAAAAGATGCTATAAAAGACTCATACATACCAAGGATTGTATTTTAAGCACTTCCCCCTCCATCTCTGCTTGTGCCTCCTTCCCCAAAATAAATCTCATCTCACGTACACGTGCCCTACTTGCAAATGCTCACACTCCACAAAGCAGTTTTATGAAGAGAACTCAATTACACCCAGGTAAAGTTCATGTAGAGAAAGAGCTCCACCCAGGGAAGTATGTGATCCAAGATTAATTAGACCTACTACCTGACTACCCAGTCTTTTTAAATGGTACAACCTACCAATCTACCTACCAATTGTTTAACAGGACAATTAAAAAAAAATGCAGAAAAACCTACTAGATCAAATAACATTCAATACACAAAATTAGGTGCATTACAAATATTGTTTCATCCAGTGTCATGATTTATTGGTCTCCTCCCCCTGAGAGCTTCTACTGACCTCAGATTCACCTCAATGAATCTTGATTTTTGAATGAAAACAGCAGTCAATATTATTTACTTCCTATTGACTTCATCCTCAACAGCACAAGGAGAAGACTGAACTATTCCTGACCCCCCTGTCTCAGATCTAATCACAGTGCTGAGATCCCAGGCCCCGTCTCTGAGGTCAGGGAGAGCAGTGACACCCAGCAATGACCCCACCGTGAGGTGATGGACAACTCCCACATCCAGCAGGTTTATTTATGCAGAGAGGCAATGGAATTCCTGAAATCTCATGGCCACTTCTGTGTGACAAGAACTTCAGTTTGAAAAAAAAAAAAATCTGATCCTGCTCCTGGCTAGTCACATCTGTTAAATCTACCATCAGGCAGCAGCAGCTCTAAACCATGATATGAAGACTTGCCATGAGCATCTGGCAGTCAAATTTACACAGAAGGAGGGATTCAATTGTATTCCAAGGTTACTGCTGCTGTTTATTTACACCTTTCCTGATGATCCTGTGGTTTTAAATGGAAAAACTTCCATGTGCTACTCCTCACCCCATAGGCCTTCCATCATCAGTTTGGCAGTCAGGTGTCTCTCAGATGGTCAAAGTCACAGGTTGGCTTAGCTGTGACTGTCAATGGGAAACTCAAACCCTCCCATCACCCCTAATGAACAGACAGAGCCTTTCCAGTGCCAGGTTTATTCTCTGCCTGGAGGATTATCTGCAAACAGACAGTCCTTGATTCACACATGGTGGATCCTAGGGAATGCATCAGGCTCCCTTGGAAACTCAACCCTTGTATTTACCAACAATTTCTTGATCTTAACTTTATTAGACTCCTTCCTTCAAATTCAGCTCGTTCTTTGCCTGACAAACCCAACCACTGCACTGGAGATGAGCTGTGCTCAGCACCCTTCCCTGTTCCCATCACAGATGTTTCGTGCCCTGCCACAGCACCTCAAGCAAGGCCTTGGCAAGGAGAATCCATCTGCATTCCCTACTCACCTCCTAAACCATGTCTCCAGCTCTCAGCCTCCCCAGTTCTGCTGCCATTTCCCAAAACTGAGCTCCCACACCACAGCAAATCCTTGCTCATGTTGCCTCCAAGCCACCTGCGTGGGTTTCCTCTTCTGACCCACCTGCCTCTGTAGAACTTTGTGTCTAGACACATTATCAGTCTCTCTTTACAACAACAAGCACTAAACTGAGCTTACATCCTTCATTCTTGCTGCCACGAGCTGCAGGCAAAGGAAATGTCACTGTCAGGGAATGTGGGCAAGTCCCATGTGGCCAACAAAGCCAGTTGTGACAACAGAAACCAACCTGCATCAGCAGGCACCAGCTAAAATGGGCCAATTGCCTACAATTTTTTTTTTCCCTTGGTACATTCAGGCTCAGGGAAGCAGTTCCAGGTTACCCCTCATTAGGCAGATGTTCTTTAAATGATTTATGCTTCTATCAAGCTTGATATCCCCACAGAAGATTGTTAGTGAAAAGCTCTGTGTAATCATTTATAGTGGGATTTATGATGTTTAACTTGGGAACTCTCTGCAGGCCCTCTAACAGGATGGAGGTGGGCTGTGGGCAGTAAAAGGTCAGTCCCAAAGGAAGCCAAACACGATGCTAAGAGGAAACTAGAATAGTGCTCTGAAGGGCTTTGTTCACATTAGAGGGGAAGCAGCACAGCCTTTAATCATCCTTCCAAAGGCATGCACATGTGAGAAACACAGGACCCAGGCAAGATTTCGCCTCCGATTTTCAAGGTTGGTAGTAAATATGGGTTTAGACTGGTTATTTGGTTTAATCTTGCCCTGGTTTCTTTCTTTGTTTATATTAAGTTGCCTCAATTACAGTCCTGTATTAAGCAAGCAGTCATGCAAATGTTTTTGTTTGGTTAGGGCTTTTAAGTGTTGTAAACTTATTGTCAGGCAAAAAACATACACAAACTAAAAAAATCCACCAAGAGATGGGATAAGTAGTGAGTAGCTCATTACACCAGACTTTGGTTCCTTCTAGTATACTCAGAGGTGGGAAGAGCTGTTAAAGTCATCTCAGGGACATCTGCTAAACACCAGGACATTCTGGAATTAAATTTCCAGTTTTAGTCATCTTTTTTACATCCCTGTTTCGTCCAGAACTGGGAGGTAAAGTGCTAGAACACACCCAAAAGAAAACACAAGAAAAGCCTGGTAACTCCAGAAGCAGGAATTACTGACAGGCTCCTGGGTACATCCTGAACTTTTCTGCTTTGCAGTGCAGCCCCCTCAGTGTTTGGATAATTCAGCTGTTTGGGTTTTACCCACCCAGGCTAAGCTGAACCACCTGGAAGTGCTGCTCCTGGAATCTCACAGTGATTATTTGGGGGCACCTGAGCCACCCTTTCTGCAGGTGTCTGAGCTAATGTAACCCAGCCAGGCCTCAGAGCCAATGGGCATGGACAGCATCACTGGGCAGGCTGGGAATGTGCTAAAAACCCCTAAATGACAGCTCATCTGAGCAAAGAGCATTATCCCAAAGTACCTGGGGGAAGGAACAATCATTCCTGGCATCCTCTTCCCCAGCATACGCACAAAGGTTCTGCAGGGCTCTGCTGAGCTCAGTTACCTGCTTGCTGTCTGTTTCTTCACCTGCAACACGAGGTTTTCTTTAAAATCCTGCTTCTAGAGCACAATGTGAATGCTCTCACAGGACTGGAAAGTTTACAGATCTTTTACTGGTTTTATGCAAAGCAGCCATGGGACACATTGCTCACAGCTCATCATGCAGCAAGGGATGCTTCCCACCCCAGAGAGGGGCAGGCAGAGCAGTCTGGACATCCCACAGTGGTGGGATGGAGCAGCAGCAGCTCCAGCAGCCCAACCCCTGCTCAGCACCCCCAGCTCGGGCTCTGCTGTGAGGGCAGGCCATTAACAGAGCTCCACCTGCAAGCCTGGCTTCCCCACAAACTCTACAGATACCCTGAGAAAAGCCTCGCTGCTTCCTTCCCACCCACTTGTCCCCCAGGCCAGCTCTGCTGGAAAATCCCATCCTCCCTCCCACACAGCACATAGCAGGGGTTTGACAGTTCCTGGAAGAAAATGTTTTAACCACACACTTGCACCTGCAGCCTGGCCCTGTGTGTCACAGAATCTGGAATTAAGCAGCACAGCTATTGTAAAAATGAGTTACAGCACAAGCTCCTTCATCTCAGTCATCACAAGGGCTATATCCCACTCCTGTTTTGGTACCAGATGGCTCAAGGTCTATTTTTCAACAAGTGCTGTCTGCTACACTTGCAGCAAGTCCTTTGAGTTACAAGGCAAATCTCTTCCCTTAATATCTTTTTCATCCTTTCCCCCTCCCCTCTTTGAGCTCACAAGTACATCTTTTCTTAAGAAACAGAAAAAATCTATTATTCTTCAAAGGCCCAGTTGTGTCCTTCATTTACTGAAGTAGTCAAAGAATATTATGGGTCATTTTGTCACCATGGAAACCACAAATAGACCTTCAGGGTTTTGGAGAGGTGATATTATTTTGGAGAGGATGTGCAGGGCTCTCTGACAGAAAATAATAGGGATGGCAAATCAAGGAGACCTTTTATACAGACTGTGTGAAATGCAAAGGGTATCAAACATCATTTCTCTGCCACCGAAGACTACTCCAGGCAGCAGTTTAATATGGTATCCTCTGACAGCTGAGCCCAAATGGAAAATTAATGAGGTAGCATGATATATGAGTCTTTTTAAATCTCATAACCAGCCTCCTTTATAGAATAAAAATGGCCAAATCAGTTTAATATTAGTGGAGAGGTTCTCTGTGTGTCTTTCTTCTGAGCCTTGTCAGTGCAGTGCTGAAGAGACAGTTTTGGTTTATTGACTGTGTAAGTCTAGCTGTTCTCAAGTTTTGGACTGTCTAAATCAAAATAATTCTGAGCTTTATTGGTTTATCAAAATACAGTAAAGATATGAAAGCCAAAGGAGCACCTGGGATCTCAGAGGGGCCACATCCTGCCATTCAGGAGCCCTGAATGCCCTGTGCTGGTGGCCTGGGACAGCAGCTCCTGTTCTGCCTCCTGCCAGCAGGGCTTTCCCAATCCCACTCATCAGAACATCCCCCAGACTTGTTATTTCTGTCATGAAAAGAGGGACTTGTGCACAGTGAGAGTGCTGGCTGCTCTGAGAAAAGAGCAGAAAACAGGAGGATACCCTGAACTGAACGTAACCCAGCCCAGGCTCAGCCCTGCCCATGCAGCTCCCTCCTCTCCCACACTGCTCCACTAAAATCCTTTGGGTGGTGACCTTGTTCTTTTGCAAGGGAAACTCCTAGCAGCACAAATAACTAAACCCATGCAATTCTCAGGCCAGAAGACCCTTTCTGTTGGCATTCTGGCTGCCATAGTCTCACAACTCAGTCCAAGCTAAAGACCTACAGAGATTAGAGCAAAAGAAATTGCAAACAGAGTTTATACAAAATTATGTCCTATGCTACCTGGTGATGGATGAATTCTAAACCTACTGGGTACCCTGACACCTGCTGCTACTCCAAATTAGAACAAAACCTTAAAATCTCAAGTCATTCTGCAGAACGGAAATTTCAAAATGTTTCTGTTTATAAACAAGCAACCACTTCACTGAAACACTGAAAAAAACAGCTCAAACAAAACAAAGGAATCAAAACAAACACTCCTTTCCAAAGATTTCTGTCAAAACATCCTTAGATGAAGGTGAAATAGACACCTTCATGCAAAACATTTCTGCTGCAGAAGAAAAAAGAGCTTCCTTTAGAAAACTGCTTTATAAAAGATACTAACTCTGGCAGCTTTCTCCATAGAACAGGTGGAAACAGATCCATGGCAAACTTGGCTCAAAAATTGTGCTTTCCCTGTCACCTCTCAGCTCTTACAGTGTCTTTATCTCTGGGCACCTTCAGCACCCAGGCCTCCAATAAAACACAGTGCCCTAAAGACTGGAATTCACCACACGAAAGCAGAGGGATCAACACAAGTTAGACAAATACCACTTTGCTAAAGGTAAATCCTCAAGAGAGAAAACAAGGAGCATTCAACACAGAGCAATAGAAGGAAACTGCTGTAGAGTTCATTGCCTTGGTAAAACAACCTCAACCCCTCCAAAATACCACACTGGCTGTGCTTCAAACACTCCGATGGCACTTTTGCCTCTCACATCACTGCTTACCTGTTGGAACTCAAAATGTCCCTCAGACATTTTTGGAGGTTCCAGGCCCTGGTCAGAAGCATTTGAGACCCTGGCAGGCAGCTGGAAACAGCTGTGATTTTGGATTTGAGCCATAGAACGAATTACCAACTTTAAAGGTGGAACAAGCAGTCACAAAAGGTTAGATATTATAGTAGAGGTAGTTACAAAGTAGAGGGGAAAATTTTTTAGTATTGTACAAGGGGGTTTTTACTTTGCACATGGGAGTCAGAAGTTTTAAGATGGAGGAACGTGAGCCAGTCCTGTTCCTCCTCTTTCTTCTCCCTTACCTCCATGTTCTTGGTGCTGCTGGCACTTATGGATTGGTTTAGAAGAGAAAAGCACTTTTTACCATAGGTAGTAGATATTGGGGAAAAACTGTAAACATGTAACACGTAATGTACCACATAAAAGATAGAAAAGCACCATTTAATATAGGTAATAGGCATTGGGGAAAAACTGTAAACATGTAACACGGCATGTACCATATAAAAGATAGAAAATCCCCTTTAATATAGGTAATAGGCATTGGGAAAAACTGTAACCATGTAACACGTCATGTACCATATAAAAGACAGCAGCAGCCCTGGGCGGGGAGAGAAGAAGAAGACAGAGACAGAGAGGATGTCAGGGTGTGTGTGTGCCTCTGCCTGAGCTGTGAGCAAACCACAGAAGCCCAAGAAGAAAATCTTCTAGATAACTTGCAATAAACTGCCTTGAGACCAGACAACAAGAGGCTGCAGAGTTTTTCTGTGGAAGCACAGGTTAGAGGACTTTTCCACCACACGGAGCCCCTGAAGCAGGTCAGGGTTCTGGCACTTACCCAGCTCTGGTCATGCTGAGCAGCTCCAGGAAGGGAGAATGTTCCAAGCAGGCTTGGAGAAGCAGGAGGAGCTTGAAGTCACAGCCCTTCACTCACCTCCAACAGAGACATCTGGCTCTTTTGCTGATTCCTACTCCAGTAAAAGCCCCAGGCAGAGGCCCAGGTAAGCACATGCCAGGGCAGCACCATCAAGGAGAAGGGCAGGAACCCTGAATGAGCTGCTGAGCCCGTCAAGGAGAAATTGGATGGAACTGTGTGAAAAGGGGTGGGGAATAGAGCATCAGCCAAGCCCCAGTAGTTTCAAAAATGCCCACTTCACTATGTTTAAGAAGGATAATGAGGGAGAAACAGGGACATAAGATTTTAAAAATAATATTTCATGATTTCTCTCACTCTCCAGCACTTTTGAAAGAGTGAATGCTTTGCTTTTCAACAGTGCTAAAAGCTCACACTTCAACCAGTGTTTGATGCACAACAGATGACCCAACCCCTCCAGCACTTTGTGGAAACTCCTGCACCTGTGCAGGCAGAGCCAATTTCCACCCTCACAAATGCAGTTTTCCAACAGCATTAGGAACGTGAGTGCTGTAAGGTTGCCACAGTGGATGTGGAATTAGAAATACACAAAAAGTAGCAGAGAGAAATGTCAGTGTGAAAGCAGGACTGCAGCTGCACTAACATCCCAGGTAGCAGAAACATGGGAGATGAATTCTGGTGTATTTCCTGTGACTTACATGAAGATCCCAATTTGTTTCATTTCTCTAATGAACAGCATGATAGTATCAATAAATGTATTTTTTGGCATAATATCATCTCCGTTCCTATTTCATCAAGGCTTCACTCAGAGGGTGGGAAGACAAGAAGGTCATTTAATATTTCATGTGAAAAAAAGTTCACTCCCCAAAGCAAACAGTAAAAGTGGAATAATGTGTGGTTGTTTCCTTTATCATCTGATGCTGTGTTGGTTTTGCTCAAGTTGTAAATGGCTGTTTTGTTCCAAGCCATCCTGCTCTCAGCACCAGTGGCTGCACAAGGCTGAGCTAAGATTGTGCCTGCTTTAGCCATCCCCAACAAGCAGCACCACATCTCCAGAGCAGGTCTCTGGCTGGCTTGAAATACTGCCCAGTGTCAGCAGGAACACAGCAGCCCAGTGTTTAACTTCTTACTCCAATAAGTACTTGGAGACCTTTCTTTCCCTAGGCTCCCTAAATGCTTTATAAACATTTATAAACAGGCAGAGTGAAAAATCAATGCAGAGATACTGTGGGGAGGAAGAGATAGCAAGGAAAGGAAAGACAAACTCAATGAAAAATGAAATAGTGCCCATATATTTGCTACCAGCAGCCTTGCTGTTGCAGGGCTTTTTCCTCACTCCTCCCTGTCCCAGTCTTTCTGTGCAGGAGGCAAAAAGCAGGCATTTTGTTCTGATCAACTGCAACGTGGTTTTAATAATGGGAGTGTTTTCTCTCCTTCCTTGAACTAAGATTGGGTTTGGAAACTCAGAGATGCTTTGAGAGTTCTGTAAATAATCCCAGGCTGGAGCTCTGAGCTGCAGTGGTCACTGCTCACAGCCTCCCTGGAGCCCTGGGGTGGACACTGGGATCCCACCCCCCATTTCAGAGCTTTTTGGGGAGAGGATGAACACAGACACGTGTGGGGAAGCTGAGCGGGGGGATGAGCAGTGCCAGGGTCTGTGGGTGAAATCAGTAGGGCTGTACAGACATAAAACTGAGATGAGATCAACCAGACCCCACTGCAGTCTCATTCTGCTGCCTGCATTGCTCAGGTGAATTCAGAGACTTTTAAAAAATGATTAAATAGAATTACTCAGCCATACAAGGTCAGAGTTTCTGCCCAGCATAGAAAAGACATGGTCTTGCCCTGCCATGCTGCTGGGAACTTCACTTTTGCCTTCATCAGGATCAGCAGCAGAGCCTGACACAAGAACATTTGCTGGGAACAGGCTCGGTGCACCTTGCCCAGGTGCTGTGTTTTCTGTAGCCTAATCCAAACACTGTTATCTCCTTTACCCTGGCAGACTACTAATAACAAGTTTATACAGTTCATCTTAAACAAATATTGGGAAAGTCAGACCTTACAAGGTCTGCTAAATTGCAGAGACGTCTGTGCAATTGCAGTTGATGACACAGTGCTGAATTATACAAAGGAAGGGGTCAGTGCCAGTCAGGCTATTTCTCAGAGCAGATTGCATGGAGGTCTCATTTAACACTGCCAACTCTGAACATGTGCACTGTATAAAGCAGAGCTTTTATGGTCCTATCAAAGGTCCCTAATTTGGCTCTAGGAGCCATCTGCTGATTTAATAGAGGATCTGGATTGTTAGGTCTGGTTTGGATTTTTAGTTTTTTTTTTTTTTTTTTTCCATTTGTTTAAACACCTAAAGCTTAGGTATTTAATAGAGAAAAATATTGCAATAAGTTAATCCTCTGTGCAGTAACAAAGAAGAAAATGAATGCGTTCAGCTTTGTTTAATTTTGTCTCCTAAGCAACCAACATATTGGATATTGTGGGTACCAAACCTTAAGTGTGTGAAATTCATTAAATTAGCCCTTCCAAGACTGCTGCAACCATATTATTAAGAAATTTTAGATGAATTACACTGTCAAGACTGTTAAGTATCACCTTGTGCTTTTATCAGCCACTAATCAAGACTGAAACAGAATGTTAATGCCCATCTTACTTTGGCTAAACAAACAGAGATAATACACACAATGTGTATCTATATTTAGATAACAGGCCCAACACCCACTATGCACATTACTCCTCTATTCCTCCATGCAGATCTGTGTGATCATTAAAAGCCCCCTGATGCCAGAATAAGGAACCTTGAAAGGGTATTTCACCTCCTAAGTGCCGTGGGGCTGGTGACATTTCCATTTATCTTCCAAGGTAACAATCTCAAGAGCCTGCTCCAGGAGGAGCACAGTGAGAGATGTGGGCTCAGCCACAGCCCCAGAGCTCCATCTCTCCACACAGATGATTTGCTGGGAATTTATTAAAAAGCCTGGGCTGACGCAAACCAGCACAGGACCCGGTTTGAGCAGAAGTGCCAGAGCAAACCAAGGATTACACGGGATCATTCCAACAGCTCAGGCTTTACAAACACCAGGGATAACCCCATGAGGTGCACCCCAAACCCATCCTCCATTCCTCCCTCCCTCCCTCAGGAGCAAGGCCATCAGCTTTCCAGCAGCAGAGCAGAGTGAAGGCTTCATCTGATGCAAAATTAATGCAGTGCCACTGAAATCAGCCCACCCTCACTGGAGATCCAATTCAATCACATTCCCTCATTTATGAAGAGTCTTGAACAAACATTTTATGTAAAGGTCTCCGATTTTTCATTTCAAGGGCTGTGAATCTCACAGGCAATCCAGAGAGCACAGAAACTGGGCAGAGGTAATTTCCTTTAACTGGGCTGCACCTCAGGTCCCTGGGGATTTCAGGGCAAGGACTGAGTCAGCAGCTGAGCACTTCCCCAAGACATTTTGGATGAAATCAAGGGCAGTTTCAGCACTCACATGTTGAAGCAAGATTATGAATGATCACTGGACGCAACAATTTACCTTGCCACCAGCATTTCTCTAAGATTTACTTTTTGCCCTTTATTCATGAAGTTGTTTGCAGGTCAAACATGTTCATCTGTTTTACTTCCCTGATTCAAAGTAATGCAGAGGAGCACAAATAAGCAACCAAGCAAACAAATCCCACCCCCCTCGCCAATGCCCCCCCTCAAAAAAAAAAATAGAGACCTAAACCTAAACTTTTTGTGTAGCAATAAAGATAATAAAAATAACAATTTATCAACCAATTTACTAGAAAACCGTGGTACATCTCCTGCATAATGGAAAATGCTTTAAAAATGGGTTTCTAGATTTCTCACTTGTGGTGAGCTGTGAGCACACGTGGATTTAATATCATGGGCAAAACTGTTAATTAGACAAGAAAAAGTCTGCCTTGAGTTCATAATATCCAATGTGATTCCTTCTCATTCTCAATCCTTGGTTGAGACAGACTTGAAGCATTTCTGAAACCCATCTTGTCCAGCATCTGAACACATCTTAGTTCAAGGAAGAGGGATTAAATGAGTGATGAATTACACCCTGAATGAAAGCAATCCTTCTGATGTTCACTCAAACACAGCCTCTCCCACTGCAGTCAGCTGGGGCAGCCACAGCCTTAATAACCATTAGTTATCCCTTAAGCCATCATCCAGTGGGGCAGCAGCAGATCCCTGACTCACAGAATATGCCTGGAATCCTGCAGCCAAAGACTTACTGCTGGTTTTTTTGTGATGGCAGAGGTTCCCCCTTAGTGCTCAGATGGACACAACTCAGAGACAAGCCCATCCCAAAAACCCTGGACTGCTTTTCCTTGTGGTGGTGTGAATTGCAAAGATCATGAACTGGCCTGTCCCCAAGAAGAAAAAGGGTGAGTGAGTACAGGGACAAAATACCAACAGAACTCCAATTCCTGCAATTAGAAGACTGCAAGAATAAAGGCAGGAAGAGGTGGGAAATTAGAGAAGAATGAAGCCTTAGCCTGGGAGCTGGGCCCGTAGGTGTACAGGGATAGACAGAGAAAGCCTGATGCAAAACCTGGCACTGCAGTCTGGCACTCTGATTGACCTCTTGGAGGAGATAACTCAAGAGTCTCTCTGTTTTTGTTCTCTTTAAATACATGTACAGTCTGCTCCAGCTGCTTGGCTCCAGCGTGAGCCTGTGGTGCCAAGCCAGACATATTTGGCTTTGATACAACATTGGCTCAGCCTTCAAATAAACCACTGCTGTATTGCCATTAGGAAACAGGAGCTGCTGAGTGATTTCATGGAGAGGTCTCAGAGCTGCAGTTGGGGCTGGGGCACAGCCCAGCCCAGCCCTGGGGCTGAACGTGACCAGGAGCAGCAGCTGCTGGGGAGAAATCTCCCCTTCCCAACATCTGCTGTTTATTCCTCAGTCTCACACCATCAGTGACAAACAGAGCAAGTGCTGCTGGGACACTCTGGATCTCAAACTGACAGCCTGTTACAATTTGAGTCTGTTCTAATTTATCACAGGGTTTTTAGGACAATGCTGCCCCAGCCTCTGGTTGGAGATGCTAAACCTGAGGTGTTGGATGAGCTACACAGAAGCTCTGCTAATTCATTCACTCAGTCAAACTTGGCTCCTACTGCAAGGCCAGGATTAGCAGCCAGCCTGGGCAGAGTGATGGCAAGGAGGCTCCTCTTGCCACCACAGGACTTGGGATTTGCATTGTGGCCATGGTCCTCTCTCTTTCTTGGCAGGACCACACTTTCAACACTGCTGACACAACATCTCCCTTCTGCTTGCTTTGTGCCAGATCTGAAATTTGCTGTCAGCACCAGCCAGCTGCAAGAACCCATCAGGCTTGGGGTCACGAGGAAAGTGAGTCCCTCCTGCCATCCCAGTGTGGCCATTCTCTGTTTTCTGGTTTTGCACCACCCACCCCAGGGCATGGCCATGGTGGGAGATGAGAAACTTGTGAGGTTTGACTGCAGCAGCACTGCTGGGGCAGGGTACACAGGAAAGCAGCAGCACAACAGGATTGAGTCAGAAATACCTGCCAGAAGCCAACAGTGATCTTGTTTCATCTGCTGACAGAAACTCTGACAACTGTGTATAATCTGCCTGACTTTCTCTAGCCCAAATAGAAGTAGTTTAGCTTTTACAGAAGTTGGCACTAGGGAACAGAAATTTGACTAGACAAAACAGTGACCAGGGAGGAAGACTCCTCACTCTCATTCTTCCCATCTCTCCAGCATAGCAGAACCAGAAAAGCAAACACATCCAGCAGACTGTTCCCCTGAAGATGGGAAATGAAAGAAGGGAGACAGAGAGAGACTTTGTTCTATTTTTAAACACTTGAGAATGGCTCCAGAACTACTGAGAATGGCATTGAAAGCACTCAGGAAAAAAAAAATCACCCAAGTACACATCCAAATTCCAGCTGGCACCACCACAGGCTTTGCCCTCCACCAGACGAGGCAGGGGTGTTTTCTTTCCCTCCCCATGGGCTGGCTCATGTCCCCAGCCAGGCAGACCCGAGGGAGGAGCTGAGAGCTGGCAGGAGACTGCTGCACTGCCCAGCCCGGTGCCTCCCCATGGCCTCACCTCTGTGCCCCGCTCAGCAGCACAGCTCTGTTTGCCCCAGCTGCTGTCCCCTTCTTCATCTGCCTCCAAGCCTTGAGAGCATTCCCATTCTTGCTGCAGATTCCCAGCAAGCTGCAGGGCAGAGGAAAATAGGGGGGAGAAATGTGTGAGCAGCAGAAGCCCTGAAAGGATGGATGTCCACTGCTCTGAACTGCAAAGGATGTGCCTGCTGGAAGCCCAGAGCAAAAATTCAGAGTGATGTCAAAGGATTCAGCATTTTACTCACTTTCCTGAGCTCCCAACATTATCACAATAATCTGGCAAACTTTAGGAGAAACTTATTTAAGATGTGAGAGTAGGCTTTTCCAATCATATTCTGGGATTTATGCAGGGTTGGGAACTAAAAGTTACAGCTGAGTTATGGATTTCATCAAAGAATTTTCTATTGAAATAAAAAAATCAAATAACTATCCAGATGCTAATGGAAAGCAGGTGTTGGGCTTTAAACACGAAAGCATTTACTGATTTAGCCACATTAATATTATGGTTGAGACATACTGTACTGATTACAGCTTTAATTTAATAAAAGTCAGTGGTGCAGAGCATCATATCCTTTATTTACACATGGCACCCTTCCTCTGCAGAATGAAACCAGAAAAAATAAAAGAACTTTGTCTAGGTGAAATTCACCTCAGATTAAAGAAAGCTCTGCAAAGTTTAAGGTTTTAATAAACAACATCATGTGCTGCTGAACAAATGGCACCACTGTATTGGGGGGGTTCATATCAATAAATACCAAGGTTCTGATTTGGTAATCCTGCACTGTCCCTTCCCCATCAGAGCTGATGGTTCCTTTTGCCCTTTTCCTCACACAATTATTGTACAATTTCATTTCAAGGGACTTTGGGACCTTCTGGTCTTGCCCAAAGCAATGCTGACTGCAGCCACAGCCTGAGTTTCTTGGCACAGTTTCTTCAACAGGAACAAACTGCTCAGCTCAGGGGCTTCCAGCCACTGGGAGTGACTGTCAGCACCTGCATTCCTCTTCTCCATTCATTTTTTCCCTTCTGTTTCAGGAGGAACAGGGCCAGAATCACGTTCAAAGAAAAACTTGGTGTTTGTAGAACACAGTGCACTGCTCGCTTAGGTCAAGAGGAAAAGGCAAAAGCCATAAAATTAAACAAAAATGGAAAATTTTCTGCAAAATTAGGGAGAAAGGTGTCATGAAAGCCTGATGCAGTGGATTTAAAAAAAGAAAAAAGCCTCAAGAAAACTTAGAAGATCTAGCCAACCTTACAACAAAATAGAGGAAGAAACTGAGAACACAAAAATTACTTTGAAAAGAAAAGCAGCCAAGCAGTGCCACGGTGTGAGTTTATCCCACAGCACCTTTCAGTGTGTAATGAACCCCCAGACAAAGCTGCCACTTGGGAGCAGGCCCTGGATCCCCCCAGAGATGGGCAGAGCTGATCCCAGAGCAGCTCCACAGGGTCACCCTGCTAGGAAGGGAGGGAAGGCTGATGGCCACTCCAAAGAGCCTCTGGAAAGCAGTGTTTGCACAGCCCCTAAGAACAATAGCAATAACATTCTATTGTCTCTAGGTTTTAGAGCCACTAAGACTAATGAGTTCATTTATAGCCCTGATGGAAGTAATTAAATCTGAAAATCAAAGCACAACATTCTTGTTTAGTGCTCTTTGAAACCAATATTCTAATGGAATGCTATCAGCAGCTAATTGAAGCACTAATCTTGCCCAGGGTTGGGCCCATTGCCCAGATGGCTCATACATCATTTTCTAGTCTGGCAAGCAACATATTGCACTGGCTGGATGAAGCTGAGATTAGATATAGCTATAGGATACGACGGAAGCACAAGAATTTTTCCAATCAGTATTTTGATAAAATTGATATATAAAGTCAGTTTGCCAATAAACTTCTTGCTGAAGTACAAGGACACATCCTTGGCTTTATAAATAAAAAAAAAAAAATCTGCTGCCTTATGCAAATAGAAGCTCCTATCAACTGGGTAGTAATAGCAATACAGAAACATTAGCAAGATAAATGCCCAGTGAGAGCCATGAGGACAACAGGGAAGCTAAAGAGCTTAATCTTCCTCCTAGAGCTGAACCACTTAACAAATAAAAGTCACATTTTTCTGCTGCGACACATCCTGTCTTGAAGTTTTTGCATATTGCATGCTCTGTCAGGGAGAGGAGGGCAGGAGGTGCAGTGGTGTGTAAGGTACAGCTGACAGGGATGTCTGAGGAGGCAGCAGGATTCTTGTCCTGAGATTAATGAGCTTGGGGTGCAACATTCTGCTTTTCTCAGAACTGCAAGTTAAAAGTATCAGGAGCCACGTTATCAAAACATGTCCAAGCAATACAATTCCTATGTTTTCCTGGCAGCTGTTAATTCCTTTGTGAAATTCAGTAATAGGACAGATTTGGCATTTTAGTTATTCAGCATCTCTGGCCTCTATTATCAACGTTTCCTACATTTTTCTTGTTTCAGCTGTGTGGTGTTTAGCCAGGCAGAGCCTCCCTGGCGTCAGTCAGCAGAACCCAGAGGAGCAGAGCCAGCTCAGGGTGGGCTCCTGAGGCACAGGGGAGCAGGGAGGCAATGAAGCAGGATAACTGCAGAACATCCTTAAGGAGCCCAGTGATCTGTGTCTGCACTCTGAAAATGCTGCGTGAACTCCAGCCTCCAGCCATGAATTAAGGATTGCTCTCAGCACATGTTTTTCCCTGTCAAGCACTGCACAAATCCTGGAGTTTGTGGGCAGCACAAATGCTGTTCTGCTTCTGTGCTTGAGCTTGCTGCTCACACAAACTTTTGAAACTGAACAATTGTCTGTGCCAGCACTCGGTCCTCTCTATAAAGTATGAATTATCTCAAGAATATCCTGGTTTATTGATATTTTTTTCTGCTGTCTGGTAAGATAGTATGTTTTGAAAATATATATATTTTTAAAATATCAGATGAGATATGGTTTAATTTCAGTAAGAGTCCAAATGCAGCATTATCTGGAGACCTAGCAGGAGGCAGCATGATACAAAACTCTGACTTGAGAAGACAAGAATCTGCCTTGACAGGCAGCAAAAGTGAGAGAACTAAACATCCACGTTCATCTGTAACTTCTTTTTGAATATGCAGATCAAATACTTTGTATTTTTGGCCCTTTACCCATAATAATATTTTTTTTGGTTTTACTTTGCAATTTAAGCTTTACACTTACAGTTAAGATTAGTATTTTCCCAAGGTATCTAAATTAAAAGCATAATTATTCAGAATTCCCTCAATGACAGGGAAAGAGAGAGGCAGCTTCCACAGACTGCTCAGCCCATCTGAGATCTGAATTGCTGCCCTCTCTGCCTCCCTCTGTCCCTCCACTGAGTCTAGGAGTGGCCTAGCACAGGAGTTTCCCAGCTTACATATCACTGATTATTTGTTCAATTCCAGGTGAACTGGAAAACAGAGGTTAAATATGATTCCTGACCCTTAAAAGCTCAACAACAAGTAGGTGAAAGAGTGAAGGCATGATCATCCTGCTTCTTCGGGAGCCCTACTAAAAAGGAACATTTCTGGTGCAGTCAGGCTCCTGGGAAGCCCTCTTCAACAGGCATAAAAGCAACCAAAAATCAGCTATCTGAAGATGTCAGAGATCCATTGCCTTTTAATGGCAAAACACATAATTGTCTCTCCTCTAGTCCAAAATGCTGTTACCAGGACACATTTCCTATTGCTTTCTTGTTACCATCTCCATTTAAGTCCTTAATTAGGCAGAAATATTCCACCCATGCACAGAGGAAAAAAAAACAAAACCCATAGGCGATATTTTAAGTAATAATTAAAAGGCTCAGCGAGGGATCCTTGGGCACAGCTCAATACAAAAAATATTAAAGCATGTCTTGAAATGTGCCACGTGAGGTGTGAGAGGTGCAGTGGCAGGAGCCAGGGCAGGAGGGGGCAGGGGAAGGGATGGGGCTGCTGAGGTGAATGTTAAGTGATGTTCAGCAGCTCGGTGATAGCTGCTAAGAATAATGAACCTGACCTTGTCAAAGGCCGTCATTATTGATAATAACAAAGTTCAACAGCATTATTATAGGATTTTACAGCCGCTAACCTTTATTGCTGGAGGGCTAATTGTGACCTTTCTTGTGTCTCCTTCACACCTAATTAGGTTTCTGTTGTAAAGAGATAAAAGAGTGTTTGTATCAGTGGGGCATCTTTTTCTGCAGCTGAATGAATTCATGAAAGACTGAGATTGTTAAGTGAGAGAGAGAGAGAGAGAGAGAGAAGAGGAAATACAGAAAAAGGCAGGAGGCATTAATAGACTTTAGAATAAAATCCTGACAGATTCAAATTGATTCTGCTGCCTGAGAAAATTGAGTGCGGAGGGAATTAGATTTATGCACTGTTAAATGTAACTGCCTGGCAGTATCCATACAGAAAGCTGTTAAAATGGTAATCTTTAGAGATGTATGAAAATTGTGTGTGAATAGACCAATGAACCATCACTCAGAGCATGTCTCTTCTAGCCGAATAACACAAGACAGTATTATTATTATTAATAATGTATTACAAACACTATGCATTATGTATGTAATTTAATCACAGTATCTAAATGTATAAACAACAGCACAGGCACATGGTAACTTTTTTGTACTTGTGGTTCCATATTCCCTTTTTCTCTTTGAGGACCCCCTGAGGATGCTGCTGGTGACCAGCTGAGCCAGGGGACCTCGTGGAGAGCCCAGCTGGGTGTGAGGGGCTGTGGAGGTGTCCAGGGGTGCTGGTCCTGCAGCCTGGACTCAGGACAAGACAGCAGCAAAAGGCCTGGAAAGGGGCTCCTTTCAGACAGGGAGGCTGTGGGCAGACAGCCCAAGTACCTCTGACCTGGCTTTTTGTTGTTTGAGTCTTCTCAGCTTGGCTGGTGAACCTTCTAAAGGCTAATTTCCAGCAAGGAGCACAGAGCACACCAGTGTGGGTTACTGGGAGTTTTGAGTTGCTATCAAGGAGGCTAGGAACAAGTTTCTAATAAACATATCCATGGCTCAGATTGAGGGGGAAAATCAAGCTAGAAATAATCTCTTGATTCCCCCATTTGAATCCTGATCTGTGGTTCTTATGTCAAGATTACCCCTGGCATCAAAGCAACTTTGAGTGAGACAATGTCATCACTGATGGCAGGGACAATCACTGATTGATCTTTCACGATCTGATTTAGATTAGATGCTGTCATAGGCTCTTTCTATGACTCTAATGGTGTTAAGTTTGCTCTACCCACATCTGGAAGTGCACTTGCTGCAGTAATTGAGCTATTGCAGAACACAGAGAGTTCTCTTTGGTTCTGGCTTCATCCCATCAAGCAGAGGGGGCTGTGAAAAGTTGTAAATCCAGAAATGCTTCCAGGTGAGCCACAGAGTTACTTTCTTTGGATCTCTCTGGAACCAAGTTTGAGGTCCTCAAGTCCTCACACACTTTATTCTATTAAGAAAATGCTGTTTCTACACAGAACATTAATGCACTAAAGTTTTGCAAAGCAGCATTGCCATTTCCCAGGTCCAAACCATCAGCCTGTATCCAGTGCAAGGCCTTGCCAAAGACAAACACGGGTGTAAGGAATGGAAGTAACACAGATTAAAACTCTAAACCTGCAAAGAAAAGCCACTCCTGCCCAGCTCCCACCCTACCCTGCAGTCAGGCTGTTTATATCCTCCTCTGGGAGATAAAATACCTTATCTACTGCATCTGGTTCCATGCCAGAAACTCCAGAGTCAACACACTCCATCAGGCTTCCTGAAGCTGCTAGGAGAGAATCAGGGCTAGACCATCCACCCTTTGCCAGATAAGGAAAGAGCTTAATAAGCAAACAGAGAAAGAATTTTGTTTTCAAACATCTTGGAGGGAGCTACTAAGTGCATATTATAAACATAGGAAAATATCAAACACTCTTAATGATTCCCTACATCAAAAATATCCAGAATACTTTCCTGGTTAAAAAGCTGGATGAGCTGATAGATGTCTGTCTTTTAAGTGCTATAGACTTGACTAAAGAGATATTTTCATGCATATTTGTGGAAAAACTTTCAGAAGAATACAGAAACTAGGGTTCCAAGTACTCAGAATTACTGGGATTTTCCTCATGGGGATTTTTTCACTCTTGTTATAGATAGATGTGAGGTATTTTCTACAACTGTCCTGAGTACACCTTGGGGGAGCAGAGGCATCCTGAAAGAGACACATCTGGATGAAAACAAGCCACAGAGGAGAGCTTTTGGGTTTAGTGTTTCATTTTTGCAGCAGATATTTTCTGGGTATCACAGACCCCTGGTTTTATTTGTCTTGTTAATAATACAGAGCAGAAAAACCTGCTTAACAAAATAATTAATGAGCATTTAGAGCAATTTTTTTGGTAGCATGTTTCATTCTAGTGAAGACTGTAGGTTGGCTCTCTCAGAAATGGAGGAACAATTGGGGCACAATACCCTGAGCAGACACTTGGACTGCTTATGAATATATGGGAATAAACTCTCCTTCTCTCCCTTGCATGTTCCTCCTGGATTTTGGTGAGGAATTGTGCAGTGCTGCCTGCTCATGACTCCACCTCAAATCGACAGGAAAAGCAAGTGCTCTGGGAATGTACTGAAACTGCTTAAATAGGAATATGCAATAACATGTTGACAAAAACATATGAGGAAAATATTCCTGGGTATATTGCTCTGCAGAGATGAGTATGCTAGCAAAAGCAAGTGTTTTATTTACCAGAACAGCTCATTTTCAGACTAGCTTTCTATAACAAAAGAGTTTAATAATAATGTTGAAGGCAAGAAAGATGCCTATAAATAGGAGCAAGACCTGTCTATGGAACTTTTTCATGAAACTTTAATGGCAAGAGAAATAGCACTTGGCAAATTCTTTATTGCTGTCCTGCCTGCACTAACTTAATGTGAAAGTAGGTAGCAGAATCAAGAAAATATTTCTTTCATGTGTTCACAACTCCCTTTTCTTCAGGCTTGTCTACCCAAAAGGCTGGCTACTGGTCCTGTGTTACCCCTCTTGGTCCATGCTTGGGTCTGGGGACAGTAACAGCCCTGCTTCCTAACACCTGCTGTTCCCATCCTCACCCAAGCACCTCTGTCCCTAGATCAGGGATAACTGGGCACTCCAGCCAAGTGAAAGGCAGTATTTTCTTCAGAGAAAAAAAAAAAAAAACAAAAACAAAAACCACTCAGCTCAGAGCTTTCTCCCACCTCAGTGACCCACCCACCAAGGGTCTGCCTCTGGATGAGATTCCCAACAAGTGGGGTTCATGAAGAATGCAGCTTCCCTATGGATAGAAGGCTCTGGTCCAAGCCATCCACTATTTCTGTATTTAGAAAAACCTTGGACACACAGGGCCTCTCAAAATGAACAACCCATTCATTCCCCTTCATCCGTTCAGATGGCCTTTGCTGTGTCTATTAACCACCAAATCTCCAGCCTATCTAAAATGCAATCTGTCTTCCATGACATTAAAGATTTTATCTCTGTGCCTCAGCACACACTGCTCTGTGAAAAGGACAGGGATTTCACCCTGGGCACTTCAAATGTTAGATATACAACATTTGGCATTTCAGGTGAAAAGATGTTTTTTACAAAGGAATGGACGTTCTGCAATTATTTTCCTTTTTAATAATTTCATTGGTGTTTATTATCCATTGATTATCAAACACTGCTGACAAGTATCTTCTTTTTAATGGCTTATGACTAACACTTAAGTGAGATACTTCAGATTGCAAAGGCTTTTTTTGCCTCTCCTTCCTCTTCAACCCCTCCCTCTTTAAATCTTTGCAGTGCCTGTAATAAAAGAGCAGCATGCCCAGCCTGAGATTCCTCAGAAAGAATCCAGAGCTGCATTTCTTTTCCTGGCTGCTGTGCATGTTTATGTGGACATCTGAGAAAGATTATAGCTATCTCTACCTTTTAGTTATTTGGCTTCCTAGAACCATACAGGAATATTTCTAGTTGGTGCCACTGCACATATCTCAAGCACCTTGGTGACTTTATAGTGCTTGTTTCTCTAGTCCCACAACTCTTGTCCTCCCAGAGGTTTTATTTTCCTTTAGATGCACTCCTAAAGAAGGAGCAGAAAATGTCACATATCCCAAAGTGCTTCTACCACTCCACTGTCCTGTATAAAACTGAAATTTTTTAAAGAGAGCCTAAGGGAATCCAGCATCCAAATCCTACTGATGGTTTGGGGGAGCAGTACTCTCAGCCTAAAGGAAGACTCGATCAATTCCTAAATATTCCATAGCAGAGCAAATAATAATATCATGTTACTTAATACTAGCAAGGGGAAGGGCTGGGAAAAGCATGTTTGCAGCTGGAATTTGAAATGCACTGGGAAGGCCTGTGCAGAGGGGCTGGGTGGCTGCTTCAGGCAGGAGAAAAGGGTGTTGGTGGTTGCATATGAGCAGAGGAATTGGGAAAAGGCAGGGGAGGGAATGTGTATCCACCTGACTGACAGAGGAAAAAAAAAAAAACAGCTCAGAGCTTTCTCCCACCTCAGTGACCCACCCACCAAGGGTTTGCCTCTGGATGAGGTTCCCAGCAAGTGGGGCTCATGAAGGATGCAGCTTCCCTATGGATAGAAGGCTCTGGCCCAAGCCATCCACTATTTCTGTATTTAGAAAAACCTTGGACACACAGCCAATGTAAATCCTGACCATGACAGCTCACCTGAGAATTTCTCCAGCCCCTCCCTCATCCATGATCTTACTTCACGATCAGTATTTCAGGCTGCCACTGCACCAAGAGTGATTAAAAGCCAGCTCATGCTCCAAGGAAAATCACTTTACAGCAGGCACACTCAGAGATGCCTGGATCCCAGGAGATGGTGATGGTTTCCTTCATCCCAGAGGTGCTGCAACCTTGTGGCCAGAGAAACAAACCCTCTCTGGGGCATTTTCCATAACTGTTCCTTGCAAAGATGATTTCATTTTCCAGGTGCACGTGGCAGTTTTGATGAGCTCAGTGTCTAAGCCAGCAGTAGCTGTTTCCTTCTGCCAGATAAATAAATCCAGCAGTGCCGCCCATTTTAGCAGCACAGTTTATGCTACAACTCGCCCCATCTTGTACAGTTGGAGCAAAGCTTCACTCACAGCCCTGTTACTCCAAGTCTCTGTCAGGTCCTGACCTTCCAACTCCATCATTTCATGCTGGCAGGGTGAGTGGGCATGTCCCAGGACAGGTTTGTAAGAGTCTAAGCCGAGCTCAGTGTGTCCAGCCTGGCTTGACAGAAATGTCTGGCTGGAAATCATCAGCCTTTGCTCCACACCAGAGCCCAGCCGTGTTTACCTAATCTGCAGACCAGGCACATCCACTCAGGGAGAAAAAAAGAAAATCACAGGCAATTTGTCAGAGCATTAGCTGATAATTCAGACAGAAATGTTAGATCCTGAGGCATGGCTCGGGGCTGCAGGGGGAAATGTTATTGACTCTGACAGATCCCTGATGACAGATCCACTCCCTCTCCCAGGGGCAAGGCTACATTTAGATACACTTAAATTTTCATTGGAATTCCAGGGTAAGGCAGCAAGTGGACAGCAGGGAAAGAAAGGGAAAGGTTAGTGGAGGAAGAGGGAGCTCGCATGGTTTGGCTTTTCATCCCACCCCTGTAATTGTGGCCTAATTATTTCCATTTAAACTCATTGACTTCACCATGGTAATTATTACTCAAGCTTAGAAATAAATATCCCTTCTGCTCAAAGACAGCCATTCCTGCCTACTTAATGCTACTTTACTCCATGTAATAGCTCAGAGTCCAGATTTAGACAACAGTGGATTCTTTTCAGACTCGATGAAATGTTCCACAGCTATTTCCCAGCACCTTTGGCTTCCCAGCCAGTTGCATCTATTCCTGTCTCTCAGGCAGAGATTTTAAGAGCCTTCAGGTTATTTTGTTTTTCTTCTTCTTCTATGTATTCATAGCATCCAGCACAAAGCTGTCCTGAGCCTCCAATGACAGCTGTTAAGTAGCAAATAATAGTTATAATTGGAGCATTTCTAATTGGGCTGTAGCTTTTAAATTTGAGTGCCTGAGGAGGTGCATTATCCTTGAGCATGGCTCTGCTCCTAATTCACTCAGGTTGCCTTGAAAATGCCACACTCCCGGTTGTATTTAAGCACCTAAAGAAAGATCTTCATTTTTGGAGCGCCTGAAAACAAATTTCAGTAGAGCTTAGGTCTGAGACCTCTTCATAGGAAGAAAAAAGCACATTTCATTTGATGTTTCATCCAAATTGAGCAAAAATCCTACAATTATTTTTTTCTTCCCTATGTGGTTTGGGCCCCGTTTGTCAAAACTGAGCCTTGTTAATATTGAAACACGCAAACTTTAGCATAAACTTGCGCTGCCCGGTGCTTCTGACAGCACTGAAAGCACATCTAACATTTCATGAGCCCACATTACCTTCCAGGCTGTATATTCCTTTCATGCCTGCCCAGGTATGTCCACGTGGGAATGCAGTGCATGAATCCAGCCTGACTTTTGGCAGGTGCCCAGCCCCAGCTGCTCTGGTGGCTCTTTGTGCGTTTCACATGGCACAAAGGCTCTGCTGGAGCAGGCACAAGAGCTCCCAGAGCAGAGTGTACCCCATGAATCAGGGCCACAATGAGCAAGAGGGAAACAGGAACCCATTCAATCCTGGGCACGTGCAATAGTTTAAAGAAGCCCCTCTTCCATCCCAGCCAGCACACGGGGCACAGCTGTTAACTTTCAACACGCTGAGGGCTAAAGACAATGAAAAATCCAGCCCTGGCCGAGGTTAAACCAGTGCATCTTTTGCCAGGGAGCTGTGAGCCATTAACCTTTCCACTGGCACTGGCAACCAAGAGCTGGGAGATAAACATGTTGGGGAGGAAACAAATTGGTTCATTCGAACGCTATTAATGTGTCTGCCCTTGGAGGCCACATTTATGCTTTTGGAAAATTACACATTCATGCATAATGAAGTGAGATATAGCTCACCGATTGCCAACAGGGTGCAAAGCCCACAATAAAGATTTATAGCAGGTGCCTAATTCTCTAAACATTTGCAAATTAAGTATTTACGGGTGTAATGCTGGCGATTTTATTGCCAGTTTAAGTTACCATCATTTGAGCTTTTTATTTTGCACTGAAACTGAGCTGAGTGTTTAATATCCATGATGTGTAATTTATTCAAGTATAATTTGGTGATGTTATAGTGGGAATTAAGGCAATACCCAGAGACCCTAATTATGACACAACTACACATAAACATAGGAAGAAATCCCTTGTCCTAAAGAACATGTTCAAAGCTGACAGAAACAGATCAAGATTGTAATAGACACTGCAGAGTGGAGAAATGCTGTAAAGGGAGATTTAATGACTTGCCCAATGACACATGGAAAGCCATCCTGTTATAGATGGAAAAAATCCAGACCTCTTTCCCCACACACCTGGGGCACAAAAGTAGATTTCTCTACCTGCTCACAGAGGATGGGCAGCTCTCCCAGCCTGAAGAGCCTGGCTCTCAGTGATACTGAGCACAGCCACAGAGCACACCCCTGCTACTGAAATAACTTGTTTCCCTGGAGAGCTGCACAGCTCACAAGTGAGCTAATAGAAAGATTTCCACTAATTCCAAATAGACAAAGATGAAAGTATGGCTAGAAGAGAACACACCACCTAAATATTCCTGCTGCAGCTCTTTCCCATGGAACATTCAAGGAAAGTCAAGAATTCACTGTGAGTTCATAAGAGATTTTGCACAGCAGCAAAGGAAGCATTTCCCACATGCTGTGACACGATGGCTGTGCCTGGGGAGCCCCAGCTCAGCCCCAAAGAGGAGCTGGCAGTGCTCAATCAAACCCCAGCTCGCTGTGTTTGACATTCCCCTATCCCACCACAGCTGCTGCAGCCTGGCTGGACCACGGGAATGGGTTTGTTTTGGAGGGTATCCAGTTCCCCCACAGCTGAAGGAGAGCATGGATGGTTGGTTGAGTTTCAGCCATGGAATGGCTTCAAAACTCAGCACAAATGACCCTCAGGAGGAGCAGGGGATGAAGTGATTCACAGTGGTGTTCTCCTCGCAGGTGGAGGGAGCACATCTGTTTTTCTCAAAGGGAAGGAGCAGGGTCTCTCTCCCAGCTCAAGTGGCTGGTGACATATTCAACCTGCTCCTCTGGATCCACTGCTCAGCCCTCCAGCTGCAAGAGAAGTAACTTCCCTGCCTCCTCTCATCATGTGCTGAGGAGCAAACAGTTCAGAAAGGGAGGATAAGAGAAGATTACTCATTCATTAAAAATGTGGCTTTGAACCAGGCCTAAAGTGTTATTCCAGGACTCTCATAATGAAACACATAAGAGCCACTGGCAGCTTTCTCACTGTGCTGAGCAGCACAGCCATGCAAACCCAGAGACTGTGAAGCCATTCCTCAGGAGACGTGTGGAGGACCTTACCTGATGTGAGCATTCCTCCCACCAGCTGCCGTGCCAGCACACACTGCCAGCAGCATCCTAACCAAATCCACCCCAGAGACACGACTTACACAAGCAGATCACAGGAGATGAAATCTCTCTTGGCCTCATCACCTCTTAGACCAAATCAAAACAGAAACTGCTTTTTGACATTGTCCAGACCCGTGTAAAAGGAGCAGACTGGTCTTTGTTGCACAGAAATACAGCTCCTGTGAAACAAGATAGAAAAAATTTGACACTCTGCTACACGAGGTTTTTAAAGATGAAGATCAACTAATCCAGATGAGTTTGTGGCACACCCTGGGAGCCACTAAACATATTCAGTATTTCTGGTTGGATGGAAAGTGGATAAAATTACATCATTATGGGAAAACTGTAAATGCACAGTGGTTCAAGAAAGAGGAGAGGAGGGAATAAGAGGAGAGGACTGGAACTACTAAGCACTTAAACTGTTTTCCAGCCAACATGTATTAAGAATGTATTTTCAAGTGTAGCAAGGGATGCTGTCAATAACTGTAAGTAAGCCCTGATGCCAAGTGCTGCATATACATTTAGAACAATTGACACTTGTAGAGGTTAAAATGGACATTCTTCATCCATGAGATGCTATTTTGGTCTCTTCCTCAGATGCTGAATGAAACAAAGGTGGCTACAATGACAGATTCAGAAGAGCTGTTAACACAAGAGCAGCATTTGGAAGCACCTATTTTCCTGAGAGAAGCTAAGTGGGGAAACACATACAGGTCTGTAATTGTTTTCCTTAAACCACAGTTCCTTCCACTCACTCTCAGAAAATCCCCCTCTCCGGGGAAAGCCAGAAATAGAAAGGCAGGCAGAATTTTCAGCTTTTGAGCTGCATTTGGTGACAAAGCAAACAGGTCAAGGCTGTGTGACTTTGAAAGTCCCATCCATTACCTGGGGTTGAAGCAATGACAGAAAAACAAAAGAGGGAGATGGAAGACACACAGTGCCATCCACTCCTCCAAGATCAAAAAACATCTCCATCCACTAGCAGAAATCTTGTGAACTATTACCAGACCTCTTGGACCTTCCCATATGGTTAAATACGCAGCATTAAATTTCTTCTCTTTAAATCATTCCTGATTTGAAACTGTTCTCATGATACTCCTTCAGAGTGGCTGCTTTTCCTTCTACAGGCATAATTCTCATCCCCTTGTTACTTTACACACATGCAAGCTTGGGATGGTAAAGAGCTTGAGTTATAACCACCGTGTGTTATAAACATACAGGGCATTCTCTTATCTCCTCTTTTTTTTTTTTTTTTTTTTTCATTATTAATCCAGATTTTCCTAGAAAATTCTGTAGGAATTTATGAATTCTGTATATATAAATTCTGTAGGAATTTATGAAATCATTTCACTAAGTAACAACACATTGACCCAGGGGGAAAAATCAAAATTAGAAGCATTAGGTGAAATGTGGGCTGTGCAAGAGTTCTTACACCAGATCAGGAATGAAGGATCCATGTCAGATCCACCCACTGACATCACCACCAGTGGCCATCACACTGATGATGGTGTTTGTGCTTTCAGATCTCTTATTCATCTTTGTGATGTCTGAGGATTTTCACAACGGAAGAACACACTGAAATCAAAGGCTTGGTTTTGTCATTATTTCAGACCACTTTTACTTGTTTTACTTTCTGGATGGATACAAGCCAAGCTATGCCTCTGTCCCAAACATTTTTGCATGTTTTCAGTTTTAGAAAGCTTCATTTGTCAGAGACAGGGCGCTCCACACCTGTGACACCCAACCCTGGTGTGAGATCCAGGCATCCTCTGAGCTGGGGGCCCCATCACAGCCCTCTCTGCTGGGCTTGCTGGCTTTATTATCATCAAAGGAAAGCATTTGCTGTCAAACTGTGAAGAAGCAAAACCACGATTGGCTTCACCTTGCACTTACAAAAACCTGACACCCCGGCTGTGGCTGCTTGCTGTTTGCCTCAGCCAGCTCACTCCAGCTTAGGATAAGGGTGTCGTTTTTCAGTGTTGTCGCTATAGAACATGAGAAAGCACAACACGAGCCACTGCGATGGCAAGGGAAAAAAAAAAGGTTTATTTTCTGACTCCAACTTTTATACTTTTCCAAAGGTGACAGTGGATTGGAGAGTGAATGCGCCACCTCTCCAAAGACATTGGACAAACCATCAGTACATCAACTTCCTCCACTCCCACAAAGGAATGCAAAACAATATGTTGTTTATAGAAAATGTGTGGGAAAGTTTTCTAACAGAATGTAATTTCAGAAGGCTTTAGAAAATCTTAAGAATCAGGGCGACACAGTGTCGTTTTATTCTCTAGTTTAAAAGCAGCTGAAGGAGGAAGCAAAGTGCTGATGTGTGCTTCCTCCCATGGGCACAGGTCACCAAATGCCCCAGCAGTGCAGACAGAGCCCAAACACACCTGTCAGGGCATGAAAGGCACAAGTGGGACCATCCTCCTCTCCACCATGCACACTCCTCCTCCTGCCCTGACAAACCACTGGGGAAGCGTGTCTGAGCCTGGAGCAGCTCCCAGCTTGGGGAGCAGCAGCCTGGCGTGCTGGGCTGGGCTGGGCTGAGCTGGGCTGGGCTGGGCTGAGCTGAGCTGTGCTGGGCTGGGCTGGGCTGGGCTGGGCTGGGCTGGGCTGGGCTGGGCTGAGCTGGGCTGAGCTGAGCTGTGCTGTGCTGGGCTGGGCTGGGCTGGGCTGGGCTGGGCTGGGCTGTGCTGGGCTGGGCTGGGCTGGGCTGTGCTGGGCTGGGCTGGGCTGGGCTGGGCTGAGCTGGGCTGGGCTGGGCTGCTGTGGAGCACACACAGTTGTCAGCCCGAGCGCAGCTCACGGCGGCACAGTTACATCTCTTAATTATTACCAGCCTGGCTCCCCCAATGTGCACATTTTTTCACAGTTACTAAATAAGTTAATCACTTCATGAACAAGGAAATCTGCAGATGCCTTTGAGGCTTTGTTAACATAGTGCCTAAGCCAGCTTTACACTCTCTTCTAATCCTCTTTAAGACCGTATGAGGCAGTGAAGTAGCCTATAATCAGTTTTTAAGGTTATAGACAATATCCCCACTCAAGCTGGTTGCCTAGAGCAACAGTGCAGGAACTGAATACTAGCAATGAGATTGGATTACTTGCCTTGTTTATTCATCCATATATATTTATCCTCTGCTCTGCCTACAGCAGAAACAGGGATTTTTGTAGCCTGTGCCTTACACGTCTGGATGCAGAGCAGAATTTATGTAAAAAAATGCAGACAGGCTTCAAGAATTAATCTCCTTCCATTTCAGATTCTCTCTTTTCCCTCTCCACCTCAATACCTGAAGGTTCAAAACACTCCCAGAGCTAAGATTGCCTGCAGTCTCTCAGCAGCAATAACAGCCTCCCACTGCTTCTCATACACATGGAGGCAGAAAGCCCTCTTCCAAAAGTGCTGCCATCACCAGCAACATTTCAGCAGTGAGCTGGTGCCTGCTCACCAGCAGGAGCTGCTACTGCACTTTCACTGAGGACCTGTGCCAGCCTGACCCACAGGAAACCCCAGATACAGCAAACTGCTCTGCATTTGAAATCTGCTCACAACAGCTCAGTCCATGTTCCTCTTTTGCTCAGTTACAAGCATTCTGACTTCAACTTCTTTTCTGGAAAATTTGGATTTTTCCCTCTGGCCAAAGCTACTTCCCTTTTGTACTTTAAACTTAGGCATAGTTTTAACCAGTTAGTGGGATTTTGGTATGCCTTCAGCCTCTTTGAATATCCCACAGAGTCCTAGTGCTGCCATGCTTCTGCTCATCTGAGCCTTTTTGGAGCTCACACCTTCTGTATCAATCTAACCAATCTCTTCTATGCCAAAATACCTGCCTGGAGCTCTCTCCAACCACAGACTATACAGAAAGCTCCAGATCAGTCATGAACAGTAAAACTGAAAGGCCCTTCTTCACCTCTCACATTCCTGGAGCACGGCTGCGTTCTGTGGCCAGAGCTGACCTCTGCTGTGCAGCAAATACCATTTGCCATTCTTCTCTCAAAGAAGAAATAATCCACCCAATTTCCTGCCACAATCAGAGCATCACATCCTCGTGCAGCCCTGGGACACGAGAGCTGGTTTTCACTGCACATCAACACACTGAGGAGCTGCTGTGGGCAGCTCTGGGGAAAGCGGGGCTGTGGGAAGGCACAATGAAGGACCAAGTCTCAGGAGAACTGCCACACACTTCTCCACATCATCTGGGATATTTCACTTTATAACTCACTTCTTTACCAATAAAGTGTTGTGTTCATTCAAGCAAACAGAGGTTTGACACAAAATTGCTGAGAAACTGATTTGTGAAGAGATCCAAGTGAATGGCACATGAATTATGGGGATGGTTGTTGCTATTAGCAAAGAGGGTGAGGGGCTGTGAGGTTGCTCCTAGGAAGGAAATCTAAAAAAAGAGTTCAAGACACTTCATTTCAGGACAAGACTGTTAAAATCAAAGGCCTCATTTTGGGAAGGATGAAATGCATCTCTAAAGTCAGCTCAGCTGATTAAAGCATGGTGCTGATAATGCCAGGGTCATGGGTTCTGCTGGGCCATTCACAGAAGACTTGGACTCAGTGGTCATTGTGGATCCCTTCCAACTCAGATCATTCTGTGATTCTGTGATAATATTTTCAAAAAGAAACTTTTTTGGCTTCTCTGTTTCAAGTGTTTTTTTCCCTTCACACTAAAAGCTACCTAAATTAAGAGGAAAAGCAGGTGAAAAATAACCCCATATGAAAATAACCCCATATCAAAATGAATACTGCTTCATTATTTTACCTAATTGATATTCCAGGTTGACCTGAAAGTTTTAGGTTTCACTAAAAAGATGAAAAAAAAAAAAAAATCTGTCTCAAACTGACATGAACCATTTTTCCCCTCCCATCCCACCTTGAAACCTGTTTTTGGTTTCTGCACTAGAGGATCAGCAATTCTCACACATTATTGCTTGGCTTCTTGCATCACTCCCCCAGCTGGTGACGTACAGCCCGAGCTGTGTGTGTGACCCTCTACCAGGTGTCCGTAAAGTCTCTCCCACAGTGGGATTTGGTGCCACACGCTGTCTCTGCTTTTCCCAAATCCTCAGAAAATGAGCATGTAAATATGGGAACCCTACTCCTGCCCCAGGCCCCTGTGCCCCCTCTCCATGGGCTTCCCTGCAGATGGCACTGCAGGAGCATCTGAGACCCCCAGAGCTGACAGGAGCCTCTGCATCCTCCACCCCCTGCCTTATCCCCTGCACTCACATCATTTCCTTGGCCTACTTTCTATTTAGGTTTTTTTTTCCTCCCAGAGAAATTATTTATCATAGGGATTGCCAGCGCCTAATAAACATCCCTCCAAGAATAAATTTGTTTATCTAAGGTATTTTATTATGCTGCTTCAGATAAAAGAGAGGGGGAAAAATCCTCCCCAGAATATTTTGACTGTGCAAACAGTGGAAGAGCAGTGTCCTTGAGCACAATTTTCAAAGGGGAGGTTTGTCAGAAGCCATTTCAGCTGTTAAGGAATGAGTAATCTTTCAAATGAACAAAAAGAGGTGGCAGCACAGGCCCTGGCAACTGATCCAGTGTGACAGAGACAGATTTGAGAACCTCAAAGCATTTTGTTCCAGGGGCTGCACTGGCTGTCCTCCCGTTTCACCTTCTGTTTTCATCTCGATTGGGTGGCAGGGGAGGAAGGTGGAAGCATTTTAAATTCAGATTGCACAGGTTGGAGTCGCAACACAAGACAGCGGGTCACGGAAAATCAGGTCTGCTGTCACTCAGTCCCAGGCTGGTTCTGCCTCTGCCTCTGCCCCTCCCCGAGCTGCAGCAGGAGCCTGTGTCTGTGCTGATGAGCAGCACACGAGCCAGCAGATCTGCTGCACCAGGCAGGCGCCCCACGCCACCGGGGCCTCGAGTAACACCAGCTGGGGCCCTGGCAAGAGCAGCCCTGGGCTGTGCGAGGAGATAATGCAGTGAAAGGAATGCTTCTTAGAAGCAGGAAGCCTGGCAGTAGGATTTCTCATCCCAAATACAAGGTTTGCGGCGGTATAAATAATGCATGTCAATTGCCAGCATCCTGAAAATTAGTTAAAGTAGGTTAGGGGGGAGGAAAAAGAGAAGGCAAAAAAAAATATTCACACTGCAATGCTCCACTGGAAAGGAGTTAGCTGCTTGTAAGGGGGCAGTATGGAAAGAGGGGGCAGTAATTAAAACCTCTTTTTTTTTGCATGATAATCTGTTAGCAAGAGATAGAATATTTTGCAAGTTGTTGGACTCAACCTTTTGGCTTCTTGCCCTGCCTGGAATGTGAATGGCAAATCCTGTACCTTGGGCTGGAGCAGGTCACCCAGAGCTCTGCCTGGCTCTCCCTCCAAGAAAGCACCTGGAAATGTGCTGCCCACAGCTCCAGCACTGCTCAGGGATGGGGCAGGTTTTCCCTGAGGATCCACCCTGCTCTGAGAGCTCAAACCCCTCACAAGTCACAGCCAGGGAGCAGGAGGTGGTGTTCCAAAGCTCTGCAAAGTTTTCACTGAACTGGTGCCTTCAGACCTCTGAATTCTGAAGATTTTTGCTAGAACCCTCAGCACCTGAAGGAGGGAGAGGCTTTGGCTACTGCTCTGACCCACAGCAGCTGCTCAGTGCCCACCCCAGTGCAGCACTGCTGCCCAAAGCCCCCAGAGCCAGAGCCACGGGGAGCTGCCCTGCTGGGCTGGCCCAGGGATGCAGGACCTGCTGGGAGCAGGGCTGGCAGCAAGCCACCCACCATGGAAATGCAAAGGACAGGCATGAAATGCACCAAATCCTCACTCTCTGTAGTGTTTTCAATGAATTTCATCTTCGTTTTGGCTGACAGGATTTGCCAGTGAAGTGCTGAATGCCCCCAGCACCTTGCTGCACGTTGCTGCTTGAGTTGGAGCCACCTGCAGCCTCTGCTAAGACAATGAAGCTTTTTGGATTTTCCTCATCTTCCTCCAAGAGCAATCTGAGCACTGCAGACACCTCAGCACACGGGAGGCCAGCAGCTCCCTCGGACATGTCAGGAGCAATTTCATTACCGGCAGCAATTCAAGCAATGAGTTGTCCCCTTCAGATCTATCCAAATTCCAGATCCCACCAAACTCCCCCCTCCCTCCCTCAGCTGCAATCTTCCTCCTAATCTAATAATAATCCCACCAGCAATAAAACACAGCCATGCTGGTAGAATGCTTCCCTGCTAAAATGCCTCTGTGCACACCAGTGATGACCTCTGTGGAACTGCTGTGCTTAAATAAATATCCTAAAAAAATAAATCTGAAAACCCTGCATCTTTTTCCATTTCATTTTGATCACCATGGCTGACTTCCAGCTCCTCTGTCTAAGCACACAGGCCTTTGGAAAATACCAGATAGCATGAAAAAATAGTCCCCAAGGAAAGTTAAGCACTAAGCCAGCGATTGCCTCAAATAATCACCATATGCATGAAAACATACATCTTTCTGCACATGGCACCAAACCCTTCACTCCTGCTGGACCACACATTTGTCTTCACACAAATTTTCCAGGACTGAACTCCCCCTCAAACACACAGGATAGCACTGCCTGCTCCTCCAGGCAGTGAGCATGTCTTCATCACAGCGTCTGGTAGATCTGTCAGCATCACAGGAATTAAAAGCTCAGACTCCATCACAGCTGGGTTCTCCAGAGACTAAAACTCCTTACAGCATGGGAAGCAATTCCACTCAGAAAATAGAGAAATGTCCCCATCTGGCTTCCTGTCTATCCTGACCCAAACTTTGGATGCCATTCAAAAACACATCAGGGATCCAGAAAACTGCTGGAGCTGCCTCTTGCATGTTGAAACAAAGTATCTGTTCAAAACATGATATTTTCTGGTTTTCTGTGTTACTTCTAGAGGATAAAGCTACACGAGAAACAAATGGGAATTAGGGAGATTTTTTCTTCTTTTATATATATATATATATATATATATATATATTTTAATGAGGAATCTATGATTTTCATCTGCAAAGGCCAAAGCATTCAGCATAAGAAAGGACAGAAGATGCCACACATGGTAGGATATTATTCTCCTGAGCTGAGCTGTGACCACTTTGGCTTTTTCCCTAGGAAGGGCTGTAGATGTTCTCTAGATCCCAATACTTTTTGCAGTCAAATTAAAAGTGTTTTGGTTGGGAAGATCTTTTCAGCTGGGTCACATGCTCTTTGCTGTTAACCCATTCAAGCTGCACTTTGCATAAAAACAGGGTAAAGCCCCTCCAGGTTTTGCTTCACATTTCCAGCCAGAAGGGTGAATTTACAGAGCCAGGCAATGCACTTGATTACAGGTGAGGGTTACAAATCACCTTTTATACTTTTCCAAAGGATAGCCAGACCCTGGTGCTGACATAAGGTAAATGTTAATGCATATGACCAACAGAGCTGCCCAATCCATCAGCCACCCCAAGCACACCAGGGTAAAGCATCACAGGGTTGCTTCAAACCAGCAGCAAAAAAACCAACCAGAGTGCCAAAAAACCTAAATATGTGGCTGAAGAGAAGCCTGTTTTCACTTTTCAATGGGATCAAGTCCCACAAGACAAGGCAAAGGCATGTTTTTAGGTGTTTCCTGGGCAGGAAAGCACCTGGATTGCATCTCAGGAGGCTGCACTCAGTTCCTGGTTATGTCAAGCTCCCCAGGCAACTGTAAGCAATTGTATGTCTGTGCTCTCCCTCTGTAAAATAGCAATAATAATTCCTCCCATCTCCTTTGCCCATTTCTATTAAGACTGAGCTGTGCATGGCAAAGAGCATCTCTCACAATGGGTTGTAGATACAGCAGCTAGAATAATTCACCTTCCCCACTTGTCTGCTGAGATGCTTTTAAGATAAAACTGAATGACAACAGTGTAACTGAGTTCATTTTCCACTTAAAAAGAGAAGTCTCTCATCACAATACTGCAAAGCTTTGTAATGAATGTGCTTCGTGTGCTATTTCATAAAAACAGTGCTCAGGGAAACGCATATCATGACAAATACACGTGTTAAAATGCCATTTATATGTTACTTTATGACAAATTCAAAAGCAGAAATTCTAGCATTGGGACCAAACACATTTCATAGCACAGACTATATTTAATACATGAGAAAAATTTGTAGGATTTGGAACAGAGTACAGATAACCTTCCACAAGTACATAAACCAGCCTAGTGTGACTGTGCTCACCATTCCCAAACAGGCACTGGGGGATGAGCAGGCTCTTAAGTCTTTTCTCCTATTTGATTAGGGAGTCTGGTTTGAATTTTTAATTTCCAGTGATCAAGTGCAGATTTTTTTGCTTAAGCAGAACAAATAAAATGGTAATATGAAAATTGCTCAGTCAGGGGAGCCTCCCAGCCAGCAGAGGTGTAGGATTGCTCCTGCCTGCTGCAGACTGGTTGCCTTACGTGCCCCTACAGGGCTGTGTATTGAGCACAGTAATTACAGCACTTCCTTCCCATCTGGGACTCAGTCCAAAGGCATTTTACCAAGTAACAATGCTTTCTCTATTCACCCTCTTCAGAACAGAATAGCATTGTCTAGTTTAAGTGGGCTTCCAGCCAGAAGAAGGTCAATCATAACAAAGTACTGACATTAAGATAAAGGCTAAAACTATGCTTTATGAAAAGTATCCAACCCTTGACAGTTGGCACTTGAGTGACAAGTCTGCACTGGGGGTGTTTCATGTACTTAGCTTTTGTAATTTGGGTAGTGTTCGATTTCACATTTGTGTTTATTTACTGCAAACCACCGAATCACCCTCCAGGTTTTCTCAATTTTCTCTTAAGGAAAATACAATGTTCTATTGCAATTAAGTAAACAAAGTTGGTTTTAACATACACTTTAAAAAAACATTGATTTTTGAGCCTGACAGTGGCTCAGCTTGTTTACAGTTTGCGGTCTCAGGCATTTTCCTGTGGTTCTCTGCATGGTAATTTTGCAGTAGAAAAGAGCTGACATTGTCTGGTCTCTTTTTTGTGTTGTCTGCAAGGAAAGCTATCCCTAATAAAGCTGTAATGGTGAGAATATCTTTCCAGCTATCACACCCCTGCAGATTAATGCAGCTTCTTTTATTTCTACTTTTCTTCTTTAAAGCAGCCCCCCCTGACATCTGAGCTGAACTTCCCCTGGTGTTTCCCCTCTGTGCTTTGATACACACTGCTCTCCTAGCAGTTCTCCAGCAAGCCTCTGGTATCTGGATAGTATCCTCCAGAGCACTTGTTTGAAGTTTTGCTGTGTCTTATCTTTCAGTCTCTCCATAACTGAGCATTTTTATTCTTTCAGTGTAGGATTAACTTTCTTGGCTAATTTTCATTCCCTTCTAATGCAGTGGGTTTTGAGTTGAAATCTAAGAGAGGACAGTAACAAGTTTAAAACTCTAGACCAGAGCTGGGGAGGATAATTTTCTCTACAGTTTTTTGTTTAACTTTATGTGTACCACTTGATATCACCATGGCTTCCATTCCCATCTATAAAAGAGAACAATCCTTTCATTTATTCTAGCTCTTTTTTTAAGGTGACAGGGGTTACACACATCCCAGCACAGTGGAACCCCAGGTGATCTGGGGTTTCCAGCTGCCAGTGTCATAAAGCCAACACAGAGCACATGCAGAACCTCCTTCAGTGATGCTGTGTAGCAGTTTTGCTCTCTGATAAACACTCTGCAGACACAGGGAACCTGTGACAAGTGAAAAGGTTCACAAAGAACAACTGCTTACCACACTGTCACCACCCTCCTGTTGCCAAAGGGGCTTCTTTCAAAAACAATAATATATTTTTGAAAGATGAGGTTTTGTGATGCACAATGTACTGGCCAAATACTTAATACATGCCTCTGTCCAAGATTCCTCCATTGCCTCTCATATAATCCTCATTTAAGTACTCTCTATATACTACACTGTCCAATGTTTTCCCTCTGCAGACAGTAAAGAAAGAATTAACACCTCAATATTACATTTCAGACCCAGATTGCTAAAAAAGTTGAGGGGGCAACTCCTACTTATCTCAACTGCCTTGAACAAGAGCTGCAGCTAAGCAAGAAATCAGTAACAGCTCCCAGGAGCTGCTGGACTGTCACTTCATGGACATCCCTCCTGCCCCCAGGCAGTTCTCTCTTGAAATATTCCAGGGTCTAGTACTCCAGCCAAAGGTGTTAAGGAGAAGGAGGTACTGCTTCTTGTTAAGACAAGACAGGGGAAAATAAACTTCCAGGCACTGAGACTGTTCAGACCTGTCAGATAAAGACATTTCTGCCAGCTTATCAGAGCTGGGTAAGTGCTGTCAGCTGATTTAATGCAGGATGGTCTGTTTCCCCACAAACCTTACAGCTCTTATATCCTTAAACCACTCTAAGTCATTTTGAATAATTTATTCCTCCTCCTTCCTGCAAACCTAGAAATACATTGAAATATTAATTTAAAATATGCATGTTGAGGAATGGTGGGGAAGAGAGGAGAGGAAGGCACGTGGGGGCTCAGGCAGCACTGCTGGGAGGATTGCACTTCTCTGCCTTGCACTGGGGTCTCATCAGCCAAAAAATCACCAAGAGCCCCTGCACACCCCTGTTCTGCTGGTGTGCACTGGGCCCTGCTCACTTCCAAGCAGGGAAATTCCAAATCCTCATCACAGAAGCCATGCTGGCACCAGCCCAAAGCCCTCCTGACACAGGAATCAAACCATCCTTCACAGGAATCAAACCATCCTTCATCTGTGCACACAGAGCCTTGCAGGGCTGGCCAGGAGAGTGTTAATGAGGCTGCACATGATGCCTGGGATAGCCTCAGCTTGTGGCACACTCTGTGCTGTCTGCTGGCTCCAGTCTCCAAGCTAGTTAAACTGGTTTCATTTGTCAGAACTAAAATTAACTCACACAGATTCTCAACGTTATCTTAATTTGCTAAATTCTACAGTTCAACCTAGATTATCCAAACTTCAATTATCCAAAACTCCTTGGTATTCAAAACAGGGTCAAGTCTCTTGACATCCATTAAGTACATTGAAAATTCCCTCAGTTATCAGAGACCTCATTTATATGAACATATTCCATATCCCCAATGGTTTTTATATAATTGAGGCTGAATGTCAGTAAGGTTTTGATTTCAGGATATTTTGACTGATAATTGAAACTTCCAGAGATAGCAATTATTCCACTATATTATTTTTGGCTGCCTTTTTTTTTTTTTTCTTTTTTTTTTGTGCCCTGTCCTGAGAAATCTATTTTATTAAATATTGAAATTCTGACTCAGAACTCCTTCTGACATGCCACCAAGCACTTCCAGACCTTCAATGCCACCTGAATGCATCACACTGCTCACTGCAGAAGCTCCTGGAGGCCCTGAGTGAACTGGGAGAAAAGCACAGGGGGCTCTGGAGTGCTCCTCCCCTGGGCAGGAGAGGGGAGCTGGGGTGGGCTCACATCAATCACAGAATTTACAGTCACATTTGGCTTAGCCTAATGAGCTGACTGCACCTTGAAATGGAAATTTGAGCACAGCACTAGGGACATAGAAAAGGTCTCAAATGCAGGTTTGATAATTGAACCTCAGCCCCTGCAGTATCAGGCCAGTGTCCAGACAAAGACTGCCCTCCTGCATGCTTCACTGGGATGCTGCCCTGTGTGAGCATCTGACTCTGCAAGGTGTTCCATGGCTACCAAAATAATTTTCTGTAGCTAAATGCAGACAGAGACCAGCTCTGTTTTCAACCAGTGAGACAAATTTCATTGAGAATATAGAAAAATGCGTCCAAAGTAAAATTAATATGAAATTCAAACACTTACAAAATGTGAGGCTTACATAAATATTTCAAATCAACTAGTATTACGATTTGCATTCCACAGTTATTTAATTTAAATATGATACGTTGCTATGAGTATAGGTAAAGTGTACACAGTGCATAAAACTCAAATCTTTTCAGCTGTTTAAGCACTTCTGTGTTGCAAACAATTTGCATAATGCATGAACTGGAGAAGTTGATGTGGTGAGCACATCCCTGGCAGGACTCACCTGTGAATGTGAATTTTGGAGCCACAAGCCATGAGCAGAGCACGTCCCTCCCCAGACTCCCCCAGCTCCCCTGTGTGATGCTGCCAGGGCTGGAACAGGTCTGCAGAGCTATGGGTGAGCCTGACAGTGCTGGGAGAAGGTTGTGGGCAGGTTTGGGGAACACCAGCACTTCACCCTCCTCACCCACACCCCTGGGAAGGAACGGGGGCTAGGGAGCTCCCAGAATGAGAATGGGTGCTCCCACCCCAGCTGGCTCATGGTTATGCAGACAGATGTGTTCATCACTTACCAAAGAGAGTTTTTAGGATTCTAAACACATTGGCTGTACAAATGTGAGTGAACAGAGAGGCAGCCTGACACAGGATCATTCAAAGGATCTCCCACAGGGTACAGTGCTGCCCTGTAACCACCCAAGGGATTGGGCTGCAGCTCTGGCCATCCCACAGGGCCTGAGCCAGCCCACCAAGGCCACCCCACAGGAGAAGAGGCTGATGAGGATTGTGGCTCTGCATGGGAGTGATAATGAAACACCTGAATGCTCTATAAACTGTTTATATAAGGGAGTGTAATCAAAAGCACTAACAGATGATTAATGGCTGCACTAATCAAATTTAGTTGAGGCTCCCAGACAGGTCACAAGGCAGAAGATTCAAGAGGTTGCTCATCAATATTCCTTTCCTACCTGCAACACCCGCTCCTGATCCTTAGAGCACACACATTGCCTTCTCTGTAAACATCAATAATATTTGTTAATTGGTCATTACTCCTTCCACAATGGAACCTTTAGGAATGAGCCTGGGCATTTGGGGAGTGAAAGACTGCCCTTACCACTAGGAGGGAACTGTGCTCTGGAACTGCTGAACTTTGATTGCATGCTGTGTGCATGAAAAACATGTTCCACAGCAAACTGACCTGTAGCTCCAAGTACTAATTCAAACACTTAAACATCACTTCTGTATAATATGGAACTCACTGCTGCTGTCAGCAGGAGCAACTGTGTTTGACACAAGAGCTGGTAGGGGAAGGTGTTGGTGAATGTGCACAAAATGAGGTCGTTGCACAACGTGACACAATTTGTCACCACCCCTCCCATCCTCAGGCACAGGATTTTTGCTGATCCTGTATCCAGGCTGAGAAGTGATGGCAAGAGCAGAGCAGCAATGCTGGGCAGCCCATGAACAGTCTGGACTCTCTCTGGGCTCACAGAAATTCCAACTGATATGAAGTCACTAAGCAATGACAACCACAAAAATGTCCTTGTTAGCAGTGTCCTGGAAAACGAATATTCTTTTTGCTTACAAAACATTTGGTTAAAAATGGGTCCCTGTCTAAGCAAAGAGCCTCAGCATAGTAAATTTGTTTGCACTGTGGGAGGACAGCTCATCCTTCAGCACACAAAAAGAGAGAACAAAGTGTAGGGATGAGAAAGGAGGCAATAAAAGTGGAAAATTAACAGCAACAGCAATAAAAAGACAAGGTTGAAAAAGATCTCATGGAAGATCCATGTCCAGGAAATTTTGGGAAGGAGGAAGAAGGACTGACTGTGCTCTTATAAGAAAAATCAGATCGCTCCAGAACACTGAATCAAACAGCAGCTGAAGAGACAAAACACAAGGTGTCCTGTTTTCTGGGTTTAAGATAGAAAGCTGATTTTGGGCATCATCTGCAGATTTGTCTAATTATTGTCTTCTTTATGCTTTAAATAAAACCAAGAGACACTGCGAAATTCTGGAAGGTACATGGAAAGGTTCTTAGAGTTACACTTTGCAAATTTAGTTCAGAGGTGTGTCAGGAGAATGTATGTGTTCTGATGTTATCCTGAGAAGCAAAACTGGATCTCTGGGAAGAGGAAACACCAGAAATTAGGTACGTGTGTAATTCTAGCAATAGGGGACTCAGACATCTCCCTTCACTTTGTATACCCAAAGTCACAGCTTGCCAAAAAGAGAGTTGCATAGGGAAGTTTCCAAAATTTGCTCATTTCAGACAACACAAGCCAACCACTACTCAGAGGAGAAAAAGACCTTTTGGATTATTTTCAAGGCTTGGCATCACGAGGGGAATCCCAGTGTGTCCCTGTGAACACCCATGCACTCAGTAGCACTGAGTAGAGAGAGAATTGCAGGAGCAGCCCCAGATGTGCTGTGGACACAGCCGAGAAACAAATGGGAATTAGGGAGATTCCTTCCCCCTAGCAGGGGTGGAAGGGATCCTTCCCTGTCCCTCTGGCCAGCCTGCAGCACGCTGGCCTGATAAAGCTGCAATATCTGTGTGGAATTGCCTGTTCTGACAGCCTTTATCAGGCCAGGCACTTCCAGCACTGTGCAGCTGCCCCAGCAGGAAGGGAGCAGCTCCCTCCCGGCCCGGTGCATGCCTGCAGTAACCACATTAACCACAAAGCATGTTTTTATCTTGTTAAGCCGCTAAGCTCTGAAGTGTTCCGTTTAGTATGGTAATAACAAGGCTGAGTGATAAAGCTTTTAGTGGGTAGAGAAATAGCAGCCAAGATCTCCCGTGAAGGGGACATGCAGTTTGTTTTCTTTACAGGGATTCTTCTGGACATGCCAGCACAGAAATAAATCAAATTCCATAGGCTAGATAACACCCTGGCTGTGAGACAGACCAACAAAAGCGGAGAACTCAGCAATAAAAAGATGCTGTTAAGTGACTTAGGCCAAGAAGCCGACCTGTCAAACCTGATAAGGAATATCATCCGGATATGAACCAACCAATAAAATAAACCACACTATTTAGGAACTCGACTGTTTTTCAATAAACCCAATATAATGACAGCATCTGCAGAAATAGGTTATTTTTTTCCTGTTTTGGTTCTGCATGAGTAGTTCCCTAATGAAAACAGGAGCAGTAAACAACACGCAGTGTTCCGACCCCACCCATAAAAGTCATTCTATCCACCCAAAATGCTCTCCTCACTCAAATTAGGAGCCTAAGACCATATCCCTAGTGATTTAAACCTGGAACGAGGGTCATTCATAACCACAGTGGTGTCTCTGCCCTTGGGCAATCCAGGTCACTCCCCTGACCCTCCTGCCTCCCAAAGAGCCACCTCCACTTTTCTTTTATCTCCAGCAGTGCAGGAGCAGCTTGTTCTTCAGGGTTCAGATCTTTCCTACTGCTCTCATCAATATAAACTGCTTTTCATGTTTTGAGCTCAGGCCTCACTGATTGGAAAGTCCCATTATAGATCAAAGGGGATGTTCATTTGCAACCCAATTTAAAGTAATGGAAAGTTATTCAAGCATCTATAGATGAAAGAGTCCAGCCTTTAATCACTTCGATTGCTATCTCACCCCTCCACTTTCAACTAGGCTGCTTCCACCCATGGCAGCTGCTCCCAGACAGGTGCAGATCAGTGGTTCATTTCTCACCACTGCACATTTGTGCTCTGTCCTGCACTCTCAGAGCAGTTTCTAACAAACTGTAGAAAGGACAAATTTCAGGTTTGTTTTTTGTTTTTTTTTTTTTTTTTTTTGGGTTTTTTTTTTTTTTTGTTCAGATCACTTGCAACAGAAACTAAACTGAACAAGTCAAAAAACCCTCACAGAAAATGTAGAGCTCAAACAGAATGCTCCAATGGTGGAGCAAGGCTTAGGGGTGTCAGCACTGCCCACCACGCCAGACCAAAAATTTGGCTGTTTTGCAAATCAACAGGATGAAAACACTCAGAAGGGTCAAGTGCCTTCCTCTTGTTGGTCAAGTGCCACAGGATCTTTGGCTGAAAGCAAAGGGTGGGATGCAAAGAACAAAAATAAAAGAGAATAAACTAGGATTTAATTATTATTTTTAAGCAGAATGGGTGACTATTCTGACTCCTTCAGAAAGCCATTCCTACTGCCACCCTTAGAGCTGTCTGGGAGAGCAGCAGCTGGTGCAGCACTGGCTAAGCTGGAATTATCCCAGTGTGCCCAGCAGTGTGGCTGGCTCACAGCCCGTCAGGGGCTGTTCCAGATGGTACCACGCCTGCCCTGGCTGCACACAGCCAGGATTAAACCCTGCACTGTCCACTGGGGTACCAGGAGAGGCTTTGACCTCTGAGAAAATGGACTGAGCACTCAGAGAGACTGCCCGAGGAGCCTGCGGGGCTGGACTCTGCGAGGGGAGCCCTCATCCACACACAGGAGATCCACCCACAGGAGATCCACCCACAGAATATCCACACACAGATATCCACTCATGGAATATCCACCCATGGAATATCCATCAGTGAAGGAGCAGGCAGGCTCCATCCTGCTGCACGCCAGCTGGGGGAGGAAATGAATCCTCTCCACCTTTAACAAGCACAGAGCCAGGCTGACTGCCAGTCTCCCCACTTCCTCGTTCCCCCTGAAATACTGAATCTAGAAACACAAGGGAAACCACTGACCAAACCACTGCAGCAATCCCCTGCTGCAGCAGCTCTGAGGCACTTGTTTGACATGCCAGGAGTTAAACAGGACCACGACAGCTCGCTGCAAACCACTCCATGGAGACTTCTGCAGCTTCTGCAGCTGCACCAAGGAGCAGATTTTCAGGTGTCTCAGCTCCTTTACACCCACTACTGCTCTGTTCAAACACCACTTCACAAGCTGGGCCACTTTCCTGCTCACCTGAGATTTCCCAGCACTCTGGCTTCACACTCATGGACTCTGGTGCAGAGAAAAACCCCTGGTGACCAAATTCTGGCACCCTGGTCTCTTCCCTGATTCCCTGCTCCTGACATTCCTTGTAGTTCTATCAACCAACTCATAACTTCACTCCCCACAAAGAGTTTTGCTTCTATTCCCATCCTATTTTTCTGCATCCAGTTTTCTCCACATCACATATTTATTCTTACTGACCTTTTCCCTTGCCCCCTTTCTTCTCCACGTTGTTCTGAGCATATGCTGGCCTGCCTGAGGCTGGATTTTGAAGAGCTGTGAGTTACAGCTCAGTCGTGTTACCCACTAACATAAGCCGTGCTGAAGCTGCAGAGGAGTTTATTGGCATCACCTAGAGAGGAGCTGACAGCAGATGACAGACTGCAGAAGACACTGGGCAGGTCTCCAGCATGGTTCCACTCCTGTGGACACCTGCCCACTTAGGCTGGGAGAGCTCACAGAGCAAGGGAACACTCATCAGCTGGCAGAAAGCAGCAACAGGCACTCCTGTCTCCTGTTCCCTCTTCATTACTGACAGCTGGAAGCTTTCTACAGATGAGAAAGGGGCTGAGGCAATGGCCAGTAACAACCTCTCCATTACCTGATGTGGTTTGGATAAAAACCATCCTGAAATAAAAATCAGAAAGTGAATAAAACCCCTGGGTATGTTAAAAATTCTTGGACAAACAGTAACTTCGCAGACAGACTCTCCAAGAACACTTTTGTGCCCACAACCAACGAGGCAGGTGTTCATTTCCATAGTATTTTATCTTTGTTTAAGCTCACCACAGTGCCTATCCCTCCAGCATCTGCTGGGCACTGCTGTCACAGTGGAAACCTTGCCCAAACCAAACACACAGCTGAACCTCAGGGGGCTGCAGGGCACTGGGGAGTCAGGAATGCAGAGAGCAGGAGAGAATGAATGGAAGAGAGGAGCAGAAATTAAGATCTTGGGCTTTAAGGTTTGACTAACTGAATGAGACAAGATTATTAAAAAAGTGGGAATGGTAAGCAGGGGAGGAAAGCAATTTTCCCTAACCTGCCTCATCCTGCCATTAACATTTAAATTAAAATGATGAATTACTGAAATAGCCATGGTCAAGACCTTTGTATCCTCCCCCGTAGTAAGTAGTGTGATGCACTGTCATGTGCAAACATCTCCTTCATGAGACACCAAAAGGCTCTTAATAATGGATATTATACTTCTGCAATGATCACAGTGGAAAGCACCCAAAATTACCAGCTTTCCTTGCAGAATAATTTGTTATTTTAATGCTGTCAACCTGCAGAAATAGATTTATTGTTATTAATAATAGTGATTTGCCACATTTTGCTAGTTAAATTACAGTGCTGTATAGTTAGTTCCACAATAAAGGACTGGAAGTGTGCCAGGAGATTGCTCATAGCTCAGAGTAACAGCAGTTGGCACTGTTCCCATTAAGGCATTAAAATTTGAGTCAGAAACATAACAGATGCAAAACAAAACATGAGGTCGCTCGCGGGGATTATATAAAAACAATTAAAACAAATTAATTACCAGTTATGTTAGTGTTTCTCGGCGTACACGTAGAATGATTACAAATCCATGCAGAGGTCTTTTAAAGACCATAAAAGTCAATAAGGATCCCTGAGGGACTATGAGGGAACTTTTGGTTTCCAGCATAGCAGTGGGTTTACAGAGATGAAATCCAGGGAGGCACAGGCTGTGGGACAGCCCAGGAGCAGCAGCAGCTCCTGGAGGCTCCCGAGGAAACCCAGCCACGAGGGCTCCTTGTACAAAAAGTCACTGTCCCTCGGTGCTGCAGGTGGCAGAGGGGCCAGGGGGTGGGAGCTCTTCCAAAGCAACCCCGACCCCAGTTCAAGAAAGCTGAACTGGGCCAGTGAGATGAACTGGAGCCAAGGGGATGCTCAAGAGCTCGCAGCAGGACAGACTTCTCATAAATGAGGAGTTTCTTGGAAGAGGCTGCATCAGTTTTCTCCCCATCTTCCCCCAAGCAAGCCTGAAGGTTTCTAGTCCTTGATGAAAATTCACTGAAATTCAGCTTCTACAGGGAATCCCTGTGAGGAGTCCAACCATAACTAGATTCCTTTGAAGAATCAGGACTTTCTGGGGACAAACATACAGTGGCTGCAGCTTTCACCTATAGCAAAGTTTCCAGAACTGGAAAAAAAACCTCCTTGGGCAGCATACGAGGTGTTACCTTTCTGTTGAACTGTTGTTTCTAGTTTTATGTTACCAGGGAAAAGAAAAACTGCCTTGGTATTTTAGCATCTGACTAATGGTGTGAAAACATTATCTTCCTATTGCTCTCCAAGGGGTGATTTAGTTCTTTGGAAAGAAATAGGTATGGAATAATCACACCAAAGCTGCTTATTGTGCATGTATAATATCTAATAATAAAGAAATTGAGTTCAGCCTCACCACAGACCTCTCCTGCTGTCCCCCATGTGTACACATCCAAACCATCGTTTTTCTTATTAGTTCTTGTTAAGCATCATTTAAGTGCTTGATGCAGCACAGGAGAGTACCCAGTCCCTGTCCTGAGGAGCACAGCTCTCTCTTTTTCCAAGAGATGTAATAGCAGGCATCAAGTCTTCACGTAAGCACTGATCCTGGGAGGTGGTCTAGACACCACTTAGAATCGCTTGAAGAAGAAAATAATCCGATTTCTTTCCTGCAATTCATATATTTGAATCAACCCATAGAAACCTTTTTTTTTTCCCAACTGTTTTAATTTGCACAAATACTGGCAAGGAAGGAGGAAAAGGGGAAATATACACCTCTGTGGCACAAAGACTTCCAGAAGTGGACAGATGGATAAGCAAACATTCTCCAGCACCGTTTAGTGGAAATAAATCCTTTTCTCCAGCTCACATCCCCAGTGCAAACCAAGCAGCACGGCAAGGCCATATTGAGTTAGGAAAGAGCAAAGATATGTTATCACCTCCAATGGCCCTTGCCCAAGAAGCACCCACATGCCCAAGCCAAAAACAGGGCAAGCTGGCTGCCAGGAACAGCCCAGCCAAGTGCCTTGCTCTAATTTATTTCTCAAGCAATGAGGAATTTGCAGGCTTTAACTCCACCCTCTTAAAAAGCAGAGTGAAACAGTAAATATTGATGGGTATCACCAGATGTCACTGTTGTACAAAGCCATCCAAGATGCACATGGTAGACTTGAAAAGACACCTCCAAGTTTGCAGTTCCTACCCTGTGGCCTCCCCTCACCGCCAGCAGCCCAAGGAAAGGTTCTACAGGGGAGCAGCAGCAGTTTGCTCCCTGGCTGGGTTTAAAGACACTTTAAAGCAGAGGCACACCAGGCTGTGGTTTGGGGAAGGAGCCACAGTGCACCACGACAGCTTTTGTTTCAGGTCTGGTCTGTTTATATTGAGCTTTATTTTTTGGTTGTGTTCCAATACCATTCTTTCTGATGGAAAGCTAAATTGCAGTACTCCAGCCACTGCTATCAGCTAGCAAAGAGATAACAATAATTAATACTCGCTAACATTGAGCCTGGAATGTCTTTTGCATGATGCTGCCTTATTAGTTTCAGCAGGGATTCTCTGAGATAATCAAACCCAGGATTTTGAAGTTCATTTGCTTCAAGCCTCATTCACACAAATTTTGATGTACTTCTAAAATGGCTTGGAAATGAGCATTTGCCTTCCAATAGTATTGTTCCCTATCTGCAAGGTATCTACCAGAAGAGAACAGTAGCTAGATGAGCTTAAGTTTAAACAAGATATGCACAGAGCAGTGTCCTTTCTAAAGCAAATCTGCTGAGGGAATAATTTCAGCTAAAAAAATAAACACTACTGGCACTGCATCAGAAGAGCAGCAAAATAACGTTGATCCTCTGATGGAACACACTTAATGTTTTAAACCAAAACAGATCTGTGCAAGGAAGTGCTTGATTAAAATCCGTGTGTTTTTATTCTGCAAGTCACATTTAGAAACAAAAAGAAGGCAAAACATACAAGCATGAGGCCCCTCAGCCCCAGCATGCTGCTGCTGGTTCATGGTGTACCATCTGCTATTCCCAAGGTGACAAGTGATATCTGGATGCTGTTTGTGTAGTAATCCAGAACAAATTAGGTGTAATAGTTTTCTGTGAAGTACATTGTAAAAATAAAGAAAGCATGCTGATTGAAAAATGCACTTCTCCACACTCAGGGCTGATGGTGGCACGGGCTCAGTGGCTCCCTGCTCTCCTTCGTGGCCACATGGACAGAAAAGGGACAGAACTGTGCTGGGCTGATACCTCTGGTACTCAGCAACTGCAGCATGAGCCAGCCCCTCTCCTCAGGGCTGTTTTTACCTTAAGCTATTTTACTCTACTCCTCTCTTCAAAAATGCAGAGCAATTTTTTATTACTCATCAGCTTCCAGTTTGGCTCAGCTACACAAACCTTCATCCCTGTATAAAACTGCCTTAAGCACAAGGAACAAAGGAAAAATAAGGACCAGAAATGCATTAGCTTGAAGGGAGATACTCAGGGGATACTACAGGGATTTGTCTGGAGCCTAATACAATTTAAATTATTTTTATTAATGTGCTGAAAGTAGAGCACAGAGCAAATGGCACATGAATTAAGTTCGGATCATTCCAGAATGGAAAGTGTTGCAAAGAAAAATCAAAGAAAAATAGCAGTCCTGGTGAAGTTCACAAAATATTAGCATGAAGTAGCAAAATGATATTCCAGCCAAAAAAATGCAGAGTTAATGCATACCATGGAGGCTGGAGGAATAAATCTCATGTGCAGCAGTCTGAGGAAAAGGAAGATGCTGCTGAGGCACAGTGAGGGGAGCGCTCAGAGCTGACACAGCACAGCACCACTGCTTAGCTCTCCCCTTCTCCCCACCAGCCCCAGCTTTTCCATGGGTCACACCGAGGGGCACGAAGGCAGTGCAGACTTCTAATGAGACAGATAAGGCAAAGAGCTTTGGGAGAAAGACTCCTTGTTTCAAGACAGAAAGCAAGCACAGGCTACCCGAGGTCAGGCAGCAGCAGCCCACATCGGGCTGTAATTGCCTGCTGCAGGATTTCTGACATTTTCGTCTAATACAGCTGGTAGCACAGTGGGAGACAAAATATCATACTCTGATCCAGTCCATGAGTAGACTTAATCTCTCATGCTTTCTCTCCCTGCCATCCTTCAGCAGTATTTTCTAATAAAATGGAAACGCTTGTGCTTCCATTAATAAGAGCTCCAAATTTAAAAAAAAAAAAAAAGCTTATTTTTTGAAGGTCTGAAGCTACAGCTTAGTAATGCCACAGCAGGGTCAGCTACAGGAGTTATCCCAAGGTCAACCAGACAAGTCAGGGCCAACTCAGCAAACCAACCCAGATCTAAACCCCAGCCCCAGCTGCCTGAACTCCCCCTGCAACTGCACGGATTTTCTTTTGCTCTAAAAAGGGGCCACTCAGTGCCAGGAGAGATGAGCAGCACAAGTTTGAACAATCGTGACCCACGAGGCCCAGCAGCAGCAGTGCTGCAGACCCCAGCTGCATGGGAGGGATCCCACTGACAAAGGGTGTTAGAGAGCTGGAGCTGCCCCTTGTCCTTTACCCTTGCAGAAGCTTTGGGAGAGCAATTACAGCCTGTCAGAGCTGGAGGCTGGAGCTGCTCCAGGTTCCTCAGCCCCTGTTCCCTGGCTGACACTGCACCAAACCAGCCCCAACAAAGGCAATCCCATCCTCCTTGTTCCTGCAAGGCACTGGGGACAGCTTGGCTCTGGGAGAGAGCAGCCAAGTGCCGGAGCACCGGCGCTGGATAAACGCTGTCACCAAGCCAACAGCAGAGTCATCAGGGGCCAAAGAAAAGAGCAAATATTTGTAATCAGAGCTGCTGCAAGCTTTCTGGTTCCTTGCTAAGCCCTAAGAAAAACAAGGAGATGAAAAGTTGGCTTCTGCTCTTTTAAGTAGGCACTGGAAATGCCTTGGCTCAGTGCAGAGCCATGGTGTTTACACAGCCTCCCCATCACCTCCCGCCTGCACTCACCCCTGAGCTGCTTCTGTTGACAAGCAGCAGGGAATGGGATCTCTGTCCATGAAAATGGATGATGTCAGGGTTAATTAATCCGACCTGAGGTGACACGGCCAGCAGCAGCCGCTCCACGGGCTGGCAGGGAGAAGCTATATATAGTTCTGTGACACGATGAGACACATCAGTCACGGGGCAAAGGAAATACAAAGACACTATGATTTAACAACAAATTCTGCTTGGTGATCCCAGGAGGGCTGGCCAGCTGAAACAGGGCACAAAACACCACACGAGCACAGTGAAATATGCATTTTCAGCATGTGGCATTTACTGGTAGCAGTTTGCACCTAGAATGAAGAATATAGGATTTGTGCATCTTCAACAGGGAAATTTCCTTCTAAGTCTGGAGGTCACAGCTGTTCAAAACACCCAGAAGCTTTACTTCCCCAGGATATGTGAACTTTGTGCTCAGTTCAAACTGCAGACTTTGTTTCCCCCTGATTTCTCTTGCAAATCTGTCTGAGCCCAGAATGCAAAGCAGAATTCAGTCAAATATCCAAGCAAAGCCACACAAAGCCATGAATCTCATGTGGTTCTTGACAGGAAGCTATAAATCCATCCAGGGCTGCCCCTAAAGGTTTCCCAAACCTTCAGGTGACTTTTCAGCTATTTATTTATGGGACTCTAAACACGGGACACAGCTGAACTAAGGTGACTCTCTCAGGGTGCTGGGCTTGTTCCTGAGCATTTTCAGAGCTTATGAGGAAAAGCAAAAATCCTCCTCATGCTCTCTTTCTTCTCACCAACTACCTGAACATAAATCCAGCTCACCAAACGGCACCTTTCAGGAGGCAATTTCAGGAAGCCTTTGCTGCTGTTGGACAGAAGCCTTGTTTTGTTTGCAGGTTGTTGCTGCTCCCTGAGAAAAAAAGCTGACAGCTCTGAGCAGTGTTTGATCGGTGGTTGTGGGCAGCTCCTGGAGGGAGACAGCTTGCCTTCATCACATCAAGGGACAGCAAGCTTAAATTCAGGCAAACTCCACCAAGGGAACACTTGTCTTTGTTGCTGGTTCCTGCTCCAATCAAGGAATTGATGCCAATAGCCCAAACTGCCATTGAGATTGACAGCAAGTAAGGTTTTGTTTGCACTCCTACAGGCTCTGGTGGAGAGCTGGGCTGCAGGTGGGCTGGTGCTGTTCCACAGCCTGCACTGGGTAGAGTGGATAATGATAAACACTCCCTCTCGGCCTTCAAACACATTAATCCATAAATATTGATAGCCCTGAAGTGCTCTGTTTATCCAAAAAACAGGTGAAATCTTGGCAGGAGCCAAGTACCTGCCTGGAAATGGCTCAGGTTTATGTGCTTCCCCAGCCTGGGGAGAAGAAACGAGTGGTGCAGTGCAGCACCAGGTACCCAGAGATTGCCACCTGCTCCAGCAAAGCCAAAGCAAGCAGCCAATTTGTGTTACAACACAAGCAGAGCTGTGGGATGAGAGATTTTCTTGCCTTAGATGAGGGACAAGAAGGAAAATTATATAAGGAAAAAAAAATTAAATTCAACAACGCGCTGCCTCTGAAGACTCAAGTGACTGAACACGGCAGGTGCAGCAGGGATTTCTCAATGACAAACATGTGCAGGCAGAGTGTGTGTTTATCCTGTACATACACTGAGAAAAATATAGCCCCCATCAGTACCACGCCTGAGCACACAGCCTGTGGATCAGGGCAGCCTGACAGCTGGGTATTATTTATGGCAGCTTTTCCAACTAGGTAGACATTTACAAATCAAAATAACTGTCATCTGTGTTGTCTGAATGCAATTTTTGGTGTGTTCTATCCTCTGCTTTCCCCTACCTACTGTATTATTAACAGCCCTTGGCCTCTCCCTGCCAATCTGTGTTTCCCCATGGATGTTTTCTCTGCAGCCACAGCCCCAGACCACCAAAGCCCCTTGCCCAGCAGATGGCACTCAGAGGCTCCAGGAAAGCCACAGGCTTCCAGAAATCCTCTTCCTCCAAGAAGATGGGGGCTAATTGAGATTTTGTTTGTGGCTGACACCATCTCAGGGATGCTAAGCCTGAGAGCCCCCCAGGGCTACCCAAGGAAACCTGAGGTTGCAGCTCCCCCTTGCCAGGAGGGCTGCTGGTCTTGGGTGGTGAGGTGCAGCCACCCCAACCCCTCCGTGGAGCCCAGCTGAGCTGTGGGATGGTGTCTGACTGTAAGAAGGGTGAATTTTGTACTTTCCCTCAAAAGCTGCAAGGCAACCAAGAGGGGAGGTGTTACAGCCACTGCCTTTAGAGGAGGGTTGCAGGAACTGTCCAGCTTGTGGCCACCTAGGAGCATTTCTTCCCTCTAAGATGCCTTTCCTGCAAAAGCAGTCATGGGGCAGATTGTGCTACACATTTGGGAAATGCCTGCAGGGAATTTGGCTCAGGAGCAGGATCTGGCCAGCAGCTGCTCCTCTAGAGGACAAACAACTTCCACCAGCACATGGCAGCCGATGGCAAATTCACCTGTGCTCTCCCCCTGGTTTTTCGGGCAGCCACACAGCAGAAAGACCCAGTGATAATGAAGCAAACTCCCCTTGCAGTTCTGCTTTCCCCCACGGAACTTTCATTACAGGAATAAAACTGAATAAATAAATCCTCCTCACCACTACTCTCCAAAATAATAACCCCCAAAAAGGGTGCATGGAAAATTTATTTTTACCCCTTCACTGCCACAGGAACACACATTTGTTTCCTAAAAATTGCACCTCTCACCTCACACCCTGTGACCTGCCCAGGGCTGGTGCAGGGTATGGAGGGCTGGGAGCTGGCAGGGGGCTGGATTAATGAGGGCACAGGGAGGCTGCAGCCCTCCCCATTAGCTCTGTATCATGTGCAGTAAGAGCAGCCGTCCTACTGTGCAGCCCTTCCCATTCCCATGGAAACCACCGGTGCATCCCGCCAGGAGTATAAATAAACCTTCACATGAACTTCATCCCGTGTGCTGTTCCACAGCTGTGATGTCTGACACGCACATTAGGGACACAGGTGCCTCTGTCTTTGTGCTGCACGTTCACTGCTGCTCCCCTTGTACCTAAATCAGGCCAAGGTTGGGCACACAGAAAAACAAGGAAATGAGGGACCACATCAGGCAATATAACACATGGTCAAACACCACATTTCACACCCACAGTGAACAAAAACAGCCCTGCCACCAATCTTAATTGTTATTTAAGTGTCTAAGAACAGCACTAAAGAGACACTCAGAATGCATATAATCGAATTATAATGAGCCTTGCAAAAACTAGCCCTGCATCTTCCATCCCTGCAGTGCTCCCCACACTCTGGAAGGGAAGCACAGTCCCACCTCCAGGGTTATGACTCCTGTTAGGTATTTGTGATTGGGAATATCTGCTCCAAACACACAAGCCAGGGAGCTTGGGCAGGAAGATCAGCATTCAGCCAACAGGTTTTGTTTCATTTTAATTGGGATAACTTGCAGATGATTTTTTAAAAATCAGGTCCTGTGGTCCATGTTTTATGTACACACATTATACCTTTCCCACTCCTATCCCCACTTCCATAACCATTTTGTCAGGAAGGAAGGTCTGTCCCAATAATTTCCACGTTTGCTTTACACAAAGGATTAGACACTGCACAATATCAGATCACCTGCTGCTGCACCTCAGGATAAAGTCTGTAAGTGTTATCAGCTGCCACGCAGGACTCCACATCCCAGGGTTTAGCCCTTACACACAGGTAGAATTAAATATCAGAAGCAATGGTAGCAAAGGAAATGTCAAACCTTTCCAGATTTTGGGTTTTTTAGCCAGGTCCCTCAAGCCTGCTGCCACCTGCACTTTATCAATTATTATCTTTAATAATTATCAGATTAAACTCCATGAAGAGAAACTTCTCCAATTAATTACAGCCAGAAATAGTAACGACAAGATCATTTCCAGACCTAGAGCAGGCTCCTCAATGATTCTGTGAACCTGTGAACCTGAGGCTCTGACAGCAAGGGAAAAAGCCCTGCCTGACTTTGTTGGAGTAATTTTATTAACTCTGGCTGGTTCTGTTAGTTGACAAAGTGACAGGATCCTGGGGAAAATTTCTCTGTGTGTTTAGTACATCTTTGGCAGGTGTCAAGGTATATTCTCTGGCTTGTCACTCACTGTGCTGCCCTTTAGATAGTTATTATTTCATGTAATTATGATTATTACATGTGGAGATGCCACCCTTATGAATAGCCTCTGGTTGCTGTCACTCACTGCAATGTGATGCGGGAGGATGAGTTGTCAGGAAGGAGCTGCAGGGTATGAAATTGCCACATTTCTCTATTTTAAAACAAATAACCCATGTTTTTGCTGGCCATCCCTTTTCACTTAGCAAGTAGCATGCTCAGGACTGGGCAGCACAGCAGAAAATCACCTGCTATGAAGCACTGTGCCAGTGTCACAGGGTAAGGGCACCCAGAGAATAATTGTGAAAGGAGGAAGGGTAACAGCCCTCGAGCTGCACACCCATGCTGTGCTGTGAATCCTCTGTGGCAGTTCTGCTCCAGGGATGCTTTCTCCTTCGCTGCTCAGTTCAAAACACCTCCTGCAGGTGCCCATGAGATGCATCCATCCCACCTTCCCACACTTCCCTAGCAGCTGAGCTGCCTGTTGGGGGTGACCCACACTCCATTTCCTGCAGAGCAAGGGAATTACACAGGATTTCACACCACCTCCTCAAATCTCAAGCATTCCAGTAAAAATCCTCAGTTTTGCAAAGCTGGGTCTCTGCAGCAGACATACCAATAATTCCTGCTCTGGGACTATTTCCCACCAACCAAAGCAAACCAAAATAAACTATGATTCTTTCCCAAAGTCTGCTACAGACTTTAATTGTCCTTGGGCAAGTCATTTTGTATTCCAGGGGCCCTGCTGGAAAATGGAAGTCAGGGTATTTTCTAAAAAGTCTTTGGCCAAGCATTCATTTCTACAGTAACCTCTGCAAATAACAGCACAAGGAGGATGCAATCTTGACTAAAGCCTTTTGGAGTAACTACAATGTTAAAAAAATGCACTTTCTCAGTCGATTTCAGATACCAAACACTTCTACAGCACACAGCTCCCACAGGGAGTTATTCACAATTACAACTAGATCAATATTCATAAATCGTCTCCCTACAACAGCTGAACAAATCATTTGTAACGATTCATTTCCTTGATGAATTTCACCTCTTTTCCAGTTTGCAAATTATGTGTGAACAGAGCTGGATTTTCCAAATTGATTTCCCCCTGCTACCACCCCAAACCTTTTTCCACCCTGTGTCGTTTCTGAGAACAACTTTGCATCTTAAAAGAACTCCAGGTCCTGCATCCTTGCCTGGCCAGAGCTCCCCACCAGACCTGAACCCTCATTAGCTTCAGCCCCTCACTACAAGCCCAGTTCCCCTGCTCAGTTTAATGGTGCTCATGAGCTGCTTGGCTGCCTGTGTTCCTTGCCAGGACAAGTGCAGCAGTCACCATCAAGTTTCTACTGCAAATACTTCAAATATCTCTGTTTGCAGTCCTCTTGGAGATTAATTGAACAAATATTTCCCTTCCACATGAACACACTCCTGCCAGTAAACGTGCTCACTAAAATATTCACAGCAAGCTAACACAAAAAGGACAAAGGAAAGGTAATACTGAAGCCAGGCCTGCTGAAGCATTTGCTCAACTTAATACCTGCTCCCTGTTCAGGTCTTTTCTTCTCATATCTGGAGCCATGGACAACACACCAAAGCATCCCAGCTCCAGATGCTCCCCTTGATGCCCTGATCTGTGTCTGTGTCTCACTGCCTCCTCCTCAGCATGCAGAGCCATCCCCAGCCCTGGCACATTTGGAAAGGACATCTCTCAACACCACAGTTAAACACCTGCATCCCAGCCAGGCTGGCTGTAAGCCCTGGCCACCCCAGCCATGCTGCAGGGGTTGTCCAGCTCCCTCCAGCTCAGGGCCTGCTCTCCAGCCAGCTCTGCACTCTCCTCCCACAGCTGCCAGGGATCCTGGTTCTGCTGCCCCAGCACTGAGACCTCCTCTGCTCCATGGGGGAAAGGCAGATTGATAATTAAATCCACTATTGAGATATTCACATCCTGTTCCCTTGCCATTTAAGCAGACATAAAACATTTTATTATTCTGCTGATTTAGGAACCTGAATTTAAATATTAGAGTATTAAAGCGATACTTAATTAGTTGACTGAATGTTCTCCCTTTTATCAGTGTTGACAGATCTTAATTATAGCATGGGCTGTGAAAGCTGATAGAACAGCTGATGGCAGCAGCACCGCCAGGAATACTAAAGTGTGTCAGAATTACTTGTCTGTTTTCCCTCTTCCCTCTTGCTCTGTTCTTCAGGCATGCTCTGAAGTCCTTGGCAAATAAAGCCAACACTGCAGCCAAGCCTGAGCAATTTGGCATTTACTCTCAAGGACGTCAGAAACTGCTTGCCCTTGAGAGAGCCAGGATCATCTACAGGCCCAGACCTTTGGGAAGGAAAAAAACCCCAAAAAATAATAACAACAACAACAAAAACCCCTATATGATGGGAAATTATCTCCTAGTTAATCGTTTTCCTATCAACTAATCAAGCAGACACAGAGATTATCGTGGAGCAGGAATGCTGACGTTAGTTATTCAATTAAGCCACACTTTAAAATGCAATTCAGAAATGCAGGAATGGTTATCCCAATGAAACCTGCCCTTAAGGTTTTCAGCTGCCATCATCCTGACACGTCCCTGCTGCAGTGACAGCAGGGGTGGCTCTGAGAACCAGCCAGGCAGACTGAGGCACAGCCCTGGTTCCAGTGCCAGCACTGCCCTGTTTCGATGCCACCCAGAAGAAGCTGAGGGTTCAGCCTCCTTATTTACAGCAAGCACTGTGCTTGTTCCTGTGCCACAGCACAGGGATGAGGCCTCTGGCAGGAGGTTTCTGCTGGGGTGAATTACATCCCTCAGCAGCACATCCTTCACCTTCCTGGGATAATAACAAATGCCCACCTTCAGGGAAGGTGGCTGGCAGCAAGTATCTCTTGATGAACATATATTTCACCTGCCCCCTGCAGAGGCCAAGCCAGTCACTCTGAAGCAGCAGCATTTAACACAGCTCAGCAGCAGAGGCAGTGACAAAACACAGCACTTGCAAGAGGAATGAGGAAATGACAGCCTGGGTTTGGGCTGGGAGCCCATGAAGGTGGGCTGCTCATCCGTCTTGGATTCCTGACTTGCTAGCCCACTTGCCCAAAATCTACCATCCAGCTCAGCCTACGAGACACCAGTCTCTGAGTTTATTTTTTCTATTTATTTTAAAACAAATTAGGAGAGCTGAAGCTTTAGTTAGATCCTGGCATCCCACAAGGCTTTACCAGAAGAAATTCACTTTGTGAGAAAAGATGTTCGGCCCCATTCCAACCCCAAATGCTCTAAGTACAGCAAATACTGTCCCCCTTGACTGTTCAGGTGGGGATGGGGAAGATCACTGTGCTCCAGTCTCATTTCTGCAAGTTCATGTCATAGAATCCAGGAGAATACAACCTGCTTACATTACATTGCTTGCAGAAAAAAAAGTGCTATGAAAAATGTGAAGAAAATGAGGTAGGAGCAATGTGTCTGAGCCAGTTGTCTAATTAGGTAAAGTTACAATCCTAAACCAGTCCCTAGACACCAGAATTACAGCTCAGTTCTCTAAAGTGCTGAGTGCTGACTGCATTTCAACTCTGCATCCCCACCCAGAATACTTCAAGATTATTAAATCACCCAGATACAATTTTATTCTGGGGGAAAAGTGTGGTAAAAATAGTGAATAAAATCAGTAATTTTCATCAGTTTGTGTATCCTGCCTTTAGCTCCTTCCTTTTAAGGCTGCAGAGAAAGAGAAGTTGAAATCCCAGTGGTACGCTGATGCTTTAGAAGTTATTCCAGCATGAATGATCTCAACCTCGGGAATGATGTGTGCAAGCACTGCCAGAGCAGAGAAGACAGGCATGGAAGAACAGCCCCTTTGTTGTCACGACTCAGGCATGTGATGGGTTGTGACACCTTTTCTGTGAGTGCCATCCATCACTCCCAGATGTTAGCACAGAGCCTCGCTACCTCCCCACCAAGCAGCTTTTCATTTCCATTGCCAGGCTCAGAGGGAAACAAGTGCTTTTCCCTGCCTTTTTCCAAGAGATAAGAAATAACTTTGCACTTTGTGCATCACAGTGGGCAGGCAGAGGATCTATGCACTGGCGAAAGGCACCTCTCTGCTGCCCTGTGCCATGGCACTGATGCTGGGAGTGCAGCCTTGTCCCCTGTGAGGGACCAGGACCTTGTCCCCGCTCTGGTAATGGCCAGCACTCTCCAGCAGCTCAGTGAGGAATGCTGCCAGCATAGTCAGTGCTCAGGCCTGACTCACATCAGGCTTTTTTAGTTTATAAATTAATCTAGCTGGGGGAAGACGTGCCCAGGCTGCATTCCCTGCCACAGGCTCTGCTGCAGCAGCAGGGCTGGATCAGTAGGGCCTGCCTGGCTCCTGGCCTTGCCTTTATAAACACACTTAATGATCAGCAATGATGTCTTGGCAGCCTCAGCCTCTCTCACTAATGCCCATGTGCTAGGAGGGCATTTTGCCTGCTCCCAGACAAGCCAATCCCGTTTAACAGGGCAGAGATTTAAGAGCAGCAGCCCAGTGCCAGGCAATCCTCTCGCTGCAGCAGCCAGGCTCCCTGCTGCCACAAAGCTTCTCCACCTAATGAAGCTCTCCCAGGGAGGGAAAGGCATCCAGGGGACAGCACTTTCTGGAGTCCTGCTGGTGCTGGCTCACAGCAGCCCTTTCTGACAGGCAAGCAGACATTTGCTGCCTCTCTGCTCCCCACGCAGCACCGACAGGGCCGGGCAATGAGGTGATTTATCTAGCTGAGACGAAATGCCAAGGTAGCATCCTGCCCTGGTGATAAATCCACCCACACGTGGATTCAGCACAGTGTGCAGGCTGCAGGCAACAGGCAGGCAGCAAGGGAAGGGGTCTGCCTGCCCTGCAAGCCCCCCTCCACTCAGCAAGGACACCCTGATGCTCAGGTGTTATTCTCCATCAGCTCCTGGGTGAAGCCCAGTTTTACCAGACCCATAAAAAGGCAGCAGAACACACTTACCCCTGGGCTGGGGCTGCTGGCACTGAGCTGTCACCAGTTTGCACTGCTGGCAGGGGGCTCTGACTGGCCAGCCCCCAGCTGCACTCACAGGAGGGCAGCCTCTGCCCACCTGCCTGGAGGATGCTCAGTGAGTGCAGCTGCAACTCAAGGGCTTCCCCTGAGCAATCCAGCCTTGAGGGCTCAAAGGATAATGCCATTTTTCTCCAAGGTATCCCATTACAGAGCCATTCAGGGCAAATCCATCATGTCACACAAGAGCACATTTCAGAGATCCACACACCTGGGCAATGCCCACACAGGGAGAGGGAGGAGAAATTGGACCTTGTTTGCCAAGTCATCTCTCATCACCGACCTCAGCAAGCTTTTCTCTCACCACCACTGTTTTTCTGCCACTGCAATTACACTGAATGAGTTGTAGCATCTTCCTGGTGTGTATTGCCTTCCTCTGGCCACCATCCAGTGTTTGCCCCACGAGTTCCCTGCCTCTCTCCAAGAAGCTGTCACAAATGGAGCCACAATAAATGTAATACACAGACCACAGCTTTCCAGAGAGCTGGCAGGCTCAGCCAGCAATGATAAAAGATCAATGAGAATTTCAGTTGTTGTTTTAAATGCCTGTTGGGCTGCAAGCTCCCTACCTTTGATCACCAACCACACACAGCGAGTTGGTTTTTTTTTTTTATTTAATTTGTATGCACAGGGTGGATGAGAGGTTTAGGATCCCACAGTGATGAGGGCACTAGAAACAAAAAATGCTGCCCATGGAGTCCTTCCCTCAATGATAGACAGGCTAAACTGGAAATATATAATAAGGAACAGGCAGGGACTAAGAAGAACCTTAGAAAGAGAAACTCTACTGAACAAAAGAAATAGAAATGCCTTTTCCTCCAGGTTTCTTTGCATTTAGGACAATTCTTTTCCCTCAATATCTATCAACAGAAAGGAGTTAAACTGAATTCTCTCAGTCCACAGGCTGCAAGTGTATTGTGCTCGTGCAAGGACCAGACCCCTCCAGTGCAGCACACCAGGGGTGGGCAAATGCCAGCTGGTGCAGTGATGCCCTGGCTTGTGCCATCTGAGGCTGGGACCCTCCTCTCCAGCTGCAGCTGGCATTTCCCAGCCTCCTGCTGCCATCGCTCTCAGTGGGCAGCAAAAGCTTCTGCAGCACTGTTGTGATGGGAGCTCGCTATCAGAGGATGAAAAACAGTTTGCAGCCAACTGTAATATCATTTCAGCAAACAGCACGATAAATCAATGGCTGTAAATTAAGCATTTTGTTTACTCTCCACACAGCAGGGCTCTTCCCTGGATGCAACACCAGCATCAGTGAACACTGCCCAGAGGAGCTGCCTGGCACAGTGAGATTGTGAGGGAGCTGTGCCACCCTGCAAGGGACTGTGACATGGGGACATCCATCCATGGGACTGCTCCCGTCCTGCCCTGCCTCTGCTCCGGGCAATTAGCCCTTTGCTGATGGCATGTGCATGTTTCAGGGCTGCCTGGAAGGCTCCCAGGGATGGTGATATGTCTGTCCCTTCTCTGCCTCTCTCCAGCTGCCTTTGGGAGGGCACAGGAAAGCACATGGGATCCCCATGAATGCACAGGAAAGCACAGGGATCCCCATGAATGCACAGGAAAGCACAGGGATCCCCATGAATGCACAGGAAAGCACATGGGATCCCCATGAATGCAGCAGTGGGAAAGTAAAAAGGTCCCAGATTCTGCTATGGAGTCACAGGCTAACTTGCTGGCTTTGCTGAGGCTGTGACAGACAAGAAGCTCTCTCCCCACCACCCCAAACCTGTTAGGAGGAGAGGGGATGCTCCAAGCCTGCAAAACAGGAGAAACGGAGGCTGCATCTCCCACTGCCTCCACACTCAGCTCTCAGTGTACAGTGGTTGGCAGGGGGCATTCCCTCCCCAGGGAGGGATTCAGCTGTGCAACATCCACCCCCAGCATCCTAATACTGCTTCCAAGGAGTTCTAACACTGACCCTGCAGCTGGCAGTGCCACAGAGCCTCTGTCAGCAGAGTGGGATCACTCCCTGCCCGTTCCCCCATCCAAACCCCTTCAGCCCTGTTCAGCCCACAGTGCACTGATGCTTCCCCTCGCTCCCACCCCCACACTGTGTGAGAGACAGGGCCTTTATTGGTGTTTTTTATGATTTCCTGCTAACGTGTATATGCCTCCCTTCTGGCACTTTAGAGCAGAGGTGAGACTTGAGCTCCTATAAACCACCAACACCAGGAAGTCGAACAAGTCCCTCTCCCCACATAAAGAGTGCAGAATAAGCAGAGCAGTAATTCAGCCATGCTTCCAGGGATTCCCCCCCACATTTCCTTTCATCTGAGCTGCCACTCTCCCTCTCCCTCACCATGCTGAGCTCCCCCTTGTCCTGCCTGTGCTATCCATGGCATTTGCAGGCAGGCACTGGATTAAGGGAAAAGCACGCCAGGAGCTTTGCTGCTATTGTCCATCTCACAGCCTGTCTGTTCACAGTTTAACCATTCTAATCCCTGCTTTGTGGTCAGATGTGCCTTCAGCCACACAGGAGACAAGATGGAAAGATCTTACACAACTGTTTCAAGGCAGGGCTTAGAAGTACTTGGGTATCAGGAACCTCAGAGAGCCACACTCTGAGATACTGATGGTCACAAACAGAGATAAACCCAAAGGGGCTCACACAGGGACAGGCTAGGAGAGGAAACACAAGCAGAAAAATGAGGAGGGGAAAAATTCACACAGTGAATCACAACACCTAAACACCTAACTAGGGGTACAACACCTAATACAGCCCTGAGAGCCTGGCCGAGAATCAGCACATCACCATATCCTGCTCTCATTAAAAGGAATTGATCCTCCTCTCTCTGGCCAAGAGCTGGTCACCTCCTCCCAGAAATGAGCAAAAAGCTGTTTGCTGGTAACTCGGCCATGCAGCTCCTTCTCTACAATCAGAACACAGCTGCATTTTAACAGCAAAGCAATCCCTGCATTTATTTGTAGTTAGCATGGTGGCTGCAGCCCCTCTGGGACTGGGGACCTTACATATGTGAATGACAGCACTATTTCAGAGGATGACAGTGATAGCCAATATAGACTGTTGAGTTCCCTGTGAAGAAGTATTATGAAGCCCATAAAAACTGCAAAGGACTTTGCAATTGCCATCAATTTACTGGGGAAGATATTGCAGTGATGGGCAATGGGCAAAAACCTGAAAAGGGATTTTCCACCTGAGACAGGAGGGAAATGGAGCAGCTTGGGTAAAGACCACAGGAAGAAGGGACCAGAGCTGAGAATTGAACACTGATTCCTGCATACCAAGTCACAGACACAGGCTATAACGTGATAAGATATCCAGGAGAATTTACTCAATAACTTACTGTGAGGGCTTTTTCTGTTGTGACTTTTTTTTTCCTGTAGACCGTTGAAAATTGACTACTGTGTAATTATTTGTGAACACAAGTTTCCCACATTTTCAGCCAGCTCCAGGGAAGTGAGAAAGCTATATTTACTCTGGTTCAAGTGCTTTGACTCTCAGCAGATCCAAGTGCAGCATAAATCCCCAGGCCTCCCAAAGAGATCGTGTGGACCACTCTGAACACATAGACCCCTCTGCACCATCAGCCCTGGATTGCTCCTCACCTCCCAGCCCTGGGAAAATAGCTGGGAGCCTCCAAGCCTCTGCTCATCTCTCAGATAATGCTTTCATTTCAGTGAGGTGGGTACAGGTACCCTGGGATGAATTCAACTGTAAATATTCAGAGTGATTCATTGTTTGGCTTTTCTCTCCAATCTAAATAGTTGGAGCTGTCAAAATTGATCTGAGTTTTTTATGGTACAATACTTTAGAGAGAGAACAAACTGTGGATTAAATTTGCTGTTGTGGCCCAAAATAGCTTTCAAATATCAACACAGGCAAGATACACATAAAAGAGACTATTTCCTTGTGAAGCAAGGCAAGCCCTCATATCTCCATTTAAGTGTTTCTCCCTGGAGATGCACAGCACTAGGCTGAGCATTTGAGCTGCCTCCCTCTTACCTTCTCCATCACTGGGTTGACTGGGAGCTGTGTAAAAACCTCTTTTGCTCATAAAAAGTCCCTGCTTGGGCCCAGTAATCTGTCCAGGGTGGGAGAAGAGCTGAAAATAATGAGTGGCCCTTGCTCTCTTATCATATCATTAATGTAGGGCTGATAGAACAGCAGATTATTTTTGTTCAGTGGGTGTAACTGCTCTGATTTCTATTTCTGTACTCTGTACCCTTCCAGTAAAGAATAAAAACGAGTATGGATCATCCAGCCTTTAGATTCAGGGACATTCATGGGTTTGCACAGCTCTTTCAAACACACAGGTATCCTTGTGTCAGTGATTCTCTTTCCCCTTCCAACAAAAGCCTGACTCTGGCTCCCCTTCCATTGCAGGGAAGCTGCAGACTCATGAGATTGATGGCAGACTGGAGGAAAAAGAAAAAAGAAAAAGAAAAAAAAAAGAAAAAAAAAAACCAACAAGGAAACAAGGAAAAAAAAACCTCACTTACAAAAATAAAGAGCAGATAAAATCTTGTCTGGTAACTCCCAGATTCCTGAGGTCTGGAGTGCTGAGTCGCCCCTGTGTGATTTTCTCCTGAGGCTGCCACAACACCTCCTGAAGGTGTTCAAGGACCCATGGCCTGTCCTGTTCCTGTTCTGGTGGGATGTGTCCTCATCTCGGGGTTTAACTTCAGACACTGCAGATGACAAAACCCTGCCCCTCTGAGGCTGCCAGGGTGGCACTGAAAAGTTGGTCTCCACCACCTTTCTTTGGTGTAGTCCTCCCTCCATGGATTCCCAACAAATTCCTCTCTGCTGCAGCTCTGCTAAAGGCAGCAGGATATGTTCTGTCACTTCATGATGAGAGAGGAGCACACTGATGAAAGAAAATCCCTGTCCAGAGGGAAAACATTCTCCAGAAGAAGAAAACTACTTTTTCCCAGCTGGAAGAAAAATCCATGGGAAGTATTCTAAATGTGAGTTACTACTTAGGTGAGAAGCAGTAAAAAATACACGTGGGTATAGTTGTAATCCAAGGCAGTCCACATCCCTACTATAAGCACAGCAACATTCCAATTACACGAAGTGCTAGAGGAAAAGATATTTTCTTTTGTTGGTTTCACTTTTAAAAAAACATAAACAAAATAAACAAAAAGACTAGAACAAGGCAGTTTCTTGAAAGAAGGCCAGCTTTCACAGGAGGCACCTTCCAGAATTTCATGCAAAAATTATCAAGCAAGCCACTGTGAGGCGATATTATATTGAAAAAGTACAAATAAAAAAAATAAAAGAAAGCAGTAGCAGGAAGCAAAATTAAGAATTCTTCACATAAATACACCACTATTATCAGCTCAGGCACTGTGCATAAGCAGAAAGGGACACAAAAAAAGAAAAAGCCAAAAAAAGCTCCCAGTTTCCACAGCAATTTTTCATTGTTCTTTTTGGATGACTCCTAGTAAAGGTTTTTCTTTTTTTGGGGGGCAAATGTGAAAGTCACAAAATGTGTGTTTTGACCTTTAATTCAATAATTAAGCTCATGTTGGGGTCACAGACTCCCCTGTGTGAGTTATGTACTTGGTTAAAACAAGCTTTTAAATCAGGTGAGCACCCAGTGCTCCCACAAAGGTCAGGGTAGAGGCCAGGGCACACTCCTTGGCTGGAAGATCAGCAGGGATTGTTTCAAGGTAAACAGATAAAGCAATTAATGCTCATTTCAGACTGGAGAATTGAAATAAATTGTCCAAGACACAACCACATCACAGTCAGACCAAGAATCACCTGTGCAGCCAAAGTGGTTGACTAAATTTTGGGCACGGGAGCAACAGATGAAGCAGAAAAGCTTGGTGACAAGAGGGAAAACAGTGGGCCAAGAAGGAGCTCTTTAGGCCAGCTATTGACTGGCAGAGGCCTGGAGGCACGAGCAGGGAACACTTCCCAATTTAAAACTGGAACCCTGAAAAAAAAGGGGGACTTGGAGTATCCCTGCTAAAAAAAATACGTGTGACAATGGCCATCCCGATTTCCTCCCAGTACCAGGATGACCTCTAACAGGAAGAACTCCTATGAGAAGATGTGTGCTGCACATCCATGGTCTTTGTATCTGCGTGACAGCGTAACTGTGCCTCAGTTTCCCCCACACATGACAAAGCTACAGCCTTGGCTTTGTCCAGTCCCTTTCTCTGGGGCCGTGGCAGCCGATGCCCGGCGCAGGGGAGGTGCCCCAGTGCCACAGCAGAGGAAGAGCACTGGCTGAACTCCCTGCCTTGTGGCTGCAGCAGTGCTTGTGACCACAGCCACGTGGACACCATGCCATGAGAAGGAGTTTTCAGAGGAAGAGAGACATTTATGAAAAGAGCCCTGGAGGCAGGAGGAAGGGGCTGCTTCCCAAAGCACCAGGCTCCTCTCCAGGAGCCCCGCTGCGTCCCGCTGGACTGCCAGCGGCAGACAATTAATAATGTAGTGGCTGTCTGCTCCTGCCAGGGACCCGGGGGAGGCAGGCCAGCAGCTGCCTGCTGCTCCATTATTGAACAGATCTGAGAACAAACGTAATCTGTTTTCCATTTACTCTTCAGGGATTACTGCATGCCGCCTTTGTCTAGAAACTGTCTCCACTTCGCGAGCCTTTTTCCATCCATTTGCACAGCCGTGGTCAGTCTCTGGCTTCAGAGGGGCTCCTGATTTCATGGCCCATCTCCAGAACTCTGGACCTTCTAATTAAGCCAGGCTGCAAATTAGACCATGAATGACCTCTTGGTCTGGGAGAGGAGGACCCAGTTTCACAGGGTTCCTCTGCAGAGCATGTGAAGAGGAGTTACAGGTGTAAAATTTGGGGAAGCATTGGAGATATAGTCCTTTAAATTAAAAATCAAATAACCCAAAAGACAGAGATTTGGATTTATCATAGGAGCAAGCTACCTCTCCTCACTATCAGCGTCAACAACAGGTGATGGTCCCACACTCAGGACATGGGCATGGCTCCAGGCAGACAGGGGCAGGTCTGTCACTTTACCTGCTCCTGCTTTGTTTGCCTTCTAGTAGCAATAACTGAGTGACCAAGGAAGGAGGGGCATTTGCCTTCTGATTTACCCAAGACTACAAGCTGGAGCAGAGGTTCTTTAACAAATCTCAGATCACAACTGCAAAGTAAATCCCATCTCTACATATATCCCAGAGGACTGAGTGGAAGAAGACAGGATATAACAGGATCCCTCTGAAGTGGCTCAGACTATATCTCTGGCACCGAGAACAACAATCCTCTTCCCAGCTGATCATCTTCATCTGGACCCCTGGGGCTGTCCCACTACAGAGCAGTGCCACTCCTGCAGTTTACAAACCAGGCTGGTCAGAGCAAGGTTCTGATTTGTTATTGCAGTAAGGACAGATGGATGATAAGGGTAGCTAATCCCTGATCACCATCCAAAAGCTTTTCTGCAAGATCTGGAGCAGAAATATAAAATTTGTATTCCCCAGGCTATTTCTACACAGTTGCCATTTGCATCTGTCAGCAGGTGGCACAGGAAAGAGAAACTCAGCTCTGCTGCCCGAGGCAAGGAGACCATGGATGACTCCTATGAGCTTTTCTGAAAGCTATCTGTAACTTTTGGGTTCACTCAGTCCCTCCAGCACTCAGTATTCCTTTTCTACATGAAGAAACAGCTTAAAGTGCTGTCATGAGCTAACAGACAAATCTTAATGGGTCTGCACATCACCGCCCAACCTGCAGGCAAATGTTCCTCTGCATTGAGGCAGGGCTATGAAAGGAAGGACACCCGTTGGAGTATTGCTGGCACTCCTTACACCAGTTAATGCTCTCCCTGCAGAGAGATTAAAATTTAGGAGGAAAGGAAAAAGAACAACAAGATGAGAATGAAGAGAAGAAAAATAGATGGAGTCTACCAGTGTTGCAGCATGTGCTGGCAAGTGGGCAGCCAACTTCTCTCTGCTTGAGAAAGGACATGTTACCACAGATTGATGCCTCAAGAACTTGGCTGCTGTACCTGGGAAGCAGACATTCACTTCCCCAAGTTACCTGGCTTCTCTGCAATCACTGCTGGCTGCCAGCAATTCACTAACTGGAGAGTGAAGCCCCCACCTAAGGACATGCTGCCCATAACAGGACCCCAGCAATACCATAATGTGCTGTTACTTTTGGGTCTGACCCCAGGGCTGAAGGGGCCAGAAAAGCTTGGTTGCCAACAAGATACAGGAGATCATTTGAGAGCTACTCAGAGAGGCTTCCTAAAGTCCAGGGCTGAGAACAAAAGCTCTTTTGGTTCAAATCCATGACAACACTAATGTGCATTAACCCATGGCACATAAATCCTTTAAATAGCATGAAGAAACCATTAAGCAAAACCCATCAAATCCATATAAAAATCATGCTTGCAGAGCAAGAAAGGGGTGGAGGAAACATACAGTGATTTCTAAATGTCTGGCTGAGGAGGAAATGTTTGCAGAAAGAGTGCAAGATTCCCAAGGAATCCATTAAATTCAGCATCACCACAATACACTGCCAGTGTGGAAGGCCTCATTACTCTCAAATCACAGCCTCTAACCCAAAGCACAGAGCTGCTTCCCTGAGATCTGTACCTGGAGAAGACAGGCAGCACTTCCTTTCAGAGACACTTGCTGTCTACAACCTCTTGCTCTGACACAAGAGGATATTTGATGTCCACGTGCACGGCACTGAACCAGAACACACTCCCATCTCAGCATCTTGAAATAATTGAGAGTCCTTGGAGCCAAATGCAGAAGTGGCTTAGCAGCTGTAAGGCAGCAGCACTTCATTCCCATGCTGTGTGTTCATAAGAAAGACCACAAGGCTCTTTGAGAACATCACTGTGCCATAAGGGCCTTGCTGGAGCCATTATTAAACTCATTTAGCTGGTGTGTAAATGGAGGCCCAGACAGGATAAACAATCTGTCTGCTGAGAACTGAGCACCTCTGAAACGGCAGCCCAAAATGATTAAAACTCTCATTTTCTTTACGTACCCCAAACATTTTTCCATTCCACTGGTGAGGCAAGGGGACATTATTGCAAATGTTTCCCTCCCCATCCAAATTCATTCTTCATCCCTGTCTGTTTTGAGACAGCAGAAGCAAAAGAGTTCCCATGTGTGGGGAAGGAAGCACCTCCTTCCCCTTTTGGGTGGGTCAGCACACCATGGCTGCTTTTATGTCTGTGCTCCTGCACAAATGCAGTCACAACTGGAAATCTCCACCCTCAATTACAATTGCCATGGGCACACCAGTCTGCAGTATAACAACAGGTAAGCAGGAGTGCTTGCCACACACCAAAGTGCTTGGCTGGATACACAGAAGTAATGGAAAAATGGAGCCATCCTTCTGCCACATTAAGGACATTGATCAATGAAAATGCTGCACAGAACAGCCTAATAGCATAGTTTAAAAGATCATTGCTGCTTCTTTAGCTAACAAGTCAGCTTCTGAAAAAAATCATTTTTTATGGAACCCAAGAAGATATATCAACACTAGCTGAGATAGCCAGCAGGTGTAAATTGATGTGGTTCCACAGATGAACATGGAATTGCTTTGATTTAAAGTCAGCTTATAACTTAAGCATGTAGTATTTTGCAGCAGTAAATAATACCCATGAAAATTAGACAGGGGGTGAGGGGTCAGACAGGCTAAAGCTATTTTCTGTCTGTAGTCTCCATGCTGTGGAATTCTTTCAATAGTGCCAAGATACCCAGGGTCACCTGTGGGGTCCTAGCTGGTGTGTGACACTGTCATCAATCAGGCTGTTTCCTTCAGACTGAAAACCAGGGAAGGGTGTGGAGGCAAAAAGAAAATGCAGGATTCCTTCTCTTCCCATAGCTACTGGTGTAACCTCAAACGATTTGAACCAGAAGTGCTGCTCCAAAAAGGGCTTTATTTTAAAAAATGGGGTTTGCTTTCATGACCCTTCACACTTCAGAATTCTTCACCCTGATCCCAGAAGGTTCTCTGGAGGAGGAAGAGCCTTCAGGACAGCAAGTTCCTCAAGGGGCAGGCACTGGGGCGGGGTGGGTGCAGTTCAAAAAGCAGGGGTGGTGTGTGAAGCAAGCCCTGCTGTGCACACAGCAACACGATCTGCACAAGCCCTAATCCCATCAGCTCTGGTTAAACCCATAGAGACCATTAAGATTAGCAGGATTCCAAGGCATGGTATCCAGCTGACTTCCCACGGGAATTAAACAGCTCTGTCCTTGCTATCTTCCCCTCAGGCTCAGGTACTGTGTTTCACTTTCCACAAGCAAACACCACTGGAGAGAATACAATCAACACAGCAAAAAAATGGAACAATTTCCTGCATAAGTGCCCCGTGTGCTTTGTCTGGAAGTGGATTTTAAGGACATGAGTAATACCAATCCCAGAAGAATAAAAGGCAATGTGACTGCAGCCCAGGGAAGGAAGCATCTCCTGAGAAACACTGGAAGCAGACCAGCATCCCACAGAGAAGAGCACTGCTTTTGCCAGCACAATCCATGAATGCCAGCAGCTCTGCCCGGCAGCAGCCAGGCTGGTACCACCCCTCCCAGGCTCTGGAATCAGTCCAGAGGAGAGAGCTTGAGCTCATTCCTGCCCTTGACCTGGGCCACCTGAGCTGTGCAGGCAAGGCTGGGCAGCAGCTCAGGAGCTAAACCTGCCCTCACTGCCCATTCCAGCACCACTGACTCTCAGTTATTGTCCTGTTCTTAACTCCATGAGCCCCAGAGCCCAGAAAAAGGCTTTTCCATCTTCCAGTGGAGGAAAGAACTTCACCAAGAAGGCAACAGATTAGAGAGGTATTTATCAGGACCTGATCCTTAAAAAAAAAAAAAAAAAAAAGTAAATGAGGGGAAACAATCCCATTTTTGCTCTCTCTTTGCTTCTCTAAGCACCACAGACACGTGCTCAGACTCCCCCGTGGCTGGTGCCACTGAGCAGAGCAGAGCAGACGAGCTGCATGCAGCCCTTTGCTGGCACCATTGCTCTGCTGCCTTCTGGACGCCTGGCAAGCAGCAGCTTCCCCAGCCCATAAATCGTGCAGGACTCAAAATTAAGTCTCCTGCCTCCACTCCTGGTTTATTAACCCCATGAGGCATTAGAAGACCTTTTTAGAACCAGAATGGCAGATAAAGGAAAAGGTAATAAAGCAGAATTGGCTCTCAAACAACCAAGCTTTAGTCCCCAGGAAGATGCTTCTGGTCATATCTTTGAAACATTTATTCTACCTCCACCAGCCCTGCAATAGTAGAGCATTCAGATACCAGCAGCTGATGATTTTCTAAAGACTGCAGCATAAACATGAAACAACAAGAAGCAACACACCATGCAGCAAGACGTTTCAGGAGCATCTGTGCCTTGCCAGATCAACTCTCTATGATCCAACACCTTGGAACACCTCACCAGGAGCTGGACTGTAGATGAAATCTCTCTCCCTGACTTTTAGGATGAAAACCTCCAACAATTTCAAAGGCAACATTTTCACCTTTTATGAGGAACAGCTGCCCAGGTGCAAGCCAAAGATGCTTTTATCACCTCATACCACTTGGCATAAAGGATGGCACATGGGAGCATCTGGTGTCACGTCTGTCTCATTCCAGCTCTGGTCTCCAGGCAGAGACACCCAACCCAGGGCCTACCCACCTTCCCAGTACCTTGGCACAGCAATGCCAAGGGATGTAATGGTGACCTGTATCTCTAATAAGCTGCCAGATCTCGGTGTTCCTTCACCTCGCTGCCCCTGTGCAGTGAGGTGCATCTCATTAACCTGCTTATTTCACCTCGCCTCTGCCTGAAGATTCCTGCCAACAGCAGCAAAACCCTTTCTGTGTATCAGGTACGCCTCTCCTCGCCATCACCCAGCCTCCTGTTACATCCTGCTCCCTGGAGAAGGGAGCCTGCCGTGTTTTGCAGCTCCCTGCCCCGTCTCTTCAGACAGATTTCACAGTAATTGCAGAGCGAGCCGCCTGGGCTGCGCGCGGTGCCTTCGCTTCAATGTTTATCCAAGGTGCCACGGATTTCCAGCTGTGATCTGTCACTGATTATTTCCATACCCTTCACTTCACCCCTGTATGCAGGCATGCACCAAGGAGAGAGCAGTAATTAGAAGAATTGGGGTCTATTTAATTACCTTCTGACATGATAACACAGTGGCTGCCTTCAAAGCAGGGAGAGTCCCAGCGAATCAGATGGAATGGCAGCGGAGCAGCAGCGTGGGACCTGCATCACATTAGCACAGGTTGCCTCTGCTGGCAGGGGGGATGGAGCATTTGGTCCTGGCTGGCTCAGCAGGAGGCAGGCTGGGCTTTGGAAGGAAGGGGGGGGTTGCCCAAATTCACCCACAAGAGCCAGAAAGAATTGGTTTCACACAGATTCACGACACCTCATCCCTCAAGCAGAGGAAAGGTCTCCTCCCACACAACTTTCCCCTCTCTCCTTAGCAGCAGTGCCTGATTTCAAGAGGACAAGAACAGCTTGGGAAGGCAATGGGTAGTGGAGGTTCAACCTTCACCTTCTGTAGCCCAGAGACCCTCAGAGGACCCTGGGGAAGTATCTGGACTGTTCACCCACAGCTTTTTCCATGGGAGAGCTGAATAGTGAATATCAACCACCACAAAGCCTCAGGAGAAGCACCATGGGGTGAGTGGTCCAGAGAGAAAACTTGAGCAGCCTGCAAGTCCCAGGGTGAACTCCTGCACTGGAACACTGGCACTGAGCTTCTCATATTTGTTTCTCTGTCAGGATGTAATTGTTTCTCCTCATCCCCCTTTCACCCTGGATCCCATGGGCTGGGTCTATCTAAGTTTGTACTCGTGAAGGTCACGGTTCTGCTAAAGGCATCTTATTTTTGTTTCCAGCCCAGGCAGAGGGCACAGAGCTCTGGGGAAGGATGCCCCACTATCCTGCCTCCCAGCAGGTGACCTCAGCCCTCCTGCTGCAGGAGATGGCTTTCAGCAGCTCTTCTTCCCTAGCACGCCTCACCTCCAAGCTGTACCCTCGATCCTTTTGGACACCTCCTGCCTTAGGGGAACACAATTATCTTCAGGGATGTTTGCAAATTAATAAGGCCTGGGTGATGGCTGGAACACATCTGTGCCAGGACCAGCAGAGCAGCCTCAGGCTCAGTCCTGCCTTTGGGGATGCTGGCTGGCTCCCCACACCAATCTGTTACAAACCTGCGGTGAAGAGGCAGGATGTAAAACCCACAGACTGTTCCTCTGCTGAAAGGAAATGAAAACCAAGCAGAAAAATCTAACCACACACACCCAAGTTCGTCAGGAGACAACCAGAAAGAAGGAAAAAGAGGAGATCCCTCAAGATGACAGCAGAGTCTGTGCCACCAGCCTGATTCACACCAACCCCAGGAGGAGCTGCAGGTGCAGAGCACCTCTACAGACAACGTGGTTTTAGCTTCATAATTCACCTAGGAGCTCATAAGAAAGACACCCTACCATTTCCTCCTAAACAGAAAGCCCTTTCAGAATCTGTCAGGATATTGAGTTTTTTTCATGACAAAAATTGAGTTACGTAAAAGTCTCTTCCCCAGAAATTATTAAATTAATTGTGTCTCCACTTCTCTTTTGGTTTTACTGGTGAAAACAAGAGTAGAAGATAGGCATCTTCTCCTAAGCTGTTTGCTGGGTGTATGCACAAACAGGATATTCTGGCTGGTTTTGGCTGTAGGAATCAATGTCATGTCTCTGTTCTGCAGAAGGTGGTTTCTCTCAGAGCCTAGCAAGAATATGCTATGATTTGAAATTCATTCTCTGGAAAAGTCCTCCATGCTTTGTTTAAAATTCATTGTTTCTTGTAAAGCCATTTACTAGAATATTAATAGAAGGAAAATATATAAAAGGAAGAAATGCAGCTGACAGGAATTTGGTTAAAAATTTAAACCAATGTTCACAGTACTTTTCAATTTCTCTGCTCTGGGTTACACAATTTTCAATGCACAGGCCCTGAAACAGGCCTGACTGCTAATGCTATTTTGAAAAGAAAAGAGATGATTAATGTTTTGGCAGATCCTTGATTTCCTTTTCAGCTCACTGTGAAAATGCAAAGATGCCATTAAAAAAAAAAAAAAGAAAGGAGATGAAGGACAGAGCATTACACAGGAGAAAAGAGCTTGCATAGCCAAACAGGTCAAAAATTGAATTTTCATTACTGAAAGGCTTGGCAGTGCTAGGTTGACAGTGGGACTCTGTGATCTTACATAAATGATTCTGCGGTTCTGAGTTTGGACCCAAAGCAACCACAATAAGACCAAAAGGTGCACAAACCCACTTTGGTGGTGCTCCAGAGGGGTGAGGAGAGCAATTGATAAGACAAATGGCTTGGAAAACACCTGCAGCATCTCTCCCACAGCCACCATTTGACTCCACAGTGCAGGGGTGAATGATGCCTGAACCAGTGACCAACTCATTACAGCATTCAGGTCTGTACCTAATTCACATACCACTGCATGTATTTCCATTAGACAAAATAAATACATATGATTCTATTAGTAATATCATTCTAAGTTGCAGAAGAAAAGAAACTGGTGGGGAAGGCAGGAGGGAGAAATGACTGAAGCAGTTATTAATGAGAAACTACCCTGTAATTACACAGATTACCATTACCCCATCAAAAGGCAGCAAAACCACACTGAATTAACACCCAAACACTCCCAATAGGCACAAACTCTTTCATAGCAGAACTCTCCTTACCACAGACCCTGCAAGTAGCAGGAGACTTGGCCTCACAGATGGCATCTGCTGTCTATCCACCCCCTGTTTATCTCCAACCATAATTAGGAAAAACACCAGCAATCAGAGGCCATCAGCTGCTCCCAGCCCATATTGGAACAGGGCTGGAACAGCTGTGTCACAGCTTTGCACCATTATCCTTCCTCCAGTTCTCTAACCACTAACAGCTTCATAAAGAATAAACCTTGCTATACCTGAAATACTTCAAAATAAAGGGATGGCCTGGCTCTGCTTCAGAAGCAGCAAAAAGGGGACAGAACCACAGTGAGCTGCCTTACTGGATCTGTTCAGTCACTACTACTGGTATTAAAAAGTGCAAAGATTTGATGTGACTGTGTCACACCAAATAAAGCAAAGATTCCTCTCAGCCTTTATTCAAGCAGTTAACCAAGATGACTGCAACCCTTCTGAGGTGGAACATGACCCACGGGAATCAAACTCACCAGTACAATCCAGAGGAGGGAATTGCCCTCATGAGAACTTCAGCTGCAATTTCAAGCGAGCAGAGCACAACCATCTGCACTGAAGTCTGGCTGTGACAGCTGCTCTTCAAAACTTCTTCAGACTTCCTACATCCTTTCAGCCATCTTTTATTTGCTGTACAAATCCCCTCCCAGAACTCAGTCCCTTGTAAGAACACCAGGAAAAATGAACTGTTGAGTGTTGACTTAATGCAGGGCAAGAGCAGAGCCAAATTCAACGCCATCCTCCACAAAGGACATGACCAGGGAAGAGCTGGTCAAGAGCACTGGTGAGCCAGCCCAGCAATGCTCTTCCCCCACTGTCTGCTGAGAGCAAAGCTAAGGACTGCTGCAGCCCCCTTCCCTCTGGTCCCTGCTGACACGTGGGCTATGGCATCTCCCATCACCCTCCCTGCTGGTAGCACAAGATGAGCACAAAGCAGCAGCAAGGAGCCCATCCATAGAGCTCTGGGCCACTCTGTTGGGCAGACGAGGATGGGCAGCAGTGCCTCTGACCTCCCAGAGCTCAATGTTTGACTGGTGACTCACAGAGGGAGCTGGCACCACACCAGTAGCAATGTGCAGGTACTAACTGCAAAAGGAGGCCTCAGCAGTGAGTAGTGCCATCCTGAGCAATGCTTGGTGCTGGTACTACATGAGTTTCCAGGGCCATTGCCATGGTACCTGCCCACGACACCCCAAAATCCTCCCGGCTGGGCTGGGAGCTGCATGGTGCCAGGGAAATCCTCTCCCCAGACATGGGGCTGAACCCAATCCAGTTCAGCCCCTCTCCCACTCCAACCACATCCATACTCTTGTGCAGAAGGCTCCTCATGGAAAACCCAAAAATGGCTATTGCTGTACTTGTGGGCGTGGAGGGAATTCTTCACTGGTGAGAAGCACTGGCAGGGACTCTTCCCAGTATGGGGCTTTGCCAGGACAGAGCCCATCCTGCCCAACAGCTCAGCCCCAGTGCCCAACAGGGCACAGACAGGACAGGCCCCCAGGTGTGTGTCTGCATCAGCAAAGTCTGCACAAACCACAGAGCCATTATCAGGGGTAAAATTAGCTCCTGTTACTGACAGCATCTATCACTCATTCCTACTCTAATCTCTACCAAGGGAAGGATTTACAAGCAACAGTGATGAAAGAGAAAAGGGAAGGGGGAAAAAAATCAAAGTAATACAGAGGGGAGAAGAAAAAAATCAAAGCAAAGATAACAAAAGCATTTGTGAGGCTGGAAGAAACAAACTACATTGTATTACAGGGACCAAGGGATCCTTATCATGCCCAGATAAGATTTTCATTCACCATGTTGGGAATTCTTTTTTTTAACTGTTTAAGAAGATTCAAATACACTGCCAGGTACCTCCAGCTCTATAAGGATTTCCTTTTAGCCATGCAGCATTGCAGCAGCTTGTCCTAATAAAAATCCTAGGGAAACACACACAATGGGAAGCAGATCAAAGAGACACATGTTGCAAGCATCCTACCAAACAGGTATAAGAATTTAAGGTGGGGAAAAGACAAAGATCAGATTTTATGTCAGTGTTATTCTTTAAGAGGTTTAGTCACTCTTTTAAAAAAGGATTTATTAAAAACCTATTATTCACAGAATAACCAGTTTTGATAAACCTAACCCTTAGATCAATGGATAGTACACTACTAGATGTGTATTAATAAATTATTATGTAATGCAGACATTAATGAGCTGTTATGAAAATTATTATTAAAATATGACCAAAAGAAGAAAGCAAACCACCAACAGTGCTGCTTGTTAACTCCCAAATAACCTTTGTTTTGCTTGCCCTTAATAAATTCCTTCAGTTACTGGCAGAATAAATCACCACAAACAAATGTAACTTGTGGATGCACTATTCTGTGAGCTGCCCAGGAGACAGAGCCTTCCTTTCCTGAGGGACACACCTAAGGCCAACTCCACAGGAGTCAACGGCACCTCAGTGACCTGCACCAACACCATCCAAAAATGTCTGATGAAAATGTGCACAGACCTCAGAACAGCTGAGCAGTGGTTATTAATGGAGCTGTTCAGCAAACCTGCCCTATCCTGCTCCTGTGGCCACTGCTGTACCAGGGGAGAGCCAGCCGTGAGCTTCCAGCCTGACTTGGTGTCACACAGCCAGCTGGAGATGCCTGGGGCCTGTCTGAATCGAATAAAGGACAAACTAAGCTGAGTGAAGGACCTGCCCTGTCTTTACAGCTTCCCCACAGGCCAGTCTCCCACGAGGTTTCTCCAGCATTGTACAGACTTGTGCTCCTGAGCACCCATTTGGATGGGCATGCCTGTAGGATGTGGGCAGTGAGAGCTGGAAAAGCCATGAGCTCACAAAACAAACCTGCTGGAGCTGCTGCCATGCAGGGTCTCACAGTGAAGAGAAAAGAGAATGTAGGGCTGTCTGACTACCCAGCAGTATCCCTCTCACCCCTCTCCCTTCCCTCCTGGCAAAGGGAAGGCATCAACATCTCTCTTGTAACAACATTGAAATAAATGTGAGGAAATTACCCATTTGCAAAGAGAGGCGATATGTATGCATATGTGTGTTGGGAAGTCTAATTTGCATTTCTGGGCCTCAGAGTGCCCCTAATAGAATTTACAGTGGGTTGTGAAGATTGCCATCCCAGCTAATCAAATATAATAAATAGCTCCGACTGAGCAGATGACTCTCCTACAGCACTGTGGTTATCAGAGGGATCGGTCTTAATTTGAGACTCCATTCATCAGCCCTGCTAACAGGATTGTGCAGAGAGTGATATTTGACAGAAGTGTTTTCGAAATTCCTAAATGGAGAGTGTGCATTGAGGGAGACAAGATGGATGTTTCCATTACAGTGACCGTGCAGCATGTCACAGCAGCCCTGGCTTCCCACCCAGCGACAAATAACTGACAGACACATGCCATTAAGGCAAATGCAGTAGCCACAGATTCCTTCTTGTTTTCTTTATCTAAAGGAAAATAATGAATTAATTCTAGGGATTAAGTGTGGCAGCAGCTTGTGCTCCTGGCCGTACATCACAGTGACAAGCAGCTGTAAAGCTCCACCTGGGGCCAGTGGTGAAGGCAGGGGAGACCTGAGGAACACAAGCACACTTGTGCACATGAGCTGCTGCAGTACCTCCCACAGCCCCGGGCAAAGGGGTTGTTAAGGATCAAAGGGCAGAAAGGACCTCCTGATTTAATGATTCATGTACTCCGCAGGTGGAAACATCTTAGAATCCCTTCCTGCAAGTTATCATGTCTCCTTTAAACCAGTTGGGTTCTTAGACCTCACTGCTCCCACTGGGCACTCACCACTCTGTGTTTTGTCTTGATCTTGACCTGCAAGAATGGTTCTCCACCCTAGGCACAAGGAGCAGCAGGAACCCCTCTCAACCTTTGCTTTGCTAGCCTGATTATCCCTTTAGTCCCTTTAACCTCCACCCACAACATAAACTTCATTTTGCAGCCATGCCAAACTGAGCTCACCTTCCTTGGTCACATGGGGCCACACCTTACTACAGGTGAGTTTATGCTTGCCCCTCCCCAGCCCTCTCAGGATCCTTCAGACCACTGGAGCTGTCTCCAGTTTGCCCCCACTCCACAGGGAGAAGTGCAAGGAGACTCATTCAAGCTGGGAAGAGCTGTGATGAAACCAGACCTGTTTGCTTTGAGAAGCTCTTCCACAGCAGATTGGGCCATTGATAAGGGGTTAATGAAAGATGTGTTAATTATCAGCACCACCATCACAGACATGCACAGGTTTTGAGACATGGTTGATAGCAACTTTCAGCACAGAAACATCCTCTTCCATTTCCTAGGAGGAGGATAACGCAAAGCCATTTTCTCCTTCTGTCAACAGCACGGCTGAGGGGCAGATCAGATGCAGTGAGCTGATGAAGGGCAGCGTGAGAAACACCACTCCTGGCCCAGCTGAGCAGCAGGCCAAGTGCCCCACAAAGCAACTCAGGGGCTGTGAAGGTTGGTTGCTCCTGAAAGAACAGAGCAGAGGAGCAGAAAGGAGCAATCAAACCCAGGAATTACCAAGTTGTCTCAGACCCATTCATCCAGGCAGCACATTTTACCCCAGATTTTGTAAACAACATGGTGGAAATGGTAAGTCACACAGTTACAGTGACATCCAATATTCTTCCCATCTTCCTTCTCTTCATCTGGAGCCATTCCTTTTGGAAGAAACAAAGGGAACATGAAACATGCTGGAAAAGGTTTCTCAGCTCTTGTCTGCTTGTTCCACCTTGAATAGCCACAGAGCTGAGAGCTGCTGTCCCAGTGTGAAACAAGAATCACTGTGAATCCTCTTCAGAGACAAGCCCATGCTCAAGGGACAGAGGGGAGCAAGGGCAGGTCAGTAAGGAACAGGAGAAATATAGACAAAAATATGGTTTTTCTATATATTAAAAAAGAAAAGATAAAAGGAAAGAGGGGAGCTTATTCTGCAAGTCAAAAACAGTTTGGCATTTCCAAGTTAAATAAAAGTGAAGCCTCTGTCCGCATGCTTCATTGTAACACTGTTGCTCTAAATCCCCTTTTATCCCTTTAATTATGCATGGAAAAACCACACGACCTCCCTGCTCGTATGCTCAGCCGAGCAGTGGCTCACAGTGCAGAAGGCTCATTATACAGCTTTAGCGGGGCTGAGTGCTCTGAATTATTTAAATCTCCATTAAGCCTCCACTATGGCATATCTGTGTGATAAACGGATCAGGTGCTGCTGGATTTCTCCCCTGGCCAACCCGCTCTCCCTTCTCCTTCCCTCTCCCCCTCTCCTTCCTCCTGCAAAACTCAGTAGGAAGGGAGATAATTGCCAAGAGGGAAAGAGTTTGCACTCGTGCTATCAAGTGTTTCGTTGTCATTTAAAAAAGGCCAACTGAGCCAAGTAATAAAGACACTTAATCAGGATTAGCACTAGAGGGCATGGTAAGGTGGTCAATGCATAACTTGTTTAATGGCCATTTTATTGTTTAAATTAAATAAAACTTAAATCATTATGTTTGACTTAAGCGGTGTGAATGCCCTGTCCCTGTTCCCACAGCACCACTTCAGCAGCACAGAGAAGAAATGGTGCATGGCCAGAGATGGGGCAGTGGAGATGATGAGGATCAGTGTACCCAGAGTGGGGATCATTTCATTTTTCCTCCCTGTCCCTTTTTCACATGCCCACTGTTCTGCTGGCCAGTATCATCAGGAGAGCAATGGTCCAAGGAAGAGCGAGGAGAGCTGGACTGAGGGATCTTGGAGCACAGAGGGTGAGGGGTTTCTGGAACACAAATGGGGGAAGAAAAAGAATAATAATCACAGTGAAACACAGCAGTCCCTGCAGCTTCCCTGGGAGCAAGGGAGTTCATCCCAGACCAAGGAGAGGCCCTTAATCCCTGTGAAGTGCAAGATCAGTGCTCCTTAGAGAAAATTCCCTGCTGCCACAGAGCTCTTCAAGCATGAAAGGATGGGGAAACAGGAGAAGAACTTTTCATATGGCTATGCAAAACATCTCCTCAAGGCACGGGCAGACCTACCCAAGAGCACCCCAAGGGCCATGGCAGGAAAGCTGCAGTAAACACATTTGTTTTCCTTGATTTCCTACCCCTAGGGACAAGTAGGCATGGGTGACACCAGGTCTGGGAACCCACCACCCACAAAGTCTGCAAAATAATTAACAGAAGTCTCAGGTAGAAACACTTTCAGAATGCTTTTGGGTTTGGGGGGGAAAAAACGCTTTTAATGAAAAACACTACCAGGGCTGAACGTATCTACTTGGTTATCTCAACACCAGGGAAGAGAAAGGATCCTTCCTTGGATGCCACCACTGAGGACCAGCACAAGTTACTGAGAGTTCCTCACCACAGCACACTTGGCTCACCAAGAGCTGTGTGGCACTGTCACATGCCACAGGCACCTGTCACCTGAGCTGCACACAGCCACACAAACACACCCCAGTAAAAAAGCCCTCCACACTCAGTCCACAATGGCTGCAAGGGAAGCCACAACCCAAAAATACACTTGTTGTCATGTCCAAGTCACAATTCCCTACCCCCCCCCCCCCAAAAAAAGTGAACAGGATTTAGCTCCTGATCAACCTCAGGTTTCCTGAGTGAACATTAAAAAGTCACAGATCTCCAGAGGCTTTGGCTCCTGGCCTGCAAGATGGAGATAAGGGTCCATCTGTTCCCCCCTCATGCTGTGGAAAGGCTGGAGGATCCCGAGGAGCTGCTGGAGGCTGAGATAAATGCCTGGCTCTCCCCACGGCCTCAGGAAGCACCCGCTGAATGGGGCAGGAAGCAGGTGGAGACAAGGAGGTGCATTAAGTTATTTATTTATGAAAGCTACTGGAAAATGTGCTGAGGAGAGGGAGAAAAAAAAGTCTTTTGTGTTAAAAAATAACCTCTGCCTTAAAAAATATTTAAAGGCATCTTGTTTTAGAAATTTTCCACCATATTTATTTGAGATAAATGGAGGCAGCATAGTGGCAGCATTTTCTTAAGACTTGAGAAATAGATGGCAGGACTCTAGAGACAGGTTTCGCTCATATATCATTGCCTTCCCCTCCCAGTCTCTGGGGGACACATGTTGCTGTGACATCTTTTACTAAGATTTACAGAGCAGTCATCCTGTCAGGGATGTGAAGGCAGCCTTGCTGCCACAAAGCTGCTGTCAAACCTGCCCCATGTTCAGGAGGCAGCAGCTAACCTTGTTTTCAAGCCACAGTTCCTATATACAGAGGCAGCAGAGACTAAGAAAGAGCCCAGTCTGCCTCACTTCTTCTACAAGGGGACTATTTGCTGTCTACTTACAGTTTTTTGAAATGGTATTTATTTTGCTGCCCTGGCAGTGCTTATTTCTTCAAGATGCAGGAAAGCGATTAGAGCTGGGCATCCTGTTCCTGCTCTGCTCCTGGTTCCCTCTGGGTCACCTTTGGGGATGGTGTGGGGGAAGCCTGACCTCAGTGGCAGTGCTGGAGCTGCCTCTGCTCTCCCTCCATGCCTCAGTTTATCACACTCTTGCCAACTCCCATCTGTATTTTTAAAAACAGCATGAGTCAGGCATGAGTCAAAGTCTTAAAATGTGAGGAACTGGCTTTAAATTCAGGCTGCATATTAAGGAGGAAGGTGCCAAATTTTGTGTTTGTGAAATCTCCAGCAATGACCTCTAGGTGCTTCTTCTAAAAGTCTGAGATTGATAATACCTATAAAATATTTGCAAGCATGAATAATCTCAGTTTGCAGAATATGTTTTCCCTTTTGCTGACAACTCTCAAACTAACTTGACTACATCAGGACAACCTTTCCCAGGCAAAAAAGCATACAGCATTGTCTGCCATGAACAATAAAGCCAGAATAATATTAGGCTAGAAAGGGAACTTAGGCCTCAGGGCTTCAATGGGTGCCTCCAGTGACTGTCCAGACCAAAGCTCAGGGCCTCAGCCAAGGGGAGGGGATGCCTCAGCACCCCCAGTGCCCCATCCATCCTCCTGGGCAGCCACCATGCTGCTCCCAACTTCCAGAGACTGATCACAAGCAAATGCCTGCGAGATGGATACCCAGAGAAAGTTCAGTATTAAAAGAAAAGCACTATCAGTTTCTAACACAATTAACAGCCCCCTGCCAAGAAAGCCAGTACGAGCACTTCATCAGACCATTATAACCCTGGAGGGTATAGAGAGGCTGCCACGGTAACTCCTTTAATTGCCCTTAATGTTTCATTAAACACAATTACATTTAAACCTAAACTGTGCCATTTGTTGTGGTTTTAATTAGACAAAGGGCAAGATAAAAGGATTGGATTAACCCTCCTCTTCCCTCCCTCCTGTCTACCAGGGAATGGCCACAGTCAAACTGGATTGAAATAGGGTGAAAAGTAAAAGGATGGAAGCACAAAGCACATCCACAGACCTGTGCACATGGTGGAGAACAGCTGGACCTGAGCTCATCAGAACCTGATGTCGGGAAGGCAAAGCAGTGGCTGTGCCTCTCCACAGACCTTGCTGTCCCCATCCTGGGGCTGCCACCCACCTGCCTGCAAGGTGTGTGCCACTTCTGAGCCCTGAGATTCCCCCTGGCTCTGCCAAATCTCTGCTGAAGTTATCAGTCAGTGGTCATTTGCTTCAGCTAGGGCAGCACAGGCTGGATGTGGGACTCCTCATACAGCAACACCTGGGAAGGATGGTCCCAGCACAGGTGGGAGCTCTGGGTGGACACTGGCCTAAAGGAAAGGCATTCCTCTACTTCTATCATCCCAGTGCTGACAGCAAACAGTGCTCTCTGACTTTGTGCAGATCACACTTACCCATTTTATCCAGCTGAAATCACTTCAGTGATTTCCCTTCAATACCCCCTCAGTTACAGCCCTTACGCCATGGATTAAGGTCTCTCCAAGGTCACCACTGGTTTCCATGCTCCAGCAGCCTCTGCAAGGAGAGCTGGCAGCACCCTCTGCTCTGGGCCTTTCTTCCAAGTCCAGCACCCCTTGCTATAGCTCCAGACCTCCTTTTTTAAAATCCAGTTCTGCAGTTTCTTTGGCACAATGAGTGATTCCCGTGGCCACACGGTCACGCTGTTACTGATGCCTTTCCTCTGCTAGGAAGATGCATCAGCCCAACTCCTCTGAAGAGAGGCTACTGTGCTGGATGTGCTCTCTGTCCCATAAGCCTTTAAAGCCATTCTAGAAACACACACTGAAAAAGAGCATGCAAACACTTATTTCAGCCTAATAAAAAGAAAAACCATACAGAATTTATTCAGTACTTCTTTAAGTATTGCTTCTAAATTAAGTCTAAGGCTTAAATGCTGAGACTTTGCAGCCCTATTTGATGCTGCAAACAGCTTTGGCAAAACAGGCTGTCTCCTCCATCTTTTCTAAGCCTTTCAGTGACTTACAGGAAAAAGAAAATAAGATTTAGCTGCAGTGCCACACACCCAAATCAGAACAAACTGCTGAAATGCTGCTCTGTTCAGAGATTTATGATACAATTAACATTTTCGTTGGTTTCTAATGACTTCTTTCTTCCTTTCTGAAGCTGACAAGAGAGTAGGAATAGCCACGGGGTATAATCAGACTGTCTGCAAGGTGGAAGGGAAATGAAGCAAAGCAGAAAGGGACTCTCTGAAGCAGCCGGGTATCATTATTATCTCTTTGTGGGAGCATTAGCACCATTGGAGGGCACTCGGGCACCACTGGAACAAGAGCAGCATAAGAACTTGAATAGAACCGAGGAGAAGATTAAAAGAATGAAACAGACACTCAGTGACAGGTCTGAATAGTCTCCTTTGTGCCACAAGACTTGCTGAGATTTTGCTATCGCTTGACAAGTGCCAAAACTCCACAGGTCTCATCCAAAGACTACATGTGTCAACAGGAAGCCTCCCATTAACTTCAGGGAAACTTAGCCCCAGCCAAGGTGTAATAGATCATGTACCACCATTACAGGGAAATAAGGGAAATCCATCTTGGAATTCTCACTACTAATTTTCAGCAATCTTTCACAATATATCTCATCATCACAGTGCCTACTCACACAATAAATCAATGCTTCTGCAGAGCGGCGAGAAAAATGAGGGGATGGGGCGGGAGGGAAAGGTGGCAGGGGAAACGTGTGCCATGGCTGAGCAGGGAGTAACTGCAGCAAGAACAAGCCTCCCTCTGGCCCATTAACACAGCTGACTAATTGCTGCCAAGGCGCACAGTGGCATCACCAGTTGAGGGGACAAAGCTTTAACACCTCTGCTTGGGAGGGAACCGAGGCACAGAGATTCCCCTGCCAAGGTGCTGAGAAAGGAGCAGCTCTCATGAGATTGCTGTGGCCATGGCTTGGTGCTCCACTTGGCAAAAACTGCTGGGGCAGGGCCCTCCTCCAGCAGTGGAGGCTGCCTGCCTCCAGCAAAGCTCCAGGTGCTGCTGGAAGAGCACGTGCACATCCCTGCTCCTGCCTCCAGGATTAAGGGGTGACCCCTAGGTTTGAGCTTTGGGAAGCCAGAGGGAGTGAGGGGCAGAGGGGTACGAGGGAGTGGGGAGAACAGCTGTTAAGCTGTTAGAGATAATAAATTGAATAGCTCTGAAATTGGACCCACAAGGATAAAAGTGATTTTAGTGCCTATAAGACCGACTATAAACTCAATCTGTCAGACAGCAGCAGCTGTTAAAGATAATGGTCCTGGTAAATTTAACTTCCAAACTGCCACAAAGGGACTAGTGTGATGTTAAGTTTCTCCCTTCTTTGAAAGGGGGTGGGGAGGAAAAAAGGTATCAAAAAAACACAAGATCTTAAACATGCATCTTCTGTCAGCTCATCAAAAAACCTGCTTTGAAGAGCCAGGCTGGGCACTACCCCCATAGGGGAGAAGGATCTCCCAGAGGCTTTTAAGCAGATGAATACCTCTGGGCTGCTTTGATAGGATTCTACAAATAATACCAAATATTTGCTAATCAGCCAAGGTCAGCAGGGAAAGAAGTGACTCTCTGCTCCAAAGCCAGGCATCTCCTAATTATTTAAGTCCACGCTGTGACTTTTTCATCAGCTCTAGGCAAAGGAAAGCATCTAGCTGGACTGCTCCTGAGCAGATGGTGACTCAGAAGCATTCCCTGTCCCTCAGCCCTCCCTCGTCCTGGCAGGGCACAGGGACTGCTGATCCTTTCCCCAGGAGCTGCCCAGCTCAGTGTGATGGGGTAGGGAGGGGGCAGCCCCAGCACAGGGCAGGAAGCCCTTGCTCCACCTAGGGATGCACTTCTGCTCACAAAAAATTGTTGCTTGTACCAAGTTCTCCACCAAAAACACAAGGAATTTTACCACTGAGCCCAGCAGGGTCAAGGTGTGGCTGCAGAAGGAAGTTCTAGACTGGCAAGTAATTCTTCCAAACCTAATTTCCCTGCCAAGCAGGTGATACAGCATTGCTAAGGACATGGTTTACACCAGCCACTGTTCCAAACAAGCCATTTGCAGCCAGTGGTTTTAACGTGACAATCAGAACTACTGAGGCAATTTCGGAAAGGCGGCAGGATCTGGCCACAGGAACTGAACACAGTCCAATTAACTTCGCCCAACAAAGCAGCTATTGCAACTACACAACTGTCATCAATTTCTTACAGAATAAAGCAAACAAGACCCAAATGGCCCAGGTGAGGAAGGAGGGCTGGTCTTGCTGGACTGCCTCCTCATCCCTGCTTGGCTGCACACCTCCAGCATGGTTTGCAGCATGTCCACTTCTACAGCCCTTCCCAGGCCATACCACAGGGACATGAACCTTTCCTACATGAACCTTTCCTTAGCACATATTCTTAATATCCTGCTTGCTTCAGGATCAGAGGAGGGTTTCATCTCAAGAGGATTTCTACACAGCTCATTTTTCAACTGCCTGAGTGGTACTCTTGGCCTCTTGCCACTCTGAGGGAAGTGGTTCCTTTGGAAATGTTTTTATCCCAATGGAGACGAGATTTCTCATGTGCTTAGCATAACATCTGTGCCTGGATGGATTTGGATTTCACTGCAGTGAAGGATATGGTGTCAAATGCAGCAATGCTTCCAGTCAAGGTCTTGGGAGAAGACCATGCAACTGCTTTGAAGCAATATCCTAGGGTTACTTCCCAAGCCTGGGATATTTTTCAAGGGGTTGGAGGAATCACTCCTTTTGGATGCACTTCAGCAGTATTCATCATTTCTAACCAGTAGTCAAAGAGGGTTGAAGGTCTCAAGTCAGAAGCAGAGCAATGTAAAATAGCTTTAAGCTACTTTGAGTTAAAAACTCCTGATTTTATTCAACACTATGGTTATTTATCACTGTTGCTGTCACCCAAGGACACAAGAAGAGTCCAGTCCAACTTAAATACATAGAATACCTAGGGGGGCATTTACAGATATGCTAATAATAGAAGAGAGCAACCCCAAAACCCAGTGATTTACACATTTCATTGTCACTGGAAAGATTCAAGAGCAGCTCCTCCAGCCTTTTCTGTATCAGTGATATGTAAGGACAGTATGGAAAGGATTGAGGGTTAATCCCTGTGAAATGATTTATCACAGCAACCACGTACAATACAGCTTCTGTCACAGTTGTCTGTCACTTCCCAGCAATGAACCAGGGAACATTATTCTCAGGAACATCCAAGTTTAGAAGTGGAGTTCCCCTAAAGCGATTCCCCAGATATGAGCAGCCCTGTGTACAGCACACACTGGTTATCTACCTCCCATCACATTTCTTTGTGCTCTCAGAAGGGGAAAAAAGAAAAAAAGGGCAAGGGAAGGGAGGGGTAGAAAAAAAAAAAATAGCCTCTGCAGGCCTCCGGGTTAAACTGTGACCTACTTCAATCCACACTGCTGCCCATTATTACCAATCCAATTATTCCAGACAGGTTAACTCAGCTTTAATTTATGTCAATCCAATTACTTTTTTTTATTATTTATTAAATAAAAAGATCACTTCATGCTTCAAATGATTTATGAATACTGGGTCAGCATCCCAGGGAAAGGACTTGGGAATGCTCAAGGTCAAGGCTGGCCTCATGTAGGAAATCCCTCCCAGAATTTGTGGGGAGAGCTTTACTCACCTCATCTCTCTTTTTGCATTTTAATTGGATCTCTCACACAAAAGCCTGTAGCTTCCAGGACTCTGTTCAGTGAGCAGGAATAGTATTCCAATTGCAAATATGTTTCAGCTGAAGTAAGAGGCACTTAAATTAACTGGATCTCCGTGTCTGCTGCAGTGTAATGGGCCAGTCTAGCACACAGCCTTCCCCGTCAGGGGAAAAATGAACCCAGGATGGACATTTTTCAGACACAAAGGGGTGTCAAGTATCCAATTCCTGCAAATGTCCACTTCATCCCCCTTTGGTGACCTTCTCTAGAAGGCAACAGCAGAGCTGTTTTAAACAGCCCCATCCCTACTTTCACTCCTACCTTCAGTCGCTGCCAGGATTCTGGCAAATTTCCCTGGGAATCAAGTGCCTTGTATCAGGGTGCTGTTAAAACATGCTCAGCAGCTCCTCCTCAGCAGGGCACACAGCCTCAGCCTCCTTTTTGCCTCCAGAGCCTGAGGCACCACGAGATGCTGTGTCTGCTTTCTGACACTGCTGGAACTGAGCCCACCTCCCCCCAAAAAAGAGCTCCAGATTACTCAGCTCAACTTCTGCCACTAACCCACCCTCTGACTTTGGCAAACTCCTTCTGACTTGGGCGCTCTGGTTTCCTGTCCCACAGAGCCACCCACCCACTCTGCCTCCTACCCCTGCTCAGCTTGGGCTGGCCACTACAGCCCCTGCCAGGGAGTAAGAGAATCTGAGACCCAGCAGCCTTCTGAGTGTCTCCCTGACTCCCAGACAGGCCATGAGCAGAGCTGGCTAAGTTCTTAACACATATCCCTCAATTCTTTTCTCCCCAGTGTTTCTAATTAGGACCAAAATAGTTCAACTCTTTTTGTTTTTCTTTAATCCTGTCCAGCTGATCTCAGCTGCCGTGGCAGCAGAGTCAGTTCTGCAGATAACGTGGATACCAGACCATTTCCAAGGCTTTGAGTTAAAACCTTGAGAGGTACCTTGAAGATAAGATAGAGTTGCTGAAGTCGGTGAGAGCCAGTTTCCCAAGCCAAATGGCAGCAGCCAGGAAGCCACACTCTACAGGGGATGGTGCGTCCAAACCAGCCCTGGAGCAGAGCCTTGGGAGTTGAGGCCACAGAGGCATGCTGAGCCACAGGGAAGGGGATGTAAAGCCTAACTGCATCCAGATGGGGAAATACAGGGAAGAGAGATTTCAAGGATAAGCACAACATCACTTCCAAAAAAGCATCTTCCTTTTGGAAAAATAAAAGGGAAGAAAAAGCATCTCAAATCAAGAATGTGATTTTAACAGCCTCCTCAAAATGCTTCCTTTACCTCCTTAGATGAACAAAACAAGGACTAGCTACATCTCAGCCTTAACCAGACAGTTGGACAGTAAGGTTATCTAAAACCATCTCAGTCATGGACAGCAAATCCTCTGCCTGAAAGCATGTGCAGACATCCAAACACTGAGTCACTTCAGTATCCCAGCCAGTGTGTCCTTGGGGGAGAAAAGCCAGACACTCCGTTGGGACACCCCACAATGCCAGACACCCCCTGGGGCAGAGCCCCTTCGGAGCAATGCCAGCCGGAGTGAGGATCTGTGGTAAGAGGTGGGATCTTGTATCACTCTTTCCCAATCTCTCCTGCCTTTTCATCCTCACACTACCCACTATCTCCAGCAGCCTGGGCAGCAACCCTTTCCCATCCCTCCCACATTGTTTTGGGAATAGGGCATGTCTGTTTTTATCTAACATCCTGAGAATAATTATCTGTGTGCACAGACTGCTTGTAGCTGACTGGTATTGCCATCCTACCCCAGTTTTAGATGAGGACACTGGAACAGGTCAGTAGGCTACTAATAGGTACTCAGTTCCCAAAGGCACCTCATTAAGGAGTGAAGGACTTTAGAACTTATTTAGTACAAAGTTAAATGCTGGATAAGGAAAGCATTAACATGCACAAGCCAATTATATTATTCCTTTCCTTTTTCAGGAATAATATTAGGAATTATGTACCATTAGGAAAGGACACAGAAACTGGAATTTTGCTGTATGGCTTCAATAGATGTCCACGTGCTTCTCAAGGACTTTTTGGATACAGCTTTGTGGAATGCACAGCCCAAAGTCATTATGTTCTGAAGCAGTTGTTGTCTGAAAGCAGACAAATGGAAACCAAACCAAAATTACTAACTTTTGCAAAGAGGGATTTTTGAAATTCAGGAAATGTATTACTAAAGCCAGAGAACTTAAAACTCACATTTTGCATGCCACCATAGAAATGTGGATAGGCCTCCTTGGAGAGAAAAAGAAAACAAACACCAAAAAAAACCCCAAAAACCAACCAAACAAAAAAAAAAAAATAAAAACACCAAAAAAAAGCCACCTAAAACGAAAAAGTACATGTCCATCAAGTGGCTTTGAAATTTCCATCCCAAACACCAAGACGGCCTCTTGGGCTGGGACAGCATTGTTTCAATTAGTGCTGCTCTGCCCAGCCTAATTGTAAGGGTTAGGAACAGCCAGCATTCCCAAAGGGCCAGGAGCTCTTCCCCCTATTGTTTTAGGCTCAGCATTGAGAGAACAAGTGGAGGAATACCAGAGACAAACAGGAGGGAGGCAGCTATATTCACTTTCCCTAGGGCTATTTCTGCCAAGTCTTAAATTAATATTGAGACCCTTCACCCTCCTCCCTCTACATTTTCTACCACAGACACCAGGTTGTCCCAAGTTGTCTGTGACCTGGCATTTCATCTCCTGAATGGAAGCTCCACTTTTGAGGGCAAAATCTAATGTGGGCAGGCAAAAGAAAAATCCTTACAGCTCCTGCCTTTGGCTGAGTCCAGGGAAGAGGTTGCTCTCTGCAAACAAGGGCTGGAAACACTAACAGTTCTAGGCTGGTATGCACTGAGGGGAACCAGTCCCTCAGGACCCCCTCTCTGCCCTTCATTTCAGAAGTCCCTCAGCAGGCTCCAGCTCAGCATGTGCTGTCAGTTCACTCATGACACGTGCTCATGTTGCTTTTCTGCCAACCCTCTTCAGAAGCAAAAAGGATGAGACAAAAAAAGAAAAAAAGTACAGCAAAAAAATTATGCCACTCTCAAGAAATGGCACTTTAGGCAGTCTCCACTACATCAGTAATGACAGTCAATAGTGCCTCCAAGGACTTCCTTTCTTCAAGTCAATACTACATTCTGACAGCCAGTTTCTTCCTGGGATCCATGAGCCTCTCTTCCAGATTCAATCTTGTGCAGACAATCATTCCTCCAAGGCTTTTATCCAGATTACAGATAGTGCAGAGATACAAGAGCCAAACTGTGAGGAAATCTTTCTGCTGCTCTCCAGAAATGCACTTCTTTACTAAGTGGCTTTTCTTCCCCACCAGGGTCACACGCAGCACTAAGCAAGCCAAGGGTCACAACAAATACAGCAGAGATGCTTAAACAAATACCCCATCCTGGATTCCACACAGCTTAGGCTTCAGGTGATCCCCTCCTACAGCTTTCCCTCTAAGGGGATTTACACTGCACTGGCTTGCAAACACATGCACAAGAGGAAAGCAAGCCAGAGAAAAGGACCTTCCAAGAAGACACCACAACTTAAAAGCTACAAAGCTAATTTCCCTGACTTGGCTGCCTAAGCTAAGGCTGTCACCAGTTTTGGTGTCTCAGCAAGGTTGGTCCCATCTTGTTAAAGAACTGTTCACCTCCATCATTAAAAACATCTTTAGCAGACAGTCCTTTTCCTCAGGCACCAAGGATGAAATACACAGTCATCCTTTAAAGAAGGCTTGGAGAAGAGAAATCATGTACTAATATAATTAAGTTCAGTGCAACAAGCCCCTGGCCTTCACCTGCAAAGACACAAGTGTAATTGCAATATTAAACAGACATATGAAAGGCCTCCAGGGCATAGCAGGTTTTGCAGAGATCAACAGCAAGTCCTGTGCCTTGGCAAGCACAGCCTTAGCAGCTTCCACACCAAAAGGGAGGTGCTTTGTGATCATCTCCACTGATGTCCCTGTTTTACTCACAGCCTTGTATTTGAGGAAAGCCATATTTGCTGTAAACCTCAGACAGAGCCTTTAAGGTTTTTAAGGTACGTTCAGTAAGGACCTGTTCCTGCTTCTGCAGATGCCTGGTTTTAATGTACCTGAGTGTTGTGTGTTGCCAGGAGGAGCAGAGGGGTTCCCTGCCAGATGGTGAGCAGCATAGGCAAAGAGATCCACTGTAAATTAACCTGCTGCTCCCAGCTTTGGAAAGCCACAGTGAGAAAGTCAGGTTGCAGTGGTGTCCTTGAGGTGCTCCTTCTTTCCTACATGCCAAAAGCCTTTTCTGTCAGGAAAGCTGTCTATCAAAGAAATCTCATCAGCTAAACTGGGCTCTGCCTCATTCATCAGCAGGGCCTCTGCCCTCCTCCCTGCACATCTGATACCTGGAGCGAAGGAGGACACCAAGCCCCACAGCTGATGTTGTTCAGTGAGTAGATAAGGGCAAGCCTGAGAAACAAGGAATGAGATACTTTTCCCAGCACCTTGCACCTTCCTCTGCAGCACCAGTAAGAGCATTACACACCCACAGGCAAAACTCTCTGGTGTCACAGAAAGTTCACCATCTCAGAGTGAGAATGTTGGTGACTGATGGGGTCCAGGGAGGGAAGGATTACTACTGTTTGTACAGCTTTATGGAGGAAGCTGTAAGAGTGTTCTGTAGATGAAATCAGTACATATTTGCACATTAATGTAATTTAACCTGAACTCGTTCTTTCTTTTAAACCTCTGGAGTGGCAGGGAAGACCCATGAGCAAACAGGCAAAGAACATCTTTATTAAGGAAAGGCTAAGGTGACAGCCTGTAACATGTCAGGCAGCTAAGGCTAGCAGGAGGCTGTAGATCCATGGAAGAACAGATTGCAAGAAAGAAATGTCTCAAAAGTGTTCTCCAGTACCCACATAGAACAGACTTTTACCTGGCAAATGCAGTTAAAGCAGTGTAATCCTACGCACTCAGGAATAGCTTGTTTGCATGGCTGTTCTCTTAGAAGGAAATGCTTTACCAAAAACAGATGTTCACACAAAATCCCCAGAGGCCCCTGAAAATCCCCTGCAGTTAGGAGCTGTCATGATCAGTATTTTGTACAAAATAATGTCAAGGACTGCTCAGTTCCCCACAGGGCAAGGTAGCTCTTTAGAGATTTGTTACTTCAGCCCTCCTCTCCTCATTGTGCTGATCCAGGACAAACTCACCTTGGTGGCCCACAGCAGCAAGGACAGGCTGACTGTGCTGCTTGGCTTTGTCCCAGCTCAGCCTGTCCTTCCACAGATGGTGCAGGAGCACAAGAAGTCACCTCAGGTGCTGCAGCTAATTCAGCAAATATGAGCATAGACGGTCTAGCTTGTCACACACACAGCCTCAAATATTTTTGGTCACAGTGACCTCTCTGTCACAACACCTCTGTGGAGATGGCCCTTGCAGTGCACCTCCAGAGCAGCACAGACCTGCCCTGAGCGGGGACACCCACCAGCAGCAGGAAGGGTGTCAGTGAGGGCTCTCTGCAGCTCAAGCAGGTGTTCCCAGCCATGCTGAGCTCCTTGCTGGCACTGCTGGGCAGATCCCATGCCTGGCACAGCTTGCCACCCTGCTGTGTTCACAGCCCTGACATGAGTCCAAGCCCAAAGCTGCCAGCTTTGTCCAGCTGGAGTTGAAGCTCTCTACCAGTAACAATGATCACAGCATTCCTAGGAAGGGACTGACTCAGAACAGACCAAGCAGTGGATAGAGCTGAGTCAGATGGGATAAACTCAGCATAACTCACTTAAAGAAAGCAACCTTCTCAGCAGGAAGAGAAAGGGAAGGAACAAAGGAGTATCCTGAGAAGTGATTGAGGACATTGCTAAGGAAAATGTCCTTAATGAGTTTTAGGATTTCCCATCACAGCTTCAGGGTGAAGCTGCAGAGACAGGACACAGAGCTCTCTCTCCACACAGTCCCTCCATTCTGTGCTGCAAACAGGGAAAGCATTCCAGCACTCCTCCAGCCACAGGACTGCTGCTCCCCAGCCCTCTGACCACAGCTCCTCCAGTCAGGGAGGCCAAAATTGTCTGCACTACAAGCAGAACATTTTGCCTGGGCCCCCCTCAGACTCAGATGTGCAGCATATCTCAAATGCCAGTGATCCTGCACTCTGCCCTCATCCCAGCAACAGCTCCCAGTGGCTGAAGCATAGGACAGTGCCCAGCTGACCCCCAAATCCAGGGAAGCACGCTGCTTCCTGCCAGGTTGACTGCACTAAAATTACACCAGGAGCTTCAGTGCCTCTGGTAAATACTGCACAGACTTGTTTAGCCTGTGGCTCTTTACACGCACCCACCAGGCTCTTTAGATCTTCCAACACAGCTTTTCTTATGGAGGACAAAGTTAGGAAAGGCTGAGCAATGAAAGCAGAGATTGTCACCAGCTTTAATAGGCTTTGGATCACGCCAAGAATGCGTTTCACTGTTTTAGTTGCTTCAGTATGATAATCCCACATCTTTTCTATAATAATCAGATGCTCCTCCACTGCAGTCAGCAGCAGAAGACAAAATGAGTAGTAAAGAGATGAGCAGCAATCACTTCAAAGAGCTGAGAGGACTGCCAAGAATATTTGTAATCTGATTTCATCCCATGCCTTCCCTGACCTGTCACTGGAACTCAGGGTGATCTACACAGTGGGTTTCAGGCTGTGGTACACAGAACACCTCTGAGCAAACCAAGGAAAGCCAACTGAGGGGCAGACTGAGATTCATCACAGGCCTACATCACTGACCTATGCCAACCCATTAGCTCATTTATGAAGGACTTTCACTTTATTACCATTTATGAAGGAGTTTCACTTTATTACAGGTCACTGAAAAAAACCTAGTCTAGATGGGTGATATATTTATTTTAGGGAAAAGATCCACTTAGTAAACTATGACCTGAACATCAGTTCCTCACTATCTACAGTGACAAAGACATAGTTGAGATTGAAACAAATTTCTAATAATTTTTAAAGATATTTCTGTTGAATAATATTGGAGGTGAACTCCCTTATGGGGAAAGAAAAAATAATTTATTATTTGCTCTCTGTCACAGCAGAGATGAACTGTGAGAGCCCAGCATGGCCTTCTCTGTGCAGGACAGTGAGAGCTGCAGCCACTTGTCACCTCCTCTCCACAAGTCTAAAGTGACACAGACACTTTTTGAGGCATGTAATATAACACACACAAAAAAGTAAAAAAGCCACAGCACAACTGTCTTGCCTCGCACAGGTTTGCTCTGCTCAGCCAGGGACCTTTTCTGCAGAATGCACAGTAAAACAGCTGCAACAAGAGCTCCATGCCTTCAGAGGGATAATAATCTTGACAGTAAAAATATGAACCCAGCACAGCTATTTGTGCTCATTTACAAACAAGACACTGCACTAATTTATGTTCATTTGCACGTGAAAATTGCTGGAGTATTTACTGTACATTGGGGTGATCAGAACAGCTTTGGAGCTGCTGTCCTGTGACCATCACAGCAAACAATTAAATACATTTCATTACTCATTTTAGGGAAGGCATCCACAGTTACAAGGGAGAGACTGAAGTGGATGACAGGAGTGTTACATAAACGTTATTGATTTTGTTTCTCCAAACATTCACAGCAAACACACCAACTGGTTTTGCTGAACAATGCAATGCATCATTCAGCTTTCCAACAGAACATATCAGACATCAGCTATGCACAGTGTGTTCACTGGATGTTGCCATGAAGGACTGGGGAAGGGTGAAGTGGTGATCAGATAAAGGGAGTGCATTCATTCCTCTGGCAGCAGCTAAATTTCCCAGAAGCAGCAGAAATATAGTGGTACTTCTCAGGCAGAACTTACATTCTAAAATATCTCTTAAATCAGCCTCTTTCTTGACAACATCTGCAGTGACACAGGAGTTCTGTTCATCAGCACAGCAAAAAAAATCTCCACCCTAGTGCTGTAATCAGAAGTAGGCACAACAAAGGAGGAGGAAGAAGATAATCTTGTTCTTCCCCCCTTGGGAAGAAAATATCCAAGAGCATTTTTATGTTAGAGGCAGGAAAAACAATGCTGAGGAGAAAATATCATCAAAAAGCGCAACAGATACTTATGGGCAGATCATCTGCAAGAGAGGGCGTTCCAAAAAACAAACCAACCCATGTGGCCAAGCACAAGGATAATGTTGTCCTTGTTTCACCCACACCTTCTTTCCCAATATGTCTCTTTCTTCATCAGCTAGAGATCTGGTAAAAAAAAAATCTACATTAAAAAAAAAAAGGAAAATTATGTAACTCACAAGTCTCCCATATGCTCAGTGCCTGTTTAGCTCAGAAATCATGGAATTGTGTAAACTACCATGGCAAGGGGTGGATGGACACCCAAAAAAGCAACAAAGACTGGCTTTGGTATGTAGAGCCTTTGGGCGATGAAGAAATCTGTCGCTACATGTTTTTAACACTTAATGGTTTATTTTTCCTTACTGAACAGAGGGAGAAGAAGAGGGTGCTGAAGATGTGAAATACTAGCCAATTTGATCTTTCAAGGGTTTGGCAACAGAATTTGTGCTTTGATACATCTAGTTCCATAAATCTCAAGACACAAGGAAATAAAAATCAATGGGTAAGAGAGATGGATCACTCACTGGGATGGAGAGAAATGAGTCAGCTTGTATCCGATCAGCCAATGAGGCCTAGGCAATCTGTCAAAATGCATTTTTCAGGGGCATTAATCCCCTTAACCAAGGGCGAGAAGCCTCAAGTACCAAGGAGGTGAAAGCTTAACGAGAAAAGGTAAGAATTCTCAAAACATTTTGGGTAATGTTTTCTATTTTAACTCTGAAGCATCATTCTTAACTCTTCCACTCCATTGAAGAGGATGGGACATCTCAGATTCATTGCAGCTTCACTCCTGTATCACACTTGAAATGGAACCCTTGTGGCTAACCAAAAAAACCACCCTACATATAATTTGTTATAAAACTCAGATCATGGAAACAGACTGAACCCCTGCCCTGCTAGGAAGAAGGAAAATGGCATGGAAAATGCAGCTAGCTGCCTGCCTGCACCACCCAGCTCTGTGGCATGTCCCACATCACCTACACACCCCAGCTGGTACCTGCTCTTGGAGAAAGACTCCAGCAAATGCCTTGGCAAGCCACACTCAAACCATTGATGGGCTCCTTCAGTAGGTCACGTTTCCCCTCTAGTAACTCAGTTGCCCCACCCTCGTGTATTTTTAGCACGCTTAGATAAGACTTTTCTGGTATTTCCTCACATCAGAATTTCACCTGTTGCATCTTGCAGTCAACCTGGGTGGGGCTTTTTTCTTTCTCCTTTTCCTCCCAGAGCATTTTGTGGGCAAGCACCTACTTGAGTGTTGGATGGGGGCCACAGAGAGGAAGAGAACGCAGGTGGTAAAGAACTGGAGATGCTTTTCCTTCTGTTTTTCTGTGCTGGCAACAACAACTGAAATGCCACACCAAAGCCACCCTCTCTGAAAAACCTGAGCGGGTACAAACACAGAGGCCCATCTGCTTAGCAACACAAAGTGCCAGCAAACAGTTTCCAAGCCTCAGGCTGAGGCTTGCAGATATGGCAAAGGCACATTGGGCTCCCAACTCCACAGCCAGCCATCCAGAGAGGGGGCAGTGGCCTTGCCACAGCAGGCAGGTGCCACCAGCAGGGCACAGCTCCTTCCCTTCTGGCAGCTCCACACAGCAGCAACCTGCTTTAGGATCTCCTGTCTTCTGCAGTCCTCTTCAGATGCACCCTCTTCCTCTGCTCCTTCAGTACAAGGATGCTCTGTGCAAGAACACCTTTCCTGGAGCACAGGAGCAACATCCCCAGTCAGACAGCAGCTTCTCCCCCTTCTCTCCCCATCCAAAACACGTTTTCAAATTTTCCCAAATGCATTTTGACACCTGACCTGCTCTCCAGAGTTCATAAGAAATGAGTGTCTACAGCATGAGCTACACTGTACAAACGTCCCATTACAGGGGTGCTCCCTGATTTCCTGCTCTCCTTCCCATCTCCCAGTGAGCCCCTTCACCTTTCTTAGTGTCTGCCTGTCCCAAGTGCTCAGCTCACAGCAGCTTTGCCTCTTTCCTGGAGCATCTCTGCTGTGCTGGGCAAGGATCAAAGCTCACATGTGCTGTCCCACACCATCCCTGCTGCCCTGACACAGCTCAGGCTGACAGCACTGCAGGGGCAGTGGCGTTATGGCATGTGACTGCAGGATTTCTGATGCATGTCACCCTTGATGCCAGCAGCTGCAAGAATTCCCCACATTAGCAAAACACAATGAAAGCTGCCCCATGGGTCACCCTGCAAGTCAGGGGATGGGAGCTGCCTTGAATAATCTGAGTCAAAGCACTGCCAGGGAAACCTAGCAGAAGGCTGGCTTTGTCTGAGAATAAAATCTTTGGTTCAAATAGATAAAATCCCACTCAGGAGAAAGCATCTTGCTCTACTCAGAAGTCCTCCCCAGGACAGACATCCCGGGTGTAGCCCAAACACAGCATCCCACAGCCCTGCTTTGGCCTGGGAAAATGTCAAAGGTGGAGTGCTTGACCAAGAGAAATCCTCCTTGTTGACATCCAAGAGCAGACAGGGATCAGTCCACAAACCAGGACAAATAATGCAACTGTAGGCAACAGAGCTATTAGCTGTTCACAACAATCTGGGTTGCTCTACAGGGAGACAAAGTTGTGGCACTTGAAAAACTCTGTCAATCAAGTGTGACTTCAAAGAGGTTTATAATAAGGAAGAACACACTTGGTGGAAAACTAACCAAAAAACCTGTGCCAAACATTAAAATCTGGCACAAAAAGCAGAGAAAGTCAAGAACGGACAGAAAAAAGGAAAAAAAAAAAAACACAGAAATGCCTGAGTGATCATAAGGAAATGATGTTTTGTTGTATGATCCCAAGCCCTCTGCCATAGGTGTCATATAAATAATTATTAATTATGTTGTTGATTATCTGTGTGAGCAATAGAGCTAATGAGCTGGTTCTTACAGGATATAAATACAGCTTCTAAAGAGCAGGGCAGCCATTCTGCCAACGGCAAGCAATTAGAATTATTTCTTCTCTGCTGAGAGTTTGCTTTTTTTTTTTTTAACCTGAGGACAACCAATACACACTGTAGATATTTGCTATTAAAAAATCTACTCCCTTCACAGTCCCAGTAGACATAAACTGAATTTCCTTTAATGACTGGGCCCAATTAACTGGAACCTGGAGCTCCACTTTGAAAGCAGTGGGGTTCCTCTTTGGAGGCTTGGCCCCGATGGGCAGGAGACATCCAAAGGTTGAGGATTAAAGTTGCTTTGTTTCACTGAGCATGTACACCATATTGCAGGATGGTTGGCATGGGAACACAGCTATGGAGCAGCCTGTAGTGCACAATAAACAGTCTCCATAAAATACAGAAGCAAATAACTGGAGAGATGAAGGGTAAACCCTTCACCTATCATTGGGAAAGCTCAGCAGATGGAGGAAGAAGGAGCAGCCCTTCCAATTCACAGCCCTTCATCCACACCTGCTTCCAGGATTTTTGTTTTAACATTAGTGCTTTAAGTGCACAAGTGTACTTGACCCATTTCACCATCTGGTGTCCAAACCACAAGATCCAAAAGGAAATTCTACTTTAACTGCTGTCAGCCTTGAATTGCCACATCTCTCAAGGTGATGGTTGATCCTACGACAGAATTTGAGAAGGGAGCTGGCCAGCAGGGGCCTGAATATCCATCAATAAAAGGAAAAAGGCAAGTTTCTTCTACAGAAAAATACTCTTTTTCATCAGTCATAGATATAGGTTAAAAGAGGTTGGACCCTAAGTCTAATTGACAGAAAGTGCAGTAGCAAATCAGGAATAAAATGCATAAACCCGCTGCTGCAAAAGAGGGGAAGTGAGGGGAAAGGAAGAGCAGGAAGATGGAGAACAACCTTAGGAAACCTGTAATATCTCTATTAACACTTTATTTTGCTTCTTTTACAACAGGATTACCAGATGAAACACCACAAGCATCTTCTGGAAGTAACTTTTTTCTCTGATCTCACCCATGGCTATAGTTCCAGCATGCTGACCTTCAATCTGCAGAAATTTCCTGATCCTGATCAACACACTAGATAAAACTTGCAAAGCACTGACCCTAGGGATTTGCTCAAGAGACAGGAACACAAAGATTCAAACAGGAAAAGCTGGAATTTATGGGCTTGCTGGCAGTCTGGCTGAAGTGTGGACATCAGTCTTCTGCAAGAGCTGAGAAAAGTCATTCTTTGTTACAAGCAAAACAGAGCAGAACAGACAACATCCTCTGTAGACCCAAAATTACGAGTTCTAAATACCATCCAGCCCCTCCATCAGTAAAAGCAGAGACACATCTTACACCAAACTGCCCTTGAGGCCTTCTGATGCAGCTTTGTCCATGGTTTTGAAGTGTGCAGTAGGAAATTAGTACATTTTCAGGCCTGTGAGTTACAATTTTTTCTTTAAGAAGAAAGTCCATGGTGCACTGACACAGGAACTTTAAAAATGCAGCTTTAAAAGGAGCACCCTGGGCACTGACCTACACAAGCTCCACTCAGCCAAGCCATCCACTCCTTTATTAGACATGATCCACAGTACTTTATGTATTCCCCTGCATTTCAAAGGGGTCAGACAAGAGTTGCCAAACAGGATTAGAGCTGCCAAGGAGCCCTTGCTTTTGTTCTTCAGTAGCCATGTGCTGGGAGCAGGGCTCTGCATCCTGAGGTTATTACACATTTCTGTAATGGATCTCCATGCATAATAAATTAGCTCATTAATGAATTGATTTGAAGGAAGAGTTCACTGCAGGGGCTAGCAATCCAAAGACACACGCCTAAGACTGAACAAATAAGTCACTTCTGCAGCATCACATCGTGCATCCTGCTGGTGAAGGCCCCACTAAATCACCTGGCGCTGCTGCTGCCTGTTCTCCATCCTCACCATTATAGAAGATATATGTGAACTGCTTTTGCCTCACAACTGCTTATTTGTGGAGGTCTGGTCTCATTCCTTACAGGCCTTTTCCATTTGGGACTGTCAGGTTTGTCGTTCATGTTGAGGGAGTTTGTAATTCCAGCAGCAGCTTTTGCAGTTTTTGAATTATTTGGATTGTGGCTCATTTGGATTGCAGCACGGGACTGCAGGTCCACCCTGAGAGCTGTTACCAGCCTGAAAAATCTCAAGGCTGTGGTGTTTGCCTACTATTGCTGCCCAAAATGAGGGAATCATGTCTGAAAACAGCTGCCCTGAGCTGCTAACTGAATATTTCCAGATGATCCCAGGAACCTACCTCCATGCTCCAGCACCGAGAGCTACCTTGTAAACAAACGCCCTTATATAGGTCTGTGTGGGCAAAGTTAATTATCTCCAAATAGCTTCCAGAAGCCTCAAATCAATTTATGAAAACAAAAATTAACTTTCCATATAAACATAATTACAGTCAGACAACAGTATCCAGCCTGGTGCTACTGCTGTTTTTGGAAGCTGGGCAGAAAGCCAAATGAGTTCATTAGGCAGTGTAATTAATAATGGTTTTTCCCTGCTTTAGGAAGCCATTTATGGTCCTAAGAGGCAAAGGTACTGGGGGAAAAACCCACAACTGACAAGTTTTTAAAGGTGCTTCTGCAAAAACAATTTATTTTAGAGCCTCTATGAGAATATATATCATTTAATGAACAGAAAAGGAGCATGAAAAAAATTACACTGCAGTGAGATCCATTCACTCTGCTCACAAAGATGCCTCGGAAGAACTTTCTTGAGCAGAAACCACCCAGTTTCTGCTCCAGGAATGAGCTTCTCCCACTTCATAACCCAAGAGGCACAAAGAGAGCACCACATAACCAGCTTCCCCTGATTAGTTCCCTATGTCCATTGTGCCATGGCCCTAGAACAGCACAAGATCCTACAATTGCAAGAGGAGTCCACAAACGAACATCATTTTATGGCTCTGATCCCAGAAAAACTCTGGAAGTTTCTCTGGTTGCTAAGTCTACCCGATTATTACTTATCAGCTCTGAATTGCACTCTCTCAGGTTACAGAGATGTGCACTTTGCAAACACAGATCACTTTGTCTGTCAAGGTGGCAATACACAATCTGAAGAGGAGTTTGTCCATGTGTGAGAAAGCCACATCTGTTACCCTCTGTCTCACTGGGCCAGAAGGGTGTGTTGATGCTACCAGAGAAGTGCCAGCCAGTGTTGATGGACACTGCACAGGGTGGTCTCAAGGCAGAAGAGCACAGGAGTTGAGCCGCTTTTCACTGTGCACTCATTTCTGGGGAAGCAGAGGATCAGAACTATGCAAGTCACCAAATATCTACTTAACAGGACAAATTAAAAGCAGATAGAGACAGCAGCCACCTCATCATCCATATCCAAATATCTGTGTGCCTCTGAGCCACATAAAGGGAATATTTGGGTGTGCAGGCACCAAAGCCAAGAAAGTTGGCAATCCCTGCCTTCTAACACCCCAACTCATCTTCTTGCTCATCTGCTTCACCTCCCCATAGCAGAGGGTAAATCCCCTTGCCATGGGTTGCCTGGTGGAATACACAAACCCTGGCTCAGGCCTGCAGCACAGCAGTGTAATCTATTTATGAATGGCAGCGGAACTCCAAGATTGAATTACGAGGCAGGTATTCAATCAGGCAGGATGTGTAGCTGCTTTCTAACAGACTGGAGGATTAAGAGAGCGATAGAATACATCCTTTCCTTCCACATGACAGCATCTCCCTCTTCTCCCCTCCCCAGTGAAGAAACTAGCAGAGACTGTACTTGAAGAAAAGAGGATTTGCAATGCTCAGGACCCACAAGAAGGATTAGAGAAAGGTTCAAGAGAACATGCATACAAAAGACAACTCTCCTGTATTACCCCCAGCAGAAGAATTATTTAAAAGCAGTCTGTGCAAGACAGTGCAAACAAACCTGAGCTACCAAGAGAAGAGGAGCTGCAGCTGGAGGAACTGCCAGCTGCTCAATTTGCACTGTGTCTGGGGTAAAACCCCAGCACCTGGTTTTAGCAGAGCTCAAAGATGAGCTTCACAATTTTTAAGAGGCCTGTACAGTGCAGGAAATTGCAAACAAGACAGCCTGCAGTCAGTTGGTTTGTATATTCCCCTAACACCCAGGGTTCATTGCCTCTACCCACCCTAGGTCCTGCACAAGCAGAAGAAAGGATAAATCCCTGCTCAAAAGAACACATCACATGCAATGTTGAAATTCCCATTTTACTCACTGTCACCATTCCCAGGGATGTGAAATGTCTGCGCTGTAGCAGAGTATGACAAGGAAATATGGGAATGTATGGCTTAGAACCTAGAGAAGAACTATAGAGCATCGATGTGAAAATCACCTGATGGGAAAAGGCTGCAGTCTGGTGTAAGAAGACAGAGGACAGTGTTTCACATGGCACAGGGAAGAAATTCTCTATCTGATGCAGCAGGATTACATCATGTCTGACGGCAGAGGCCCATTGTGCTCTCGCTTGTAAAGGAGGATTACTGTATATCTGATCTGCAAGAAGGATTATTGTGTTTGAAATGGGCTCACTACAATCAGGCTCAACTGAAAAGCAGTAAAATATGCTGGTGGAAGTTTTTACTGGATTTGTGACAGGGCAGATGCAGAACTGTGTGTCCCTCTGGCATTCACACATTGGAAGAAGCCCCCAGACCTCCTAGAGATGATTTCAGCATGTGGCACAGGCCCACTTCGCTGCCAGCCCCCAACTCACTTGACAAGTCACTGAACAAAACTTATGCCTTAGTCTATAACAGAAGTACATGTAGTTCTGGGAAAAAAACACCAAACTCCCTTAATTCTCTTGATTTCAGTCTCTCTTCTGTCCAATCTGACCCAGAACCTGTGCTTAGCCCTTCCCTGATCATAATTTCCCATGCTTGAATGGCCAATTCTTTTGATTTATAACAAAAACCTTATAATTGGATTTGACAGTGATAAACATGCAACGTATTCTTTAATGTCTTAAAATATATGAACTCTGGGACATGTATCTATTGCATTCTCCATTATCAATAGTTCAATAAACTTTCTGTTAAACCTTGTTATAAGAAAATTACATTTTCATCAAAATCACAGGACTAGCCTATTGTAGCAAGAACCATATCAGGGAAGACATCACAGCCACTCTCACACAACACAAGCCAGACAGCTCTTAACACACTGGGGGCATTTCTCAAGATACTGACTATAAATCATTGCAAATGGAAATGAAGGAGAAGGAAAGTCCTAGGGGGCTGCTGGGATCACGCAGGCTCTCTTTTATTTGATGCTGGGTCACACAGGCCTTATTTTATTTTATGCTGGGTCATCCCTAGGTTTGTCTTCAATAATTTTCTTAGTTCGTTATAGACACCATCCCATCAGCAGGAGAAACCCTGTGCCTCACCACCTGAGCTGAAAGTTCTGCATGGAACTCCACTTTCAGCACTTTAGCTGAGGCATAACAGCCATGGGGACTTGGCAAGACTTGTGCTACAGAGAAGAGGGACTTGTAGACTGCAGTTAACCCTCCCAGCTCCTCATCTTAGTTGCTAGGAGGTTCATCCTCAGGTTTGGCACAAAAAGAAACTTCTTTATTAATATTCACCCACAAACACATTTCATTCTTTCGCCCTTTTTGCCAAATCCTCCTGCTAGAACCCATGCTTCAGGAGAAAAAAAACTCCAAACCCAGTAAAACTCTTCAGCAGAGCAGGCAGACTTGCTGCACTTTTATTCGACAGAAGGGAGAACAGATTGGGACTCCATGAAGAGTGACTCATTATCAGCAAATAGTTTTAAGTGATGATTGTTTCATCACCACCCACCCAGCTCTTCCCTCTGTCTGCAGGCTAGCGCAAAAACTCACTGCAAGAGGATGACAAAAAAGAAAAATTAGGCAGACGACCTTACCTCTTGCTTCCTCTCCCTGGATCGTGAGCAGAACTGTCTAAAAAGGGATCTGTAACCTTGGGTTACAAACTGAGCGCTTAAGGGTTTTCTTTTCTTCCAAAAGCAATGTGTAATATTGTGTCCCTTCTTAACCTATCCAAGAAAACGCTGAAAAACATTTTCAGATAGCTGCCCTTTTCCTGTGCAAGCATATGCTGAGCCTAACCCTTAGGGACACTAACGCCCTTGCAGTCATTTAGCAGATAAGCCCTCGCTGTAGAATCAAAGCTCCGCTGCAATGTGCCAATTGATGTTGCTGTAAATGAGCATTAGCACATTTGGGATCCAGCAGGACTGGTGCCTTAAGGTGAAGAATCCCATCCTTGGAGTCAAACACATCAAAACTCCATCAATAGCAGGGTACAGAAGGTTACAGCAGCAAAAATGAAACCCTGGCTGTATCATGTTGCTCTCAGCAACTACTTCCAGCAGCGAGCTGCGTTCAGAGCAGCTGCAGAGCAAATGGAGAGAGAGGGAAAGAGCAGAAAATCATCACACACACTCTGCCTAGAGAGGGGTTTTCAATCGAAATGGCCCAAGGGCAACCATATAAGAAAATGGAGTTGTCTGGCTCCAGGCACAACAGACAAGCTTCTGCTGTGTAACCAGGAGAAAAGAGAGAAGGGAAGAGAATGGGGCAGCCCCCCATAGTGGTGGTCTCAGGGTCACAGACTGGGCTTTCCAGAACCATGACCTCTCCTGTCCACCTCTCCAGACAATAAAAAGCTGTTTCAGGTTTCCAAACGCTTTCAAAAGGATCCTCTGCAGGGAATCCTGCTCACTGAGGAGCTATTCCAGCACCTTCCCAACCCTTGCCAAGCAGAGAGGCACACAGGAGTTCTGTTATCAAAAGATAATCACATCCCCGGGGCATTACCAAGCACAAAATGCAGCTGTGCCTCTGATCCTCTGGGTGCAGTTACCTCCTTATTCACAATGCTCCCACCTGCCCTCAAGCTGCCTTTAGTTCTATTAGGAAATTGTTTGTACCTCTAGATTGCTATAAATTATTGAGCAGTATTTGAAGCCCCAGAAGGCATTATTTCACCTATCCAAAATGAGTAAATAAATAAAACCCCTTTCCATCAGGACATCCACTTAGGCCTGAATATTCCAAAACCAAACAAAATTTACACAAAGGCTTAAAAAATTCCTTGTGATATTAAACACAAGCCCACACCATAAGAAACGACTCACAACTCCTCTATCATTTCAACATCCAGATATGCTTGCAGGCATTTTGCATCTCAGCTCCCAGCGTGGGTTGTATTTTGCAGGTTTCACATTGCTACCAAAGCTGGAGACAGCCGTCATTGACTCGTTTGCCAAGCAGTGATACAAACTTAAAATATTCTTCAATTGCTTTTTTTGTACTGAGGGCTATCAGCCTCATCTAGTTTCTAACCAGTGAGATCTATATCTTTTGATTTCTTCTGAGACTCTGAAGAATATAAAACCAGGCACAGTGGAGAGGAAGAATCATGCACGGTTTCTCCTCCAGAATTAAGTGGTAAGGAAGGATTCAAAGCCAGATGAGTTTGAGATGATGCCAGCTATCTGTTGTCAGGGAGGGGCAGAGCAGGTGGTTACCTCCCCACTCTCCCATCACCTTCTTCAGGATCTGACCAGAAAAAAACCCACACTGCCATGCTGGCAGCTGCCACCACTTTATCAAAAGGGATTTTAGAGGAGAACTGAAGTTTTAATGACTTTCTGTTCTTAGCTCTCTGCCACTGTCCCTTAAAACATCTCTACAACATGGAGGTAGGAAGCAAGGAGAGAGAAAAACTGCAGTCAAAGTGACACAGCTGACCTCCCTGCCCCACAGAGGTAGTCTGAAAGTCTCCATTATCCAACAACTCAATCCCTACAGGGTCATGCAAGTCACCCCACAGGCCAAGGTCACCCTTAATCTCCATTAGCATCAGCCCTTGTTTATTTTCCAACCTTTACTCCCAGGAAGCTGAAAGCCCAAAGCAGGGCAAGAAATACAATTCCTTTCCCTAGACACTTACTGCATTATTAAACGTGGATTTAAACAAGGTTTACTATCTGTATGCTAAAATGCCTTTTTTTTTTTTTAAGACAACTTTGCCTGAGGGAAACCACTCTTTGTTTTGGCTTAACTGAACACCCATTAATTTTATAGGAAGGTCTAGGGGGAAGGGCTTGTGTCTCCACAGATTTATAGTCTTTTCATGCCAACTGGGAAGGAAATTCTCACATGCTTGTGTAGCATCAGACTTCTCCCACAAAGCTCATATTTACAGAAGAATGCAAAGCTCCCCCAGGGAGTCTAGGAGCTGGTGAGACTATGAGGATCTGTTATTTATATTATAACAGTGCCCAAGATTTTTGGCCATTGCACATATTCAGAGGAAGATGCAGCCCTTCTCTGACAGGGTTCATGCTCATAGCAAATTACTCACTTTCATGGAAATCAGCATGAGTTACACGTGTTTTTCTGGAACAGAGCTATTAGTTCACACAATCAGAGGCAACCTGATGCCTACATCTCCCCACTCCAGCAAACAATGAGCCTACTCATTCGGATCGTGGCTGCTGTGCCCAAACTTGCCAAACAGGATTTTTGGTCGAGCAACAGAAAAGCCATCCTGTGCCAGATGCACCAACACCCCCTGGGAGCAACTCCACTGGAGTTGGTCACTGGTGTTGATTGTGAAAGAAATTTGTGTGCAATCTGACTGAGTTTATGTATTGCTGAATTCCTGAGAGAATGCTGAATCAACCAGCTGCCAACAGAGCTGGTGTCATCGCTTCACCTTCAAGTCACAGCTGATTCATCCCAGTGAACACAGCCTGTTTTCCACCTGCATGTGCTGGGAGGCACAGGGTGAAGGAAAGTTGCACCATAGTTTGCCCTAGGGCCAGAGAACCCTTTCTTTTTTTAATAATAAAATCTGTATTGAAGGGAAACAAGTTATTTCACTGACTTGAAGACACTCATTGAGATTACTGAGCCTTCCAGTATGAAAAAGGCTGATATGGATATTACCTTTTCTTTCATTCACTCTGAATTTGCCTGCAAGTGTCTGGTGCAGGTTCTATGGGAGCTTTCTAAAATATCTACAAGAGAAAAGAAGGGATGGGGAAAGACAGCATAAAGACTTCAGGAAAGAACCAGAATGGGTAGGGGAAGAATGGAAAGGCCCAGTAAGGGTCAAACAGGGTGATTTCTGCAGGCTGCAAAATCCTTTTCCTATTTGCAATGCATGTGCAGAAAACAGAAGTAATGGACTTAAAAACACAGAAAGGAAAATGTGAATTAGAATGAAGAAAACCTTTTCTAAGAGAAAGAACAAAATTTGTGAATGAGAGATGCCATGGCACCTCAGCTTTGGAGGTCTGAAAAGAATTGCCCAAGTGCACATGGTCTGAAAAAAGGACCAGTTACCTGGGGTCCCCTACCAGTCCTACAACCAACAGAGAACTCTGAGAAGAAGTGGTGAAAAATTCAAAGTGTTTCCTGATTGCAGAGCTCTGCCTGAGGCACACAGGGAGTGTCACCACATCCCAATCTCTCAAGCACACACCAGACAGGCTGCATGGGAATGACAGAGCTCCAGGAGGAAGCTGGAGCCTGCTCAGGGGGCCAGCAGAGCCCTCCCATCCTCACACCAGATTTGATTGAGTCAATGTTGTGAACTGAGACCAGAGGCAGCACAAGAGCAGGAACAACTGTATTTCCCAAATCTTGCCCAGGGCAACTCTACACACAGGATTTAGCCAGAAGTGCTCTCCCTTCCAGAACAAATCTTCCCACAGTTCAGGTTCTACTGGAGGTGATCTAAGCATCCCTGCCCTCAGGGCAGCAAGCAGGTGTCTACCAACTCCCTTTCCACATCAGATTTTACTTTTTCTCATTACTTTTAACTGCTGATAGGAAGAAAAGCCTGTTGTCATACAGGGGTTTGTAAGTGATGAACATTTGTCTCTCTGCCTACAGAAAGCTGCCAAATCATAAAGCTCCATCCTGTTTGTAAAATAAGCCCTGGGGTATTATTTTTCCTAAAGTCAATGATGTCACAGAAATACTACTTGAAAACAGAATCTAAAATTACACTCCTCAGTGCAGCACATTCTGGAGTTTTCATTGGCACTGCTAAAATTGTTCTGTTGTGTTTTTTTGGCACAGTCCATAGTCAGATAATTGCTTGGGGCTAATCTTGAGAAGGCAAAATATACACAACCAGCACAATTCCACTTCTGCTTCATCTTCTATTAAGAAACAAATATTCTCCACAGCATGAAGCCAGTTTTTTTGCCAACAAACTCTGCTAAATGGAGCAGAGTGAATTTGGGGGAGCAGGGGGTGGAGTGTACAATTTTGGCAAGGCAAAAAGCTGTTGTGAATTATTGCATGACCAAACTGTTAGCTTTTTTTAAAGGGGGAGAAGAAAGGCTATAAGAAGAGGTCAAAGAGTTTTGTTTAGTCTGAAGGTTTTCTGAATTATTTTTCCCTCCAGAAATACATATGAATGAGGGGGGAAAGGGACACCTAGGCTATTTACCCTGCTCTGGCTCCAAGCAGAATTTCACGACTGTTCCAGACAAGTTCAATCAGCCATTTAAAGACCTTTCCACCTCCTCTATTTACTGTGCTATAAAAGATTTGCTGTGCAGCATTATTCCACCCTATTTCCAGTAGCAGTGCCAAGAGCCAGAGCACACCAAGTCATGTTGGTGAGGTGGTAAGAAGCAGTGCCAAGTCCGGGTTTCAAGAATATGCTTGCAACACCACCAGCATGATTGAGTCAGATATTGTGTAATTCAAGCAGGTATTCACTTTACTTTGTCTGGCAGAAACACCCATCATTTCCAGATGGTGTTTTCACCTCAGCTTTGCTGTTGGGTGATTTACAGAGACTTGCTGCTTCTCCAGCAAGCACCCATTCCTTCACATGAGTGTCTCTGTGAACAGCCTTCCTTAAGCGGAGTAAGACATGATTTAATTTAATACATTCTTTGCAATTTGATTAATACACTCTTTTCAAAGGTCTTGCAGAAGTTAATATACCTTTAAAGGCTGCATAGTTGTCCTCCACCTGTGAGGAGATATTGTGTTGGAAGAACAAAAAAAAATCATATGACTATAAAATCAAGATACTGAGGACCAGAGTGCCTAAAGTGGATTACAAAAAGTCATGTATAGGAATTAATCTGTCAAAATAATTCAAGCTGAGATTTCTATAAGAAAGGTCAACCTCTTGGACTTGGAGTGAGAAAACCAAAGAGTCAGGAAAGACCCAGCAACTCATACTGAACCGGTATTTCTGGTTGTATGTGGCAAAGTTCACATTCCCTTTTGAACAAAAAAGCAAAAGCCTGCAGAGGAGAAAAGCTGGAGAAAAATACAGGGTATGTCACCTCCCTTTCACATCCCATATTACCATAGTCCTGAATCAGTGTATTTAATACCAACAGTCTCAAGCATGGGATGCTAACAGTTTCAAACATGGGATGCTAACTTGCTCCAGCTTCTCCCAAGTGAGAGCACTGAACAGGGCTGAGCCCCAAAGCTTGCATCATAACCCAGCTTCCCACCTCTGCAGCTGGCAGGGGCAAGACTTTTCCTCCACCCCTATATATCAGCACAATAAATATTAACGTTCTAACAGGGGAAAACAGCAGAATGCAAAATCTGCTTATTTAGGTGCACTGCCAATGCTTCCAGTAAAACCATCCCATCTTCCAGCCAGCTATGATTTCTTATTAGAGTATGAGGAAATTCAGCTTCAGCTGACAGTGAAATACTTGAATTAGCCACAAGCCATGGTAATTTGGGATTCTGGTTTCTGTCATCCCCTGCAAAGCTGACACTACAGTATTCAATTTCTGCAAAAAGTTGAGTTTGTTCAAGATAAGGCACTGACACAGTTTACTTATTTGCAATCCTTAGGGATTGCTTAGCAAGCTCTAGAAACAGGCAAAATAGAGAGTAATATGATGAAGTCAATTTATTTAGTCCATCAAGGAGACTGCACACACCCCCACCTTCCCAAAACAGCACTCTTCAGGTAACACAAGTCGAGGCACACCCAAGGTAGTGGAGGTTAAGTCTGCTTTCAGCCCAGAAAAAAGGGAGTGGAAAAGCTGAGAGCTCTTTTTAAACTCTAAACACTGCACTACAACTAACCACCAAAACAAAGTAAGCTTCCTACCCATCAAGGACTGCTGTGACAATTTAATTCAGAGAAATGTAGCATAATTTCAGAGAAATTATGGCATTTTTTGTTGGCAAACATTCTAGTGGTGCAGTGATGCATGTTTCTCAAATGCCAGGAATTGTTATTTAGGTTTCAACAGAGTAACATCTCTCTGGGCTGGGACCTTCCTTGGGAGCCACAATGGGTGACCTCTCTTTCCAAGCAGAAGGATTCCGTGGCTATTTCATTGTCTCTCCAGAGACAAGAAGAAGGGGGAAAAAAAAAGTCTTACCACGTGCCTTCCTCAGCAATTTATCTAAGAGGCCAAATGCCTCCAAGACAGAGATTAATATTTCAAATAAAGTCCCTTGATTATCCTCACAAAGCTTCCCAAAGGGGCTGGAAGGAAAAAGATGCTCTGTGCTGATCTGGACCGCTGGATTCCCTCAAGGCAGATTGTTCCACAGTGACGTAAGAAAACACTCCAGCTAACAACAGGCCCTCTTACTTTCTTATTTTCTTTGTGAGGCTTGGAAAATCCCAACCCCAGCCACTCCTGCTTTATTTTGGCACCTTTGCTATTGATCCCAGATGAAGCCAGATACCACAGAGCTGCAGAAACATTAAAGAGAAATGCACCACACTTCATCAAAATTTGAACCCCAGATCCTCACAGTTTGGACAAGTACACAAGTCAGTTTTATTTCATCTAGAGGTTGATCCTAATTAGAACGAGCAGATATGTAAAGAAAAATCTACGCAGAGCCCAAGTGTGCAGCTAGTCAGGGAACACAGAGGTCATACTTCAACCACTCAAACCTCATTTCAGGCTGGGATTTGAACACAATGTTGAAAAAAAAAGCAAATACCTGGAGATCAGGCTCAGCACAGAAGCAGAAGTTTTAGGAGCCCCCCAGGAAAGCTGGCACTCACATGCTTTGGATTCCCATCCTCCAGGTTCAGATCAGCCTCTGCATTTGATGCCAAACCAAAGTAGAATCCCAGGTTTCTGGGGTTAGGTCAAATCTGGCTTATTATACTCTAGTGCTTATCAGCTGTGGTCATACATGCAGTCACAGAGGAGCTGCTCTGGTGGAACTTGGTCAATAGTACTCAGACCTGATGTTACTTGGATTACAGCAGGGGTAGTAAAGAGCATCAAACCAAAGGAAAAAAAAATCATCTGAGTGTGGAGCATGAAAAAAACATCTGGGTGTGGAGCATGAATCTCCTCCCAGCCTGTTAAAGGATACAACCAGCTCTTGATATAGCAGGTGTCACTGCTGTTCCCTTAAAGCCAGGGCTAAGGACTGTATCAGTGCTGAGAGCGCTGTAGTGCTGTATTTTTACAGCAGCTCAAACTGGCAAATCCCAGGATGCTGCAGGTCTTGATTCCCTGCTGAGCCACATGCTCCCACATGCTATATGAGGAAGGCTTCCAAACAGGAGGCTGCAGATCTCGAGTGGCCACACATCACTTTTAGCATGGGGAGTATTCCTTCCACAAGAGGAATACATAGCAGTTTCATGGATGGGAAGCACCCTGGATCACCCCCACCTAATATTCAACAAAACTGAGAAAGTGAGCATGGTGTCCCTGCACCAGCAGTTCGCTGATACCTAAAATGCACAATGAGTGCCACAAGTTGGCTTCTGAATTCCCTCGGGTCAAGGCTTATTATACAGAGAACAAAGAGCTTTTTTATGTATTTTTTTTTTTTTACTCTCAGACAAATAAAAGTCCTGCCTTTTGCCTGAGGGCTGTGCTGAGAAAAGGGCTGTGCCTTGCAAAGTGAACAAGCTGCCCTGAGGCTGACAAATGCAGGGAACAAGGCAGCTCAGGGTCATCCTGAGGGGGCTGGAGGACTTGGTACCCTGATGAGAGAGCAACCTCAGCAGAGGGGTAGCACCTTGTCCACAGCTGCATTTACCAGCAAAGATGGGACCAGCCAGGGCCAGACACAAGTACAATCAGTGTGGGGGTCATCTTCAGCTGCACTGTGGTTTGTGTGCTTCAAAGAAGCCAGAAGGAACCATTTCAGTGTAGGAAATAAATCTGCTTTCAGGATGAAGTGACACCTTCACAAGGCTGGCACACAAGTCCAGCTTCAAAGCCAGGGAAAGCTAGAGGCAGGAGTTCTGGAGGGTTTCAGCCTTTCACACAGGGAGGTCCTGTTACCTGCACATCTCTGTGCTGCACTCTCACATTACATTTCCTCCAGCATCACAAGGAATTTCACTGCAGATGAGCAATGCTTTCAGACAGATGTGCAGAGAGGCTGTTTAAACATGACAGCCCCACTGGCTAACTCAGTGCTGGCCCAGGGGCACAGATTAAAATGGCTCACAACCTTTGCTCAGCCCTCATCCCCATAGGTAGCCAGAAGATGGTAAACAGCAGGAAAGTCAATGCCTTGTAGTCATACAAGACAAGCAATGGCAAAAAGCTCCATGCCAAGCTGCAGCTGGTCAGGAAGCGTGGCCACATGTTTGTTTCATCGCAGTTTCACTTCATAACAATCAGAATTTTGCACAACAATTTGAGCAGGTTCTAGAGTTGGCAAGACTTCCCACAGGCAGCCAAAATATCACACTTTATCAAAACAAGGACTTGAGCCCTATTCTCCTCAATCACTGGCAACTGCTGAATTGTTACACTTGCTATTCACAACTAAAGTTCATGAGACTTACAGGAATATCTTTATTTTGCAGGTGAAAGCCAGTAATTAGAAAATAGGGAGTGGTGTAAACACCTCCAAAAGGGATGAAAACAAGAAGAACCTCAGCATTCTCATGAGAAGCATCCAACCCCATTGTCTCCATCACCTCTCAGCCACTTCCTGTAGCACCATGCTACAGCCACCAAGTCCCTGCTGAGGAGGCAAGGTGGCAGTCAGTGCTCTCCAGGGCCTGCAAGCTGCAGCAGCAGAACTGCAAGTTGCCACCCAAGGGCTGTAGCAGCAGCCACCATGCCCTGCTGATTCAAGTGGGTTACAGTCACTTCACACAGTTTGCTCAGCCGAGTCCCAGGAGAGTTTGGTCACAGCCAAGCACCAGCCCTTCTGACAGGGGAGGCTTGCACTGCACAGGGAGGGCAGGCAACAGAGTCTGAATCCAAAAGCTGTGCTTCAGCAGTGCCCAGGGCCCCATGCCATCAATAAGAGCCCTGTTAAGCCTCAGGCTGTACAAGTACAAGACAGGCAGGTAGCTTCAAGCCCAGGACAGAGATTATTTCAGTCTGAGATGAAGCAACAGGGGAACAAAGTAAGTAGAAAATGAAAGTAGATAGCATGAAAGGAGCAGTCCTAGGATAGCAGTGAATAGGTTTAAACCTGAACTCTCACTAGTGTCAGAAATGCTGGTCTAGCTACAGCCCTTGAACAGCTCTAGGGCTTGTGCAGCCCCTCACTGTGCAAAAATAAACTTGAACAAAACACCCACTCGCTCTTCTAGCACTTAAGTAGCTGCTAGAGATGGACCAGAAATGCAGAAGCATGAGAGGGAGTGGAAAAGCTTCTCTTTTGGTTTTGGTCTTAAGATAATACTGAGGACAAGAGAGGTGGTCCTGCAGATATTTAACAGATGATAAGCATGTGCCTGAACACAAGTGATGAAGACATTCTACTTAAATGTGGCAAACAGGCAGTGAAAGCTGCAGCTCTGACAAACAACAGGGAACAGCAGCACTCAGAACAGGGCAATAAGGCAAGCAGTTTATGGAAGGACTGGAGAAAGCTGAGGCAATCAAAGTGACTACCAGCTTTTTGCAACAACATCTGGACACACATTTCCTGAATGCACCGGTGACTAGTGTGGAAATCCCTAGAAGATGCAAGAACGGGAGCAGAGATGGAACCATGACATCTAATCTGGGGTGACATCTGCCTCTGGGCTAGAGCAGCGAGATTGTTTCTGCCACCACTGGAAAGAAGATTGCTGTAGTCAGGAACAGAGCCACTCGGGGGAAAAAAAAAAGCACTAGTGTAAAGAGAAAGCAGAATTCAGTATTATTCAGAAAACTTAGGTGCAAACTGGACATGATCTGTAGAACATCTGTAGAAAGAAAATGCCAGTCTGTGATCCCTGTGGGTCACACATAGTGAAGGAGTGACGCAGTTTGGGAGACCTGCCAGGTACATTCTTGTGTATCATTCTGATACCTCAGTTGTGGCAAGAGCCATTTGGCACAGACACCTTCCTAAAGTGGAAGGACGCAGCTGCAAAAAATGGAGACCACTTCCAGTAACACAACCTGCAAGGTGTGAAATCAAGAGAGAGGCAGGATGGGCACAGGCAGTCATGGAATAAATAGATCAGATCAATTTGGGCTTAAAATGAAAGACACGTTAGAAAGTCAAAATGAAACGTGTCTGTTTATTGATAGATCTTTGAGACTGAGCTAAATTTAAATCAAGAACACTTGAAAATGAAACATTCTGCAGAGATGTGGTTATTTGTACAGCTTTGGTTAACACCCTTCCTGGCAGTGAAATGTGCTTTAATGTGGTAAAGCAGTGCAAGAAGAATGTTGCTGTCTTCTTCTCACCGTGTCTTACATGTTAATCTTTGCATTTTCCTTACAAAAATCCTTGCAGATATTTGTCCCATGTGTCTCTGTGCAGCCCCATCCCCACAATCAGAGACCCTAGAAGTTTCCTCAAGTACCAGAAGGTCTAAATCATCAGTTCCCAGCACTACATTACATCCCAACTACAAAACAGAGCATCTGTAACAGCCTGAAAAGCATGGAGCTCCTTCAGCATCACTCAGACCTGGAAAAATGGATTCTCCTTTCCATTAAATCCCAAGTCTGTCATTGCAGAGGGTCAAGGCAGACTCTTCAGAGAGTCACAGGCTTCATGCTGTCACTCATATTAATGATGCAATGCTTTATTAATTGGAGTTTTCCTGAACAGCATGTGTAGTATCAGTGACACTCATAATTAAATAGGCAGGCAGCATTTTTTTTTTAAATGAGCTGAGAGTTAATTGAATTCTGGAGTCCCTGTGATCAGCTGTGAAATTTATACCTGCAATTTGTGCAGGCAGCAAGAACTAGAGCCTTTGGGGCCTTGTTATTCATCAAAAATAGGCTGATTTATTTGTGCCAAGTATCTCTGTAGGAGGCTCTTGGGCCCGATGTACAGTCACTTTCCTCCAATTAACCTCCCTGGCCTAGAGGGAGAAGAGAATTAGACATCTGTTAAAAGCACAAACCTAGTCTTGAGAAAGTAGGCACATTTCAGTGGAAGCCAGCTCTCAACTGAGTTAACCTCTGGCCACCACGGGCTGAGGAGTTCCCAGCATGAAATATGTCAAAAAACAGCTGACACAAACTACAGAATTAAAGCAATCACAGATGATAAGAAGTGGAAGGGTCCTGGCACAAGTCAGCTGGACCACTCTGCTTCACAGAGAGCAGACCCCTCTGGATAAGGAGGAGGACCCCTGCTCTGGTTGACAAGTGCTGGTGTAGGACAGCAATTCCTCTCCTCCCATTTCCTATCTCTGCAAAATTCACTTCCCAGAAGAATGGGTGCTTAGCAACCTCTTTCCATGACACCCTCCTTTCTCTCACTGCTTGCATGGGTAGTAAGTCTTTGTACAAGGACTGGAACTGGTTCACATTTTTAGTTTCTTCAGGTTAGGGCCAAGCACAAAGCAGCTCACTGTGGTGAAAGCAATTTCTTAGTAAGAAGTCCCCACACATTTTCAGGAAGCTTTCCAGCCACAGACCACTTTGTGTCAGAATCATAAGGATCAGCCAGAAGCTGAAAAGAGATCTTGAGGACTGAATCTGTATCTCCATTCTGTACAAATCCTTTTGGGATCCCCTCTTAGGGCCAATCATTGCCTAAGAGCACCCATGAAATGGTACAGCAGAGCCAGGAACCAATAATACTCCCTGCTCAATGGATTTTCCAGTCCAAAGTTAACTCTGCCAGCAATATGACAACATTGTTCTTCATCACTGAAGCACGGCACTGAAGCATTAGCTAATCCCTCTCAAGTGTGTGGGAAATAGTTTGGAGTTCTGCAGTTGGCTTTTATAAAACCGTCCATCAGAAATGGCTCCAAGGCACAGACAGATCTGCCATGTGGCCATTCTGGAGAGCCCAAAACGTGACTAGTTTTGCATGGGAGAAATACAGGCCAGCATTTGTTTAATAATGTTTGCTTTCACAGAGAAAGTCTCAGATCAAAATGGCACCTGCTACCCTCAAAAGCACACCAGAACAAGCACAGCCAAATTGTCCACCCTGCTTTTGTCCACAGCAGATTGCAGCACCAGGTTTTTTTCTTCACTGTACTCTTTCTAGCTATGGGACCTGTGACTTCTGATTGGGATCTTGTTTGCCTATTTTTTCAGTGCTGGATTTCCTTTAAAAGGCTGTAATTTAGTCTGCAATTTATTTTGGTTGACTTGGGTATAAAGTTTACTCTGTCCACCACCTAAGAAAGCCCATATCTGTGTCTGCTGAAAATCACGGGTGGCCAACATGCTTCTCTTGAAGAATTCTTCTCTCCCATACAGTATCACTGGTTGGTTTTGGACAGTCATTTAGGGGTAAAACAAAAACCCAGATACTCAAATCATAATACATACACCATATTGACAGCCTGATCAGCTGCTAAAAAGCCTATCTTTCTTTATGACTAAAAGCAGACATTTAAAATCAGCAGTCAAGACTTGTTAATGACTCTTGTAAAGATCTTCAGTGATGCCTTATGACATCATCATCACAAGAATCTATGTAAAAACTGTTTATATAGAAACTGCTCTCACAGGCAAACAATTTCATAAATTGTTTTAGAAATTCTTTTGTATCTCAACTGATATTTGTTTATGAACTAGCTTAAAGTGCAATGCAACTCAACCTCCAAGCAGCTTTGGTGGTTGATTACAAAAAAAAAGGCAATGGCTGGTCCCAGAAGTCAGCCTGGGAACCTCATTTCAGTCCCCCAAGACCCTCCTGCCACTGGAGAAATGAAGTTGCAGCACAGCAATTGTAGCCTGCAGCATTAGGTGGGATCTTCAGTGGGTTAACTCCTCCAGTGATCCTGGACCTCTGCGGTTTCTCGCAGGAGCACTTCATCATTGAACCACGCTTTAGGGCACACTGCTTTCAGCAGGGGTCTCAGCAGGTACCTTTGCTCATTAAAGCAGAACACAACAGCCCAAGATTTCCTGCTGATCCAGGAAGTTTCCCTGCTAAACACACAGCAACTCCAGAAGCACACAGCTTCACATCCAGCCACTACCTGTAGTGCCTGAGTTCAGTGAGCAGCAGAAACACCACAGTATATTACCATGGAAAGACATAACACAAGTACAACTGCACAGGAGTTACATGACAGGAGTCAAATGCTTAAAAGCATGAGATACACAGATCCATAGGGAGGTAAAATAAATCCCACAGGAAACAACCAAGCTGCTAACTAGGACCATACAACCAGGACTTATGAAACAGCTCCAGGTACTTTCAGTGAATGCAAAGCTGTATCTTCAATGTCGGACATTTTAACAGGATTTGAGTACTTTAAGCAACACCAGCTATTTGCAGCAGAGAACTGGGTACCAAATATTAGGCTCTGCCAGCCAGGGGAAGGCCCATGCCACCCCATGAATGAGCCTCCCACCCTGAGTTGGTGCAGCTGGGTCAGAAAATATCACTGCTGGCACTTAGAGCTCTCCTGGATCTCTGCAGGGAACAAGCTGGAATGAGTTTGGAGCTGCCTTCCAGAAAGTCTCAGACAGTTCATGGACAGCAGGCTAACTCACACCTATGTTAGGGAGAGTCACTCAGAGAAATCAGGGCACAGATGCAAAAAGGGCAGTTTTCAAGCCATTCATGGCAGAGGATCACCACTGAGATTTTGTGTTTGTGGGTTTTGTTGTTAGGTTTTTTTAAAGGATATACATACACTTACATGTAAACACACTTACAATGAACTCCAAACATGTACCTTGAAGTTATTTATGCAATCTCTATAGGTTTAGTCATCATAGACAAAAACATTGCATCCATCTGTCATGCTGGATCAGATAACCGATCCCTCAAACCTAATAACTACTTCTGGAAAGCCGGCAAAAAACACACTTGCTTAATTCTGCTTCTTAAAGACACAGCCACTTGTTTCAGTGTGGGCACAGAGGAGCCACCCAGGTCCAAAAGAACTACAGGGCATCAAATGTTTCCTTCAGGTCTCGTGAAAAAAAAAACTCAATCACCAGGAAACATAGAAGGATGAAACACCAAGAGGCTCTCCTGGTGAGCCATCCAAAAGTCAGCCATCAAGAACTCACACCAAAAAAGAGGTCATCTCCAGTACAGCTCTTTTTCATCCACCATCATCCCGGCTAACGCAGCACAGCAAAACCCCCAGCACTCCCTAGGGCACTGGGAGTGAACAGCCCAGACCTCACATACCTCATGATGGGGTTCTGCAGCCTTCATCCCAACGGGGATCACACAGGGGGCTCTGCAGCCTTCCATCCCAACGGGGATCACACAGCAGGTTCTGCAGTCTTCATGCCAACGGGGATCACAGAGCAGGTTCTGCAGCCTTCATCCCAACAGGGATCACACAGCAGGTTCTGCAGCCTTCCATCCCAACGGGGATCACAGAGCGGGTTCTGCAGCCTTCACCCCAATGGGGATCACACAGCAGGCTCTGCAGCCTTCACCCCAACAGGGATCACACAGTGATCTTTGCATCCCAAAGACCTCACAGTGGGGCTGTGCAGGCTTCATCACAACAGAACCCACACAAGACAGGTTCTGCATGCCTTCATCACAATGGAAGCCCCTCTCTAGTATTCTTCACGCCTTCCCCACCATGGAACTCCCGAACGGGAGGGCTTTGTGACCCTTCTTCCCATGCCGGCTGGGCACGGCAGCAGGCGACTGCAGGAGCTCTTGGGCCGCCGCACTTCAGCCACCGCTGCCCTGCGAGGCCACGCAAACCCCACAAATCTGTTCTTTATTGGAAACACATGTGCGTGCCGGGGAGCTCCGACCCAGCTGCCCCACCCCAGGCCGGGGCGGCGCCGGCCACAGCTGCCTTGGCTTTGGCTTTGCCTCTCGCCCGGCCGGAGGGGCCGCAGGCGGCGGTGCCGAGTGCGGGGCAGGAGGGCGGCGGGAGCCGCAGCGGGTCCCGCACAGCCGCCGGCCCGGGGCGGCCACCAGAGGGGGACAGAGCACCGCTCTGGGCCGGGCCGGGCCGGGCCGCGCTCCCGGCCCCGCGGCGCTCCCGGCCCCGCGGCGCTCCCGGCCCCGCGGCGCTCCCGGCCCCGCGGCGCTCCCGGCCCCGCCGCGCTCCCGGCCCCGCCGCTCGCCCTCCACCCGCGCCGGCCCCTCCGCCGTGCCCGGGCGGGCAAGGGGCACACGGCAGCCCCGAAAGGGCTGCGGGAGGTTCCCCGGCTCCCCGCCGTCCCCCCGTGTTTGCGGTGTTGCTGTAGGGTCTGCCTGCTGTATTGGGAGCTACCCGAACCTACAGCTGACCGCAGCATCGTCATCTGACCAAGCACCGCAAATAGCGTTTTTTATTTAAAAAATACTAGACCAGCTCTTTGCCATAAGTGACAAGTCATATTTAATTTCTTTGGTATTCGCGGAAATAACATCAATCAACATGAATGCATCTGCTAGCTAAATATGAACGTAATCATCCATTAAAATGTTAACATTTATGAAAACTGTTTATTAAAATAAAGTTATAAGAATCTCATTGTGATTTGATAATCAGTTAATGTCCCCTTAAGGCAGAATTTAAACATTGGATGTTTGGAACTAGATAACATTTTAAACGCCCCATCAATTTATAACTCCAGTTCTTCTGAAACATGATTAAGCCTTTGTGTTGCAGCCCTGGAAACAAATGTCCTTTTTTTATCCTTGTGCCCTGTGCAAAACGGACCTCCCTCCCTTCCCAAAAAAACCCAAATTCAGACAAAGAACCGACGAGGTGAATGTATGGAGATAAACTGAAGCCAAAATGAGATGGTCTACCCCACCGGATCTAGTAGGGCTTGTGTGACAACAAGAAGTGCTGAGTTAGGAGAGCCCTTTCCTTCTGGCAGGGTGATACTGGGAGGGGGTGACAGAGGAGCATCCTTGGTACGAATGGGCTGTGCCCAAGGAGACACTGATGTGACCAAGAAGCCATCCACATTCCCAAATATGCCTGCAGCTGTGGCACTCCAGACCACGCTCTGTCCTCGCCCTTGTGTAGCTCCCAGCTGGCATCTCCACTTGGATATGCACGTTGGCATCCTCCGCCTCAAACCCAGCCCCTTTTCCAGGAAGGGAGATGTAACACACGTAATTAGGTCCCATTTTGCTGTAAAACAGCTGACAGCCATCGGCAGGTTTCATTTTGAGTCATGCTTTCTATGAAGCCCGTGTCAGGTCTGCTTCCCTGTGCAGAAGCCCCAGCTCCCCAGGCAGCTTGCTGTGTGCCCAGCCTGGCGTGCAGGAACTACACGGTGCACTCATGTGCATTGAGATTTTTTTGCCTTCCCTGTTCTGGTAACTCTTCAACTCAGATTCAAATGTGACTGCAACAAATTCAGTTGGCACCTGTTTGCTCCATCCAGCATTTCAACAGACAGCTCTGAGGGGAGCCAGGCTCCTAATTCCTGCCATGCTTTAATCTCCAGACTCAAGCCAGCTCTGGCATACCCCATAGAAAGCTCATATATGCCATTGTCCTTGACAGGTATAGTTTGATCCTAAAGGACTATCCCCACCACATTTAATAATGAATCATAATGAATAGACTTCTCAACAACTTCCTCAGGAACAAAATAGTTTCAGACACCCCCAAAATTGGTATGATTAGTCATAAAGTCAAAAAATATGAAACATCCAACGCTGTATGGGAATAAGAGAATTTTGTATCTTAATCTGGTTTTGTGCGTACTCTTAAAAAATCTTGAGAACTCTTAACACATAATAAATAGGGACTTCACAAATTTCCAAGTTTCAGTTGTTTCAGTTGAATTTAATAAACTGCAGTTTCATAATTCCCAGTCAATTCAGCTATAAACCCCCAATCACTGCCAATTCATTACATATTAGTTTTACCAGAATAGATCCAAATTCCTTTGATAACCACGAGGAAACTCTGAGCACTGTCTTTGTTCTGGAGAATTTCCACTATCATTCAACATTAGTCAAGCACTAATGGACATTAAAAAATAAAGAATTGCTGTAGACTGTAAAAAATACATAATTTCAACTTTCCCATGTGACTGACGCCCTGAGAAATTGACTGACATTGCTATAACAAAATAATTATCCTGTTATAGCTGTGCCTATATAACTTCTCCACATGGACACTCTATTCTAAAATTTAAGTGACTTTATTACAGAATAATTACTCAAGGACTTTAGACCAGAATGAGGTTCTGCACAGGAGAGTTTTGACAGTGTGGCTCTGGTGATTTAAATTCACCGTACTAAGCAGGTAAATTTTGCTGTGCGAACTCTCAGGAGAGCCTGCCAGCAGTATTAGATAAGACATCCCAATTCTGTATTATCTGAAAATTGAACTTCTGCACTGTGCAGGGCATAGCATCCTATTTTGCATGCATTGTTAAACAGGCAAGGCTTTTGCCTCCCAAGGGAATGTCTTCTTGAAGCTCAGAAGGAAGGACAGACAGGCATCACTCTGTTGTAGAGAAAAGAAGGGAGGATAAACCCAGAGTCACATTTTCCAAGCACACTATCACTTACTTCCATTTGCAAACATGAACTCTGGTGTCCAGCCTTCCCACCCACTTGCCTATACTTTCTGGCTAGAAAAACACACCTCTGAGGCCAAATTCCTTTTGCTTGCTGGTATTCTCCTAATGGGCTCTCAGGAACAGGCGGGCCTCACACGGGTTGCAGCTGGTCCTTCAGACACGCCGTGCTCCCAGCACACGCTGTCCGGACGTGCTGCTGAGCCCCTGGCTCCTCTGCCCGCTCCTGGCTGCCAGCCCGCGCTGCCTGAGTCACCCTGGCCACAAATTATTCATTCGAGCCACCGAGCATCAGCACAAGCCACATTCTTTTAACAAGACTTCACACGCCTCTGCTAGCAAATGTGACGAGTTGGGTCGTGGAGACACGGCGAGAACCTGAAGTGTGAGATGCACAAGGGAGTCGCAACCTCCTCCTCCTCCTCCTCCTCCCCGCATCAGGCGGGCTCCGGCGGGCGCTGGTTACACTGGAACAGGGAGCTGTGTTTTGCCTGATCTCGGCAGCAGGAACAGCTCTGGTCTCTGCACAGAGACCACCCGAGATCCTTGGGTGCTCCAGGCACAGAGTCATTTACCACGTGCTTGAAATTGAACTAGTGGAAAGATCTTGTTCGGTCCCAAAAGGCAGCTGAGCTAACACACAGGAATCAAAAGGAAACAAGCAGCCCTATTAACAGCAGGATCAGTGAAGACCTGGTTTGCTGCGCATTTGTCTTTCAAAGTTGAGCTGCTCTGTGGATTCCCTCATGCCTGAAGACTGAGTTTGTGCCTTTTATTTGATGGACAAGTGTTTGCGTGACAAGGTTTTGGTGGCAGGGTAGAGGTGGCTTCTGTGAGGAGCTGCCAGAAACTTCCCCTGTGTCCAAAAGAGTCAGAGCCAGCTGGCTCCAAGACGGACCCACCACTGGCCAAGGCCCAGCCCATCAGCAACAGTGGCGAAGCCTCTGAGTTAACATTTAAAAAGGGATGGTGGGGAGGGGATGGGGGTGGGAGTGCCTGTGCAACTGCAGCTGGAGAAAGAAGCAGAGAAACAGCCCTGTAGGCACCAAGATCAGTGAAGGGGGAGGATGTGCTCCAGGCACTGGAGTAGAAATTCCCCTGCATCCCATAATGAATGATGGCAATGGTGAGGCAGGCTGTTCACATGCAGCCCGTAAAGGTCCATGGTGGAGCAGATACTCACCTGTAGCCTGGGGAAGACCCCTCATTGGAGCAGGGGGATGCCCAAAGGAGGCTATGACCTTGTGGGAATTCTGCACTGGAGCAGGTTTGCTGGCAGGTCTTGTACTCTTCCTGGCATCCCTGAAAGGTTCAGCTCTCCACTGAGCTGTGGAGCACTCCACAGGACAGCTGGGGGGACTGCACTGGAGAGATGGGAGAAAATATTTTTCTGTAGATCTCTTCTTAGTCCAAAATCAGGGGGAGTAGCTATACACGGGACATCCTGTTTTAGAAGAGATTTCTTAAAAGTAATCCTTTTTTCCTGCAGAAATTTTGACACTTCTCATTCTGGACTCTACTCACCATAAGTTTGTAATGGAAAAAGAGTTCTGTAGCATTTGAAAGCAAGGAAATACTGAACAGTTCTTGCCTTGCAGCTAAGTGTGATCCAGGCTCCACTGCAGTCAGAGCCAGGAGTCCCACTGACGTCAGTGAGGCTTGGATTTCACTTCTGAAAGTTTGTTTTTTGTTTTGTATTTGTATTAAAGAGCCTGAGAACCCATGCTTGATAAGGTCAAGCAAGCCCAGCAGGGTCGATACAATGCTCTTCTCCCCTCTCAGATCCCAGGCACAGCTCAGACCACTCTGTGTGTGTCTGCCTCGGAATTATTTAACTGTCCAGCTGGTTAAAAATAGCACAGCAGCAACTCCCTCTCCAGCCTGTGACTGTTAAATGGGCCATCAGAGCCCAGCCAAGGCTGAGGTCGTGGCCTGGGCTGCACATGTGGCCAGGGCGAGCTGGATGCCAGAGGGAGGGAGAAGCATGTCGCCGCAAAGCCCGCTTCCAGCACGATGATATCAGCCTGTGAAAGAAAGGCAAGGCAAACTCAGAACACTATGAAGCTGCCAAAGAAAACACTGTCTTCACAATGAACAAAAGTCTGATTAATTATTAATTGCCTGGCAGCTAATTAGCATTCCCTTGGGCAGCTGTCTACAGAGTGCCTTATATTTCCAACACACTGTGGGCCAACATCATCGATGCAAATGGCTTTGGATCAGAGTTAGCAACTGATTTGTTGCCTGAAACAAGTTGTTCCCCTCCCATCTCCCCATCTCCTCCTGTCGCCTCTCTTTTTTCCACCCAGGGACTTGGGCTCATGACAGTGTGAACTGAGCAGAAACCATCCCTTGCTGATGAATCTCCTTCCTGTGATGCATTTCCAAGGCAGCCAGACATCTCCCAGCAGCCACCCCTGTACACAACCCCAGCCTGCATAACAAGAGGATGACTGCAGTGCTCCAGCCCTGGAAAAAGCCTTCCTTGGCTCTTGTACGGCCAGAGGGAAGGGGAGCAGCTCTAGGTGATGAGGAAGCTGCCCAGTCTAGGCTTTAGAACTCAAGGCAGCATTTAGGGAATTCAGCATCAGCTATTGATGGACTCGTTTATGTTAGAAAAGACTTGTAATGTCATCGGGTCCTACCCACTGCCAAGGGCACTACTAAGCCATGTCCTTAAGCACACATCTACACATCTTTTAAATCCCTCTAGGGATGGTGACTCCACCACCTCCCTGGGCAGCCTGTTCCAATTCTTGACAACCCTTTCAGTGAAGAAATGTTTCATAATATTCCAGCTAAACCTCCCTGCTTGCATCCAGCTCCTATTAATGTTAATGGGACTTAGGCACACGCATCAAGGGCAAGCACACCCCTTATGAGAGCATGAACATAAATTACAGCTATGTACAGGCAGAGCAAGCCTTCAACTTGCTGTTTTACAATGCCAAGAAAGACGCACTTTCCATTTTAAGAACTTAGCAGCTTTAATTTTTATTTTTTTAATGGAACAAGTCAATGGAATTGGTGAAATATTGCAGCAAAATCTGAAGGTTTCTCAGTTTATCATCACACCACTTGGCAAAGGCTGTCCACAAACCTGTGCAGCCTAGGAAACGAGTTTAGGATTACTAGTGTCTCCAAAATGCACCTTTCTGAGGTTTAAGTAGGTGTCATGCTGTCCCTGCAGTACAGAATTAATTTCAAAGAGTTTTTGACATTTTCCCTGAGATATTCACACAGCCTCTGTATTTTACACCTGATATCTGAGTGTACCCGTCACTCCTATTCATTAGATGAAAATGTGTCTGAGAGCTTAACAGGAAAGAGGGCAAACTTTAAAAGAAGAGATGGTGAAGGAAGCAAGGATCAACTACAGAGAGGGCTCAGGTGTCAGCTTTGGCCATCAGGAGCACCAGAGAAGGTGAGCTGACCTGGAACCCAGCAGAGGTAATGGATATCACCCCAACAACTTCACCAGAGCTCAGCCTGATGCTCCAGCTCCAGACATTAGAGGAATGATCACTTTCCTTGCAGACAAGGCCAGGTGATAAAAGCTGCCATGGTGATCAGAGAAGCCCTCATTAACAGGAGCACAGGATTGCTGAGCCAGAGAGCAGTTTCCTGATCTGTTTACACATTTTTTGGAACAAGGAGTCCTGCATCGAAGACTACATGTCCTGGCTGTTACTGCAATATAAACATCATAAAATGACTGTTTTCCTACCCAAAAGCCAGAGGATAAGTGCTGATGCAGCAAGATGATTGAGATAAGAACAGTTGTTTTCAGAGTGAAGGGATGCAATCTGTGGGAAGTTCTTTGTTTCTAGGCAAAGAATTTGAGCTACTAAGTGAAAAAAAAGCCCACAGTCAAATTTCAAGTTCTTATTCTCATTCCACAGGTTTACCCTGCCTGCTGCCTTGTTCTAGCTCTACACTGTGCCAGCGAGGCAGCACATTAGTCAAATATGAGACCATTAAGTTATATGTCTGTAGATATGGGATATAACCCCTTGAAATATATATGCACTGCAGAGGAGCAGAGCATGGCTCTGTTGTACTCCTGTTAACAGTTCTGCAAGGAACCTCCAGCTATGATGCACAGCCAGATATTTTATTAGACTACATTTCTCCTTGCATACATGAGTCACATAAAGTACATAAACTCATGAAGTCCATCTAAGACTGGCATAAATCAGGGGTAACACCAGTGGAGCCAATAGAGTTGCACTGGGGTTTAAGTGGCATAAATCAAAGGCTGATCAGGTACACATTTTCTTTAAGGTAGACAGACCATTAAGTGGCTTACATAGACTTCTTATCACATTACAGTTCTGTAAGGTAAATAACAGTCACCAAGCACTGTATATAATGAATTGCAGCCTGCAACATAGAGCAAATGGCCATTTTTCTCTGGGAATCTCTCAGCTCAGAGCTCTGAGACCAAAAATAATGGGCAATATTCTCCAGCATTCGTGTGTGACATTCCCATTAGTATAAACAGGAGGTATGTGCCCAAAGTCAGGATGTATTCATCAGCAATCTGAATTGGATATTACTGAGGCTCCCAATGAACATTCCAGTTTCATCCCCAGCCATGACCTTCCTAGGGAGCAGCCACAGCTCTTTACTTGCCTTTGCACAGGAAAATATTTATTTGGTGTCAGGTAGAGATGGAACCAGAGGAAGCAGGGTAGTCTGGTATCACTCACTCTGAGCATCAGCCCCCAGAGGAGCCTCGCACGGGCAGCCCAGCTGGCAGCAGCACTCACTGGTGCATGCACTGGGCATCTATCACAGCAAACAGCAGCAGGACACGGAGGCTGCATGGCAGCTGAAGCCTGAAGAAAGTAAGAGAAGTGAAGTGACCTCAAAGTCACAGGACAGATCAAGAATTTTACACTTTAAATGACCAGCCTGACTGTTTTCCTCCCAGTAAAGCCTGCTTTCTGCCTATGTTCACATTTATTGTATGTTGGAAGGGCAGTAAAGAGATCAGAGTTTGTTTAGATTGAAGTTTAAAAGTAATTTGTCTAGATCAGGGGAGAAAGATGCTTCTTGAAAGCGTAATATACGCATTAATTGCTTAATTTTTAAATTAGACTTCAAGGTGACTGGAATACAGAGTTCAACAGGTAACCAAAGTGTAGCTAACACAGGCAGAGCACGCATGTGTACACAGCTCTGTTAACAGGAACAAATTGCTTCCTGCCCTGAATTGCACCTAGGAAGAGCCATAAGCTGGTTCAAAACTAAATATACACCACAGCATATGTACTTGCTAAGAAGGTCATTAGAACACAAAGCTAGGGGAGACAGCTGTGCCAGGAGAAAATAAATATAAGATGTAGTGGAATCTGTGCAAGAGAAAATAACTGAAAAGACACGGAAGGCCAGGGAGCACAGCTGCTTGAAATAATTTTTTAGAAAAGAAATGGTGCAGCTGCATGCCTTATTCTAACCTCCTGTCTCTGAAGGTAGGAACCTTAGCAATGCTATTCCTGCCCCGCTCAAGAGTAAGCATCTGGCACTACAGAATGCCTTATGGAGAGCCAAAGATGAGACTGCCCATCCAGCCTAAAGACTTAGGTTATAAGATTCTGGAGGTCTTGGTTTTGCAGTTTAACAAGTCTCCTTAGCAAAGACTTTCTCCACTGCACTAATGCAGACTTCTCTCAGCTCTAAATGGAAGGGCTTAATCCCAGAGTTACTGGCTTGTCAATAAAGTCTCCCAGAATACTGTCCATACCTCGGACAAGCTGCAATTAGTGTAACAGAACAACATAAACAGGGCTCTAACCTAAACATGACTGGCAGGGATACAATAGAGGGGTCAGGGGGAAGCTAATCCAGAAATTCAGTGTGCACCCCCTTAAGCAAGGAATTTGAGTGCAACTAAAAATAGAAGGTGAGACTATCTGACAGCTAAATTGCCAGTGGTAGTTTAGCATGGATTCAGTTACATTGCTCAGCGACCCTCAGTGAATTAAACAGATTGAAATGCTAATGATAGAGTGAATTCCCAGTACAGAGGTAGAATAAAGTAGTCAGATTAGGCTTCAGACAAGGTGAGTTCAACGGCAGCAAAGAGATCAGAGTTTGTTTAGATCAAGGTACAAAAGTAATTTGTCTAGATCAGGGTAGAGAGATGCTACTTTAAAGCTTAGGGGCTCCCCAGTGTTAAGTAACATGTCAAAAACAGTGTAGACCTGAAAAGCTATTTCAGTGACTGCTATTTTAGGTGATTTCTGTCAACACTGGAACATTTCTCACTGGTCTCAATACACTCCTAATGGCATCGTCATTTATCTCCTAATTAATTAAATGCTACTCTGATGACAGATGTGCGACAGTTCACCTGGGCTGTCACTCAGACTGTACTCGTTTCATTTCTCTGCATATTCCAACCAGGGTAGTGCTGCAATGAAACCAAAACTGTGGCATTTCTTCTCTTTGGGGTTTACAGGTGTTACATGACATCTCAAGTACACAGAGGCTCATCCCCACTGCTCCTCCCAAAGCTCAGGAAGAAGGAAGGAGTCACAGGCTTGATCAAGTGTCTTACCTGCCACTGCACAGACCAAGCCCAGGCCAGCTGCATAACAAAATTTAAATCCCAGGCTAATGATAATGGAAAGTGATACTCATAAAGCACAAACAAAAATTAAGACCTGAACTTGAAACTCCACTCAGGGTTCAGCTGTTCAAAACAACTCTGGAGGCTCTGCAGAGCAGGTGTATTAATACATAAATTCTAGGATCAATTTAGCCTTAAACAACTGATCCATCCCTTCTCTTCCAAGGTCACAAGGCAAGTCAATGCCATTAGATTAAAACCAAACTTGATATAAGATGCACTGTCCTCACAGTGAGGGCAATTAAAGACCTGACTTGACAAGATAGCGGGCTCACCATCACTCAGAGTTTTAAAAATGGGATTAGGCATCTTTCTAAAGGATCTGTTTCAATTCACTACCCTTGTAATTCAGGATAGCTATTCTCGTAAGAAAGTGACATTGCAGCTTGTCATTCAACTATCAATCAGCAGTGTCATAATACTTCAGTGTCAGTTGTCTGTTTCCATTACAATAAATAAATAAGAATTACGTATTCTAGTCAAGAAAAAGCAATGCAAGCCTGTGTAAGGTCAGGGGAGGTGTAACATGTCATGCCCATGGGAATTGCTCTTGCTGTAGTGCTTATATTAAGCAAGAGCAAGAAATCCAAGCTTTCTGACACCCATGTTTTCAGTCTAAGCACCAGACCTCACCATCTGGCCATTGGGCTAATTACCATATAGGAAAAACTACAAGAAAAAACATCTTCCAGAGTGATAATTTGATTTAGGTTGCTCTGCTTGAGGTCTGACACAAACAGGACCAGTTTTGAGATGGCAGCTGACTTGGCAGGAGTCAGGCCCTCAGACAGACGGGCTGCACTTTGAGCAGTCACTTCTCAGACACTGCATATGGGACGGGACTCACTTCTGCCTTCCTCTTCACCGAGGCCAGTTGTTGGCTTAGTCTTAGTGTTACTACAGGACAAGGCTTTGTGGCCAGTATTTAGGAACTGTGTGAGACAGCTTTGATGACTGCCCATGAGGCACCACCTCAGCACCAGCAGTTAGCAAGATCTGGGACCAGTGAAAACCTGAGGAGCTACTGTCCCTCAAGTACAGAGGAGCTGCCAGGAGACTCTCACCCCTTGTGGTTCCAGGCCGAAATGAGATGCAGCAAGTGGAAATAATTCTTGAGAAGCAGAGCCCTGATGTGCTTTCTCCATTCATAGTAACAGTCCACTTTATGCCAAGTGACTCATTACCGTGAGTGAAGGGAACGTGATTCAACCAGAAAAGCACATGTAATTTGCATAGATTACTTTCCCACTTGGTTTTCATGCTGTGAAGTAACAGGGACTGCCTTCAAGAGGGAAAAAAAAAAAAAAAAAAAAAGTGAGTCCCATGAGTAATTCTTTGCTTAAGTATTAAAATATAATAGATTGAAGCAACATTTGGATATGGCAATCTAGAGGAAATAAAAACAAACTAAGCATTGTGTTCTAGTTATTTCTAGTGTTGCGAAAGCAAACAGAAACTATTGTTCAGAAAATGCTCCAAACATCCTTGCAAAAGAAGATATAAATGTTTCTGTGAGCCCATGGCAGGCAGGCAGAGGGGGCAGACTCAGTCATGAGTTGGTGGGATTTCAAGATTTGTTTTACTTCATCGGCTGAGTGCATCTTGTATTTTTCTCAGTGGTGACACCACCCTGACCAGCCTCTGAGGAAAGACCACTGCAGAGCTGGAGACTCCCTCTGAACAGGGTGTGTTCTCCTTCAGACTTGCACCTTGCTCTGGGCACTGCAGCATTTCACAAGGTAAAATTCAGACCGCTTTCAGCAGTCATATATCCAACCATTAACCTAAAAGTAGGATGTGATTTCACTTGTAACTGCACTGAAATGCAGTGGCTGCAGTGGGTAGTTTGCAATTTTCTTTTGCTGAAGCACTTGCTGGCAGAATGGTGATAAGAATAAGCAACTGGTTCCAGTAAAGTCACAAGGGCAAACCCAAACTGCTTACTTTGTGTATAAATGGTTTAAAGTGACAAGGAATGGGGAAAGCAGAAGATCTGTCAGAAAAAATAAACAGGAAAGAAAATATTACTTCAGAATAACTCATCCCAAGTAAATTGAGCTTTCTGAAGAAGCAGCTTGTAAACTATTGGGTTTCAAGAGCTGCATCCTGGCTCCAGGCAATGTATGATGCTTCACTTGACAAACAAACCAAGCTCAAGAAAAAACAACTTTGCTAGATTAAGACAGCAAAGAGGTTTTGGGAAGAACTGAAGTGACACACAGCTCACCAGATACAGGGCTCGTTTCACTGTAAGAGAGCAGTCAGGCTTCAGATGAGGCAGATAAACAACAGCCCTGACACCCACAAAATCTTTCCCCACATTTTGAGCCAACTGCAAAGATCAGTTACACCGTATTTTAGGAAATGTGTAGCAGAAAAGTTGCAGCTCCTAACAGCAGCACAATGAAGACATGCAAATCAACATGCAGCTACAAGCCTGGAGCATTACTCAGCTTTCTATCCCCAGGCCTGCATCTCCTGAAGCCTTCTCCCTCTGTCTTGCATTTCTCTTACTTCCAGCGCCATGGCTCAGAGGTAGTTACATACCTGAAATTGTGCTGCTGAAAGAGGAGGTTCACCTCTGGTGTCCTGAAGGATAGGAAATGTCACTGCAGAGACGGGTGAAATTACACCCTCTACAAGGCACTCCCTTAACATTCCAAGAAATTTATTATGAACCTCATATAAGAAACCAGCTGAAAAATAAAGAGAAGACAAGTAATAGAAGGGCACTGCAAAAGTAGATAGAATTCATCAATAACAGAAAAACAAAACAAAAAAAAAATCCCTGTTAAGACTCTGATCAGCTTCACATTTTGATCTGGGCTATCTCAGCATGTTCCAGCATCTTTGACAAGTGGACCTTGTTTACAAGTGGCAGCAGCTGGAGAGCTCAGCTCCAACTGAGGTCTCCTTGGGCAGAGCTCCCTGAGGAAATGGAAATCAAAATGTGCTGGCTGAGAGCTTACAAATGGGGAACTGAGGCACAGGAAGGTTAATAATAATGATACCTCACATTTCTTTATTGCTTTAAATGGCCCACACCCTTTACAGACGTTACCCTCCCAATACCCTGGGGAGAGGTGACTGGCTATTATTATCCTGTTTTTCCACCTATGGGGACAAAGAGAGTGAAATGTGTCATTCCTCAGGCCATATAGCTGACAACTGATGAACATACTTCTCTGTTTCAAGTCCAGCTCAAGTGCTTCATGAAATATCATAGTATTCTCCTGGTCAACCTTGTCTTTATTGCTCCTCCTAACTGCAGACATTTGGAACATCCTTAACTCCTTTGCTGGAACAGTTGGTTGGGGGCCAAGCATAAGGTGCCCTCACCCATCGAGGACAGACAGCTCCTTTCCCTGGGACATCCCTCTCTCCCATCCCCATCTGCCAGCAGCATTCCAAGTGTGTGTCCTTGCTGGGCTCATTCCTCCTAAACATCTTACTACAACCACTGATTTTATTGCTCCAGTGCTTCCTGTAACAATCTCCTCCTTCTCCCCTGCTTTTCCAGCTGAAGGAGGACCACACAGGGCTGGGAATGGGGCTGAGCAATGATTTCTAGGAGGATAAATAGAGAGAAGGGAAATAGCTACCAGGCAATGTTGACATAAGTCTGAGTGGAAATTAAACAGTTTCTCACCAGCAGAGTAAGCTTCTGGAACAGGCCTGGGAGCAGCAGTAGTGGGGAGTAAATATCAAGGACAAAAAAAAAAAAAAAGCCCTCAGCCAACCTATGTAGTTTTAGTATGGAGCTTGTTCAGTCTATAGTGATGGGCCTTATAGGATGATCTGCTGATGGAGGAGGTCTCCCCAACCTGGAACTCCCTGTGACTTCTTTGAAAGCACTGAGCTGTGCAGCTCACAGCCACCAAGGTCATTTCTGTAAAACCTTGGCTGCCAAACAAACAAAGCAGTCACCAAGAAAATTGCATTGCAGCATTCAGCTCCTGCTCTGTTCCTGGCACTTTGGGAATCTGTCTCTTTATGTCCTGAAGAAGTACCCCCATCCCTCCTATGGCAGGGGCTGCTCGAGTCCCACCTTAACGAGGTCCTGGGATGCTTTGCTATAGGGCTGGTGGTGCCTGACTCCAGTGGCACTCAGTCTGCCTCCCCGTGTCACACCCAGCTGCTCTGATTCATTTTACTTTGCTCCAAAATAAATTACACAGGGCTTCCTGTGGCTAGCATGTCCTGTGGACATGGATCACAGGCCCCTTTGGTCAGGCTTGTGGAGAAGGCTGTAACAACAGCAAGGGGAGTTGGTATGATTTAGGAAATGTTGGGAACTTACATTCAAGCAGGCAGCCCCTTCACTCCCCTCCCTGCTTTCCCAGGGTGCAGACTGCCCTCGTCCCCACCAAAATCAGCCATGCAGTGGGCACACTTCCAGCCAGAGGGGATGAAAGGGATGGGTCAGAGGCCAGGTCCTCCTGCCTGACCCAGGGGGTGTCAGAGGCAGCCAAAAGCCATCCATCAAATGTAAGTGCTTGGTTATCACAGAGGGAGTGCTCGAGGCTTTGTCTCCATGGGAAGATTGTGCTGGTATCGTTCAGGGTATGAACACAAATTGCTGTGATCCCTTGGGGCCCTTCTTCGCTAGAAAAATGTGAGTCCTTAATGCTCATTAATTAACTCAAAGGAGGCTTTGCAGGGAAACGTGTAGTTTTCACATGAATCAGGAGGTTATGTTAAAGACCAACTCTGCATATTTTATTGCTGCATGATTCAGCAAAACTCAAGCATGCACTTAAGTTTAAACATCTGCTTAGAGCTCAGTGAAGTCAAGGGAAGGCTGCTAAAACACTTCAGTGAATTGGAGCTTATTTAGACTGGGTGTGATTTAGGAATCAGCAATCAAAAATTTCCAATACTTTACCTTGTACTGTAGTACCTGAATATGTCCTGCTTTCCATTTGGCTGGAAAGCTGCTAGCACTATGGGAATAGATGAGACCCAAGAGTACAGAAGATTCAAGGCTGGCAGTCATGGCACAGAGGTGCATGTTTCTCTCTGCAGGACTAAATCACCCCAGTGCAATTAGGACCCACACACTGGTTTTCTGCTTTCCTGAAGGCTGTTGCACTACAGACTGAACTGCTTTGTGCCAAGAGGCTACAAGGCACTGCCCAGATATGCTGAAGAGCTTTTAAAAGTGCTGTGTGTCTTTGGAAGGCACTCACAGCCCTGGGATGACGAGGTACTGCTGTAAAGTTGAGAAGATCAGCTGTGCTTTTCTGCCTGGATAGTGGCAGGCATAAGGCATGTGCTGCCACAAGAAGGCAATTCCTGGAGCTCTCTTCTCCTACCATATGACAGTGATATAAGAGGGTCCCAAAACCAGTAAAAACACCATCCTTCAAGCTGGGGCTGACTTGCAGCTGGAGCAGCAGATGCAAGACCCAGGCTGTTCCCCCCTCAGCTTTTCAAACGGCTCCCTTCCTCCACCAAAGCCTAATGATTGTTCTTTAACCTTAAAATATGACAACCCGTGCTGCACTTCTGTGATCCTGTAATCATATCTTCCTACAGACACCCTTCTCATGCAGCTTAAATATTTTACAAATACATGTCTAAGTACAAATCTACCACATTAACTCTTGTATAGAGGGTACTTATTTTCAGCTGTGTGGCTGGGATTCCTATCAGTGTAATTTACCATGCAGCATGACAGAGCTGAGCTAGGAGGCACAGCTTTTACTAGCTAAAATACAATAAAATATGCTACACCATGTTTCACAGATGAATCACTTCTAAACCATGCCTTTAAGTATTGTCTGTCACTGCAGTTCCTTATTGTAATACTGTGTGAGAGCTAAGAGAAGGAGAGAGAAATTGCCCTTTAAATCTCTACAAAGCCTATCATCTAGAAGAAATTAGGGACATTTGTTCTTGGAGTCAGGTGGGTTACGTAAGAGAAAACTATACACAACAGGTCTTATAGGAGTGGAGGTGAGGCAAATGTGTTTTCACTTATTTATATTATGTTTTATTCTAAGAATATCGAAGGACCAGCTCACAAACAAAACAACACCCAAACTCTGTAAAGAGCAGCTGCAGTCCAAAGGGTACAGACAAGTATTTCCTCTCGGCTGAAGCTGCCAGGCCACCAGCATAGAGACCCCAGGAGAGCAGAACTTCCTGATACCTGCTCTGAATTAGCTCCCAAGGGGAGAGTCAGCAGAATATGGACAAAGTAGAGGAGCAGGTCAGACAAATCAGCAGACAGCAAGGTATTCCCATCTGCAGTCAGTGCCAAATGGTCTTTGCAGCCCTTGCTCCAGAGGACAGCACTGGAAGTACTGGCACAAGCCCCAGCAGCCACAGAAAACCTGAGGAGCAGACAGCTATTTGGGAAATGGCCATACAAGACCCATGCCAAAGATCTCTGAACACTTCCCAATGTCTAAAATCAAACTGAAGTAGGAAAGACCCAAAGTTACAGGGAGAGAGGAATAATGATCTCCAGTGGGATGTCTAGAGTCTGGCCAAAGACTTTATAATTTATGTGACTGGAAGGCACACACTTCATTCCTTTTCCTAAATACATCTCCACTCACCAGATACCCAGATTTTCCCTGCATTCCCTGGCTTGCCTGCAAGGGCCCTGGAGCCAAGTGTCAGGTTATCCCCAGGGCTGCTGGAGCCCTTCACAGACCCAGAAGTTTCTTCTGCAGATTGCAGCAGGTTGTTTCTAAACCAGCATCTCCTGGGCTCTCCTCTCAGTTCTTTAAGGCCACCTCTGAAATAATGCAGTAAAGACAAAGCTAGAGCAAGAGGGCTGTCACAGCTGGTGGCCACAGCTGCAAGTTTAGGCCAGAACACATTGTTCTTCCTGCTGCAGATGCTTTCTGTTAATAAGACACTAACTACAGAGATGTTTTCTTCTTTGGGCATCTACAGCACAAATCAAAACCAAGGTCAAAGTCCACTTTTTCATGTACCATTTTGGAAGGATAAACAAGAAACACTTCAGTCCCATCTGACATAAATTAATAATGCTCCTGTTATTCACTACCTGTCAAAAGTTTCATCAAGCTCAGGTTTTGAAAGATATCCAAAGGAGATTAAAATGCTGCATGATAGAAGAACACTTGACCTTGAGGGCAGAGCTGCTCAGCAGCAGTGCAAGAGCTGTGCATGGCTGCTGCACAGGGGTGCACACACACAAACAGCCTGGTCCCTGCAGGGACTGTCACTGAGCTGCCAGCACTGGGATGAGTGTTAGAGCTCCGTATCCCATGTCCACTGAGGGTACAATCCAGAAGGTTTCTCCCTCTCCAATATATTGCAGAGAAGACTCCTCTCCTGCAGCTCTGAAATCAAGTGCAGCAATCATTTCATGCTGAAACACAGCATTCAGCTTCAGAGATGAAGACTCTCTGGACTGTGTGCCACTGCCTTTTGGTCACATAGATTTGAAAATAAAATAATCAGAGGGGAAACACTGAGTATCGGCTCAGTGAGAGTCCTCTTCCAACTTCAGAGAAAAGTGCAGTCCTCTCTTCCAGCTTCAGAGAAAAGTGCAATTTGGGGTTGCTGGAGATCCCTGGCATGCCCAGGGCTGGTCCCAGGCTTACATGCAGCTCTGGATAGCTTGGAGCAGCTTCCCAGTTCACTCCACCCACAGAGATTTTCTATCTCAGGCTGCACAACTGAGTGTGTCTCAGTACCAAAAACCAGCATTAAGTTAGTTGGACTGGTGCTTTCCTGTACATTTTGTAAACACTTTGAGGGCACGGGGTTTCACTATGTCTCATGGCTTCTGCAGAAGAAGGGTGAGTCAGAACTGGCCAGTGAAGAAAGCTGTTATGTCTGGGACCCTGCTCCACCAGTTTCAGAAGCTGGCTCTGGGACACATCCTTTGATTTTTGGATTTTTTGCAGGCGGCCATCCCCTCAGAGCCACAGGCCCCTGGGCACAAACAGCGGATCTTTTCCCTGGGAAGGAAAACTCGCCAGCCCAGGTTCCTGATGTCAGTTTGTAGGGCTCCCCTGGGACTGTCAGGGCAGCACGAGTTTGAGGTTGGGGCAGCTTTGGTCTTTGACACATCCCTCACCATTCGGATTTTTTGATGTCAGGGCACCCACCCGGGGTTACAGGGCCCTGAACACAAACAGTGCCACTTTTCCCTGGGAAAGAAAACTCGCCAGCCCAGGTTCCTGATGCCAGTTTGTAGCATTAGAGTTAGGTTTAGGGTTAGGTTTAGGGTTAGAGTTAGGGGTTAGGGTTGGGATTAGGGTTAAGGGCAGGGTTTGGGTTAGCTCCAGCACAGAGGGTGACAGTCTGAGTCAGGGAGCCCATGCTCTGGACCCTCTGTGCTGGAGAGGGTTAGTGTTAGCTCCCTCCATGCTCCCTGACTCAGTCATCCTCTGTGCTGGAGAGTCCCCTCTGGCAGCTCTCAGCTGGCCTGGGGACCAGCCCTCAGACAGCTCCAGCTGGGAGGGAGGAGGTGATAGTGGCCTGGAGCAGTGGTGCCCTCCCAGCTGCCAAGGTGGTACTGGGAAATATGCCCTGGTTCACTGGGGGATAATGGGCTGTCAGCTGAGGAGATCTGGGTGTTTTTAAAGATCAGCTGTTTTACATCTACATTGTCAAACTGAGTAAAAGTTGCCCTTGTAGCAAATTACTTCTATAAAGATCAGAAATGTATGTTGCTTATTGCCTATTGATTTCCTGGATGAGGAATGTGCACAAGGCACAGAGCAGAGCGTTTGCATCCCAAACACTTGTATAATTATGGGAGAAATACACATTAATGAGGGGCTGACTATATTTTCCTTAAGTGGAAAGTGTATTTAAAAGGAGAAGGCTCCTAGAGCTTTTGAAGTCAGAAGTTGTTAAACAGTCGGCAGATGGAAATTTAAAATTCCTTCACATCAAGGGTCTGTGATCAATAGGGATTAAGTCAGACAGGACCTTTCAAAGCTTTCCAAGCTCCTAGCCTTATTAACAAATAGGTATCTGAAACACAGAGACACTGTGGAGGTATCTGTGAGATCTTGGTGCCAGGAGAGAGGCAAGGGGACAGAGGCTGAGGCAGAGACACGACCATTGTACCTGGCTGACTCACCTACAGCCACAGCAGCCAAACCTGGATGCTCATTTCCCTTCTTTTGGTGCTGCCTATCTCCTGATCACATGCCAGTCTGAAGAGGAGGTTTCCTACCACATTTCCAGGCACCCTACTCCTAAGTGTGCCATCATGGTACCCCTTTCCCACCAGGAGCTCTCTGTTGCAGCTCAGATGGTCACAGAGGATCAACCAGTCCTGGGAGCAAAGACCCACCTGTGGGCAGGGAAGGTGCAAACAGTTCCTTTGCATTTGCTCCACTTGCAAAGTTTAACGTCCCCGGTTTTATTCCAATCGCTTGTTTGGGTTTTTGCTTTAAACTTAAAGCTTCTCAATCTTCTTTGGGACCAAAGCTTTGTCTGAGTCAGGGTTTGCATCACAGGAGATTCTGTTAGGTGCTTCCAGGGCCTTTCTTGGAACTTGTTTCTGCTGCTATTTAAAGCCCCAAGGCCTGTGAGCTACAGGTGAAGTAAGACTCCCTCTGCTACATGTTCACATCACAAAGCAAGGGGACTGATTTGTAAAAAGATCAGCAGCTCATATCTCTGCACCTCTGGCCTCACCTGAGAGTCCTGTCTGAGGACTGATATTGTGAAATGCCTGGTTAAGGCATTACGACAGTCTTCACTTTCTCCTGTCACCTGAGAAGCACTGAAAAGAGGAGAAAATGGATCTGAATATCTTTGTCTTTTTCTATTTTTTTTTTTTATCAAGGAAAGAGAATAGATTAAGATCCTTTCCTTTTCCTGACAGTTTTCCATTAAGTATGGACTGAAGAAGCATTAGGTCCCGGGCCTATAGAAAAGGTGTCCAGGCAGCAATTCTGTAAAAGAGGAGCAAAGATTAAGAGCTTTCCCCTGATCAGTTCCAGAAATCAATTTCTTCTTCTTGTAGGATTTTTTTATACAGCAGTTTTGCAGCTTTACTAGAGTTATAAATATGCTGTCTTTTGAAGAAAAAAATAGATTCCTGCAAAATTAAGAAATACAGTCCCTTTCTTTTCTTTGTATCTAGCAGGTGCAAGCTACCAAAAGAGATTTCCTTCTCAGCAGACGCTGTATCCGAGCACTGCGGTTTCATTTACAATATTTCCTGCATGAGTGAGCATAGCCCTGTTGCTGCCACGTCTTTGGATTTACGATGTGGTCAACACTTTGTTATTCTCTTCTCCGCCTTCCAATCGCCTTTGTCTCACTCGGGTGACACGGGAGGCTGAGGTGAGCCGTGTGGCCACTGGAGACTGCTGTGCATCTTCCCAAGTGGCAGTGGGAGCTCGGGGACCCTGGTGATGCCTCAGCCAGAGAAGCAGTGCAGTGACAGACCTGAGACCAGCACAGCTCAGAGCCCACCGTCCTCGGCACAACATCGCCACGCTGACGAGCGGAGGGAAATGTTTTCTGTTGCTGTGAAAGGAACCGACGCGGCTGGAGATTGAATCCTTTTGGATTCATCCTGGCACAATGCCTCTGGCGTGTACAAATGGAGCATTTAATGTTTACAGCTCTGCTCTGGCTGCACTCTAACCTCGCTATGGCGCGGTGGGGATTTCCAACACGGCGGTGCCACACGTGGCATCGCCACTGGCAGCGTTTGAAGTGGGCGAGAAGCACTCACCCTGGCACTGCAGCCTGCCCTCTGAGGGCCTGGCACCCAGCGAGGCACCTGCACCAGGAGAGCTCCACTGGGGGCTCCTTGGCATGGCAGCACATGGCTGTGGTGCACAGCGTGACACTCCAGGATGTGACTTCACTGACCACGCCGGTCTGTGCCCGTTAAATAACGTCAGAAGTTCGGAAAGGACATCCTTCTGATAGCGTGGCACCTGTTTTGGGCAAACACAGCCATGTGGAAAATAAGGTTCCACCAGCTGCAGCAGCTTCCTCTTCCCCCACTTCACTCCAGATCAGCTTTCCACAGCTGGAGACCGCAGGAGGAGGAGACTGCAAGTCCTGCATCCCTCTCAAAGCAACAGCAGACCTGGGTGAGGAGAGCTGGATCTCTGCCTCACATTGTGCAAAAGTAGAATGAGTACTACAATATCATGGAAACTGAATCAAATGGGGAAATGCCTTTTTTGTGCATATATTTTTTTTCCATTCCTCTCCCCAGCCCAGCACAGTGACAGACTCCTACAACTTGCAAGCTTCCTGAGGATGCCTTTATCAGCCAAAACAGGGATTGTTTGTAACATTCCTCTCTTTCCCTCTTCCACATCACTTTTATTGGCTGGCTCAGCTTCCGCTGCCAAGTGCTGTTCACTCCTCCAGCAGAGGAAATGAGCAGCACACACAGGCTAGGCAGGAGAACAATATTAATGAAAGAATTGGGAACCATTTAATGCAAATTACCCTGGGATCAGACTGAGCCTAGCCACTGCTCCCCATCTAATATCATTTTTGTTTTTCAGAAATATCTAAATGCTGGGAGCAAATTTCAAGTGTTGTTTGTACTTGGCCCCAGTGTGGGTCAGACAATACAAAGCAAACTCCCACGTGCTCTGCCCCAAGGAAGCTGATTTCTTCTGCACTCTGATTTCCTCCTGCCCTGAGAAACATGTATCATTTGTTACTCAAGTATTTAAAATGCCAAATGTGGCAGGATTTGTTCTAATCAAACTCAGCAGTACTGCTGCAAAAGCATCTCTGAATCTGAGATAGGTTTTTTTCTTTGAACATTTCCTCTCCATTGCTAAACCTTACAAGCACTTACAGCATCTGGCATGTTTCTTGGTTGGGTTTCCTGGGACTAGACCTCAGGAAGCCACACAGTTCATCTCCTTCCCCAGGGAAGGTCTAGTTAACAAAGTCATCCCTGACAAACGTTCACCCTTTTTAGAAAACTTCCCAAGAGGGAGGGTTTGTAGCTTCCTCATGTGAGCCATTTGAGTGCTTCATAATTGCAGAAAATACACGACACCTTGGGAAAATCTCCATAATATTACCTCAACCTCATTCTGCCATCTGCTTTGGTTTTAGTAATGACATCTCTTAGCGTCAGGGAAAATCTCTGACTCAGTATTTGCAGGACAATGGCACACACAGGTATCATTGCAGGGAGAAAGCTTCCAGGAACAAGTGGATTTAAAGAGATTTGCTGAGCCTTAGTTGTGAGGTTAACTCTGGATATGAGAAGAAAACACAGAGGGACTGTGAGGTATCAGAAGAGCTGAGTTAGACAAAGAGGGGTGGAATGGTGTAAGAGCAGAGAGTTCTGTCCTCACAGGCATCGTTATCCAGTGGAAGGAAAGACCTTACAGAGGGCAGTACTGCAGGCAAAGGTCAGCCTGTCTGCTCAGAGTGTCAGGACAGCCCTTTCTACAGCACAGCTTCACAGGGGCCAGCCTGCTGGGAACCAGACAGGACCTGGCCACTCACCAGGGCACTGAGCAGCCTCAGGGTACGCCGAGGACATTCACTCATGACTGACATGGTGTGATCTGCCACCTCTGTGGTGGAAGGGAAAGCACCTCTGAGTCATCCCTGCTCTGTTTACTGTTAGCAGGGAGTGCTGAGAAGGGAGCAGCCTCCTGGGGCACCTCCTGCCACAGAGCCAGCTCCAAATGGCCCACGCTCTGCAGAGCAAATAGAAAGGCTGCTGCCGCAGGAATTTCCTACTGGGGAATGGTTCAGAGCAGAGTGAGGCTCACTGTGGTTTCAGTTCGCACGTTCCATTGGCTTTCACCTCCAACAAGTGCTCCTGCATGCCCTGTTCTCAGGAGTATGTGTATTTTGGGACATAATTTAACTTCCCTGCCAGGCAGATCAGCTGGGTTCCCCTCTAAAACACTCAGCCAACCCACTCAGAAGGGCTGGTGCCCCTCACTCCCCAGCTCCCAGTCCCAGCTGCTTCCCAGAGCAGTGGTTGCTGCCTCACAACCTCCTCATTGCTCAGGCCCAGGGGAGAGGACAACTTCTTCTCTCCTCAGAAACATTCACAGCACCCCTGATCTGGTCCCACACCCCTCAGCCCCCACCAGCTCTGGATGCTGACTCTCACCTGGTCAAAGCCAAACCTGTGGATCCAGGGCTTGATCCCAGCAGAGAAAAGAAAAGGAAAGTCTCAGGAACCCACAGGCAAGAGACAGCAGGCACATCCTGTCCTATTCACATTCACACAAGGGTGCAGATTGCCAGCATTTGAAAGTTCCCATGTTCTAATGTATTTTTTAAAATAGGCTTTTTAAAAAGCCCTCTCACACAGAGAGGATTTTTTAATAAAATAGTATTTGAGGAAAGAATAAAGCTGGGATTTTGTTGGGGCCAGAGGGCCTAGATAACACTACTGAGTAATGAAACTGTGCTCAGCTAACCTAATGGGCTTACCTGGATGGTCTGTGGGTTTCTCTTTGTCTCCAAGCCAAAACTTGAGAAAACACCTGCAGCAAAAATCTTATCTGCACTCTTCAGTTTTCTTCCCTTCCTCATCTCCTGCACTATGTGTTATAAATAGTTTCTTTCCCTCCTCCCACTATCCCATTTATCAGCACAGCACTGGCTCTGTTAAAATAACGCTACATCTAGAACTAGGCTCCAAGCCTATTTGGAAGGATTTGTAAGTATTATACATTTCTTTTGTTCAGCAAACAGAAATAAAATGGGAGTAAATCTGTGAAGGAGCTCAAGGCTGATACCCTGACCCCCACCCCCAGCAGAGATTGTGCACCAACACCATCAGTTCTGGCAATTTTCTCAGCAGGGGTGGCGCTGAGCTGCTGTGAGTCCCTCTCAGGTGGCAGTGTCCACCCAGAGCAGATACAGCACAGATGGAAAAAGGCAAAAATCAAAGCCCAGGAAGGGACCCTGTCAGCTTACCAGAAGTTTAAGGAAAATTTAAGTAAATCAGAGCAGGTTGTGCTGGTCTGGAGAAGACAAGGGCACCTGTGATGTGTGCAGGTGGCTCTTGTGGATGGTCTGAACAGGGAATATACTGACTGCAGGGAAAGCAGAGCCCCAGGCTGTGCTTCAGTGCATTTGGAAAGGAGGGATTCACAAGAGGATAAAGCAAAGCTTCAGGCCCAGACCTAGGTTTGGAACAAAGGTGACTCCAGCCTGATGACTCTGAGAAAGGAAAAGCAGGTACCTGGGAGTCATCCTGCAGTGGAAGCTACAAGAATAAAATGGCATCTCAGCCTCAGGTAAATTTATAAAGGGAAGAGCAAGAAGAAGAGGACAGAGGATGTCAGGACAATGTACAAACATAAGAGCAGCTGACTGTGCATACCCAGAAATGTATCTGAGCTGGGATGCATCTCACTGTACTTCAGAGGCATCTCTGTCCCCCTCATCATGACTCTGGGCTCCCTTTATAGTCACAGCAGAGAAAAGGACCCATTTACAGAATGATTCATCTGACCTATTTTAGACATTTACTCTAGCATACAATGACTCATGTCCTTGGGGTGCCCATTTCTTTCCTATAAACAAGAGTCTAGACAAGTAACTCAGATGTAGACATTCACAATTAGATGTCTACGTTTGGACAGATGAATTCTGCCTCTAATGTTCAACCAGAAATCAGCCTAGAAGCTCTGCCAAAGACAGCTCTGGTTGATAGCCACGATAGGGAAGAGAAACAGGGTCATTCATTCTTTTTGATGGTGCATAGCTCCCTGCACAAAAAGCTCAAAGCACTTGCTGAAAGATTAACCATCCTGTGAAGGGCTGTGAGAACATTCCTGGAGCAGCAGCAGGGACCAGTAAATGCAGATTCATTATTGCAACTATTTTTCTAACCTGCCCCTTCATCTAATGTGTCAGATCCCTTTTCAATCAAAGTCACTTGGCAAAAGGAAACACAAATCAGAGGAGTCTGGAGTGCCATCACCTCTCGGGGTGGTTGGTGATGGTACAGATGTGCCATCCACTCCCCCAGACTTGAGAAAAACTGGTGCCAAATCTCTTGCTAATCCCAAGGGTCCTTTCTGCTCTCAGCAGTTAATGCTGGGGCTCTCAGAAGCTCCTCAGCCTTGGAGGTAGCTGGCAGGATCTTGTGATGCCTTAGGATCCAATAATCTGGACAAGTCAGGCCAGACCACTGGGAAGACTTTTTGTTTTGACAGTTTTAAAGTGTTTCTCATTTCAGCCTGTCAGTCTGATTTCTGATGGCTCACACACTCACATGGGCTGTGTCTCCCTCAACAACTTTGAACTCGTTGAGCAATTTCAGCCAAATTTGACAGAGAGATAACAGCCTCAGAGACAATTCAGTTCCTCAAAGGTTCACAAAAATAAACATCCACGTAAAGGAGAGAGTTGTTATGAGCAACCTCAACTGAACAAAAGGCTTACACACGTGAGCTCAGCCTTGAGAATCAGCACTATACATTCCTCAAAGGAAGGAGTCTTTGCAGATCACTCAGACCCCAACCCTGGGAACAGTTTTCCTGACCTCCTCAGCAACCCAGGCACACCACCCCAGAGCAAACTAGTTTCACCCAGAAGCCACAGGGCACCAGGGTTATTCTCCAGGCAGTTTTAGTAAGAATCAGTTGAAGTTTGAGCACAATCTCACCTCAAATTTGAAAAAATAGTTCTGTTGGGTGGGTGAGTTCTGTTTTAATGTTACAACTGCAGTTGCAAATGTGTAAAATCAGGATACTTATGCCCACAGAGTTGAGTTTTGGAAGGGAAAGGTAAGCATTTTCTGATTTAAAGAGTGTGATAGGGAGGCTCCCCAGCAGCTCCTGCCATCACATCTCCCAGGGCAACACTTGCCAGGCAGCGTTGCCCAGGGAAGCACCGTGGCTGCCAGCCTGGGCAGGGAGCACAGCCCAGCCCTCACTGCTGGCACCAGCCAGCCGATGTCCCTCCATGTCCCTGCCCTGGGTGGGTCTCAGGAGCTGCTGGCTGTCCTCCCCACACCCCCCTGAGCTGAGCAAGCTGGGTTTATCAGTGCCACCAAGTTTGCTTTGGGTCCCTCAGAGCTCCTTGTGGGCTCTGCCAGCAGTGGCTGGAGATGCCTCAGCTCAGCAGAGGCTCCAGAGAAGCCTCTTGCTTCCCTCTGATAAGGGGAGAGCGGGTGGGAGGCTGCTGGCACCACGTCCCCAGACTCAGGCAGGGGCCAGGGAGTCGTGCAGAGAGGCTGCCCAGGGGCACTCAGCTCTGGGGCTGGCAGCACGGCAGCCAGGCTAACCGGGCTCACCAGGCTGCCATGGCTGTGCATGAAAAGTTCTGTGTCAGCAGGAACTCTGCACACTCTGGGCCAAGTTCTCCACAGCTCACTCCCCAGCCAGAGCCAGGTGCCTGGCTGTAGGAGCAGCCCTGCTCCCAGAGCCCCGGGGTGCAGGGAACCAGCCCTGAGTTTCAGCTGGGTGCCCTTCCCTCTGCGTGCCAAAGGGGCTGCCCTGCAGCTAAAGGGCAGCTGGAGAGTGAGTGAGGAGTGAAGCCCTTCCTCAGCACCCCCAGAGCCACGGGCACTGCCAGGCCGAGGCTGGGAGGCAGCAGAAGGCACAGCTCTGTGTGCTCCCCTCATGGCCGAGTGGTGGGAGCAGCCCCACATCAGGTCAGGATTTCATCACGGCAAGCATGGGTTTCTCAACCCAACCCAAACCTCACAGCTCTGGGCACTGCGGGGCACAGGTTGTGAGAAGGAGGAAATCTGCAGCATCATCTGATTTCTGTTGCCACCTGCCAAGCCTCTCTTTCCCTTCCCACACCACCCCAAGCTGTAGCACCTGCAGAAGCCCCGGGACAGCTCTGCTGGCCCAGAGGAAGCAGTGGCATCAATGGCAAACACAGGGCTCTGTTTTCCTCGGTGGCTGACTCTTGCAGTACTGCAACAATCCAGCCCTGCACAGCCAATGCCTGGAAAATTCCTCCAGGCTGCCCCTCTGGTGACCCCCAAGTGATGAGATTTTATTCCCTGACTTTATCACTCCCACAAGTGGCAGAAGCCAGAAAAGACCAGAAATGAATGCTCGCACTGGGCTGCCACAATTTTGGCAAAAATCAAAACGGCATCAGAAGTAGCGGGCTGACTCCGAGGGAAGAAGCACATAAAAAGTTCCAGACATCCTGAAGTGCTCAGACAACTCAAGCAGGCTGTCGGCCTCCCTGAGAAAACACAGATAAAGCCAAAAGCCCCCATTTCCCACTTGCCAGAGCTCTGGGAAGCTGAGCTGGAGGAGAACTCAGCCACTCCACAGCCAGAGCTTGCCAGAGCTCCTCACCAGTGACAGGGGAGCAGCAGCAGGAGGGGAGATGCTCCTTCAAGACACCACTAAGATCATTTAGACACATAAATCTAAATGATCACCACCAGATACCAACTTATTTTCAGTACATCTCTTTCCCCCCAGCACAGCTTCTGCAGTTCAAGCAGCTCAAGTGGTGCATCTCGCTGCCTCATTTATTTTAAATGAGATTTATGTTTGCATTAGTGAAACAAAGCTGTCTCCCTTTCACAGCCATTAATGGACAGAACCAAAACCCCAAACCCAGGGTCTCCAAAGTGGCAGAGGGACCTAAGATCACACCTCATGCTGTTTCAGGTGGATGATTCAGCCCAGCACTGCCCATCACACCTCCCATGGCACATCTAGGCTGCAAAGCCTTCTCTGAAACCCAAAGGGGAAGGGAGCTTTGCCCAGCCAGGGCAGCACCTGGCAGTGGGGTGCAGAGCTCTGAGCCTGTGAGAGTGGGAGAGGCTCTGTGTCTGCAGCAGTGCCTTGCGATGGTTCCTTCCACACTGCTCTGCTGATTGATGGCTCACCAGGAGCTGTTAACGCAGCAATATCCCAGCCCTATTTACAGACATCTCTGCACATTTACTTTGTCACAAGTAAACTCTGCACACGGCAATAAAGCTTAAGGTAATGACTTCTTCAGCACAAAGCCAGCAATTTCCTGTCAGCTTGGTTTACAAATGGCCAACTCTGTGCCTAATTTTCAACTGTGGCTCCAAAGATGGCTGTACAAAGTGGGGGTGAGGGGAGGGAGAAACTGCAGGCTGTGCCACTCAGAGCTGTGGCAACCCTGCTCTGAAGGATGAACAGGGTGGGCAAATGCACCCCATGCTCACCCACAGTCACGCTTGGGTGAGCATGTTTTGCTGTTTTGCTCTTTTTCCATCAGCAGGAAGGCCAGGGAATGGCAGCCCCAAGTCTTGGGCTAACTGCCTCATGTTCCTGTGGCTGTGTGCCCTTCTCAAAGCCAGCTTGGCTCTGTCACAGCTGCTGTGACACAAGGAGAGACCACAGTGGGTTTCCTCTCCAGAGGTTTGTCTGAGGGAGATGCAGGCATCTCATCCCACTTCCTACAGCCTCCTGCAGCAGTGCTGTGTGACCTGGCTGGGAATTGTGACCACACTCCCTCTACCATGCTCAGCATGACCAGAAACAGAGCAGAACATCAGCCTGCACAGGCCTGGGAGTACCTGCATGGGCTTCAACACCTTCCTCTGGAGCAAAGGGAAACAGGGCAGGGAGGCCATAAACCAGGGAACTGGGCTGCAGAGAACCTGCACACATGCACACAACCCACTGCAGGCATCAGGGAAAGCAAAGTGGCTATTGCTGCTCTCTCCTGCAGCATCAACCTTCACGTGCTGAAACTGTGCTAAACATCTCCAGCCTCCTGCTATAATTAGTGCAGAGAGAGGATGTCTGAGAAGAGGAATCTATTTTAGGTGTCATGAGTCACCTTCCAGAGATGTGGATTTTTTTTTTTTTTGCACTGACCATACAGAAAGATCTGAAAGTAGATACTTAAAATAGACGGCATAAATATGCATTGAAAGCTTGGAGCATCCTGCCCTTTAACTGGGTTATGATGTTCCTCCTTACCAAAGGGTGTGAAAACACTTTGTCACACTGAAATCTAAGCTGCTGCACCTAGGAGGGCTGTCAGCAGCCAACTCAGGTACAGAGGGGACAAGATTATGCTGATGGAGTTTTTCCAAACCATCCTGAACCTGCATCCTCATCCCACTGGAAAACAGCAACCTGCTTTCCAGCACAGCCCCTGGACTGTGAGAAAACAGCTTTGGCATTGTTGAAAAGGGGGAAAGTTAATATATTTCCATCTGTGAAAAAAGGGTCAAAAGATCAAGAGCTTTTGTTGGCTCAGTCTCCAAAAGGCAGGTCTATCTGTAATGTTTTCATTTTAAGCTGTGGCTAAAAGGTGAAGAAAATAAAGATGGGAAAAGGCATCCTCTAGATCCATTAGGGAAACAGCTGCAGTGAAGCCTCAGAGGTTTTCCACCCTGCAGCCCAATATTTGGGGGCTTCCCATTTTTCTCTTAGCTTCCTAGTTTTTCTGATTTTTCCCACTTAATGTTTCTCTACCCTTTCACAACAATTTCAGACAGAAAAATTGTGTTGGCTAAAGGGAACCTCTGTGTTCACAAGAACCCAGTCTTTAACAGTTTTTGCTTATTCTTATTGAGATCTCACTCCCATTGTTTCATTTCTACTTTGAAACCCCTCAGTCTCCTGTTTCCACTATGAGCTGCTGTCATTGTTCCTTTTTTATGCCCATTCCAATTCACTCTCCTTTAAAGGTTCTCCTTTACCCTCCCAGCTTCCATGAAGACTCCCTCAACCCCTTCTGTAAATACTTCAAAGCTTTAGAGAATGAACTGTGCTTCAGCTCTGCATCCTCTTAAACAGCTCGCTGAATATGCTTCTTGTTATTTTTAAGAATCTGTTAGAATTAAATCCCTGTAAGAAATCTGCCACCATTGTGGGGGAGAGCACATTAATCAAAGACACAAGCTTCTCCCCAGCTGCCTGGGCAGGGCCCAGCCTGGGATTGATAAATTGCACCTGGAGGTAACTAATAAATCTGAGAAGTCATTTGCTTTTTATGAACAGGAGCAGCAGGAGATCCAGCTTCCAAAGGAATTTGGGGGGAAGCAGAGCAGTGCCTGGAGCCCCCAGCACATTTCTCCTCCCATTCCCCTGCTCACTGTTACACCTGATGTCCTCCCCTGACCCACTGCCAAGCACAGCAGGTCCTGCCACGCTCGGATGGGGAATATTTAGGTGAATCCCTGGGGTTTTTCCAAGGCACAGGGCAGGAGAGCAGCCAGAGCTGCATTGCTGGCACAGCCTGCACAGCTCCAGTGGGAGGGGAGGATGCCCTGACCTGCAGCTCTGCCCAGAAAAGCAGTGCTGCTCCTGCCAGGAGCTGGGACAACTGGAGACACCTCCTCCATCCACACTGCCTGGGCTGGAGGAGGAATTCTGCTGTTCTCAGCAGTGGAGCAGCAGAGAACCTCCTCATGAGGGACTTGGAGGTGAAGTTCTGAGATTCCCCAGCTCCTGTCACATAAAGGTCAGCACCTTCCCCCTCATCATGGTCTGGGCAAACTGTCCCCACTCCCCACCTAGCAGGGGCTCCAGAAGAGTCACTCCTCGTGCTGCAGCCTCAGTGCCAGCACTGGGGACTGCTTTCTGCCAGCATTACTGTCATGTACATGTCAAATAACCACCCCATGGGCAACTTTCTCCCACTGCTATCACTATCCACATTTGACGATTACCTCATCAATTTAGAAAACGCATTCCTTGTCTTTCTTAGTTAGAAACAGTTACATGGTGCACACGTCATAAAAATCTGCAAAAACTAGGATAAATCATTAATTAGACATCTGGTCCTAGAAAATACTGCAAATTACTCTGTTCAAAAACACGGGGTCAGAGAAAACCCATCTTCTGTAGCACTGCCCAAATGTTATTTCCTGTTTTTCCCAGATCACAGCTTCCCATGGTAAGCAGCCTTTTGTACCCATGCACTGCACAGAAGAGAACACAGAGCTCTAGAAAACACACACCAACCACGTACACTTCAGTGACCCAGAGGGAGGATCAGACAGGATGTGATCACAGGAGAGATCATACTTGACATGGGTTAAGATGTTTCCTCCCTCCCCCTTCCTTCTCTTTTCATGTGAACATCATTAGGGCAGCCTGGAAGAGCTTTCCTGACACAAGCAGTGATTTTTCCAGAAAGCCAGGACCAGGCATGGGCAGTGGGGCTCAGGTCCTGGGCACAGAAGGAGAATCTGCTGGCATCCACTTGATCCATGGTGGGAAACAAATGCTTTTCCCCAATACATTAGAGCACAATTCAGACACCAAACTTCAAATCACAAAACTGCATTACAGCCTGTATTTCCCCACTGACCTCACTGCAAGAGAGGATCAGAAACATGTTTGGAAATTCAGAAGTGTTTGGGGTCATGCTGAGACAGAGGCAATCCTTATTCTGCTCCAGGATGTGCTGGCCTCTGCCAAGGCTCTGATTCATTTACTATAAAAAAAAATCTCTGCTATCCAAATGTCCATTTTTTCAAAGTCATTCTCTCTGTGGGCAGGGAGAATGAAAGAGCTTTTTCTGCACTTCTCAGTACCACACCTGGGGATAAACATATCCCCTCCCCTGAGGCACTGTGCAATACATCCCACTCATCCAGAGATGCAGGGACACAGAGAGAAGCACATCACATCCAGTGGAAGTCCTCCCAGTGCTCCTGGCCATGTCCAACACCCACAGCACATCCATCACTGTGGAACAGCATCCCCAAACCCAGCCCCTTGGTCACAATCAGCAGCTGTGACTTTTATTTTCCCTTTCCTACACAGGGCTGCTCTGATATTTGTTCACAACACAGGCTGTGTATCACATCAGAGGGGAATTACTTACTGGCAATTATTACATTAAAGTTCAAGTGGAATGATGTACTAATTGTCTTGTTATAGCTATTAAAGCTCTGGTGTGCAAGCAAGGCACTTTTCAGATTATCTGCATCCTCTGTGGTGACACATGAAGCATAACACGATCTGCTAAGAAGTGATTGCTGATACAGTCATAGACTCTTTAATAATATGTACATTAAATAAGCAGATATTATATATAAATCTAATCATAAGTACATATATATGTAAATAAGAGAAGCTTTCAAGTTCAAGATTTGCTGGGGATTTTGCAAGCTCCTAGAAGCAACTGCTCACTCACTGACAAAACAAAAGTCCTTATGAGGTACTGACCAAATCCAAACTTTTAAAAGGGAGTAAATACAGCAAGAAATACCACTCTAGTAAGAAGAGGAGAGGAGACACCTCATCTCTTCCCAACATCTCTGGCAGAAAGCCATCCCAGGCATTTCAGTGATCCCTGCCTTCCCCAGGGTCTGATCCCTCACTGGAGGGTTTTGGATGTATAGGAAGGAAGGAAGAGGAATCCTCTTGTTTAGAGGGATCCTGGTGGGATTTCTTGGAACTCTGAGCTGTCTCTGGAATCTTTGCAGGGAGTTCATTCACTTCCTTCCAAAGGGCTTAACAGGTAGATAAATGTGTGAGCTGCTCCAGGTATTTCCAGCTTGGGGGGGGGGGGGGGGGGGGGGGGGCGAAGGTGATGTGATGACACCATGATTTTCTTGCAGCTAGGGAAAGAAAATAGCCTGCTGTCTCCCTGCTTCCCACCCTGGGATCAAAGCAACCTCCTGGATCATGGTACCATGGTCAGAGACTCAGCAGGAGCCAGCTCTGCTGTTCAGACATTGCATGAACATCTCGAGATATTAATAGGAGGTAACTAACTATTCCCTCATAGCAATGTGTACAAAAGGAAGGGTGAAGGGCCAGAATGGGATAAAATCAAGTTTAAAAGGCTGCTGCAGGGTTTTATCCTCAGTCAGGTTCTTGTACAAGCTCCCTTGCAACTACATATAAAGTTTTTCCAGAGCTCCAGCTATACCCCTTGCACAATTCTCACAGACCCCCTCTGGGGCAAGGCCATTCCCTGGGCAGATTCACACAGAGGTGCTTTACAGCTGGGACACAAGGAAATAATGCTTAAGAAGTCATTTAACCTTAAACTCTTAGATACCAAATCTGTTCATATTGCTACTTTTGTGGGTTTGGGGAGGATTGATTGAGAAGAAGAGGTAGATAAGAGCTGAGTTGCAAAAAAAAAATAACAATTGTTTGCTTTGTGATTATTTGAAACTGTAGCTTACTGTTATCAATCCCTTGGCCTGGTGCAGCTTGGTGCCAGCTCAGGCCATGCAGGCTGGCTGGTGTCACCACTAAAATGTGATCCTGCTTTTATACCATTGCCTCAAAGGGAGGGCAAAGCAATGAACTCATTCTGGCATAATCTTTAGTAAGAGATAGGGAAAAAAGTGTAAGAAGAAAGTAGTATTTTACAAAGGTGATAATGAAAGAGTCAATAATATCCAGGTATAAACAGGAGCTCCTTTAAACTACCCAAGTTAAACTCCAGTCTGAATACATTTTATAGAAGCTATGCATCACACTAGACACAAATTGCAATTAAAAATAGACAACTTTTGTGAGGAAACAGCACTGCAAGCTAACCAAACAAATGGCTTCCCACGACTTCAGCCCCAGCTTTGTCTTTCTCTTGGGCTGGGTCCCCTTCCAGCACTCACAACAGCCCACACCCGTGTGCCTGCTGGCAGGGATGGAGCCACCTCCCCAAACCCATACATCCAACCTGACAGCTCCAGCGAGCCCGAGGAAGGCAGCAAAGCCTCCTGAAGGCAGCAGGGCTCCTGCTGCACCTCTGAGGTCTGAGAGGGGACAGCAAAGTCCCACAGCCCCCTGTAACCATCAGGGTGCCATTAGAGCCCTGGGATGCACCAGCTCAGTTGCCACCCAATGGGCTCCTCACCAGCCCATCCCCTGACAGCCAACTGAGCTGCAGCTTCCAAACCTGTAAGGGGGAGGAAAACACCACCAAATAGATTAGCTCCACAGTTGGGCTCTTAATTATGGGTCATTTAGTTCAGTTAATCAATAGGCAGACTTCTTTAACAGGCTAATTATGCCAAACTGCTTCCACAATGAGCAGGTTTGCTGCTGGTTGTTAACCATGAAGGGATAATATTTCACTGTAAAGATAAGAACGGTCCCAGTCCTCAGACAAATGCTTTGCAGTCACAGGCTGCAATTTAACCCATTCCACTCCAAACAGAGGCTTCCAGCTGGAGCAAAAAGGTACCAGCATCTTTGGCTTCTCAGGGCTGAAGCACCAGGGTGAGTATTGCTCTGATCACTCAGATCATTTACTCTCCAAATTACTCCTGTTCAAGCTAAACAGGAGCTAAAAATTATCTATGCAAATCAACCAGCTGAACTTCTTGGTGGCAGCCCTGCTAAAAACCAGCCAGCCTCCTCTGCCTTTCAGGCAAAGAATGCAGTTCCCTGCCTTGCTTTGCCAGGGAGTTGCATGACAGGGAGGCAGGAGTCTGGACAGCCAGGCCACCTCCTCCTCCCAGACCCTGCAAGAGCAGCTCAGCATGCAGAGGAGGAGGTCTAGGCCCTCGTTTGTCAAAACAGATAAAAGGCCAAGACAACCTCTTGTAACTTTTAGTTGTTTAGGAAAAAAAAAAAGAACTGATTTTGTTGCAAACTTGAAGAACTGATTACTGCATTCAAGGCCTCTGCTGAGGTCATCAAATAGTTATTGCAATAGAGCAAGATAAGAGCTAAGTGATAGCTAAAGTTTGTAGCTGAATTTCCTGGATATTTGTTTTAACAGAACAAAGCAATCTGTGCTCAGGGTTTGCTGGCAAATTAACTGGGGAATAGCAGGGTGCTGAGAGAGCATCCCCAGCAGAGCCCCTCAGGATGCTGCTCTGCCAGTGCTGGGCTTTCAGACACCTCTCCTGGAGGGCTCCACTCCCACCCCCCAGGACTGGGACTGTCCTCAGTGCCTCCACTGCCTTCTGAATGCCTGCAGGGCAAGGCACGGCTCCTGTCCTACCTGTATCCCCCATTTTGACTTCCCCATCTCATTTCCCCTTCTTAACACCCACCTAATGGCAAACCAGACCTTGGCTTTTGCTGCTTGAGAAAGCCCATTCATAGACCATTCAACAAATGCCCTGTCCTTCACTCCATTCTCAGCCACAACAGACCTCAATAATTTAAAAAACTAAGATTTTGCTGATAGAAGTTCTACTTCTGCTCCCTATCACCTTCTTTTTGGCACATGAAGCCATATTGTTTTCCAAGGAAGCAAGGCTTTAACTTCAACATTTGCCTGCCATCAGCTCTTTCTAGAGTATGTTGTTGAAGTACAAGTTTTATGTAAGCTTTACAGTTTTAGAAGCTATTTTCTAACCTCCTAAAACATTACAAACATTGCAATGTTGACTGGAAAAGAAATGGAACACAGACTTGTAGAAAAACAGGCATTGCTGAATCACTAAAAAAAAATATGTTTAAAGAGCAGTAATGTTTGTATCCCAAAGTCTATCATCTGCAGAATTTTCTTGCTGAAAAACAGGGTGCTATCAAAAAGGGCTGCAGTTGGATTCCAAGGGAGTTTGGGCAGAACTGCAGGATCAAATTCCAGGCTAATTCCATATTTACTCTGGGAAAAAGTGCTACTGAGATTTAAACCCACTATTTCTAATACTATAAAACATCATACATTCCCACATGCAACTGATTTATTAAACTTTAGTGCATCTGCCAGCAGCAAAAATATCAAACTAGAGCTAGGAAACAGAAGCTTAATAGTTCGTGTTAAGGAAAAAAAAAGTCAAGACTGTTTTTACTTGGATCATGAGAAAACAATGGGATAAGGGGTATTCCTTTGGGACATGCAGTGCTAGATTGCAGATGTGATTCACAGAGACATTCACTCAGATGGCACATCAAAAGCAATGGTAAATTACACGTCTTCAATAAAAAAACCCCATTAACTCATAGATAGTTGGCCACAGAGGAAGGCAATTAGACTTAGCATTATTTGTTAAACAACAGGCACGAGATGATACATGGTGAATTTTTTTGCAATAATAGCTATTCCTGGTCATTGGTTTTGAAGAGAATAAACCTGTCACTTGAGTGAAAACAATTGACAGCACCATTTATTACCCTGCATGTTTCAGAATAACAGCACAATTTACATGCTGCCCTTTGGCACTGGGACTCTGAGCTCGCCTAGAAACAAAGCAAAAATATCTACAGACCTGGTAGCAAGGATTTAAGCAGCAGATGACCTTATGGGGTTTATTTAAACTTCTATAATGGGGCACTCTTGTTCAGCCTCTGGTTGTAGAAGAAATAGGTTCTTCTGGAGAATCCACAGCCTTGAGACTCTGCAACACAAAGGGTCATGCAGAGGTCTCTGTGTGTAATAGTTCAGAGAGTAATGTTTTAGCTCTGATCCTCTGAGATATCTCCTGGGAATTAAAGATATTTGGTTTCCTTTCAGAGGCTTTAAAGGACTTGGGTCCATCAAAAAGGAGGAAATTTTCCCCTAGTTCATGAAGATATATCTGTGCTAAATCTTTCTTTTCCATGTGAAAAAGGCCATGTCCTCAGTAAATCCAAGCCATTTAACCCAATAGAAAATAAACCAAAAAAAGTCTAAGGGAAATATTACTAGAATAGAATATACTCTGCCAAAAAAAAGAGACGAAATATTCCTCCTCCTCCCACCCCCCCCCAGATGCTGCCTTTGATAGTGACATCTTTGTGGCATCAGCTGTTGGCTGGTATTTCTTTTTGAGAAGGTGTCCTATGGCACCTGTAACAAATACATGAGACACTCAAGTTTGGGTTCAGTTATAATGGAGGAGAAGTCTGAAAACAATTTTGGAAAAGCATTTTAAAGGGATAATTAGCTCTTTGAATCCAATAGAAACACTTAGCTTGAGAGCTATTATAATCCTCTACAAAGCACTTCTGCCTACTTCAGCAGCAAAAAGTTGTCCAGAGTGGGTAAACTGAAAATACCTTACACTCACCCTTATGGAATTAAACTGGGACTATAAATGGATGCTTAGGACAGCTAGGTGCTGGCAAGGCTTCTTCTCTGCACAGGGAGGTCTCCACACTCCAGCACACCCCTGCAAGAGCCAGAACACACAGCTTTTCCCACCAGAGCCCTCATTTTAGCAGTGGCAATTCCAGCTCCGAGGGTCAGGCTGCTCTTCCCTTTGGCAGTGATGCCCTGAGCCTGGAGGAAGGAAGGGCAGGCCCACAACCTCTCTTGTTATATTTACCATGCAGACTGGGCTCTTTGGTTTTGTTTTCCACCCATGCTTGCTAGCACATGGCCAGGTCAGTAATAGCCTGGCTATTTATTGAGGGACTCCACCAACCCCAAGCACTGCTCTGCACATGGTGAAATCCTAGAGGATTATTACAGCTGGAAATCTCATTTATATTTTCAACTCACACCTTGTGCCTTTGTGCCTCTTCCTGCAGCACCCAGGTCCTCGTAGAGCTATGAAGCACCTGTCACTCTGAATTCTCCTACTCTCAGCATTGTGATATTGTTATAAGCAAGTCAATTAAATCCTGGATTTCAAGTACCTTGACAGATTTTAGCCCTGTGCTGTTACAGAACATTTGCAAAGATCCAGCCTGTATCTGCTTTCCTAGTGTTTTTTTCCCTTAATTCCCGGAGATGCTAACATATAAACAAAGTGTCTTTTTTTTTTCCCTTTTTTAACAGTTGTCACCAACCTGTAGTTATGTTGTCAAATAAACTGCTGATACAGGTGTATTATTTACTTCAATTTCTAGTAGGGCTGAGAGCAGAGTTTCTTTTGTTGTTTTGGGTTTTTTTGTTTGTTTTTTTTTTTTTCTTTCTTTAAACACCACAGCATAAATTCCCACCTGACTCACATATCAGTTCAGAGCTCAAAAATACCCTAAATCCATGTGAATAGATTGAATGACCAAGAAACACATGAGAGGGTGCTGGACAGCCCAGAACCATGAAATTCCCTGTGCATGACAGCAGACAGAAACCATCAACCAACCACAACTCCTTGCTACAAACAGCAAACACCTGAAGGTTTGAACCTCTCCCTCTCTAGTAAAATCAAGAAACAAAGGCTCTAGGTAGGGATTATTTAGCTATTTAACCATTCAGCTTCCATTCAGAAGAGCCAGGGCTAAATCTTGTATATGGTCTAATTTTTATAAAGACATTTGCACAGCAAAACTCTGGGCAATGGGATTTTTGGTTTACTTTATTTCCTCTTCCTCAATCTGACACAGAGACCTTCAAGAGGAATTGTGTCTAGTCTGTGGTATATAAGGTGAAAGCTAGATCTCCTCACATCTAGAGTTCTCTTAACCAGGCCTGAAATCCTTAATCCAGTTCCCTTCATTGTGCTCCACATCTGCTTCCTCTTTAAAACAAAATTTGGCAATGGATGAAGCAGCACAATACCAGGCTTGTGGGGCAAACAGAGGTCACATAACCTGTCTCTGCCTGTGGAGTCTAAAAGCAGAATACTGAGTGTTATTAGCTTTTCTGCATGAGTGATCAATCCCAAATTGGACATATGGGTACCATGGACAGACTGATAAAAGTAGCATTTATTTTTTTCTGAGTGAGCTATTTACTACTTACTTGGGACTGCAATAAGCAGCTGCAAGCTCTCCTGCAGTGATGTGCTGCTATCATCCTTTGTGATAAGGCTGAAACCATTAGGCAGACAATAAACAAACAAACAAATAAATAGAGGGGAAAGTGCTCATGTAAATGCTGGGGAATACTTGAAGGCAAACTGGATGTCTGCTAAGAGAAATGACACCACTAAATTTTGTCCTTCACAGGATTACTCCTGCTGCCTCTCTACAGGGATATCTGAAGATGTAGAATAATCTTCTACCTATTTTAGGTAGGTATTTACCCTCAAAGTCTCTATTACACATGGGCAAAAGACTGCTTCCCTTTCTCAAACACACTCAAATATCAAAATACCCAGTTCTTGCAGTTTTCCTTCACAGCCTTTATCCTTTACTTCATAAATGGAGAGACAAAGTCACAGCCATTTCCCCATGTACAGCTGTGGGACTTTGCTCACAAGAATAATTAAAACCCCACAAATTAATCACATTAAAGTTCAGATGACCTTCAGCAAGTCTCAGAAATTAACTCTGACACACCCACACACCTTGTAAGGCAATGGGGAGTTACCCAGCTTTGACACATGGTCTTCTCAGGGCTTTTTGCTGTTCAGCTGAACTTTCTCTGAATTTGAAGTTTCTGCCTCCTGGGGAGCAGGGCAGCTGCATCCAACAGGGGCACTTCTTACCACGTCAGGCCAAGCAGTTGTTCCTGAAGGTGAATTTGAGGGCCACCACAGCCCTTCTGCACTCTTCCCTATTCTCAAATGTCTAGAAGGAACTGAAAGAAGTCACGTCCTGGAATCAGGGAAATCAGAGCAGGGGACTGCCTTCAGCCCAGTCATGGCCCCTTGCATCATGAGAGAGACACCCATTTCTGTAAAATACTCCCTTCAGCTTCTGGTTTTTTGTTTCACTTCCCTTCCCTGCCCTTTGACACTGCAGACCTCAAATTTGGGCTTTAGCAGGCAGACCAGCCTGGGTCACTCCTGCAGCCAGGCCAGCAGTGCAGGCACACCTGGGCTCCTGCCTGGCCCAGGGCTTTTGAGGAGCATCTGCTTCACCATAGGAGGCAAAGCAGGGAACAGTCAAAATTCTCTGAAATCCATACTTTGCACTTTGCCAGGTAATTCCCTTTATAAGCACTGTCCTTTCTATATGGCAAGCATGCCAACCTGTAACATTTGAAGTTACTTTGCTCCAGAAAAATCTTTTCCCAACATCTACCTTCAATAGGAAACCACCCACAGGAGCTGAGGGTCACTGCCCTGTCTGAGCACGTTGGACACCAAAGGAACAGCACAAGAACCAAACTCTATACAAAACAGTGAACAGAGTTTCCAGGAGCCCCCACATAAATCATCTTAAACCCACTGAAATCACAGCCCAAGCCAAAAAACAGTTCATTTTAACACTGGGACATTTTTACTTTTTTTTTAACTGGCAGATTAACTGGAAAACTGCTTTCATTTCACATGGCTTTACAAGTTGCTCCAAGTTGTTTGCAGCCCAGCAATTCCAAATGTCTGCTCCTGCAAAGCTGTCTACATTTCTTGGCACAGCTGAGCTTTCCACTGCAGATCCCATGAAATTAATCTGTTCTTTAGAAAGTGAAAGTCAAACAAGGAAGTCCAGTTGCAGTTATGGAATCTTTTCATGAGCTTTAATAGAAACTGAACACTGGGATAACTCAAGGCTTCGGAACAGTCCCCAGGTTTGAGACAGCAGACATGGGGAATGGAGTGCAGTGATTGATGTTCTGCATCCCTGGATAGTGCTGCTCCCAGCTCTGACTGGCCAGTATGGAGCACATAGACCAGAGCCATGTCCCACAGGCTGTCTGGGGAGGGCTGTGAGGGTTAATTATTGTGGATTGATAAATGAAGGCAAACAGGACAAGCACACACCCACCCTAAACACAGTGCACATTTTACAGGTGCCAGGGTGCACAGTGTGCTGGCCCTGGCAGTTTGTGTCACACACCCTACAAGGAGCTCTCCTCAGTGGTGCATCCTCCCAGCCTCATCCCCAGCTGCAGAGGCACATAAACCACAGGGGACAATGTCAAGGGAGGCAGTCAGCCCAGGTCTGGGATAAATCTCAGGAACCAGACACCTGGCAGGTCACCTTGCTCTGCTTCCCCAGCAAAGAATTTTGCCTCTCAGGTGGAGCTGCCTCCAGCAGCCATCCTGCAAGAGCTTGTTAAAACAAGCCCAGCAGCACCAGTGCTGCCCATGGCAGAGACTTGAATCATGAGCTCATAAACAGGCTGATGGGATCATAACTAACACGCCTGACAGCACTCGCTGCTCGCTCCGCTTTTGTCTCACACAGCGGGGACAAAAGGGGGCTTGGAGCTGAAGAGAAGCCCAGGACACATCTCTGCAGCCTCAGAGGTGTTAAGGGCTGTGCTGGGCAGCAAACACAGCTCTGGTAGGGCCCTGGCACAAGCTGGTGCCCTGCATGCCTGAGCAGCTCCAGCAGGGACCCGGCCAGGCTCCCTCCCAGCACAGCAGCAGGAGCCCAGGGGGGAGCCCGGGATGGAGGGAGGGGGCAGGAGGGTGCAGCACAGCCCATGCTGGGCTCCTCAGCTGTGAGAATGTGAGAATCATGGGGAAAGCATATTCTTTGACTATAACCAGAAAATGAGAACCATAATGAGTCATAAAAATGAAGGAAACTGCTGAAAATCAGCAAGAATTAGGAAATTACACTTCCTTTCTGCACTGAGAAAGCAAGGGTAGCAATATTTCCTTACCTGGACAGGTAAAACACTTCTGTGGGTCTGCATTTATTGGGTTGAGAGCATCTTCTGGTACTTGAGCAACGAGGCCATGCTCAGGGAAACAAAGGCTCCTGCCCTATGGGTCAAAAGGCAGGGCAGGTACAGGAGCAGCCCAGCCCAGGCCCCTCTGAGGTTGTGGGTGAAGACAGATCAGCCCAGGGTGCCTGGCTGAGTGGGGCATGGCAGAGCTGGGGACACCCTACAGCACCACTAGGGAGGCAGGATGGCCCCAAACTGAGCCAAAGCAGGTGCCAGAGCTCACCCCTAGGTCAGGGGTGGCTCCATGTGGTGGAAAACTCTCTCCTCCAACCCATGCTTCCAAAGAAAGGCTCAGTTTTCTTCTGTTGTCTGGTCTCAAGGCAGTTTATTGCAAATTATCTAGAAGATTTTCTTCTGGGGCTGCTGTGGTTTGCTCACAGCTCAGGCAGAGGCACACACACACCCTGACATCCTCTCTGTCTCTGTCTTCTTCTTCTCTCCCTGCCCAGGGCTGCTGCTGTCTTTTATATGGTACATTATGTGTTACATGTTTACAGTTTTCCCCCAATGCCTATTACCTATATTAAATGGTGCTTTTCTATCTTTTATATGGTACACTACGTGTTACATGGTTACAGTTTTTCCCCAGTGCCTATTACCTACATTAAATGGTGCCTTTCTACTCTAGACCAATCTGTGAGTGCCAACATCACCAAGAACATGGAGGTAAGGAAGAAGAGAGAAGGAGGACAGTCCCAAATCCTTCCATCTTAAACCTTCTGACCCCCATGTACAAAACTTAAATCCTCCTGTACAGCACTCAAAAATACTTCCCTTTACTTTGTGACTACTTCTACTCTAATATCTAAATTTTGTGACTTCTTGTTCTTCCTGCAAGGTTGGTAACTCATTCCATGGTTCGAATCCAAAATCACAGCTGTTTCCAGCTGCCTGCCAGGGTCTCAAATGCTTCTGACCTGAGCCTGGAACATTCAAAAATGTCTGAGGGACATTTTGAGTTCCAGCAAGCTGTTGTACCCCAGTGTAGCCCATCACCAATCACATGCAGGTGAAGCTCTCACACACTCATCCCACAGCAACTGCTCTGGGGTGCAGGAGCCACCCCAGGCAAGGTGTGACCCCCTCCAGGGGGGTGACATCTCCCATTTATCATGTCCCACTGCACCCAGCTCAGGCTTCCATCCAAGGGGCAATCCAAAAATGCAAGTGGGCCCCTGCAATCCCATGAGCTGTGGAACTAAAAGGAGATGAAGCTTTTCTACAACTGCTGATTAGGTTATTTTCATGGATAAAACATTAATGATAGGTTTTTGGATGGTAAATGGGTATGGGAGGAGATGGATTTTCCAAGGTGTCAGAACATTTTGTTTCAACATTTTTCAAAATGAAAATGTTGACATTTTGCAAGGAAAAGAAAAAACTAATTTAGATTTTAGTTTAATATTAAATGTGGATTTATCAAGAGTAAAACTCCGGAAAATGATCCATTTTATGTCAAGCATTTTAGAACTTAGGTCAAAATGAAATTGGGGTTGAGATTTGTTTAATTAATTGAACCCTTCTGGAAAGTACAGCTTTCAGCTGGCCTGAAGTGATACAACCCAGTTTACACATTCAGGCATGGAGATAGATAATTCTACATTCAAATAAAAGGGAAGTGGGGGAAGAGAAATCAGCTTGAAACACAAGGAATAGCTTGGGAGAGGGAGTGAGATGTACAGGACTGAACAGTGCAGATGTCAGGGGAGAATATTCTAAGCAAAAATAAATTATGTACAAGTGCATAGACCCCACTGGAAAGGGATAGAGGATTTGTCATTGTAGGGGAAAAGTAGGATGCAGAAGACAAGGGGCTTTGCAAGCATGCCTTAATCCCTTTGCATCCTCAGGCTAAGCCCAGCTTCAGAAGATATAAATGCTTAAATAAACATGAGTCAATTTATTATTCCTCTGTGTTTCAGATCCTCCTCACCTTCTGCCTGGCTCATTTACTGCAATTAAATGCTTGTAAACAGATTATACCCTGAAAGCTACGTTTTCCTGGTAAGTGGTCACCTTAACCTCCTCTGCTTTGACTGTGGCTAATATTCCCCAGGTCACACTATAATCACTGAGCAATGGGAGCAGAGTGAATCACGAGGTCACTTGGTTGGCCAAAACTCTCTCCAGCAGCCAAACCACATCTGGGACTGGGCTTTGCTGGTGGCTGTGACAAGCACTGCTTACACACTCAGGAAAAGGATTACTAATGTCATAATTCTTACAAATCTGAATAAAACCTGCCCTGAACACAGGACACACGCTGCTGTATTAGGCTACTAAGCATAATGACAAACTCTGCACTCCCATGGGTTTGCTTTGTGGTTGGTTATGGCATTGTACACGTTGTGAAAACAGCAAAGTGAAGCCTGCTGTGACACAGTGCAATTTTCTGGAAACCAGAAAAACTTCTCCAAACCATTCTGAGAACTGGTGTTCAATTGCCTTGTTTTTAACTCAGATCAAAATATTTTTCCTCACAACCAATACAGGTGTGGGGAACTGCATGGCCAGCTTGTGGAACCTTCTACAAGCCTGACTTTTAATGCTTTGTTTGGTTCTAGAGGCAAGGTCTGAGCTGAAATGCTACTGACAGGGACAGAGTTTATTATGGATTCTCAAATGGGAAGTAAGTTCTGAGATGGTGTGGATGAGCAAGTCCCCTGAATCAAGGAGGGTCACCAGTTTACAGTAATTGGCAGTCTTGCTCTGTATTTTCTCTCCTCTGACTGTCAAACTGCATTTATTGTCTCTGTCAAAAAAAAATAAATCCCAAAACACATATATATAGGAGAGAATAAACAATATTCCCACATTCAGATTAAAAGATTTTGCTCTCCTGAACAGGTTTAAGTAGATAATTTCTCTCCTGTATTTTTCAGTGCCTGCCCTTCATCTCCCTCAAACACAAAATAGCTCTGCAAAAATGAGTAAGAAATCTGAAGCTGTCATGGAAAAGAACTACATTGCCTAAGCTGAGCTTGTAGCATGAGTTTCACAGCTGAGTGGTGCCTGTCATGGGCTGATCTCTACATCCCTTTGGAGAAGCAGCCTGAAAGTCAAGACTTGTGCTCTCCCCCAAGCCAACATGCTGTGCTGCCCCTCAGTGCCTCAGGCCCAGCAGAACAGAGGAAAGGAGGCTGCTGCATGCCACTCACTACAGGAAGCCAGCTCTTTGTTTTTACATAATCATCTCTATTCTGAGCTTTATGAAAAGTTCATAAAAGGGAAGGAACAGAAAGTCACAGTGACAATGCAGCCCAACTCAGAGATGCAGTGTGGTACTTAGAAGTGTTTACCTGCTCCAATAATTCTGATCCCAGGGCAGAGCACTGAAGATTAGCTCCAGACCTCATTAGGCAGGATAGAATTATGTGGGTTAACAAAGTAATACTCTTGGCTTTCTCTTGCATTTTAAAAGTGGCTTGAGACCTATAAAATCCCTTTGAATTTTATTAAAAGTCTTCTGCAATCATTTTTCATCCTGCAGCCCAGTTGAGCTGAACTAATAAATTAGCATGTTATCTGTGTGGATATCCATTAGAGCTTCAAATGAAGATTATTAGAGCCAAAGAACTAACAATGCCACTTACAGCTGGGGAGGAAGCAAACTGCTCCAGTGAGCAATGGGCATGGAGGATAACACATCCACCCCAAGAGCCAGCAGCACCAGGAGGAGCAGCTCCAGCTGCCCAAGGGTGGGCTCTGGCCACCCCAGGCAGGCAGCCAAAGGCAGGGAGAGCCAAGCAGGAGCTGCTAGAAGTGAGTTTGTGTGAGAGCTCCAGTGAAGGCAGGCAGCCCAGGCACATCTCACAGGGTGCTGTGTGGCCAGCATGGATCTGCTGCAGGCTGCCAGAGCCTGGGCTCACCCTGCAGCAAGCTCATCACAAGGCAGGGTTTTAAAGGAAATGTCATCACATGCTGCCTGGCTCACTGAACCACAGCAGCTTGGTTGTGCTTCCCTGGGCTCTTTTCTTTCCCTTAAACAAGGCCCTTTTCCAGGGCTCCAGACACAAACTCATTTCTCAGCCCCCACCCGCATCAACACCACTCTGACATTCATGTGGGCATGGGTTGTTCTTTCCCAAAAGAAAAGAGCTCCTGCCTGAGCTTGAGCTTCAAAATGTGATACACAAAGTGAATTTCAAGATACATCTCCAAGCTGCTGCTCTTCCCCTGGGGTCATACAGTCAACCATTTCAGAATGTCTTTATTTCCAGCCTTCATCCTCTTCATCTAATTCCTTTTCACCTCCCACTCCTATCCTTTATTACTCTTCTATTATTTTCTAAGAGGAAAATGTTTCTTTTTTATTCTTAATCTCTGTTCTTTTCCTCCTGTCATTCCCTTCATGTCTCAGCCATGATGATATTTTTGTTCATGCAATAACTAGTTTGCTCTTTCTCCTCTTCCCACTGGGCTACTTTGATCTACTGCTCCTGTGCCTGTTTTACACATTCTTTTTCCTCCCTCCAAAGACACATCAGCCTGTTTCCCATTCCCTCCTCCTTACTCATCTCTTTTCCTGCTCTGATCTATTCTTGCTGCACCAAGCTCGTTTCATGTGGAGATGGTTTTAAAACCTGCTCTGCTGCCCAGATGGGCACTACAATAAGTGCTGAAGGACATGATCTGTCAGTCCACTCACCCTAAACCAACACAGGATGCCACTGGAACACCCTGCCCATGCTTCATTAAGAAGAACACCACCTGACTTCCAGAGGCAAACCTAACCCAGGGAGCACTAAGGACCATAAACCCTCGGTCACTGCAAGTTCAGCAGCTCAAGTTGCAGCACAAACCTGGAAAAGCCCCCAGGGACTTGTCTCACTGCCTGGATCCCTGACAGGAAGTGTGCCAACCAACAGGAATGGACTTTTTGTTGTCTGTCATCAAGAAAATCTCCCCCAAATTAATACAATTTACTTGCAGCTTCACAGCATTGTGGAAAGAAGAGCTTTTAGAGCTGTGTACAGTTACAATAAATCACAGCAAGATTTAACATCAAACAGGAGGGAGCCTGTTGCCCCCCCACACACACAGCAGGAAACAACCTGAGGGTGGAAATTACTCTTCCCCTCCACATGGCAGCCACTTGTAACCATTGTCCCTTGCCTGAGAACCTGTTTAAAACCTGTGCTTTCCCCCCTTTGCAAACAAGACAGCAGCACTCTCTGCAGCTTCTCCTCCTGATGGAAACACACTTCTACCTCACCTGGCTGCTTCAGGGGGTGAGCAGGTAACAAATGGCACAGAACCTGCTGTAGCATCCTCTCCTGAGACAGAAAAATGCTTCCTCGGGGGAAAGCACTGTGAAACAGGGCCTTTTGCAGCTAGAACATTTGGACAAAGAGCTCACATTTGACCATTTGGTGCCCAGCAAATGCCCACTGGGTGTCTGGGCTGGCTGCCAGGCCATTTGTCCAGCTGCCTCACCTCCAGGCTGTGATGAGCAGCACTTAATTCAAAGGTTACAACAGAGAGTTTTGGCCACTTCAACTCATAGTACACCATCCAGTGATTTCATTAATGCTGTGGAGCTCTGGGACTCTTGCAAATGTTGGCATTCTCCTGGAAAGGAATAAAGAGGCTTACTGCATTTTCCTTGTTCCAGACTGGAGAATAGGGGAACAAAGTGCTGTGCTTGTTGTGATAGGAGTGGTCTGTCAGCAGAGCAAGTCTAAGCTAAAATACCCAGCTGATGGCAAATGAAGAATAGTTAATTTACCAGAGCATTTGCAATGCCAGTCCCAGAAATCTGGCTTTGCTTCTTTTACCTTAAACCACCACGTGAATTAGTCATTTCCAAGATGAAAACTGCAGTGAGAGTCACAATAATGACAGGAAGCTGCAAGAGAGCTCTGTGTGCACTCCAGCACCCATGAAACAGCAAAGTGGCCACAGCAATCTTTGTGTCATTGCAAAGGTCAGGTGCAGGCTGCCCTTTGCATGCCCCAAATCCAAACCTGGGCTATGTCTGAGTGGGGAGGAAGGGGGGAACCGAGATGAAAGAAGTCTCAGTGATTGCTTCACACACACACTGCATTGTTCCACAGCACTGGTCTGAAACATTACACTCTCACAAGGCTGTAACTGCATCACTTAGAGCCATTACACAGGCAAAATGCAGTTCAATTTGGCAGCATTTTGCTTTGGTTTTTTTAGCACAGATGGGAAGAACTAGAAGCCTCGTGAACTTCTGTAAGCCCATCCTAAATAATTTCACTGAAATGTAAAGTATCATGCCTCAAGTCAGTTCAATCTCTGGGGCATTAAATTAGCCCATTTGTTGAATAAATACCATTATTTCTATGTAGAAGGGAGCAGTTCAAGTAGATGACAAGTATCTATTGCCACTTTGACATTCAATTGTGCCTGATGGAATGGGCACACATCTCCTGCATCCTAGATTCCAGCAGTATGGCCACTTCTCAAATGCTGCAGAGCATCAAAAATGTCACGAGACACCTACATTGGGGCACCTGATCCACTCCCACGTGCCCCTGCAACAGCAGCTGATGTAACATGATAAGTCTCAGTGTGGAAAATCCCTCCTCTGTACAATTCCCAACCCACTTCTGACCATGAGCCCACTGAGGCCTCACAAAATTACCTCAAAATCAAAGACAGTTGATTTAACAACAAAGTCATAGTTATTAGTATATTTATGTATGGCTTCAATATTGCATATATTTGTGCCTCCCCTTTGTATTCTGCTTACCAAGGGTGACCAAATTCTCTCCTTGGAGGTATGGTGAAAGCCTGTGGGCTCAGATCAGGCTGAGGCAAGGGCAGCACTTGTTCACAAACTCAAGTGACACAGGTTAATGGAGAAGAAAGATAATTTCATTACCTGAATCTGAGCAGATCTCGTCATATAAGAAAAAACCTTAATGCAGTGCTGATAGCAAATATAAGTAGATACCTTAATAGCTGTCATCACTGCCTGAACCATATGAACACCTAACACAATTGCTGTGCTACCAAACAGCTTTTGACCTGCTAGTAACATTTCATTTTGAACTCAGCACTAGCTACAAAACCCAAGTCCATTGAACCTGTAAGGATGTACACACTGCACACACAGTGAACTCCTCGCCTTGAGGTCAAATGTTGCCTTATTTGGTGAAAATTGATTCGATTTGTCAGGTGAATAAAATTCTTTATTAAATTTTCCCAGTTGAAACTTCGCCTGTGTATTCTATTTTTTCATTAGAGCACTGCTGAATTTGTCTGAAGTAGTTAAGAACATTTGTAAGTGATATGGCAGTAACAATTGGACCAAGCCACAGCAGAAACCCCCCAGGAGAACACACTTTTCCTATGGAACTAAACTCTAAACACTGCTGGTTTCAGTTTCTCTCTGCCAGAGGGGACCAGAAGAGAAATTAGGCTAGAAAGTTTGGGGGTTTTTTTTAATTTTTAAACAAGAGAAAATAAAACCCTCAAAAACACCTCTCCTCACTCACACACACAGACTGCCAGGAGGGACAGCACAAATATTTCAGAATTAGCTGTGACATTTGGCAGCAAGCATCAGGGCCAGGCAGAGCTGCCTCTCACCCTCCCCTCTGTGCTCCCCACTGCCCTCTCCACACCAAACACATCCCACGCCTGGGGAATTGGCTTCAGTTGCCCCAATCTGATTTCTAATTATGATGCAGGATGCATGGTGATAAATTTCCTATGGGATACTCATTATATAGAGCATATGAATGTGCTGTAATCAGGCGTATTTGTTGCTATGGGAAAAACACAGCAAGCACGCAGAGCCTTCTGTGTGGCATCTTTGGTGTCCCTGCACTCAGATTCCTTGGCAGTGTGTGGCATAGCAACATGTTACCTGGCACCAAAGCCACGGACCATGCAAGTTTCAGCTGGAAAACTTGAGGGGTTTGTTAGCCTATTGCGACTTCAAGGGGTGTGGGATGGTATAAATTTGCATAATTCCCTTTTAAAGCAAAGAGGTCAAAGAAAAGTATCACAGAAAGCAGGAGGTTTAGAGTGTGACCTTGCCCTCCTCCTGTTTGCTGCCTTCCTCATCTGCAGACTGGCCACATCCCTTCCAGGAGGTGGGATGGGATTGCTGGAGCTGTATCCACGTGCCATGGCTACACAGGGCCAAGTGTGGCTTTCCCTGTGCCCAGGTAAAGGGGTGTTAGCCTGAACAGCACAGGGCAATGTCCAGGTAGGACACACCATGCTAAAGGGAAGGAAAATTAAAAAAAAAAAAAACACCAAAACAACAAAAAAGTCACTCACTCTGCTTATTAATTAAATCCTGCGTTAATCCCTTCTGTGAGAAGCTGGTGGAGGTGGGGAAGGTGCCAAAGCACAGTTCTCTGTGTGCTGCTGAATTAAAAGGATCTTGAGGCACATGGGAACACTCAGCCTGTTTGTTTTTGCCTCCCATCCTCTAAAACACTTAACCCGTGGCAGCAGAGCACATTCCCTGGGGGCTTGCACAGTCTCCATGGAGAGACAGGACAGCAGCAAAGCCACCTCACTCCAGAGGCTGCTCCTCCAAAGGGACAGGGAGGCAATGCTCACTTTCATCTTCTCTAAACAGCTCTCAGCTCTCCACTGCTGGAGGTTCTGACCCAGAGTCTGCTTCTTGTGAGGCTGTGTTTGATGTGAGCAGTGAGATGGTGCAGCTGAAGAATTGCCTCCACACCTCTATGGCCCACCCAGAAGTTAAACTGGGGCAGTCTCAGCAGTCCTCTGCTGGCATGGCCAAGCACCCACCAACAAGGATGTGGATCCTCCCAGCTAAAATTCTTCGAAATTCTTCCTTTCAGGAAAGCAGGGTCAGTTCTTCTGGTGGACTTTTGCCAGGCTAAGTGCATGAAGCTGGGAGCAGGCCAGTTTATATGCATAACACTGTAAAATCAGGGCTCCTCACAGTGCACAGCTCTCACAGCAGTCTGGGACAGAGGCTTGGTTAGCTTGAAGCCTGACTGCCCCAAGAGGAGCACAACTAATGAGGAACACACCCTACCAAGAAGCCTTTGGTATTGCTGCCATTCTTGTCCTTACTCTCATCTGAGCATCTCAGGATATTCCACAAAATCAGATTAATACCATCACTCCTATTCCTTTCGAAAACTGGGAACCAGGGAGCAAAAACTAAAAAGTTTGTTTCATTTTCCTGCTAACTCCTTCTAGGTTTTGAGGGAACACCACACACTGTTAGCCATGTGTGTGTACAGCCTCTCACACACCATCCCAATATCCCAGATGGGTAATATCATCCTACTCACTCCATAAAAATTTACCAGCATCTCAAGCTCTTGTCTTATATCTCCCTCCAGAACAAGTTCAGTGATGAAAACTCATCTGCAAAGAGGCTGTGATATTAAACTGAGCTGACAGCAGACCAGTGACTGCCACACTCCCCAGCCCCTGGCAAGCAGCAGGTTAATTGTGAAGTGTTATTCATCCAGCTTGAAGGAAAACTGTTCAAAACATAGCTGGTTTTGTTAGCACAGCTTTACACAGTGCTTATAAATGAGGAACTGGACAAGAAATGTGAATACACTGTTTCTCAAACAAAACACACATAAAAGAGTGAAACTCCCCTCCAACTTCAAGGGGAAAGTGTCTCATTTGCTGATGCCAAATACTGATTTAAAACACTGACAGACTCAGACCACTAAAACTTCCCGTAATAAACTGTGGTTTTCAGTGTTGGTAAAAAACCTCAAAACACAACAGGAAATGAGGCAAAGGGTTTGTTTTGTTTCCCCTACTGGTGCTTATATAAAAGGGAAATCGTTATTGTCTATTGCTAAATCCATAACTCAGAAAAAAAGACCTGATCCTCCCACTCCCCTGCCCCAGCCCCTCCTTGATCCCAACTCCCACGTGTCCTGGGGAGCTGCACCACTGAAAGAAGCACAGGCCTAGGTCATGCCAGGTGCAAATGAAAGCAGAAGTCTGGTCCTTTTTTTTTTTTTTAAATGTTCCAAAACCACTTTTCTGTCAGTTGCACATTGCCAGCACCACCACCATCATTACCACTGGGGGTTTGGGGTTTAAAAGTTTTTGGTGGTTTTTTGATTCTCTGATGCATATATTGATATTTTTGATCTCTCTGCTGAAATGTTTCATAGTCCCACAGGGCTTTTCTCTCCCCAAGCAGAGGAAACCAACACCCATAAAGTTTTTTCCAACTCTGAATTGAGTGTGAATATAAGTATTTGAGGTTGCACTCCCAGTCTTGGGGACCAATCACACTTCTGGGCTAAGCTAAGTTTTACAAAACTTGAAATGTAAAAATCTCCTTTTTGCAATGATTTCTGCCTAGAAACTATAAATAGATAATTTTTTTTAAATCCATAGAAATATTGCAGACACATTTCACCAACTGCATTCAGATGAGCTGTGACAGGAGCCTCCTAACCAAGGCAGTATTGGTACATGTGTCAGAGCAGCTCTCTGCAGCGTTCATCTGCCACGCTGCATTTATCCCCAAAGGACAGCAAGCACACAGGACCAGTTCTCTGGAGTGAGGAGTGCTGCTGTCCTGTGAACAGCACCCAGCACGAGCTGGGTAGATAGTGAAGGATGAAAAACAAATAGAAATTACCTCGGTTTTGAAGACAGAGTCCAAAGAAATCACAGCAAAGAACCCCAAGCTGTGTCATTTTGGAGCTCAGCCAGAAGGTGCCATAAATAAGGTCTGGAGGGCAGGATGCATTAGGGAGGCAGAGGACAGTGTTCCCATGAACAGAGATGGCAATCTCTGCTCAGCTGCAAAGGGCTGCAGCTGCTGAAGAATTGCTTCAATACCAGTGGTTTCAGAGAGGCCTTATCAGCCCACCCTGTCCTGCCCTTGGAGTGGGAGGTTAAGGTCCAGGGACAGAGACAAATATAGAGGGACAAAGAGATGATAAGTAGAAGGAAGAGGAAGGCCTCTGCTTGCTTCCCATTCCACTTCTAGTTTAGAGAGATAAGGATCCTTTTCTTTTTGTCAGAGCAATAAAAGGGAAATGGATTAACTGTGTTGGCCAGGATTTTCACTGTGGAGCCTGAGGGAGGGGGAGCAGCCAGCCTGGGTTGTGACTCCCTCCTGATGTCTCTGTGGCATTACTGATACCAACTGTCCTGGAGTGAGCAAAGCCTCTTCCAAATGGGAAGTCGCCTCAGTGTAGCTACTCACTATTTAAGGTGAAAGAAGATCACTGGTTTGTATACTTTTGACAGAGCAGATGGGATTTTTTTTTTAGCAAAAAACTAGCACAGATTTATTAGCTGGGGCACAGCAGTGAGCTGATGCTACTCTACAGCTTCCAGGTAGCAATAAAGCAATGCCCAGCAGTTCAGCACACAGGAGCTCATCTGTGTCTGTTCTGGCCTGAAATAAGACACCTTAAGAGCATTAAAAATAAAAAATAAATATAAATACACCTTTTAAACCTGCATCTAGCAGCAGTGAGACAGAGGGCAGGTAAGTGGGAAGAGGGAACACAAAAGCTTCAATGAAAAATTTATGCTCCCTTCATTTTCAGGAAGAAAATGTCCAGCAGTACATCATGCTAACACAGCACTGCTGTGCTTAGAAAAAACCTTTGCAGTGGGTTCTCCTCTTGGCAGCAAAGCTGCACTCTGCTCCTGGGCTGAGGCTGGTGGAGGCACCATGTGCCCTCAGCCCAGGAGCTCCCATTTCACTGCACTGCTGGGAAGGGCATCGTGGAGAGGCACAGATGATTATCTTAGAACAGCATTTTTTAGTGGTTATCCATGGCTACACTCAGTTTTGTCAAACAGTACAGCACTGGGATGATGTCACTTCTTAAACCACAGTTTAGCATAATTCTTAGGTGCCTCATTGAACTCACAGGAAATTAAGCAGATGATTATCTAATCAAGAGCACAAACTGCAATAATTTCCCCTTATCTCCTCATCAGCCTAAGATCTCAAAGCAATTTACAGAATGAGTGAGTCAAGACATGTAGCTCATCTCCAAGGGATGGTACCATGCTATTCTACAGACAGAGAAACTGAGGCACAAGAAAACTTTCACTTGACACTGTGACCACTCACCCAGATCAAGGTGGGTGACAGCTGAAATGGGAGGATGGAGGGAATAGGGACAGCCCCAAAAGCCTGAGTTGCAGATGAAAGGGTGGCTCAGAGCAGGAAGGACCTCGGGAGCAGCAGTGCTGGGTGCAGCCCTGGCTCTGCTCTCTGGGCACACACAGAATCTCTGTCCCTACATCAACAGGCACAGCGCACGTGGTGCTCTGTGCAATCCATTCCTGCAGCAGCCCGGTGGCTTAGCAGCCCTGTGCAGCAGGGGAGGGGTGGTGGATTCCCATTAACATGCATCCCGGGAAGCAGGCACATCCCCAGGGGAGCAGCATGATTCATTTTTAATGATACTTCCCCGAGTCTGTAGGCCCATAAGCCAAGAATTACAAGCCTTGAAAGTCATCACTGCTGACTGAGCTGTTGTTGGTGAAGGAGGGTTTCCAGCCCAAGTGGGAGTCGTTACAGCACAGGGATCATTTTAAACTAAGTGACAAGAATCTATCAGGGGAAGGAAAATTACACTTTCCAACAACTGAAGAAAATAAAATTTTAAAAAAAACCACTTCCTGCCAGAAATTCTGATTCAGAAACAAGACAAGAAGGCAAATTGCATCCCCCAGTCTACTCGGCATGGAGCAAACCTACACACATAGGTCAGAGGCCTGGCAAGAGCCTGAGGCTAAACTAATTATTGTGATTTGCTCGTCTTTTGTAATTAATCTAGGAAAGGCTTAAGGCTGTTAGCAGCTTTAAAGAAGTAAATCTGAAGGACCAATTAATTAAGAACAGCAGTGCTTAATGAGGACCTTTTGGTTCTCTCATGTTGATTGTTATATTTGTTGAAAGTTAAGTTTCCGCTGTCTGTCAGATCTTGTCTAGTCTTGTAAAATAGATCTTCTTACTTGGTGCTTAACCACTTGACACTGGAACAAAAGCTTTCGATTACAAAGCAATTTGTGGGGATTATAATGGAATGAGCTACGCCCACAGTCCCCGATTTAACAATCAATTTCAAGCAATGTTCAGTTCAACCCAGAAGGCTTAAGGATCCTGAAAGTACAGTTTGGATCTCCTGGTTCCCTGCCTCCAGGCCAGACCCCACAAGTGCCAATGGTGGAGCTAGGTTGAAGCATGCACCTCAAATCCTCTGAAAACAAAACAGGGATGTACTTTTCCTTACTCCTTCTTGTTTCAAATTGGCAATTAAGCACCCATCTCTCTCCACATTTTCTGTGCGTCAGTCTGGTGCAGAGCAGGAAAATCAGGGCCTGCTGCACAGCCCAGAAGTGAAATTCAGCTGAGCACCACAGAGATGGAGACACATCTTTATCCTCTCCCACCAAACACCATGGAGCCAAACCACATCTGAGAGATCCTGCACAGCAGAGTCCTTCACCTGGGGCAAATGCAGCAAGAGGAACAGGGCACTCGAGATGTCACAGCCAGAGCTGACAGGAAGGGTCAGTGCTGGTTCTGCTGTGCTCCTCAACACCTTACCTGATTTTCTCACACGTGAAAAAAATGTTCAGTTTATTTAATTGGAGGAACAAATAATTCACCCCAAGAACAGCCTGGTTTTTTCTGCTTCTGTTAAGATGGATCTCTGAACCAAGTCAGAACAGTTCTTCTGTGGGGGGAAACATGGCAAACACATCACCCAGAGGCCCTGAGCATCTTAGAGAGACCAGCAATATCATCCATCAACTGAGGGAGGCACCTGCCATTCACAAACACCAAGACCTCTGCCTGTTCTGTCTTTATGTAAGATAAACACAAATGTTTTGTGCTAGAAGAGACCAGCAAGGGAGTAAACCATGTGAAAGGAACAAAGATCAGGTTAACAGCTTACCTCAGAAACAGTCCTTTGTGAACAGAACTGGACTATTTTGCTTTGCAAGGAGAGAAGACATACCCATGCTGTTCTCTTTCAGACACCTTCCCTGTCATCTGTCCCCACTGCCAGCATTTTTCACATGCAGCAAATTAATTTTACATTCTCAGCAGGCATCTCTTCTAGAGACCAGCCAACTTCCTGATATTTTCTGTTCAGCTTTTTTATCTGCAGATCTATTTTAAATAAAAAGCTATGTGTTTTACAAAACATGAGTGCCAGTAACACAGAGGAAGAATGTGACATTTTTCTCCCCAGGATATTTTGACTGACACGTGAAAAAGTCTATAATCTTACATAGGCTCAAGCTGCTCATGTTGACATCCAAATGTTTGATGAAAAAGAGCTTGACTGCCTTCCATGAAAGGTGTAGTCTTCTGATTTAATCTCTTTAGCCCAGAAAAAAAAAAATGACCCTAAGCTCTCTCTCAAGTTATTTTACTTTATTCCCCTGTCACAAATGCAGCAGATGAATTGTGGGTGAATTGACTTTCAACTCCCTAACCAAATCTCCATGCAAGACCTTGTTTATTTTCATCATGTTCTCATACTACCAGCTGTGCCTGTTCCAAAAGCCACCTCAGCTCAGTGCTCAGCACGATGGAAATGCTCCCTGGCTTTTACAGCTGTGTGATCATTAACTCAGTGGCCTTCTTAGAAGCTCCTCACAATGATCCCTCATCATCCTCCTGGAGAACCAGCCACCCCTGCAGACAGGAGCATCTGACTGTGCAAGAGAAAAAGAAAAAGCCTTCCTATCCCACACCACCACTGTGCTGCCTCATCTCAACATGAGCCAGCTTTAAACACCTCCCAGGCAGCAGCACAAAACTCCAAACAAGAGCTAGAGCAAGAGTTTACCAATTTTTTGTATCCTCTGGTTGTGTACTTGAGTGAAAGCAAGACAACATCCCCCAGGGGTTTTCATCCTCAAACACCAGTGTCATCAAATATTAGGAGAAACAGGCCGAATTCACCACTGAGCATTGCAGGGCATGGTAAATGTGCTGGAAACTGGGTCTCTCTGAGCAGAAACCCACAAAATCAGCTCTGCCACCCAAAATTGTAGATGAGTTACCAATGTGAACAAGTAGCTAATCTCTCCAGGATGAGGACTAACACAGATTTCATACTGACCCTTGCAATGTGTCAACATTTAGGAGTTCAGTTTGTGCCTGAGCCATATCAGCACATAAGACAGGAAATAATATTAAAGATAAAAAGCTTATTTTGCAGTGCAGGGAGAGGTCATTTGTCCATGCTCACACTGGGTTCTGAATCTGAGCACTGGGGCTGGGGAAGCTGCAGTTCACTGCTGCATCCGTGGACTCAAAATGTGGGATGTGTATCTGTGTCAGCAGGTGTTGCCATACTTCAGAGAAAGGAAAACTTGGGGCAAACAGTGGAAGAGGGAGATTTGTTTCTGGTTCATGCAGATACACAGAAGCTGACTGAGGGAACTGATGGTGGAGGGGTAAATGCACCTCTGGTGATCCTGGGTTTGGACATGAGTAAGGTAATTTTGAAAACTGCAGAGCTAGAAGAGATTGCTACAGAGTCATGGCAGGGCTGAAGCCTGAAAGGACCAGGGCTTAGGATTAGCTCTGAGCATTTCATGGTCACTTAACTGTGGCTAACCCCAGTTTTGATTTACTTTATGGTAAGGGGAAAAAAAAAAAGGGTGTTGGGGAAGGACAGTTCACTGCAGAGCTGTTAAAAAACAGGGCTAGCCTGAGGGATGAGGCTGGCAAAACCCTACTTTTATATTTAATATTAGTACAAGCACAATTGGGCATTGCTGGACCCAACCAGCCTCAGAGCTGCAAGGGCTGGATGTTTATATGTGCTCTGAGACCAGTTTCTTGCCGAGCTCCTGGTCTGAGAAAGCAAATATTGACACACAAGTGTTCCCTGCTCATGTCCCTGTCCCCCTCCCAGCACTGCAGGTCTGGGTCTGACCCAGCTGGGCACCCCCAGAGCCCATCCCTGCCCCAGGCAGGGCTCCAGAGCCAACCTGCTCCAAACCCTGCTCCTGTCAGCCCTGCCAGGGAACACAAACACAGCCTGCACAGAGGAGATAAACACCCAGAGGTGAAGGCAACAATTTGTGTCTGCTGATACAAACCCAAGCAGACAGAACCGTCTGCCACAGCACAAACAGCAGCCCAGCCCCGCCTTTTACCTTCACTTTCCACAGGAGACTGGGCTTCTTTTCAGCTCAGAGGCAGGAGGGGAGCTATGAGCTCTTTAGCTGAGTGCTAAATATTAAACTCACTAAGATATTTTTCTTCTTAGCATAAGGTTTCCCAGAAGTCATTTTCCAGCAGATCTCAGCTTGATGGTCAGAAGTTTTGCATAAACACACACACACACCAGCTTTGCAACTTCCCAGCCATAAATGCAAGACAGGCAGAAGGCTGGCAAGCTGGTGATTGCTCTGCTAGATGGCAACTAGGAAGGGAACAAAAAGTCCTGATCCAGCAAGTTTAATTCCTTGTTTGTTCAGTTCGACTTGGTAAAGACCATGGCAGCATCTGGCTGCTTCTAAACAGAGAGGACAGAAGTGCGTGAGTGTCTGGTTTGTTGAGTATTATCCCTCCAGATCTGGGCCTCAGCAGCTCTCTAGAACTGTGATTTTTGCATATTCACTTCAGAGCAGAGCCCTCCTGGGAATGAGAGAATCCAGCAGTCACTGGAAACACTGACTCCCTGCAAATCACAAAGTAGAAAAAAGTGTATAGTGATTGTGTTTGCTATAATTCAGAGTAAATAAAAATCTAGTAAGATAATCAGGAAGGGAACATCTAAATGCTGTTTTATGCAGGACAAGAACACTTGTTTGGAAGCAATCAGAAGATGCTTGATAACATGTTTACAGCTGTGTCACTGGTGACCTATCACTCTCCTTACATATGAAGATGGATGTCAAGGCTGAGCCATTGTGTATTCTTGAGATACAAAGGAGAATACTTTGAAAAGTAGTCCCAGAGCACTCCAGTCATCACCATGAGATGAAGTACAATAAGACATGTGAAAAGCTGTGGCAGTTGTTTTATGTCTCATATGTGTCTTTGTGAATAGCAGCTTCAGTAATTTATGTTCCTGGTTGAAAAGCTTTTTGTAGCCTTAATACACAGAGTGGTTAACCCTTATAACTCCTCAGCTCAAGAATCTGTACAAGTCACTGAAGACAAATAGCACCATCCTTGGCTCCATCTCCAGCATCCTTTTTTCATCTGCACACCAATATCCCTTATTTTCCAGGCATATAGACTGACTGCAACCCTGAAGCACAGTAGATACTTCAGAATACTTATTTTAGGGTATCAACACATGAATTTCTCTACCCTTCTGCCACCCACCTCTCCCTCAACAGTCTTTGTTTTGTTCCTTTGGTGCTCCATTCTCTCCTTCCTGAAGAATTAATCTTTTCCCTTTGCTGCCTGCACATAGCCTGCCACCCAATCCTTCCTGCAAACATTTTGCAAGGGATCAATTCTCTACATATCAATTCAACACAATTTCAGTCTTTTTGGGCAAATACACGTCTTTCAGAATGACCTCTACAAATCATATTGAGATACAAAGAAACCCAAGTTGCACCCAACAGCTACTCACACTTTTTAGCTGGTAGGATTTTTGACAGAAGCACTTGCAGTGGTTTTGCACGTGTGTGAACGTGCACACAATGAAGAAGATGATTGAGAGAACCAGCATCACCCAAAAAAAGAACAGAGAGAATAATTTGTTGCAATAATATCAGTAGAATAAGAATTTTTAGTGCCATATGCTGTAAAACCAAAATAACCCTATCTTTAACTTGTAAAGGGCATTACCTCTTGCCTACATGCCTTTCTGCATGCTCAGCCTGCACTGGCCTGTGCCCAACTCTGTGGGGTTGAGTCAACAAAACCCTCAGAGAGCAGGGCAGGGACAGGAGATGCACTGAAACCTCTGAGGTGTTCACACGTCTGCAGGAGAAAGTGACACTGCCTCTGTTACACCCTGCTGCCACCACATGTCACTGTTAAGACAGAATGGCAATGAGTGACAGGGATTTTTAGGGAATGGTATAAAAAGAGGGAAGGCTCTAAATTTCTCATGGATGTGGACCCCACAGTCCCCAAGAGCTGCCCCCAGCTGTACCTCAGCCAGCCCCACTCTCCTGACACAAGTGCAGCATCAGGGCCTCAATAGCATTTGGGCCCAGATGAAAGCAGCAGCAGAAGAAAAACACATGCTTGGAAGAGGGAAAAGGGGGGAAATGGATGTGAGAAAAAGGATGTCAAGGGGAAGCACAAAGAGCAATGACTAAAGATCACCTGCAAGCAGAACAAAGTTAGGTCCTTACCTCTGACAGAGTCTATCAGCAGTGAGCAATTTCACAGCAACACAACCATGTCTGTTTTAATACTAACAAAATAAAAAAAAAACCCAAAATCTTTCAGTGTGCCCAAAATTAATAGCAGCTAAGCAGGGACCATTACTAGCTGCACTTTGCTGGTGTGTTGGCAGCCCATCAGAAGCACAGCTCTCAGCAGCACTGTGACAGCACAAGCTAAAAAACTAAAAAAGGCATTTTCAGAATCATCCCCCTCTGCTCCTGCCCCTGCAGCCACAGGAGACCCTCTGCTCCAGTGCAGGTTCTGGAGCATCTTGTGCTTGGCCTTGTGTGCTGGCATCATTTCTAGTTATGAGATCTGGGAGACTCATTTGAGATTAAACAAAGGACTAAAGATTAGGTGTTCTGTAATTTAGTACTTCCTTTGCCTGCTTTATGTTCAGCAGCTTTTGGCAGTGGAAAGGAGCAGCAGCAGCCAAGATGGGCTCTCTCTGAATCCACACAACCTAACCAGAAACAAGAGCATATACTTGACTGTAGTTAGCAAGAGAATTTTCATCCAGGGTCCCTTTCCAAACACTACACTTGCATTCATTTTGCCATCAAGCCATGTGGTTGTTTAACTAGACTCATGGAAAACACATTAAAAAATAAACCATAGAGTAGATCCAGATGTTTTGAAATGCTAAACTTAGTGCCTCACACTCTTCCCTCCTCATCCAGCTTAAAAAAATTCCTGAAAAACTCAAAAGCATTCCTGAACTGGTTTGTCATGAGCCATTACTTCATACCAAAAAGTATACTCTAGCACAGACTTAAATAATCAATCTTTTAGCCATAAACACAATTACCAAAACACTTTGAAGGTTTGGATCAACTTCATGAAAGGATAAAAATTCTCTGCTCTCTCTCCTATTTTAAGTAAGAGTCTTGCTTCCAATAAACGTTTCTTTCCACATTGAAAATACACACAGAGAAGCAGGATGATATCCCTGAGTTCCAATCTCAAGATGATGCAGTAGGCAAGGAAGACTGGAAGAGAAGGAGGCAAAGGCACTTCACACGTGATTTTCAAGGTGTTGTGCACAAAGCAGGAGAAATAGAGCTCA